>NC_133130.1:11777624-12377624 GCF_048418815.1 Hemitrygon akajei
TAGCCTGCAGCGCCATTTTCAGATCATGGCTGATCATCTACTATCAATACACGGTTCCTGCCTTGTCCCCATATCCCTTGATTCCCCTATCCATAAGATACCTATCTAGCTCCTTCTTGGAAGCATGCAGAGAATTGGCCTCCACTCACTCCGACGTTGTGCATTCCAGACCCCCACAACTCTCTGGGAGAAGAAGTTTTTCCTTAACTATGTCCTAAATGACCTACCCCTTATTCTTAAACCATGCCCTCTGGTACTGGACTCTCCCAGCATCTGGAACATATTTCCTGCCTCTATCTTGTCCAATCCCTTAATAATCTATATGTTTCAATCAGATCCCCTCGCAATCTCCTTAATTCCATCGTGTTCAAGCCCAGTCTCTCTAACCTCTCTGCGTAAGACAGTACAGGCATCCCAGGAATAAACCTCGTGAATCTACGCTGCACTTCCTCTACAGATAGGATGTCCTTCCTTAACCCTGGAGACCAAAACTGTACACAATACTCCAGGTGTGGTCTCACCAGTGCTCTGTACAAATGCAAGAGGATTTCCTTGCTCTTGTACTCAATTCCCTTTGTAATAAAGGCCAACATTCCATTAGCCTTCTTCACTGTCTGCTGCACTTGCTCATTCATCTTCAGTGACTGATGAACAAGGACTCCTAGATCTCTTTGTATTTCTCCCTTACCTAACTCTACATCGCTCAGAGAATAATCTGCCTTCCTGTTCTTACTCCCAAAGTGGATAACCTCACACTTATTCACATTAAACGTCATCTGCCAACTATCTGCCCACTCACCCAGCCTATCCAAGTCAACCTGAATTCTCCTAACATCCCCATCACATGTCACACTGCCACCCAGCTTAGTATCAGCAGCCAATGTGCTGATGTTATTCTCAATGCCTTCATCTAAATCGTTGACGTAAATTGTAAAACAGCTGTGGTCCCAATACCGAGCTCTGTTGCACCCCACTAGTCACCACCTGCCATTCCGTGAAACACCCATTCACCGCTACCCTTTGCTTTCTATCTGCCAACAATTTGTCTATCCATGTCAATGTCTTCCCCCCGATGCCCTGAGCTTTGATTTTACCCACCAATCTCCTATGTGGGACCTTATCAAAATGCCTTCTGAAAATCGAGGTACACTACATCCACTGGATCTCCCCCCTCTAACTTCCTGGTTATATCCTCGTAAAACTCCAATAGATTAGTCAAGCATGATTTAAGCTTGGTAAATCCATGCTGGCTCGGCCCCAATCCTATCACTGCTATCTAGATATGCCACTATTTCATCTTTAATAATGGACTCTAGCATCTTCCCCACTACTGATCTCAGGCTGACAGGTCGATAGTTCTCTGTTTTCTCCCTCCCTCCTTCCTTAAAAAGTGGGATAACATTAGCCATTCTCCAATCCTCAAGAACTGATCCTGAATCTAAGATAGATAGATAGATAGATAGATAGATAGATAGATAGATAGATAGATAGATAGATAGATAGATAGATAGATAGATAGATAGATAGATAGATAGATAGATAGATAGATAGATAGACAGATAGATAGACAGATAGATAGATAGATACTTTATTCATCCCCATGGGGAAATTCAACCTTTTTTCCAATGTCCCATACACTTGTTGTAGCAAAAACTAATTACATACAATACTTAACTCAGTAAAAATATGATATGCATATAAATCACTAACTCAAAAAGCATTAATAATAGCTTTAAAAAAAAGTTCTTAAGTCCTGGCGGTTGAATTGAAAAGCCTAATGGCATTGGGGAGTATTGACCTCTTCATCCTGTCTGAGGAGCATTGCATCGATAGTAACCTGTCGCTGAAACTGCTTCTCTGCCTCAGGATGGTGCTATGTAGAGGATGTTCAGGGTTTTCCATAATTGACCGTAGCCTACTCAGCGCCCTTCGATCAGCTATCGATGTTAAACTCTCCAGTACTTTGCCCACGACAGAGCCCGCCTTCCTTACCAGCTTATTAAGACGTGAGGCGTCCCTCTTCTTAATGCTTCCTCCCCAACACGCCACCACAAAGAAGAGGGCGCTCTCCACAACTGACCTATAGAACATCTTCAGCATCTCACTACAGACATTGAATGACGCCAACCTTCTAAGGAAGTACAGTCGACTCTGTGCCTTCCTGCACAAGGCATCTGTGTTGGCAGTCCAGTCTAGCTTCTCGTCTAACTGTACTCCCAGATACTTGTAGGTCTTAACCTGCTCCACACATTCTCCATTAATGATCACTGGCTCCATATGAGGCCTAGATCTCCTAAAGTCCACCACCATCTCCTTGGTCTTGGTGATATCTCAGTGACAGGTTACTGTCGATGCAATGCTCCTCAGACAGGATGAAGAGGTCAATACTCCCCAATGCCATTAGGCTTTACAATTCAACTGCCAGGACTTAAGAACTTTTTTTTAAAGCTATTATTAATGCTTTTTGAGTTAGTGATTTAGATGCATATCATATTATTACTGAGTTAAGTATTGAATGTAATGAGTTTTTTTTGCTACAACAAGTGTATGGGACATTGGAAAAATGTTGAATTTCCCCATGGGGATGAATAAAGTATCTATCTATCTATCTATCTATCTATTGAGACGCAGGTAGTTTGAGTTGCACCATATCACAAAGTCCTGTATCAGATTCCTATACTCCTCCTCCTGTCCATTCCTGACACACCCCACTATGGCCGTGTTCATCAGCGAACTTCTGCACATGGCAGGACTCCGAGTTATATTGGAAGTCTGATGTGTACAGGGTGAACAGGACCGGAGAGAGTACGGTTCCCTGCGGCGCTCCTGTGCTGCTGACCACCGTGTCAGACCTACAGTCTCCCAACCGCACATACTGAGGTCTATCTGTCAAGTAGTCCACTATCCAATCCACCATGTGAGAGTCTACTCCCATCTCCGTTAGTTTGTGCCTTAAGATCTTGGAACATTGCAAAATGATTACCAATGCATCCGTAATTTCCAGGGCCACCTACTTTGGTACCCTAGGCTGCAGACCTTCTGGACCTGGGGATTTGTCAGCCTTCAGTCCCCATCAGTCTTCTCATCACCGTTTCCTTCCTAATGTCAATCTGTTTCATTTCCTATGTTACCCTATGTCCTTGGCTCATCCATACATCTGGGAGATTGCTTGTGTCTTCTTAGTGAAAACAGATCTAAAGTACTCATTAAATTCTTGTGCCATTTCTCTGTTTACCATAACAATTTCATCCAATTCATTCTTCAAGGGCCCCAACATTGTTCTTAACTATCTTCCTTCTCTTCACATACCTAAAAAATCTTTTGCTATCTTCCTTGAAAATTGCTGGCTAGCTTGCGTTCGTACCTCATTTTTTCTCCCCGTATTGCCTGTTTAGTTAAGTTCTGTTGTTCCTTAAAAACTTCCCAATCATCTGCCCTCCCACTCACCTTAGCTCTGTCATACTTCCTTTTTTTCAATGCTATGCAATCTCTGACTTCCTTTGTCAACCACTGTGGCCCCTTTCCCCCTTTGAATCCTTCCTTCTCTGGGGGATGAATTGATTTTTTCACCTTGTGCATTATTCCCAAGAATACCTGCCATTGCTGTTCCACTGTCTTTTCTGCTAGGCTATCCGTCCAGTCAACTTTGGCCAGCTCCTCCCTCATGGCTCCATAGTTTCCCCTGTTCAACTGTAACACTGACACCTCCGAGCTGCCCTTATCCTTCTCAAATTGCAGATAAAAACTTATCATATTATGATCACTACCTCCTAATGGCTCCTTTACTGCGAGATCACTTATCAAATCCTGTTCATTACATAACACTAAATCCAGAATAGTCTTGTCCCTGGTCGGCTCTCGTACAAGCTGTTCCAAGAATGCATCCCGTAAGCACTCGACAAACTCCCTATCCTGTGGTCCAGCACCAAATTGATTCTCCCAGTTCACCTGCATGTTGAAATCCCCCATAACTACTGCGACATTACCTTTGCCACATGCCAATGTTAACTCCCTATTCAACTTGCACCCAATATCCATGCTACTGTTTGGTGGCCTGTAAATAACACCCATTTGGGTCCTTTTGCCCTTACTGTTCCTCAGTTCTATCCACACAGACTCTACTTCTCCTGACCCTATATCCCCCCTTGCAAAGGGCTGAATCTCATTCCTCACCAACAGGGCCACCCCACCCCCTCTGCCCACATTTCTGCCCCTACGATAGCACGTATACCCTTGTACATTCATTTCCCAGGTCTGATCTCCCTGCAGCCATGTCTCCGTTATCCCAACAACATCATAGTTACCCATTCGCACCTGGGCTTCAAGCTCATCCGCCTTATTTCTGACACTTCGTGCATTCAGATATAGAATTGTTAGCCCATTTCTCCTCTCTCTGTTTGAATCGCTGCCTATTGTGCTTAACCCAGCTCCCCGAACTCCAATCGGGCTGTATGCCCCTAGAATTTTGTTGTCCTTCCTACATTTACTTATTCTTTTCAACAGATTTAACTCCATGTTCCGTCAGACCATCCCTCTGTCCATGTGTCCTCCTTATCACTTGTTCTGCCTCACATTTCCCTACTACACACTTAATATTCCGGAACCCTGTAGTCCCCACCTGTCCTTTATTCTTCCTCTCGCTATCCTCTCTCACATTCTGGATCCCCGCCCCCTTCAAATTTAGTTTAAACCCCCCCCCCCCCCCCCCCCCCCCCCCCGCAAGAAGCACTAGCAAACTTCCCTGCTAGAATGTTAGTACCGCTCCAGTTCAGGTGTAAACCGTCCCTTCGGAACAGATCCCACCTTCCTTGGAACAAAGCCCAATTATCTACAAACCTGAAGCCTTCCCTCCTGCACCATCCTCTCAGCCACGTATTAATCAGTATAATCCTTCTGTTCCTTGCCTCACTCGCACGTGGCACAGGTAGAAATCCTGAGATTGTTTCCCTGGAGGTCCCGCTCTACAGCTTCGCACCTAACTCCCTGAACTCCCTACGCAGGACCCCCTCACTCATCCTACCCACGTCATTGGTCCCTACATGGACCACAACATCTGGATTCTTGCCCTCCCTCTCGAGAATAACCTGCACCCGCTCTGAGATGTCTCGGACCCCGGCACCAGGGAAGCAACATACCATCCGAGACTCCTGATCTTCCCCACAAAATCTCCTATCCGCCCCCCCTGACTATAGAATCCCCTATCAATACCGCTCTCTTCTCTTCCTTCATCCCCTTCCTAGTCGAGGGTCCAACCTCAGTGCCAGAGACAGGACCACTGCAGCTCGTTCCTGTTGGGTCATCCCTCACCACAGTATCCAAAACGGTATACTTATTTTTGATGGGAACGGCCACAGGGGTGCTCTTCTCTCTCTGTCTGCTCCCCCTGCCTCTCTTGACTGTCACCCATTTTCCTACCTCCTGTCTTTTCGGTGTGACTACCTCCCAATAACTCTTATCTATCTCTGCGTCTGCCTCCCGAATGATCCGTAGTTCATCCAGCTCCTGCTCCAATTCCCTAACTCGGTCTGATAGGAGCTGCAGCTGGATGCATCTATTGCAGGTGTGGTCATCAGGGACAACTGTGTTGACCCTGACCTCCCACATACTGCATACGGAGCACACCCACTGCTCTAACTGCCTCCCCCATTACCTGATCCAGGATTAGTCAGAATAAATGAAAAGCAGGCTTCTTGCCGAAGTCCTTTTGCGCCGAAGCCCGCTGAACCAAAGCCCAGCACTCTGCTCCTGCGCACGCCGCTGCCTGCTCCTGAAAGTGGGCCACTTTTTAAAGCCCGCGCTCACCGCTGACGTCACCCGCGCTTGCGCAACTTTACCTTCCTCCTCAGGTACTCTCCAGGTAGGTCCGAGGGTCTCGGCCTACAACGGCTGATCCTCCGATCCTCCGATCTCCAGTCGTATGTCGATCACGAGCACTCCTTACTCCCGCTCCGCTGCCCGCACCGGACGCCGGGTGGTAAATTGGATTAGTAAGTATGCAGATGATACTAAGGTAGGTGGCGTTGTGGATAATGAAGTAGGTTTTCAAAGCTTGCAGAGAGATTTAGACCAGTTAGAAGAGTGGGCTGAAAGATGGCAGATGGAGTTTAATGCTGACAAATGTGAGGTGCTACATTTTGGTAGGAATAATCCAAATAGGACATACATGGTAAATGGTAGGGCGGTGAAGAATGCAGTAGAACAGAGTGATCTGGGAATAATGGTGCATAGTTTCCTGAAGGTGGAATCTCATGTGGATAGGGTGGTGAAGAAAGCTTTTGGTATGCTGGCCTTTATAAATCAGAGCATTGAGTACAGGATGTAATGTTAAAATTGTACAAGGCATTGGTAGGAACGAATTTGGAGTATTGTGTATAGTTCTGGTCACCGAATTATAGGAAAGATATCAACAAAATAGAGAAAGTACAGAAAATATTTACTAGAATATTACCTGGATTTCAGCACCTAAGTTACAGGGAAAGGCTGAACACGTTGTGTCTTTATTCTTGGAGCGTAGAAGTTTGAGGGGGGACTTGACAGAGGTATTTAAAATAATGAGCGGGATAGATCAAGTTGATGTGGATAGGCATTTTCCCTTGAGAGTAGGGGAGATTCAAACAAGAGGACATGATTTGACAGTTAAGGGGCAACAGTTTAACGGTAGCACGAGGGGAAATATCTTTACTCAGAGAGTGCTAGCTGTGTGGAATGAGCTTCCAGAAGAAGTGGTAAAGGCAGGTTAGGTATTGTCATTTAAAGTAAAATTGGATAGGTATATGGACAGGAAAGGGATAGAGGGTTATGGGCTGAGTGTGTGCCACTGGGACTAGGTGAGTGTAAGCGTCGGCAAAGACTAGAAGGGCCAAGATGGTCTGTTTCCGTGCTGTAATTGTTATATGGTTATATAAGGCCCTGTATAAAATTTCTACTGCTATGCTGTGAGGTGTTTTATTTGAACAGTTTTCTGTAAAAGCAGTGCGTCTTGCTGGAAAGAGTAGTTTGGCTTTGACGAAAGTTAAGGAGCCACTTTGTCCAACTCAGTAAAATTGTGTCAGTCAATCAGGATTGTGGGATTTGAGAGAAGGCTCTAGGAAGCTGGGGGGGGGGGGGGGGGGGAAGAGTTTTCAGAAGTACAATAGTATAGTTTGTGGTCTTTTGGCAGGAAGCGTGGGTGTAAGAGCACCAGAGAAGACAAAAGGAGGATTACTAGAAGGAAAGTTCTACCTGCAGTTGGAGGTAAGAATTCAATGCTTTGAGTAGAGATTACTCCAGAATGAGCTCCATCGTTTTGTTGCAAGGACGTGGCGGTGGAACGAACTCAAGTGTTGAACATGGGCACGGAGGTCGAGTCGGGAGGTGTTACGGTCGTAGCAAGCGTGGAATAGGTGCCAAGAGAGTCTTTACCCAGAGTCTTGGTTTTAGTAGAGAATTCAGGAACGATGTTAGACTTAGAGCTGATAGTCATAAGAACCATGGAACGAGGTTACTCGTACACGAGTCGACCAACGAACTGGCAGCTCCTTGTTGTGGTCACGGGATTTTTATACTGCAGTTGCTGATGGAAAGCAGGTGTTTGTAGTTAGTGGAACCTGGGAATGATTGGGAACTAAACGAGGTGATTGAGGCCCAATTCTAGAGGAAAATAACCAGGTGCCAGAAGGGACCATGACACGTTTACGTGCACATTGGACTGGTTTAACTGTATTAGGCCCTTTTATATTTCTTTTCTTTTTCCTTTAACTGTTTAATAAAGCTGATATTGGTAAATATACTTTCTTTATAATTTCATGTGGCATACAATCTGTTATTTCTGGGCTACCGATAACTGTGTATTGGCAGTATTTGCACAGCATTCACTCAAATTGAGGTTCCTTTAAACGGAACATCACAAGGTTCCTGTTTGGTTGAACCGCATATCATACCGACCTTAGACGGATATTGTCCATGAAAGGCAGCCTTTTCTCCATCGAGTCATGTGGCTATGAGCAGCGTTATCTAACAAGCCCCAGTAGGAGGGATGCACTTACGTAGTGAGAACCTTCATCTGCTCTATCCCAAGCCTGTCAAGATAAAGCTGGACCACTCTAACACTGGCCCACTCCAACAACAGACCCATTAAGGACCCCAAAACCCAGCACAAGCCCTCTTCTCATTGATAGCATGAAGAAGGAGGAACAGGAGCTTGAAAACACACACTAAACATTTCATGAACAGCTTCTTCCGCTCTGTCATCAGACTTCTGATGAACAATGAACCCATGAAATATAATTTTTTTTGCTTTCTCTTTGCAATACTTACTTTATTCATTTTATATTTATATATATATGTACAAACGTGTTTGTATTTCTTATTGTAATTTATAAGTTTTTATTATCATGTAAAGCATTGTAATATCACAGAACAACAAATTTCATGACATACGCCAGTGATAATGAACGTGATTCTGAGTCTGATGGTCCATACCCCTGCATGGTTATGTTAAAAGGTAGTAGGGATAGTCCTGGCAATTATAGACCAGTGAGCCTTACCTCAGTGGAGGGAAAGCTGTTGGTAAAGATTCTTAGAACGAATCTATGGGCATTTAGAGAATCATGGTCTGGTCAGGGACAGTCAGCATGGCTTTGTGATGGGCAGATCTTCTCTAACAAGCCTGATAGAGTTCTTTCAGGAGGTGACCAGGCATATAGATAAGGGTAGTGCAGTGGATGTGATCTACATGGATTTTAGTAAGGCAGTTGACAAGGTTCCACACAGCAGGCTTATTCAGAAAGTCAGGAGGCATGGGATCCAGGGAAGCTTGGCCAACTGGATTCAGAATTGGCTTGCCTGCAGAAAGCAGAGGGTCGTGGTGCAGGGAGTACATTCGGATTGGAGTTCTGTGACAACCGATTGTAAAACGAACGGTACGGTAACCTGACCTGAGAGCCGGTGTCGGGTATGTCTTTAGTGGAAATACCCTATATCCGTAGCGACACACTGGAGCCTGGTCCCACTAAGCCTTCAGGAATAGGGTCTTTTGCTTTCGGGAGTTCCTTGGTATATTGCTGTAAACGTGTTCCCACAGAGACACTAGGCCGTTCCCTCTCTGGGTCGCCTCTAAGTTTTCCCAGCGACACTCCCTGCATAGATACCTGTGAGCTCGCTCTCCGAGGGTCTTCCTACCGCTTAGATTTCCGCCGGAAGTGTCTCCCTTCCCCACAGTTACAGCACACGCTACCGGCCGCCCCTCTTCTCGCGGACCCTCGACCACCAGCGGCCCTCTGCGTAGTCCGTCCCATTGGAGGGGGGGCGCTCTACCGGTTCTATCATACGGAGGGTCCACACCCGTCGTGAACTCCCGGGATATCTCAGTTCTCAGCTCTGCCACCATCTCCTTTACCACTTCCCGGGTTGGGCCGGCCACAAGGGGCTACAACCGAGGACTGTACCCTGCTGGCGGTGTCCTCTCGCGGCCCCAAAGCGTTCTCATCCACCCACACCTCTCTGATCAGCTGAACAAAAGATGGAGGAGGGCGCGTCTTACGAGACTGTTGGACACCCCACGCAATCCGGTCATGGGACTGGGCACCCCTGGCTATCTGGACCATTCTTAACTAATCCACCTCAACTGCCGGAATGACCCCTCTGCGTTGCAAGCAATTTAGCTGCCTCTCTCGCTGAAAAATAAAAGCAGAAATCTTCTCCCCCTCCTGCAGCACCGTGTTTAATGAAAATGTCATACTGGTGTTCAACAGTTTGAAGACAACGGATGACTTATTCGCACGGATTCTCGTCAATGGAAAGCCAGTAGACTTCCAGGTCGACAGCGGAGCGAGCATTAACATTTCACCCCGCAAATACTTGGAGGGAGTAGATCACACACTAAGACAATGCACAAAAAAGCTGATGATGTGGAACAAAACCACCAAGGATGCAGAAGGGATGTGCAGAGTGAAATTGGGTAACCCGATGACGAACCATCAGTATTCTGTCGAATGTGCTGTTGTCACTGTCGACTTTACACCATTGCTGGGAAGCAGGGCCAGCCAGAAAATGAACCTGATTACGGTCAACGATGACAACTTTTCGCAGGGTGCATGTATCTACACTTTAAGAAAAGCAATAAACACCAGAAAAACGTTATGCAGACGTGTTCGATGCTGAGCTCGGGGAGCTTCCGGGTGCAGCCAACCTGCAGATTGAAGAGGAAGTTCAACCTACAGTGTTACTCCCACGACGTCTACCTCACACCATGAAGCGGAAGGTGAAAGCTGAGCTTGATCAACTGGCAGACCGCAAGGTGATAGCTCCAGTCCATGAACCTACAAGGTGGGTTAGCCAGCTACTGGTCGCAGAGAACAATGGCAGTCTTCGTATATGCATTGACCCTCGACCTTTGAACAAAGCGCTGAGGAGAGAACATTACCCCCTTCCGGTGATAGTGGACCTTTTGCCAGATGTTGCCCAGGCAAAGTTTTTCAGCAAGCTTGATATGAGTTCTGCATTCTGGCCAGTGAATTTGGACAGTGAATCAAGCGTTCTCACCACCTTCAACACAGCTTTTGGCAGTATAGATGGCTCAGACTTCCGTTTGAAATCAGCGTGTCATCAGAGATCTTCCAGCGCAGACCGCATCAGTGGCTGGAAGGACTACCGGGAGTGATCGGCATCAGAGACGACATTCTGGTGTACGGAAAAGGGGAAACGCAGGGAAAGGCAATCTCCGATCATGATGTGAAACTTGAGCAGCTATTACAGCGCTGTGCAGAGCAGCATATCAGACTCAACAAGAACTTTGTACTTTCTTTGCATTTTTACACGACTAAAGAAGCTATTATTCGAGAAGCCAGAAAGAAACGGAAATTATTCTTCAATTCAACACAAATTCGTATAGTTGATTATTCACCCGAAATTTTTGCCGAAAGGAAGAAATATCGAGAAGTTATGAGTGAAATGTATAAATTAAATTTAAATCCCTCCCTTCGCTTTCCAGCAAATCTGATATTTTTTCCTGACAAATCTCAATCGTTGAGAATCTACTCTCCTCAGAAGGGATGGAGTATATTAAAAACCTTAAAGTTAAGCCTACTGAATAAAATATTAAAGTTACTCCGATTACTCAATAGGCAATTTTGAAGTATCTGCTGTATGAGTTGTTTATGGAGCTTTTGATTTAAATACATGTTATACCTTTTCATTCTCTGGTATGGGACGTGGTCGATTTAATGTTTTATTTATTTTATTAATAATTAGTACATATATACCTGTCTTGTAGGGAACCTTTATAGTATTGTACTTTAGTGGTCTGTGTTGGACCTGTTGTGTATTAACCTTCTTATTTCTTTGATTTGCTTCAATACTTATAGTTCTAGGTCTGTTTTACATATATACTCATTTACGTTTCTTTTTCGAGAGAAAGAATATTGTTTATAACATTATTTGCCCGGATTTATTCCTTCTTTTGAATATATGTTTAAGCTACTTTAGCTGATTCTAAGATGGCCGTTGTTGATTATGTTTTTATTAATGTTAGACATAACATTATAGTAGTTGAATTCTGTTTGTGCCTTTTTATGGCTAATTTTCGTGGGATTTTTGCTGTTTTTTTTATACTACGGAGCTGCAAGATGGAGAACAGGGTCAAAGGTGATTAGTTAGCATGGGACCAGCCTATTGGTTCCTTCATTTCATTCTATTGGGTGGAGGGAGCGGGGAGTGGTCTATTAGAGTAGGTTCTTTTCTTGATTGGGCAGTTCTTTTGATGGATTTCTCTTTCGTAAATGCGTCACTCCTTCTGGTTGTATCCACGCCTTTTGGTTTAATCTGTACTTGCGTAACATTTATTTTCTACAATATTAAACTCAATTTTAAACGTGGATGTTACTAAAATCAATATAATATCTTGGAATTGGAACGGTATCAATCATCCCATTAAGCGTAAAAAGATTTTTAAGAAATTAAAAACACTTAATGCTGATATTATTTTTGCGTAAGAAAATCATATACGAAAACAGGATGAGGATGGATTTTTTCGCTTTTGGAAAGAACCCTTATTTCACTCGCTGTCGGAGAGTAAAACAAGAGGCGTTTCTATATTTCATAGTCCCAAAATCCCTTTTGTACACCTTAATGCTACTACTGATTCGATTGGAAGATATTTAATTTTTACTGGTTTATTATGCGAGCAAAAGGTAGCTCTGGTGTGTGTATAGGCACCTAATGTAGATAATTCTGATTTTTTAAAGAAACTTTTTTCAGAGTTACCGAATCTCAATGAATATAAGCTGATCATGGGTGGTGACTTTAACTGTTGTTTAAATCTGGCAATTGACAGGTCATCAACCAATCCATCGCTTCCAAGTAAAGCGGCAGCTTGTATTCACTCTGTTTTATTAGAATATCGCCTTGTCGATATTTGGAGACACAAACACCCCAATGATAAAGATTTCTCTTTTTTCTCACACATCCATCATAAATATTCTCGAATTGATTACTTTTTTTAAGATACACGTCTGTTGAACTCCATTGTTGAATGTGCGTATGACATCATTGCGCTTTCAGATCACGCGCATTTAAAGTTAACCCTTAAGCTTTCGGATAGATTTTTGAAAATTTCACAGTGGGATTTGAACCCCGTATTGTTACAGGATACAGCTTTTGTTAATTTTATTAAGGAGCAAATTTCTATATTTTTTGAATTTAATACAACTGAAGGAATGTCAAATCTGGTTATATGGGACACCTTAAAATCTTTTCTTAGGGGACAGATAATCTCATATTCAGCACCTTGAGAAAGCTAAAACGGAACTGTCAGTGCTTATTAATAGAATTAAACAGATAGATAAAGCGTATTCAGTTAAACCTACTGAAGTCCTATATAAAGAAAGGGTCGAACATCAATCACAGTATGATTTACTTCTGACCTTCCCATTGAACAGCAGATCTTTAAATCTAAAAGTTTATTTTATATACATGTGGAAAAATCTGCTAAACTATTAGCGGGTCAGTTAAAGGCTGGGATGGTCAGAAGACAGATTTTAAAGATTCGCCGACCAGATAGAACATAAACTTTAGATCCTTATGAAATTAATAAAATATTTATGGACTTTCATTCTAATCTTTATAAATCCGAATTCTCTGATAGTACTATGACTATGAATACATTTTTGCAAAGGTTAAACATACCCCATATTTCGATTCAAGATGCCGTTATGTTAGATGCACCTATTAAACAAGAGGAGATAGACAAGGCTATATCCTCTATGCAATTAGGTAAGGCTCCGGGACCTGATGGCTATACGGTAGAATTTTATAAGACCTTTAATGAAATACTTATACCACATCTTCATCAAACGTTTACCGACTCTACATCCTCTGGGAACCTTCCTAAAACTTTTTATGCAGAACTAATTTCATTGATTCCAAAAAAAGGAAAAGACCCACTGGAATGAGTGTCCTATAGACCTATTTCTTTACTGAATGTAGATTTTAAAATTCTCTCTAAGATTCTAGCAAATAGGCTTGAGACTATCTTGCCTAATGTTATCTCAAACAATCAAATAGGATTTATTAAAAATAGGTATTCACATTTTAATATTCGAAGATTATTAAATATCATTTATTCCCCCTCAGCCAAAGAATCGGAATGTATTGTATCTTTGGATGCAGAGAAAGCCATTGATAGGGTGGAGTGGCCTTATCTATTCCAAGTTTTGAAGAGGTTTAGTTTTGGTCCAGGATTTATTTCCTGGATTAAATTGATTTATCATACCCCGGTAGCTGCGGTTTGAACTAATAATCAAAAGTCTCCTTACTTTAGATTATATAGAGGTACACGTCAGGGTTGTCCCTTAGTCCTTTATTAATTACTTTGGCTTTAGAACCACTTGCTATTGCTCCTAGGGATTCTAATTCTGAGCAGGGTATTAAGAGAGGGCATAAATTACATAAGGTTCCATTATACGCGGATGATTTATTAGTTTACATTTCAAATCCTAAGAAATCCATTCCTTCTATGTTATCTATATTTATGGAATTTGGTTCTTTTTCTGGATATAAACTTAATTTACATAAAAGTGAATTATTTCCTATTAATAACTATTCTGATTATTATGATCAAATACCTTTTAATATTGCCAAAAACCATCTTGCTTACCTTGCTATCAAAATTACAAATTTTTAAAGACCTATATAGGTATAATTTTTTCCCATTAGTTGAATATACTCAACAGGAGCTTTCTAAATGGTCACCTATGTCAATGTCATTGATAGGTCAAATAAATGCTATAAAAATGGTTATTCTACCGAAATTTTTATATATATTTCAAGCTGTTCCCTCTTTTGTTCCAAAAACATTTTTGATATAATTTTTTGATTTTATCTTATGTTTGGAATAATAAAAGCTCTAGAGTGAATAAACTTTACTGCAAAAATCAAAAAAAGATGGAGTGCTGGCTTTACCAAACTTTAGATTTTATTATTGGGCAATTAATGTTCGTTATGTTACTTTTTGGATTTATGATATAGACGACCAGGATCGCCCTTCATGGTTACAGTTGGAGGAGAATTCAGTAATGGGGTATCGTTAGCTTCTTTATTAGGAGCTCCTCTTCCGTTTTCGTTCTCCAGAATAGGTAGACAAGGTCTTAACCCTATTGTTAAACACACTTTAAAAATTTGTTTTCAATTTCGTAGATTTTTTTGAATTAAATGATTTTTTACTTCCTAGTAATATTCATTCTAATTTCTTTTTTAAACCATCAACTTTGGATAAGGCATTTTTTAACATGAAAAATTAAGGGAATTAAAACTTTTTTAGATTTGTTTTTACAAGACTGTTTAATGTCTTTTTCACAGTTAATGGATAAATATGATATCTCTAATACACATTTTTTCAGGTATTTACAGATTAGGAATTTCTTAAGTGATTTTTTACCGAATTACCCCTTGGCCTGCTCTTCAAATTTTCTCTCTCTCTGTTTTTGTTTCTAATTTTATCCTCAATTGGACTGCCCAATCTTTCTTTTTTCTTTCCTTTGTTTCTCTTTCTTTTTTTTTTGTTTTTTGTTTCAGTTTAGTTAGTGGGTTTTTTTCTTTATCAATAAAATTTCCAATCTTTTTTTATGATTGTTATGAGGAGTTGTAGTTTTTTACCATTGTATATATAACAGCATAATATTTTACTTATTTGATTTTGATATTATATACTTTTTGTTTCTACTTTTACTGTTTATATGTCTTTTATATTATCTACTTGTTAAACTCCTCTTCCGATCTGTATATTCTTTACTTGAAAATCAATAAAAAATGACTGAAAAATGAAAATGACAATGCCTCGCCAGTTGCAGTCCTCTCGCCATATTTCAGTAGTGAGCACCGGCAGGTCATCATAGAGCTCGACGTTTGTCTTGTGCTGTTGCCAACTCACGTCAAGAGTCATCCGGAGCATTCGTGTATAGAAACCATCTAGTGACTTTCGCATGGTCTTGGTGAGTGTTCACGTCTCGCATCCGTACGTGAGGACAGACTCTATGACTGCTATGAAGATCCTCTTTTTGAGCCCTCTGGTCAGGTTCGACCTCCAGATTTTCTTCATGTCGTTCATAGCCCTCCACGCCAGTGCCTTCTGTATCTCTATGTCTTTCTCTGAACTCATCATTCTTGACCCGAGGTACTAGAATTCTAAGACTTTCTTAATGGTGTCATTCTTTATGGTCTTGAGAGTACCTTCGTCGCAGTTGAATAACATCTACCCTGTCTCTTTAGCGTTTAGGTGAAGTCCAACTTTATTGCACTCAATTTCCACTTTTGTCAATAGCTGCTATGCTTCCTCCATCTGGTCAGAGAGCAGGACTATATCATTTGCAAAATCAAGATCTGTGAGTGTAACTGCTCTGACCCTTTTGGTTCGTTCTGGTTTTATGGTAAAACCAAGCTTATCGTGATCTTTGGTAATTTGACGTAGAGCGTAATCAAAGACGATTATAAAGATGTCTCCTTGCAGCACACCAGCTAGGAGCTACAACACTGCTGTTTCTCCATCCTGTGATACAACTTTCACCATGGTCGTGGTATAGCTGGACTCTACTGATCTCAGTAGATGGTCTGGCACTCCGTAAGCTTTCAGGATCTTCAGCATTTTACCTTGGTGAATAGAGTCAAAAGCTTTGTGACAATTGATTAAAGTAAGCTCGGCTGGTAGGCTGTTCTTCTTGACTTCCTCAATGATTCAACGAAGAGCAAGTATTTGCATTAATGTTGTACGCTTCTGCCGAAAACCATTCTGATTGAATCTTAGCTTAGAGTCAATGGCAGTGCGAATCTTGTTCAAAATCATCCGATTTTATAGCTTTGCTAAGATGCAGGTCAAACTGATACCGTGATGGTATCTGTCTTAGTGAGGGATCCAGACATGGGAACAGGGATAATGTTTGAGAGTGACTACTGTTCTGGTTTATCACCTTTCATCAGTGCGGTATTAAATATGTCGAGCAAGATGTCATCCAGGTCACAGTTCTTCAGGACATCTAGTTGTATCCCATCTGGACCAGCGCTCCTGCCATGTTTTGGTGCATATTTGGCCTTCATCAGTTTCTCAACAGTGAATGAGCCGTCATCGATGTCGACTTGCGCCAATATTGTGGGAATGTCCTCTTCTTCTTACATGATCGTTGGAGAGCTTTCCAGCAATTTTTTGAAGGTGGTAAACCATGTCTGGACACAATCCTCTGATGTCTTACCACTTACTTGACTTGACAGGGGACTTCTTCCATCTGCTGATCTTGTTGACTAGGTACCATGCGTCTCCATGCTGCTTGTCTTTATTAGCAGCCTCTCCCCCTCTAATTCTCTCAGCTAGTTTATCTTCCTTCAGTCGGTTGTAGGTGGCAAAGAGACTCTTCCTCGCATTCTTAAACTTATCTCTTAGCTCTTCTGTTTCGCTCATTCTAAGTTCGGCAAGACAAACATTGACCACACTTCTTGCTGCGACGACGTCAGGATGTTTCGAGATCGAACTCTTTTTGATTCGCTTCACAGTAGGCAGACACTTTGTTGCATCTGTGTGTGCGTCTATGAGCCTTTGATCGCGGTCAGTTGCAGTCTTTTCCTCCTCCCTCTCCAGTGGGCCAAATGGATTTCTCACTTCCACAGTGTACTGGGCTTGAATAATCGATTGTGAGGAGAATGCCTTCCAGTCTATCTTCTCCTTGGGACCTGTGGCTTTGGGTTGCCGCAGGCTGTCTCACTTGCATTGACACTACTCTGTGGTCAGAACTGACCGAGCTGAAGGTGCTGTAGGCTTCTGTGTTAATCACACAATTATGCAATTTTGATCTTATGATAATGTAGTTGAGAATTTTCCTGTTCACGGAGGCTCTGTATTCGTATGTCCACAGTTTACCAGGAAGGAGGCTGTGTAGGCACCCAGTAGGACGAAAAACAAAACCTGTCAAAGGGCGGATGAGCTCCTTGTGAGTGAATGGCCACCTTCTGTCTGTGTGAGGAGTGGCGTGCCACACAGTCTTTCGTTTCGCGCCTTGTATGGCATTATGATGACAGACACCCTAGCAAACCCTACACTTCCAGAGCTGGGAGTGGATTCAACAGTGGCTGGATGGGAGATGCCAGAGAGTAGTGGTGGATAACTGTTTGTCAGGTTGGAGGCCAGTGACTAGTGGTGTGCCTCAGGGATCTGTATTGGGTCCAGTGTTGTTTGTCATATACATTAATGATCTGGATGATGGGGTGGTAAATTGGATTAGTAAGTATGCAGATGATACTAAGGTAGGTGGCGTTGTGGATAATGAAGTAGGTTTTCAAAGCTTGAAGAGAGATTTATGCCAGTTAGAAGAGTGGTCTGAACGATGGCAGATGGAGTTTAATGCTCATAAATGTGAGCTGCTACATTTTGGTAGGAATAGTCCAAATAGGACATACATGGTAAATGGTAGGGCATTGAGGAATGCAGTAGAACAGAGTGATCTAGGAATAATGGTGCATTGTTCCCTGAAGGTGGAATCTCATGTGGATAGGGTGCTGAAGAAACCTTTTGGCATGCTGGCCTTTATAAATCAGAGCATTGAGTATAGGAGTTTGGATGAGATGTTAAAATTGTACAAGGCTTTAGTGAGGCCAAATTTGAAGTATTGTGTACAGTGCAGATTCTCGAATTATAGGAAAGATGCCAACAAACTTGAGAGCCTACAGAGGAGGTTTACTAGAACGTTACCTGGGTTTCAGCACCTGATTTACTGAGAAAGGTTGAACAAGTTAGGTCTTTATTCTTTGGAGCATAGAAGTTTGAGGAGGGAGTTGACAGAGGTATTTGAAGTTATGAGGAGGATAGATAGAGTTGATGTGGATAAGTTTTTTCCATTCAGAGTAGGGGAGTTCAAACAAGAGGACATGATTTGAGAGTTAAGGGGCAAAAGTTTAAGGGTAGCACGAGGGGGAAATTCTTTACTCAGAGAGTGGTAGCTGTGTGGAACGACCTTCCAGTAGAAGTGGTAGAGGCAGGTTTGATATTGTCATTTATAAAAATTGGATAGGTATTGTTACGAAGGATGAACAACTCTGATGGGCAGAAGGGTACAGAGTTGCCCATGTCCCCCTCCCCTGGGAAAATTACAAACCGTTACTGTTGCCATGCTGCTAATGAGAGAGAAAGAGATGGAACAAAAATATGCCAGAACATCTGCTACTGATAAGATAGATAGATAGATAGATAGATAGATAGATAGATAGATAGATAGATAGATAGATAGATAGATAGATAGATAGATAGATAGATAGATAGATAGATAGATAGATACTTTATTCATCCCCATGGGGAAATTCAACTTTTTTTCCAATGTCCCATACACTTGTTGTAGCAAAACTAATTACATACAATACTTAACTCAGTAAAAAAAATATGATATGCATCTAAATCACCGTCTCAAAAAGCATTAATAATAGCTTTTAAAAAGTTCGTAAGTCCTGGCGGTAGAATTGTACAGCCTAATGGCATTGGGGAGTATTGACCTCTTCATCCTGTCTGAGGAGCATTGCATCGATAGTAACCTGTCACTGAAACTGCTTCTCTGTCTCTGGATGGTGCTATGTAGAGGATGTTCAGAGTTATCCATAATTGACCGTAGCCTACTCAGCGCCCTTCGCTCAGCTACCGATGTTAAACTCTCCAGTACTTTGCCCACGACAGAGCCCGCCTTCCTTACCAGCTTATTAAGACGTGAGGCGTCCCTCTTCTTAATGCTTCCTCCCCAACACGCCACCACAAAGAAGAGGGCGCTCTCCACAACTGACCTATAGAACATCTTCAGCATCTCACTACAGACATTGAATGACGCCAACCTTCTTAGGAAGTACATTCGACTCTGTGCCTTCCTGCACAAGGCATCTGTGTTGGCAGTCCAGTCAAGCTTCTCGTCTAACTGCACTCCCAGATACTTGTAGGTCTTAACCTGCTCCACACGTTCTCCATTAATGATCACTGGCTCCACATGGGGCCTAGATCTCCTAAAGTCCACCACCATCTCCTTGGTCTTGGTGATATTGAGACGCAGGTAGTTTGAGTTGCACCATATCACAAAGTCCTGTATCAGTTTCCTATACTCCTCCTCCTGTCCATTCCTGACACACCCCACTATGGCCGTGTCATCAGCGAACTTCTGCACATGGCAGGACTCTGAGTTATATTGGAAGTCTGATGTGTACGGGGTGAACAGGACCGGAGAGAGTACGGTTCCCTGCGGCGCCCCTGTGCTGCTGACCACCGTGTCAGACCTACAGTCTCCCAACCGCACATACTGAGGTCTATCTGTCAAGTAGTCCACTATCCAATCCACCATGTGAGAGTCTACTCCCATCTCCGTTAGTTTGTGCCTTAAGATCTTGGGCTGGATGGTGTTAAAGGCACTAGAGAGACTTGTTTACCCACCATGTTAAGACTCCTGAAAGACTTATGGCTGCGGAGAGAGCTGTTTACTTGGTACCATTATGTTCATTAACCTTCCTCAGTGGACAGTCGGAGTGGGCTGGTTTGATGGACTAAGCCATTCAAAACTGATTGACACCTGAGACCCCGTGAGTAGGGATAAAAGTGCGGTCTGGGGAGACACACCAGGAGGCACACTAGTGAGCACTGCTTAAGTGTTGGAACCCACGAGAAGGTGTGGGGCATCGGAGACTGAACGAAGGATCGGTCAATTTTAACTCACAGTGTTTATAGCGAGGCCGGTGGGGGCTTGTGTGTGTGTCCACCCTTGCCTGGGTGACAAGTCCACCATAGAAGAACGGTCTAGCTAAAGGTGAGAGGGGTCATACCTGAATAGCCACAACACATCGACGGATCAAGAACGTAAAGGAAGGTTTGACTGACTGTAGCTGTCACTGTTTTCTCTCTCTCTCTCTCTCTCTCTCTCTCTCTCTCTCTCTCTCTCTCTCTCTCTCTCTCTCTCTCTCTCTCTCTCTCTCTCTCTCTCTCTCTCTCTCTCTCTCTCTCTCTCTCTCTCTCTCTCTCTCTTTCTCCCTCCCTCCCTCCCTCCAACGGTTACAACAAAAGAACCAACAAGTACCTCAGCCTACATGAACTGAACTGAACTTTATATTCACATATGACAATTCATTATCCCCTAGACAACGATAGAGGTTGTTTATCATTGATTATTATTATACCCACACTTTTAGGTTTAGTATTGCTAACGTGTATTATCTGTATATTTGCGTTGTTGATATTGATTTGTATATTTTACTAATAAACACTGTTTTGAAATTAGTACCAGACTCCAACGGATACTTCTATCTTTGCTGGAAAGACATCCAGTTACGGGGTACGAACAGTATAAAGGAATGGAGGGTTATGGGCTGAGTGCAGGTCGGTGGCACTAGGTCAGAGTAAGAGTTTGGCATGGACTACATGGGCCGAGATTGCCTGTTTCTGCGCTGTAATTGTTATATGGTTATATTCCTGTTTCCACTCAACGGATGATAGCTTTTACAACTTTACTGGCTAGGAGAACCATTTTGCTTAAATGGAAGGATTCTAACCTACCTATTGCTCTTTATTGGCTTACTTCCATTATGTCCTGTTTATGTTTAGAAAAAATAAGAAGTCGGACATTTGATACATCCTTTAAATTTGAGGAAACTTGGCAACCTTTTATTCAATATTTTCATATGCTTTAATTTGTGTCTCTTCCAGTTACCTTCTCAAAAAGTAGGATTTGATCAGAAAGTTTTACTTTTTTCTTGCTTTCACTCTCGGTTGAGCTGCCCAGTTCCCTTTTTTCTGTCTTTTTTGTTGTTTATTTTTCTTTACTGGTTTTAATTTCATGTATATTAAAATTATCAAAGTTTCTTTATCTTTTTTCTTCTTTACACAGATGACAGGAGAACCAATTGTCATCTTAATTACATACTATTAGATTAATGATATGTATCATCTTGGTAAAGTTTATTTTACGTTTTATATGTATTGTTATTGATATAGATATTTGTGATGATTCTCCTCTTGTTTATATATATATAGTCTTTTATTTAATTAATAAGAAGATTGATAAACAAAGAAAGAAAGATTTCAGCAAGGATTAGATGGGCCGGAGTCTGTTTTTATGCTGCGCTACCCTTTGCATCTATGACTATGTATTGTATTTCGGGCCAGTAATCCTGCTACCTGCTGTGCTGTAAAACCTCTGTGCTGTTACCCTGCCCTCTCTCCCGATACGCTGAGTCACCTGCTTGCACTGGAGACTGGGATACGTGAAGGTTAATGGAATTCATCGCTGTTCACAAAGAATGAGCACTGACCGAGAGGTAGTTGCTTGCTTCTGTCATATCTTTAAATCACAATTCAAAAGTACATTGAAATATTACAGAAGAACAAAACAAACATTAAGCTGGACTATGATGAAGGGTGTGTGCACACTACTTGTCAGATTTAGCTACTGCATCGATACTTGGACTCATGTCACCGGAGATTGAGTTTAAATTCCAGCAGGGCTCAGGAAATTAAATTCATTGTGTTAAATAATTCGACATTGAAGATGGGAATAGTGACATGAATCCATACCTTATTGGAACTGGCAATGAATAGGGGGAAGAATGTAATCATTGACCATGTGCTGCCACTGGAACTGGTCATTGGTAGATGGACCAGCAGAAGCTCCAGTTCTGATGAAGCGTCATTGTCCAAACTGTTGCCTGTTTATTCTTTTCCATAGATGAATCCTGACGTGTTGAGTTCCTCCAACATTTTGTGTGTGTTGCTTTGGATTGTTTGATGAGCTTGTAGCACAATTACAGATTGGCATATACTGTATGATATTGTGCGAATCACTGAATCGTGACTTGAAGAAAATTATAGTTGAGAACTTCCTGTCCCAGGATACACGTTGTATCGAAAGGACAGACAAGAAGGCAAGAGGGGATGGTTAAAAAATGAAATCATATAGTAAGAAAGAAGTGACAAAGTGTTAAAAGGAGTTGAATCACTGTGGATAGGGCTAAGAAACTGCAAGCATAAAAAGACCTTGATGCGAGTTCAAAACAAATCCCCAAACAGTACTAAAATTCAGATCTATAAATTACAATGGGAAATAGGAAATGCATGCCAGAAGTACGATGTTATGGTAGTAAGAGGGGTAGGTTAGGAAAATCAGGTTAGTGCTGGATCTCAAGAGGGTGAATTTGTTGAATGTCTAAAAGATGGTGTTTCATAGAAGCTTGTGGTTGAGCACAGTTGGGGGGGGGGGGCTATTGTTGATTGGGTGCGAATGATTTCGGCAGGTTCTATATGTATTCCAAGCAATCCCTCCTTTTGTTCCTAACTGTTTTTTGATAGAATAGACTCTAATATTCTATCTTTCATTTGGAATAATAAAAATCCTAGATTGTGTAATGCAGAATTTTTTAAAAAAGTGTGGTGTTAAGGCGTTGCCAGATTTTAAAATGTATTACTGGGCAATTGATATACGATATATTTATTTTTGGATTAATTTCTTGGACATACATGACTGTCCTTTATGGGTGGATTTGGAGAAAAACTCGGTGAAGGGGTACTCTTTGGCCTCTTTACTGGGAGCTCCTTTTCCTTTTTGGCTTTCTAAGATTGGTAGTAGAGACCTTAATCCCATTATAAAACATACGTTCAAAATTTGGTTTCAGTTTCCTCGATTCTTTGACTTTAATAATTTTGCTCCTTCTAGCAAAATCCATCTCAATTAATTTTTAAACCATCAACTGCCGATCAGACCTTTTCAATTTGGAAAACCAAAGGAATAGTAACTTTTTAGATTTGTTTATGGGGAATTGTTTATTGTCTTTCACTGAATTAGTGGACAAATATGACCTATCTAATGCACCTTGTTTTAGATATTTAAAAAATTAGGAATTTTCTACGTAGATTACTTCCAATTTTTCCCCCAGGTTATTCACCCAATATAATAGATATTCTTTTTCAGGTTAAACCACTTCAAAAAGGACTGATAGCAATAGTTTATAAATGGTTAATGAATTTGCCTATGTTATCTAATAATAAAATTAAAGCTGTGCGGGAATTGAAATATGGAGAGTCACTTTCAGATAACTAATGGGATATTTTGTTTTTCATTTGGTTAATACTTACTTTATTTGTGCACGTCATTCCTTGATACAGTTCAGGATAGTGCATCGGGCGCATAGATCGAAGGACAAATTAGCCCATATCTGTTCCAATATTAATCCTATTTATGATAGATGTAATACTGAGGTAGCTACTTTAACACATGTTTTGGTCTTGTATCACGATAGATAATTTTTGGAAAGAAGTCTTTAAAACTTCATCAAATGTCTTAAATTTGAATCTACAACCGAATTTACTTGCAGCAAATTTTGGGATCATTCCATCGGAAGCAGTATATATTCCTGTTCCCACTCAACAGATGATAGCTTTTATTCAATATTTTCATATGCTTTGATTTATGGCTGTTCCAGTTACCTTCTCGAAATGTTGGACTTGATCAGAAAGTTTTTCTTTTTTCTTGCTTTAACTCTGTTTGAACTGCCCAGTTCCCTTTTTTCTCTCTTTTTTGTTGTTTATATTTGTTTAGTGGGTTTTTTTCTATTTTTTTATTGAAGTTCATGAAACAAACATTTCCATAAGATGTATTTCAGACATTGTATATATCATATATATCACAAATCTCCACAAAGTATTTATCTGGGGTATGCACTTATAAAAAAGAGTGAAAAGAAAAAACAAGCAAAAGGAAAGAACTACGTACAAGTAGGGAGTGATTTTTTTTTACAACAGATTCATTGATTTGTGAGAATAAAATCAGGCCTAGGAGGCATTATGTAGTTAAACCATTTTTCCCCAGTACGAATCAAATTGTTCCAGCTTATGATTAACAGATGCTGTTATCTTCCCCATTTTGTAAATTTCCATTGTAATTTCCATCCATGTATTTAAAGTTGGGCTCTCCTGTGATAACCATTTCCTAGTAAGAGTCTTTTTACCAGCTACCAACAGTATATTCATTAAATATTTATCCCTTTGCAACCATTCTTGAGGTATATATCCAAAGTATATGGTCTTACTCTTCAAGGGTATTTCACATTTAAGGGTGACTTGTGTATCCCCCTCCAATAGTTTTTGATAGCAGGGCAGTCCCAAAAAATATGATAATGATTTGCATTTTGATTTCCACAATTTCTCCAGCAAACAGGGAGGTTACTATCATAATGGGATTTCTGAGAGTGCGTAATAAAATATCTTATCAAGTTTTTCCATCCAAACTCCCTCCAGTTCTGTGAATTGGTACACTTCCATTGATATCTCCATATTGTTGTCCATTCTTCCTCAAATATAATTATTCCTCCTTCCTTCTCCCATTTTGTTTTAATGTATGAAGTCGAATGTGTTTTAAGATTTGACGACCCCTTATACATGCTTGAAATAATTCTACTACCATTATCTGAATTATATGCTTTTCTAAAGAACTCTATCAAGCATGTATTGGCCTTGGTTACATTTTTAAGTGTCTTATTAACATATTGTCGCATCTGTAATTACCGATAAAAATCTTGTTTTTCTAAT
Source organism: Hemitrygon akajei (assembly GCF_048418815.1). Classification (NCBI taxonomy): domain Eukaryota; kingdom Metazoa; phylum Chordata; class Chondrichthyes; order Myliobatiformes; family Dasyatidae; genus Hemitrygon; species Hemitrygon akajei. The sequence continues at coordinate 11,802,676 of NC_133130.1, forward strand.
AAGTTTTTCTCTTTAAACATTTCAAAACTGAACAGTGTTCCTTCTTTCATTATGTTGCAAAGAACTGTTATTTCTTTAGCTGTCCAGTCCTTAAATCTAGCATCCAATTTATTTGGTGTAAAATCAGAGTCATATGCACACCATTTAAGAATTGCAATATCTCCCTCTAGATTATATTCTTTTATAGTAGTTTTCCATATTTTAAGAGTCAATTTCACCCATGGGTTATCAATAGTATTTATGTACCTTTGCAGGTTGTTATCAGCCAAAATTGCTTGTATGGGGATGGGAAGTACCCGCTCCTCAATGTTTTTCCATTGAGCGTCATATGATGGGTTGCACCAACATATCACAGCTCTCAACTGTGCTGCAAAATAATAATCTCTAACTGAGGTCAACCCCATCCCCCACTTTTCCTTTGCTAATTGCAAAGCTTTGAGACAAACTCCAGGCCTTTTACCCTGCCAAATATATCTTGATAGCATCTTGTTCCATTCATTGAATTCATTTTGATTAATCTCTTTTGGTAGGGTCTGAAAGAGATATAACAGTCTGGGCAGTATATTCATTTTAATAGACGCAATCCTTGAACTGAGACTGAAAAAAGGAATCAAGCTCCATCTTACCACATCTTCCTTATTTTTTTTTATAAAAGTTCTACCCTGAGGAAATTTACTCTTATGGATTAAAGCATACTCAATTGCTAATTTAGCAGAGTCCTGCAATGTAGCAGCGTCCCTCTCATTTAAGTATGTCCTTACTTCAACAGGGATGCTCTTTTTAAATTCTGCCATTAAAATCAACTCTTTCAATTTATTATTCTCCCCATTCACATTTTTAGAGGAAACCTATATCTCAAAACACACAGCTTTATCGTAGGCAAATTCCACATAAGGTTCTTCCATGGATTTCTTCAAATTTCTGAATCTTTCTCTATAAGCTTCTGGAATCAGTTCATATGCTTTTAGTATATGTTGCTTTACAATATCATAATCAAGTGCTTGCTCAGCAGTTAAAGCTGTATAAACTTCTTGTGCCTTGCCTTTAATTACACTCTGTAACATCACTGGCCATTTCTCTTTCGGCCACTCTGAAATCAGAGCAACAATTTCAAAGTGTTGGAAATATCTCTCTACTTCTGTTTCATTGAATGGAGGAGCTAATACAACTTCCCGACTAGCAGCAAACTGTTTCCTAGAACCAGAGGACTGATTCTCAGAACTTAATTTCTCCATCACAAGCTCAAACTCCCTCTTCCTCTCTGCTTCTTTACTTTCAAATTCTCTTTTTATTTTTATCTTCTAACCTCCATCATTCCAAGTCCACTTTACATTTCTCTAACTTCATTTCTTCGATTTTTAACTGCATCTCTAGAGTACTTATTGGAAACATATCTAACACTTGGTCACCAAATCACCCGAGCCCACATAGCGTGACGCGATTTTTCTCTGAATTACTGGCTTTGTTTTAGCCATCGAAATACCTTTAAGGTCCAACCTGCTAGCAATCTCAGATACATCACTCTATTTCACCTTCGCTAATAATTCCAGATCTAGCGATGTCAAAGTGTCATCAAGATTCATTGTTCCCAAAAACCACCCACAAACCAATCAAACAAAAGAATTGGGTATATCCCTTTTCCAATTCAGACTGATAATTAAACAAGCACTTAAAATAACGGAACATCCCAGACGAGCCCCAGACTGTTACGATACGTGTCCGGCAACAATGAATATAGAATTAAGTCGGGTCTTATAAACAAATAAAACATTTTACTAAACCCTGCTCAATAAAAATGAAAAGCAAACAAATGACTAACTTAACCGGAAGTTAACTGTTATACGGCAACTCTGGAACAGTTCTTAAAGTGGTAAATGGGAACACAGTCCTAAAGTAGTAAATGCAAAAGTCCAAATGATTTATACAGTCAATTAGGAGAGACTTTCCTCAAGTAACGAACTCCTCAACGACATGACGTTACTGCTAATCCCAGCTGAAATATTCCTTGTCCGAAGGATTCACAACGAAGGTATCAGGTGGGGTCGGGTTACGGTAGGACTCAAGTGCAGACCAACGAATGCTCTTTTACCAGGATTTATCAGGGAGCACAAGGGCAACAGTCTTTCAACAACAGGAGGCAGGCACGAATCCAGAATGGCAGGCGGAAGTCTTACCCGGGAAAGGCAGTCCAGCGAGGGCAGACGATCTAGAGCGCACAGGCAAAAATCCAGAAACACAGAGCCCGGCAAAATCAGTGGCAGCAGTCACAATGGCAGGCTAGAATGACTCAGGTCAGAGCTGGGATGAACTGGCAGAGAATGTGAGTCAAGTCAGGGTTTACATGGACCGGGTAATGAGTGAAAACAGAAACAGGTGGGAGCTAGTGAGGAGATAAGTGGGTAATTGGCAAAAGTCCAATAAGGAAAGGGGCTGGGTCAAAACCCACATGGTCAGGTGAAAGGCCAAAATTAAGGGCTGTCGTGGTCCAGGGCTATCAGCAGAGGCCCTTCGACCCCGTGTTCAGGCCGGATACTTAACAGTAACCACAAACCCCCCCCCCCCCTCCCCCCACGCACGGGCGTCTTGCCGGTACGGGATGGCTCCTATGAAAGTCCCTAATGAGAGAGGGATCCAGGATATCCCGAGCGGGAACCCAGCACCTTTCCTCGGGGCCATAGCCCTCCCAATCCACGAGGTATTGCAGTCCACGGCCCCTGCGGCGAACGTCCAGTAATCGGCGCACAGTAAACGTCTCTGAGCCATCAAGGAGACTGGGAGTGGGAGGGGGGTTAGGGGCGGGACAGAGGGGGCTGCAGACGAAGGGCTTAATCCTAGAAACATGGAATGTAGGATGGATCCTGCGAAGGGTAGGGGGCAGTTCTAGATGCACTGCCGAAGGGCTGATTACCTTTGGTGATGGGGAAAGGTCCAATGTAGCGTGACGCCAGCTTGCGGGAGACCACCTTTAAGGGAATATCCCGCGAAGATAACCACACTTTCTGACCCTGGCGGTAACAGGGGGCCTCGATACGGTAACGCTCTGCTTGCTGCTTCATTCTGGCAGTAGACTGAAGCAGTGCCCCTCGGGCTCGTCTTCAGGTCCGTGAACACCTCTGGACAAACGCTTCGGCTGAGGGAACGCCCACTTCCTCCTCCTGAGGTGCGAATAAGTGGGGTTGATAGCCAAGACAGCACTGGAATGGTGATAAGCCTGATGAAGCAGAAGGCAAGGAATTGATGGCGTACTCGACCCAGGGAAGTTGCCGACTCCAAGAGGAAGACTCCCGAGACGTCACTCAACGGAGCATCACCTCCATCTGCTGATTAACCCGCTCGGCCTGACCATTACTCTGTGGATAAAACCCAGATGAGAGGTTAATCCTGATCCCGAGTAGTTTCAAAAGGCCCTCCAAAAATGGGAGGTAAATTGGGAACCTCTGTCAGATACCACTTCAACGGGAAGACCGTGAATACGAAAAACATGCTGAATCATCAGGTCGGCAGTCTCCTTGGCAGAGGGCAGCTTGGGAAGGGGCACTAAGTGGACCGATTTGTAAAAACGATCCACTATGGTAAGAATGGTAGTGTTACCGTCAGACGGGGGGAGACCGGTGACAAAGTCCAGTGCAATGTGGGACCAAGGCCTTCTAGGAACAGGTAGGGGTTGCAGGAGACCAGCAGGTGGTTGGCTGGAGTTCTTGTTCTGTGCACAGACTGGGCAGGCAGAAATGAAGCTCTCGACATCCTTCCTCAGGGATGGCCACCAAAATCTTGATCTGATGAGAGCCATCGTACGTCTGATGCCAGGGTGACATGCCAGTCTGGAGGTGTGTCCCCACTGGAGAAACTGGGAGCGGACAGACTGCAGAACATACAATAGTTAGCGGGACACGCATCAGGAATCGACTCACCCTGTTGGGCCGACCGGACCACAGATTCAATCTCCCACTGTGCTGCGGCGACCAAACATTGCTTGGGGAGAATGGTCGTAACCTCGGGTGCCTCGTCGGTTGTGGGAAACTGCCTGGAAAGCGCGTCAGGTTTGCCGTTCTTAGAGCCGGGACGGTAGGTCAGGGTGAATCTAAAACGGGCAAAAAACAGGGACCACCGAGCCTGGCAGGAATTGAGGCGTTTGGCGGAACGAATATATTCCAGGTTCTTGTGATCCGTCCATACTAGAAAAGGAGTAGTCGTTCCCTCAAGCCAATGCCGCCATTCCTCAAGAGCAAGTTTAACAGCCAACAACTTCAATCGCTGATGTCATAGTTGCGTTCTGCGGGCGAAAATTTGTGGGAAAAAAAGGCACATGGGTGTAGCTTGTCGTCCTCTGCTGAACGCTGTGACAGTATAGCCCCTACTCCTACATCAGAGGCATCAGAGGCATCGGTCTCTACAGAAAACTGCCTGGTAGGATCGGCCTGAAGGAGAATAGGTGCCCTGGTGAAACGAGTCTTTAGATCGGAAAAGGCTTTCTCAGCCGCTGGATTCCAGGCGAATGTCGACTTGGAGGAGGTTAGGGCAGTCAGCGGGGCGGCCAGGATGCTGAAGTTTTGAATGAATCGGCGATAGATGTTGGCAAACCCAAGAAAGCGTTGGACATCCCGTCGAGAGGCGGTTTGCGGCCACTCCTCTACCACCTTTATCTTCTGAGGGTCCATCTGGATTCGTCCAGTGCTGATCACATATCCCAGAAACGAAGTTAAACTCCGGTGAAATTCACACTTCTCCGCCTTCACAAATAACTGGTTCTCCAGGAGTCGTTGGAGCACCCGGCGGACGTGCTGGATGTGTTCAGGAGGGACCTAGAAAATATCAGAATGTCATCCAGGTACACAAATACAAATTGGCTCTGCATGTCTCGGAGGACGTCATTCACCAGGGACTGGAACACAGCAGGACCATTAGAAAGTCCGAAACGCATCACCAAATATTCATAGTGCCCAGATGGCGTATTTAACATGGTCTTCCACACATCCCCCTCCCTTATGCGGACCAGATGGTAAGCGTTGCAGAGGTCGAGCTTGGAAAAGATAGACGCACCCTGGAGCAATTCAAATGCAGATGACATAAGAGGAAGAGGAGAGCGGTTCTTAACGGTGACCTCACTGAGACCTCTATAGTTCACGCAAGGGTGCAGGGACCCGTCCTTCTTGGCTACAAAGAAGAACCTTCCTGCTGGGGAGGAAGAGGGACAGAACTCCATGGCGTAGTCCGAAACAGAGCGGTTACCCTGACGAATGAGCAACATTTCCCTCGCTGCCTCTCGCCCCTGTTGGGAACGGTCAAAGACTCTTCTCATCTCCTGCTCTTCGCGACAGCAGCGTGATCACATAAGCGATACGGGATCGATCAGTGGGAAAGTTAGCGGGCTGCAGCTCAAAAACCAGCGAGTATTGAGACAGGAAGGATCTGCAAGTGCCTGGTTCACCATTGTAAATTTCAGGTGGAGGTAAACGGGGCTCTCGGGCTGGTAGGGTTGGAGTCTGTGGGGCTGATGGTACGGCAACAGGAGCCGGGATAGAGCTCAGCGCCAGCTGAATCTGCTGTAGCTGGAAGGCCACACTGGTCAGAGAGGCAGAGAAGGCTTCCATCGACTAGAGGCGAACTGCGCTTCGTGTCTCCCTAACAACACTCCCAGTCAGGAGAGGGCCTCACGCACCTGGTTGGGGTCTGCTGAGTCCATAATAGCCAGTTCGTTCTGTCAGGTGGGGTCGGGTTACGGTAGGACTCAAGTGCAGACCAATGAATGCACTTTTACCAGGATTGATCAGGGAGTACAAGGTCAACAGTCTTTCAACAACAGGAGGCAGGCACGAATCCAGAATGGCAGGCGGAAGTCTTACCCGGGAAAGGCAGTCCGGTGAGGGCAGACGATTCAGAGCGCCCAGGCAAAAATCCAGAAACACAGAGTCCGACAAAATCAGTGGCAGCAGTCGCAATGGTAGGCTAGAACAACTCAGGCCAGAGCTGGGACAAACTGGCAGCGAATGTGAGTCAAGGCAGGGTTTAAATGGACCGGGTAATGAGTGAAAACAGAAACAGGTGGGTGCTAGTGAGGAGATAAGTGGGTAATTGGCGAAAGTCCAATAAGGAGGGAGGCTGGGTCAAACCCACATGACCACAGGCCGAAATTAAGGGCTGTCGTCGTCCAGGGCTATCAGCAGAGGCCCTTCGACCCCGTGTTCAGGCCGAATCCTTAACAGGAGGAAATAAAAACGGCTTAAAGGAACTGACCTTTTTCTTGGTGAATGAACACTGAACAACCCTTTCTACTCTTACAGGTAGGGGTTATCTCAGATGCAGGTCACTATTTCCTGAGCGAAGATTCAATAAAGTTGATCTTGTGGTAAACCGCCGAACTTTACTCGATCCTTCGGGTTCCCGTACTTTGGTAAAATCTTCACTCTCCAATACTTAGACTTTAAAATTAAATCAAAGATACTTCAAACAAACTGGCAGCAATTTGGCAGAACTGCTGGCACAATGATTCCGTACCTTACAGTAGGAAGTAAAACTCCACTTTCAAACGAAACTGCGTCATGAGACAAATACGCAGCATAACGGAGTAACTGACGAATTAAACAACGACTCAACACGAAAACTCCTGTGTCACAGGAGGCTTTCCAGTGTTATACCTGTTGAGAACATGTCATCACGTGACCTCACACTGGCGGGAAATTACATCACCCCACCATCACAAGATCATTACATCATGCTCACCAGATACTCAAATACATCGTGGTCATAAGGTAGTGACAAGATACCCACGGGGTATTGAATAATGGGAAAAGGAGGGATGCAGAATGTGATTAGCCAGCAATGGTATGTCCCTGGGATAACTGTCACAATCGAATGGGTAGCACGGCCATGCTTGATACGTCAGCAGGAAAGACTCCGGCAAAGTATGATCATTTGCCCCAGCCAGCAATGCTGTTTGAAAGCTTGCAGATAGACTTTGCATATACGTCAATGGAGAAGGGCTACAAGTATATATTTTTGGTAATAGATACGCTCTCTCGGTGGGTGGAGACATACCCGGCCAGGAAGTATGACGTAAGAACAGTAGTGAATGCCCTAATGAAGGGATTCCGAAGTGCATTAATAGTGATAGGGGAACTCATTTTACCAGCAGATTAGTGAAAGTTCTGAAAGGTGCCCTGTGATTTCAGTGGAGGTTACAGAGCCCCTATCAACACTAATCCTCGGGAATGGTGGAAAGGGTAAACGGAGAAATAAACAAAATACACTGGGCAATGTGTGTCAGCGAAATGACCTTAAAAGGCCAGAGGCTTTGCGTCTGGTAATGTATTCTCTGTGAAATCGGAAGTATTAGTGTACAGGGCTCACCCCACACGAAATATTTGTGGATAGACTAATGACAACGGGGCTGAAACCCCCGATGACACCGGAGAGAGTAGCTTTGATTTGGAACGATGAAAACCCCCCCAAAATACGCACAATCACTGTGCCAAGAAGTGGAAAAACTACATGGTCAAGTGACGGTCGCCCAAATTCCACTGAATGAAGGAAATATGCACCCATTCAAACCAGGGGATTGGGTATATGGTCAAGCTATGATCAAATGTTCTTTCTCTCTGAGGAGGAAAGGACCCTATCAAGTCGTGTTGGTCATTCGACCGCAGTGAAGGTAAAAGGACTGGATACACACCCCTCGGTGCATTCTGCACTGCAAAAAAGGAGAGGAACAATAGACTTCTGTAAGTAGCAGCTGCCGAGTCGAGTGAAAGGAGCCACGCCATCATGTGGTCCCACTCACTGTTAATAACTGGACTATTAAACAGTGTAATCAGAGGAATAGGAGTCGAATCAAAGAATACTTTCCTCTAGCTGGCATATGAATATCTGAATTCATACAGGCTGTTGGGTCTGTAGGCGATGCTGGTGCATAGCAGAGAAGGAATGAAAATACCCTTCGCGACTATACCCTTCGCCACAGAAGAGGTGGGAGGACGTACAGGAACTGGATGAGAGGAGCAGGCTCTTTGTTGTGGGGATACAACTTTACCCACAGCGGTACCACCTACAGCGGCACTGGAGGATGGACACCTTGCCGGCTAAACAGCAAGGGTAGAGGGGAATGGGGAATGGGACTGAGTAGACTAGCGGGTCTGCTAAAGGGACCCTACTTCCCATGTTACCCTGACGTTTTGGACTTACCCCCCCCCCCCAGATGATAGTATATAGACAGAGAGGAGACACCTGTTGGTGTAAGAAGAATTGGCGATGGAAGCCGGGATGGAGGAAGTGCAAAAAAAAAAGAAAGGATAAGTGGACCATCTACTATAGTACTAACCACTCCCCACCCCTGCCACGAAACAACACCTTTTAGATCTGTTGGGAGTGAGTTTATCTATGGCTAAAGAATAACTGGTACAGTTGTTATTACCCGGGTTTGTAATACTCCCAGTTAGAAAGTACCCCTCTTTAAGAGAAGACCACATTGGGAAAAGGGTGAAAGCTGAAACAATATGAGGGCAATCTCTGAAAAAGAATGATTTTGGACGGTAGCTGTTCCCTCTTATGGAGACGTGAAGGCGGTCAGGGAATTGATCAATATGGCCGATGCCCTTGTGAAACTGGTGAATGCAACAGCAGATGGTTTAGATGGTACCCAACAAGCTCTAGAGGCTGTCATGGTGGTGACCGTAGCCCTGAGAAAGGTGGCTCTTAGAGCAGAATGGCTCTTGATTTCCTGCTGACCAAGAAAGGGAGGACTGGCCACCAGATTCCTTTGTACACCAGTACCCTCCAGAGGATAGGGCCCGAAGACTCCAGCCCCCATGTGTGTACAAACTTTAAATGGAAGGTCTGGAACCTCTTGGGAAGAGGAGGAGGAGGAAAAGGATAGTAGTGATAGCCATGATGAGGAGGAATGACTGAAAATGTGCCCCATTCCTGAGGGTTATGAGTTCCCCTTCGCAGGGTTACACTCAATGAGAAAATATGAATGTGAACAGATAAACGATATGAGTGTTGATCTAGAAGATTGACAAGGAGGGATTTGTGGAGATGGAAGGCTAATAAGCTACGTGACTAAGGACAGTGGACACTACAAAGCAAAACTCTAAATAAAGAACAGGATGTGCTAACTGTTGCGAGATGAGGTACGAGTCTAATTTGCTACGACCACAGAAACAGAAACTAATGTGCTGAGCTCTGCAAGGTAGTTTAACTTGTAAGTGCTCTTTTCACTCTAAGTTTTTTTTAGTGTACGGTAACATAATGTTAGTGTGGTAATGTTTCTATACAAAGACTGGATATGTTTTAATCAGTCTGCTGTACTATGCTGAACTGTGTAAAATGACGCTATTGCTACAGGACGGTAAAGACAGATATATTCCAAAAAAGAAGAAATTTTCAGATGGAAAAAGAATGCAACTGTGGCTGACAAGAGAAGTCAAAGCCAAAGTAAAAGCAAAGGAGAGGGCATACAATGAAGCAAAAATTATGGGAAGACAGAGGATTGGGAAGATTTTAAAAACTTACAAAAGGAAACTAAGAAGGTCAATAAGAGGGAAAAGGAAGCTAACAAATAATATCAAAGAGCATACTAAAAGATTTTTCAAGTATATAAATAGTAAAAGACAGGTGAGAGTAGATTTAGGTCCGATAGAAAATGATGCTGGAGAAATTGTAATGGGAGATAAGGAGATGATGGAGTAACTGAATGAGTATTTTGCATCACTGAGGAAGACATCAGCAGTATACTGGACACTCAAGGGTGTCAGGGAAGAGAAATGTGTACAGTCACAATTATGACAGAGAAAGTACTCAGGAAGCGGAATTGTCTAAGGATAGATAAATCTCCCGGGCCAGATGGAATGCACCCTCGTGTTCTGAAGGAAGTAGCTGTGGAGATTGTGGAGGCATTAGCAATGATCTTTCAAAAGTCAATAGAGTCTGGCATGGTTCCGGAGTACTGGAAGATTGCAAATGTCACTGTACTATTTAAGAACGGAGCCAGGAAGCAAAAGGGAAATTATAGCTTGGCATCGGTGGTTGGGAAGTTGTTGGAGTCGATTGTCAAGGATGAGGATACGGAGTACCTGGAGGCTTATGACAAGATAGGCAGAACTCAGCATGGTTTCCTTAAAGGAATATCCTGCCTGACAAACCTAGTGCAATTTTTAGAGGAAATTACAAGTAGGCTAGACAAGGGAGATGCAGCATTGGCTGATTGGCAGGAAACAGAGAGCGGGAATAAAGGGATCCCAATCTGGTTGGCTGCCGGTTACCAGTGGTGTTCCACAGGGGTCCATGTTGGGGCCGCTTCTTTTTACGTTGTATATCAACGATTTGGATTATGGAATAGATGGCTTTGTGGCTAAGTTTGCTGATGATACAAAGATAGGTGGAGGGGCCGGTAGTGCTGAGGAAACAGAGAGTCTGCAGAGGGACATGGATATATTGGGAGAATGGGCAAAGAAGTGGCAAATGAAATACAATGTTGGAAAGTGTATGGTCATGCACTTTGGTAGAAGAAATAAATGGGCAGACTAGTATTTAAATGGGAAGAGAATTCAAAGTTCTGAGATGCAACGTGAATTGGGAGTCCTTGTGTAGTATACCCTTAAGGTTAACCTCCAGGTTGGGTCGGTGGTGAAGAAGGCGAATGCAATTGCCTCTAACTTCCACCCAGCCCTCAAATTCACTTCGTCCATCTCGGACATATCTCTCCCCTTTCTCGATCTCTCGGTCTCCATCTCTGGAGACAGACTGTCCACTGACATCTTCTATAAACCCACTGATCCCCATAACTACCTCGACTATACCTCTTCCCACCCTGTCAAATGCAAAAATGCTATTCCCTACTCCTAGTTCCTCTGGCTGTGCTACATCTGCTGCCAGGATGAGGATTTCCATTCCAGGGCATCTCAAGCATCGTGGTTTCCCTTCTGTTATCATCAATGATGCCCTCATCTGCATCTCCTCCATTTCCTGCAATTCGGCCCTTAGCCCATCCTCCCGTCACCACAACAGGGACCGAGCTCCCCTTGTCCTCACCTACCACTGCACGAGCCTCCGGATGCAGCAAATTATCCTCCGCAAATTCCGTCCCCTTCAACAGGACCCCACCACTAAGCAAATTTTTCCCTGTCTACACCTCTCTGCTTTTTACAGGGATCAATCCCTCCGCAACTCCCTGGTCCACATGCCTCTCCCCACGGATCTCCCACCTGGCACTTATCCCTGCAAGTGTAAGAGCTACACCTGTCACTACACCTCCTCTCTTATCACCATTCAGGGCCCCAAACAGTCTTTCCAGGTGAGGCAACACTTCACTTGTGAATCTTTTGGGGTCATCTATTGCATCCGGTGCTCCCGGTGCGGCCTCCTCTACGTCGGCGAGACCCAACACAGATTGAGGGATCACTTCGTCGAGCACCTCCGCTCCGTCCACCACAACAGACAGGATCTCCCGGTTGCCACCCACTTCAACTCTGCTTCACATTCCCATTCAGATATATCCATACATGGCCTCCTCTACTGTCATGATGAGGCCGAGCTTAGGTTGGAGGAGCAACACCTCATATACTGTCTGTGTAGTCTCCTGACCCCTGTCATGAACATTGAATTCTCCATCTTCCAGTATTTCCCTCCCTTCCCTTCCCCAAACCCAGTTTCACTCTGCCTCCTCCTCCAGCTTCCTATCACCTCTCTCATGATTCTGCCTTCTTCTACTACCCATAGTGCTTTCCCCTTACATTCCTTCTTCACCTTTCCTGACTATCCCCTCCCTGCTTCCCCTCCCACAGCCCTTGATCTTTCCTCTTACTGGTTTTTCACCTGGCACCTACCAGCCTTCTCCTTCCCACCCTCCTCTCACCTTCTTTATAGGGCCACTGCCCCCTCCCTTTCTAGTGCTGACGAAGGGTCTCGGCCCGAAACGTTGTCTGCTCGTTTCACGGATGCTGCCGACCTGCTGAGTTCCTGCAGCTTGTTGTATGTGTTGCTTTGACCACAGCATCTGCAGTGTACTTTCTGTCAACAATAGGGGACCTCCCCCCCCCCCACTGTCTCAACCATGAGATGCTATGAAACACAATCTTGCAGACATTCTATAAATTCACCCTCTTGAGATCCAACACCAACCTGATTTTCCTAACCTACCCCTCTTACTATCATAACGTCGTACTTCTGGCATGCATTTCCTATTTCCCATTGTAATTTATAGATCAGATCTTTACTACTGTTTGGGGATTTCTATAGAACTCGCATCAGGGTCTTTTTATGCTTGCAGTTCCTTGGCGCCACCCACAGTGATTCTACTCCTTTTCAGCCTTTGTCACCTCTTTCTTATTGTATGATTTCATTTTTTTACACCATCCTCTCCTGCCTTGCTGTCTGTCCTTTCGAAAAAATGTGCATCCTTGGACATAAAGCTCTCAGCTGTAATTTTCACAATTCAGTGATACCCAATATCATATATGCAAATCCGTAATTGTGCTACTTCAAGGCCAGCAGGAAGGAGCTTAAGAAAGAAATTAAGATTGCCAGAAGCAGCCATGAGAATGCCTTGGTGGGCAGGATTAAGGAAACCCCCAAGGCATTCTACAAGTATGTGAAGAGCAAGAGGATAAGACGTGAAAGAATAGGACCTATCAATCGTGACAGTGTGTATGTATGGAACCGGAGGAAATAGCAGGGGTACTTAATGAGAACTTTGCTTCAGTATTCACTATGGAAAAGGATCTTGGCCATTCTAGTGATGACTTACAGCAGATTGAAAAGCTTAAGCATGTATATATTAATAAAGAGGATATGCTGGAGATTTTGGAAAGCATCAAGTTGGATAAATCACTGGGACTCGGATGAGATCTACCCCAGGCTACTCTGGGAGTCGAGGGAGGAGATTGCTGAAACTCTGGTGATGATCTTTGAATCATTAATTGGGACAGGAGAGGTTCTGGAGGTTTGGAGGGTCGCAGATGTTGTTCCCTTATTCAAGGAAGGGAGTAGAAATAGCTCAGAAAATTATAGACCGGTGAGTCTTACTTCAGTGGTTGATAAGTTGATGGGGCAGATCCTGAAAGGCAGGATTTATGAACATTTGGAGAGGCATAATATGATTAGGAATAGTCAGCAATGGTTTGTGAAAGGCAGGTCGTGCCTTACGAGCCTGATTAAATTTTTCGAGGATGTGACTAAACACATTGATGAAGGTAGAGCAGTAGATGCAGTGTATATGGATTTCAGCAAGGCATTTGTCATGGTACCCAATGCAAGGCTTATTGAGAAAGTAAGGAGGCATGGGATCCAAGGAGACATTGCTTTGTGGATCCAGAACTGGTTTGCCCACAGAAGGCAAAGTGTTGTTGTAGATAGGTCATATTCTGCATGGAGGTCGGTTACTAGTGGCGTGCCTCAGGGATCTGTTCTGGGACCTCTGCTCTTTGTGATTTTTATAAATGACCTGGATGAAGAAGTGGAGGGATGCATTAGTAACTTTGCTGATGATACATAGGTTGGGGGTGTTTTGGATAGTGCGGAGGTCTCTCAGAGTTTACAGCGGGACATTGATAGGATGCAAACCTGGGATGAGAAGTGGCAGTTGGAGTTCAACCTAGACATCTGTGAGGTGGTTCATTATGGTGGGTCAAATACGGTATTAGGTAGTAAGACTCTTGACAGCGTGGAGGATCAGAGGAATCTTGGGGTCCAAGTCCATAGGCTACGTAGGTTGACTCTGTGGTTCAGAGAGCATACAGTGGATTGGCCTTCATCAGTTGTGGAATTGAGTGTAGGAGCTGATAGGTAATGTTCCAGCTATATCGGAACCTGGTCAGACCCTACTTGGAGTACTGTGCTCGACTGGTCACCTCACTATACCAAGGATGTGGAAACCATAGAGAGGATGCAGAAAAGTTTTACAAGGATGCTGCCTGGTTTGGGGAGCATACCTTATGTGACTAGGTTGAGTGCCGATGACAGCGGTGGAGGTGGATATGATAGAGCCTTTAAAGGGGGGGGGGGGATCGGCCATTTCTTGTTGACTGCGGTGTCCTGTGGGGATCAATGTGGGGACTGCTTCTTTTCACTTCCTACATCAAAGTGCCATGTCACATCTACATTACAGTGTCAGTTCAACATTACAGTCCCACTCTTACATTACCAAGCTACCCCCTACATCAGGTGAAAAGAATACTTGACTCCTGCACCTTGTTTCGGGAACTTTATTTTACTTGGTACCAAGGAGAGAGAGGGCTGGTCCCCACCAGCTCCCAACTTTAGACCATAAGACGAAAGAGCAGAACGCAGACATTCGCCCCATTGAATCTGCTTCGCCAATTAATCATGAGCTGATCCAATCTCCCATTTAGCCCCACTCCCCCACCTTCTCACCATAAACTTTGATGCCCTGGCTACTCAGATATCTATCAACCTCTGCCTTAAATACACCCAATGACTTGACCTCCACTGCCGCCCGTGGTAAAAAATTCCACTGATTCACCACTCTCTGGCTAAAATAAATTTCTTTGCATCTCTGTTCTGAATTGGCGCCCTTCAATCCGTAAGACATGCCCTCTAGTAGTAGACTCCCCCACCATGGAAACAACTTTGCCACATCCACTCTGTACATGCCTTTCAACATTCGAAATGTTTCTATGAGGTCCCCCCTCATTCTTCTAAACTCCAAGGAGACCAGTCCAACAGCGGTCAAATGTACCTCATATGTGAGCCCACTCATTCCTGGAATCATTCTAGTGAATCTTCTCTGAACCCTCTTCAATGTCAGCACATTCTTTCTTAAATAAGGAGCCCAAAACTGCACACAGTACTCCAAGTGAGGTCTTACCAGTGCCTTATAGAGCCTCAACATCACATACCTGCTCCTATACTCTATTGCTCTACAAATGAGGCAAAGTCGATGAAATTGATGAGCTCATCAAGCACTACCAATGTAGTCATCGATGTAGCAAAGGAAACGTTGGGGAACAATACCAGTATAGATTTGGAGCATAGACTGTTCCACATAACCAATGAAGAGGCAGGCATAGCTGGGGTCCATGCGAGTGCCCATAGCTACACCCTTGGTCTATGGAAAGTGGGAAGAGCTAAAAGGGAATTTATTAAGTGTGTGTACCAGTAACCGGAGGAGTGTGGTGGTGTTGGGGAACTGGTGAGGTCTGTTGTCAAGAAAGTAGCAGAGGGGTTTGACGCCTTCTTGATGGGAAGTGGGTGTATAAGGATTGGACATCCATAGTGAAAATGAAGCGGTTGGGACCAGGGTACTGGAAGTTATTGAAGAGGTGGAGTGCATGGGATATATCCCAGATGTAGGTGGGGAGGGACTAAACTATGGGTGACTAAATAGAGTCCAGGTAGACAGATATAAGTTTGGTGGGGCAGGAGCAGGCCGAAACAATGGGTCTACCGGGACAGTCAGGCTTGTGGCTCTTGGGGAGGAAGTAAAATCGAGCAGTGCGGGGTGTGGGAATTATGAGTTTTTTTTGGCTGAGGATGGAAGGTCTCCGGAGATGATAAGGGTAATGATGGTACGGGAGACAATGGTTTGATGTTTTTTGGTGGGGTCCTGTTCCAGGGGTAAGTATGAGGAGGTGTCAGAGAGCTGCCATTTGACCTCAGTGAGGTAGAGGTCTGTCCACCAGACTACTACAGCTCCTCCTTTGTCTGCAGGTTTGATGGTGAGGTTAGAATTAGTGCAGAGAGTGGAGGGCAGTGCGTTCAGTGGGAGTGAGTTTGGAACAGGAGAGAGGAGTGGTGAAGTTGAGACAGTTAATGTCTCGGCGACAGTTGGAGATTAAAAGATCGAGTGCAGGAGAAGGCCCGAGGGGGTGTCCAGGAGGAGGAGGATGTTTGAAGATGGGAAAAGGGGTCATCAATAGGGGGAGGGGAATCCTTGTTAAAGTAGTAGGCTCGGAGACATAGGTGACGGAAGAGTTCAGGATCGTGGCGGGCACGGAACTCACTGAGGTGTGGACAGAGGGGGACAAAAGTGAGGCCTTTGTTAAGGAAAGAACATTCTGCCTCAGAGAGCAGAAGGTCGGAGGCGATGGTGAAGGCACGGCAAGGATTGGCGTTGGGGTCAGAGGAGGTTAAATAGTGGGAGGTCTTAGGAGGGAAAGGGTGGTTCGGATTTTCAGGGAGAGTGGGATGAGGGGAGGATGAGGGATCAGAGGAATGGAGGGGTGATGAGGAGTGGAAGGAAGGTTGGGAGGCGTGGGGAGGATAGGGGATAATAGAGGAATAAGACGAGCAGTAGGACCCAGTGGCAGTAATAATGGTCACGGTCTGGAGAGGGTCTGGAGCTGGGGGTGGCAGAGCCTGTGGCCTGCAGGGCACCAGAACTGAGATCTGAGTCAGAAGCGAGTGAGTCTATGGCCCAGAGGGGGCTGGTGCCCATGTCCGGGAGGCCGTGGTTCCAGTCGGAGTCAGAGTCAGATGCGGATGGGTCTTCGGCAGGGTTTTAAAGATTTCAGCAAGGACTAGATGGGCCGAAGAGCCTGTTTTATGTTCTGCTACTCTTTGCATCTATGATTCTATGACTATGTATTGTATTTCGGGCCAGTAATCCTGCCACCTGCTGTGCAGTAAAACCTCTGTGTTGTTACCCTGCCCTCTCTCCCGATACACTGAATCACCTGGTTGCACTGGAGACCAGGATTCATGAAGGTTAATGGAATTCATCGCTGTTCACAAAGAATGAACACTGACCGAGGGGCAGTTGCTTGCTTCTGTCAGATCGTTTAATCACAATTCAAAAGTACATCGAAATATTACAGAAGAAAACAAACATTAAGCTGGACTATGATGAAGGGTGTGTGCACACTGCTTGTCAGCTTTAGCTACTGCATCGATACTTGGACTCAATAGCACAGGAGATTGAGATTAAATTCCAGCAGGGCTGAGGAAATTAAATTCATTGAGCTGAACGATTCGACATTAAAGCTGGGAACAGTGACATGAATCCATACCTCACTGGACCCGGCACTGAATAGGGGTAGGATGTAATCATTGCTACTCCATTGTCACTGGAACTGCTCGCTGGTAGGTGGACCACCGGACCCTCCAGTTCTGATGAACCATCACTGCATAAAACGTTGACTATTTATTCTTTTCCATAGATGCTGACTGGTGTGTTGAGTTCCTCCAGCATTTTATGTGCATTGCTTTGGATTTTGAGTATGTGGAGAATTTCTCGTGTTTGTGACATTAAACATCTACACCAGGATGGCTGAATGTAAATTAAATTGTGAGGCATTCTGATGCAAAATGCTGCAGATGCTGGAAGTCTGAAATAAACCTGGAAGAGGTGGGTGGTTCATTGAGTCAGGCAGTGACTTTGGAGAAACAGCTCCTGAAAATGATGGTAACAGGGATAGCCCTCCTATTGGGGTAACAGGAAACACTTGCACTCAAGCATTGTTAGGATTAACAGGAGTCCTGATGAATTGTTTATTCCCCTCCATTGATGCTGCCTGACCTGCTGAATTCCTGCTGTGTGTTGTTCATGATTTCCAGTACCTTCAGCATCTCTTTTCCAGATGGGGATGGGGTGCCAGAAAGACCTTGATTTTGGGTGATAGATATCAGGATGGTGTGACATTCCTCAGGGATAGAGTACAAGGGGCACAGTGATAACAGCCTTCAGTTACCGATGTCTTCAGAGGAAGCAGCTGCCTTGGCATTTTTAAGGACAATTTTAGCTGTCTCCACCATTGCATCCAGTGAACTGTTCAGCATCATGAGAGTCACCCCAAAGGATGATGTTGCCCCAAAGATAGAGCCCAAAATGGGGACAAAGTCAAGGAAGGGCTCGGCGATTGTCAGCGCCATTGCCACTGTGCTTCTCTGCATCAACAGCACTACCTGCTGACGTGTGATCTCCCCGAACACCCAGTTGTGCTCAGTACCTTTTTTCAGATCCTCTACACTTGTCTCCACTCTCTGGGCCAGTTTGCTGAGTGATGCCTCATCCAGACCAAGGTTCTTCCGTATGAACAGGATACCAGTGGTAATGAGTGCCAAGTCACAGGCAAGGGACAAACCCGGAATGGGAACTACACCAATAGCCCCCGAAATGGCAGACAGCATCTGGATGAAACGCCGCAGAGCCTGACGTTTACTCTCTATAGCAGCTTCAGATGTGTTGGGGAGAGCTGTGATGAATAGATTCTTCTGTGTCTCCGAAAGATTGGATACCACAGCTTCCCTTAATTTAGCAAAATCAAACTGATCTAGGTTAAAGGCCGAATAGAGATAAACGGTAGGTTTCTCTATCCCTGCTGCCTGTAGTGAGGAGACGCAATATGCCCTCACACTCCGGAACATATCCTTCTGGTTGTAATCCTTCTTGCGCCTTTCTGCCCTGATAGTCTCGTCAATCTTAGAGCGCACCAGGTAGAAAGGTTTGCCCACCTTCTTCAGTGCTTCAGCCAGTAACTTGTCATACTCTGTGAACCGAGAATCAGTGACAATGATGCCCAAATCATACTGGGAAAAGTTGGTTTCCTTCATGAACTGTTTCACCGGAAACATTGGTGTGTTCAACCCAGGGAAGTCATAGTACTGAACGTTAGGAAGGGTGGGGTGGGCATAAGGTGTTATCTTCTTGGTGGTCTCTTTAGTTCCAGTTGGGGCAGCCCCTTTCTCATTCTCATTCAACTCAAGCAGGGCATTGATCAGGGTCGATTTGCCCGACCCGGAGTCACCCATCACCGCAATCCGGATCCGTACATTTTCGAACTGCTTGGATTTTCTCTCAATGGCCGATTGAAGACCCGTCTCTCCTTCACATTGATAGGCAGACACCAGATCCTTCACATCCTTGGTGCTGTAATACAGGTTGGAAAGAACACCAGCCATTTCCCGCTGAAAGAGGAAAACATGTATATTATGTTGGAGAAGGATGTCATCGTGGAATCGCAAGTCCTGTTTGAACGAGCCAAATTAATTTAAATCAGCTTGTGACACGTGTGAGAGGGTGGCAATGGTGGCTTGTTTTTCTATTCGGAGGATGGAAACTACAGGTGATTAACAGGTCTCCTGCATTTTTTAATTTATGTTAACAACTTGCATGAGAATATTAGTTCTATGTTTAGTCAATTTGTGGAAGATAACAATGTTGGTGGTACAACAGATGGTGGAGAAGGTTGTCTGAGATTACAGCAAGATCCAGAACACTTGGGCAGTTTGGACAAAGTGTGGCAGTGGGAATTTATCTCAGACGTGTGCAAAGTCAGTAATTTCAGAAACATAAGTTGTGCAGGTCAAATACAGCATTGATATCATAGGTAGACAGGGCAGTGATGCAGTGTCAGAAGTCGGTCTAGAAGAATAATATGTTCGCTAAACACAGGAGAAGTGAAGATAATCAGAAAAAAGAGTGCAAACTTTTTTAGTGTTTGCTAACAGCTTTACAAGTAAAAGGGTTGCAACCTCTTAACTCACTTCAGCTGACTAGTAAAGTAGCAGAAAACTGGAAAACATTCAAACAGCATTTCGAAATTTATTTATCGACGATCAAAGCAGAAAATAAAACAGTAAAAACGAAAGCTGCCATTATATTCCACGTAATAGATCATGACACAATTCAGGTATATAACCATTTGAAGCAGTTTGTATACCAAAGCGTAATGTGACATATGAAAGATATAAATTCTTTACATGTAAGCAGAAAACTGGTAAAACGATTGATCAATTTCTTACCGAGTTGAGAAACTGCAGTAAAACATGCAAGTTTGCAGAGCTGACGGACTCTCTAATTAAAGACAAAAGTGTTTGCAGCATTTTGGATAATGCTCTGAGAGGAAGACTCTTAAGAGAACCAGACGATAATTTGGACAAAGCTTTGATTCTCTGCAAAGCTTCGGAAACTGTAAAGTCACAGGCTAAAGAGCTTTTTATTGAGAACTGCTGCATACACGCTGTGAATAACCGTGAACATATTATAATAAATAATGAAATGGAAATGAAACCAACAGAGAAAAAGAGGTCATCTGAAAGAAAAAAAAACTATGTGTTCACTGTGGGAGGGAGTACCAACCTAAAAAATGTCCAGTGTGTGGGAAAATGTGCAATCACCGTGGTAGAGTAATCATTTTTCACACTGTTGCACAAGTAGAAAGAATATAAAACAAGTAAATGCACTGCTTGTAAATGAACTTTAGGATTTTTTTATTGATGAGCTTTGTGAAAATAAACAAAGTAAGAATGTCTGGACTATTCCATTGCAAGTGAACCAAAACAATATTGTGTTTAAACTTGATACTGGAGCACAAGTAAAATGTTTTTGTGGAATCTGAGTTTAAAGCATTAAAGCCAAGACCAAATTTAAATCAGAGAAATAGACATCAGACAGAGCGCGGAAGGTTTAAAAAGGGAAGCAATCTTCAATGTTTTTTTTTTTATTCACAGCAAGGAGGCAGCGAAGTATGTCACCGTTTTTTGGGAGAAAAATTCAGATTGATTTTTTTTTAACTACTTGGGACAGGAAAGGCATGACTGCACAGTCGCGTGACCTCAGAGCATGTAAGGCTTAAAAAGAACACTGCCATATCCAGCAGGCAGTGGAGAGAGAGGGTGCAGAGTGATAGGGCTTTGGCTCAACGGGATTAGACAGAAACGGGAAGAGGCTTCCTGCAACCGTTGAGTCTTATGGTAAAGGGGTAAGTTACAGGTTTATTTATTTAGTAATAACAGTAGCATTAGAGGTATGCATCTAGGATTAGTGTTGTGCTTGAAGTGCCAGATGTGGGGACCCTGGGAGACTCCCAGCCTCCCCAAGGATTACATCTGCTCCAGCTGCATTGAGATGAGGCTCCTTAAGGACTGTGTTAAGGATCTGGAGCTGCAACTTGATGACCTTCATCTAATTAGGGAAAATGAGGAGGTGATTGATAATACCTATACAGAGATAAGTGGATAGCACCTCTGTGACAGCCCCCCTCAGAAATTAATATATCATTTTAGATACTGTTGGAGAAGTTGACCTGGCAGAGGAAGACCACAGTACTTAAGAACTGTATCAGGGTCGATTTGCCCTGATACTGTGACAAGTATTTGTACAAAGTACAGTGAACTTCTGGCACTCTGCCCAGTGCCGTGATCAAGAAAGCAAGGAGAAATACAGTAGTTATAGGGGATTCCATAGTGAGGGGAACAGACAAGAGATATTGCAAGCCAGACGAGTATACCCAGATGATGTGTTGCCTCCCTGGTGCCAGGGTACAGGATGTCTCAGGTCGGGTCCAGAGATTCTGAGAAGAGAGGGTGAGCAGCCTGAAGTCCTGGTACATGTTGGTACCAATAGCACAGACAGAAAAAGAGAGGAGGTCCTGAAGGAAGATTACTGGGAGCTAAGAGGAAAATTGAACAGACGGACCTCCAGAGTAATAATGTCAGGATTACTGCTTGAGCCACGCACTAATGAAGGTAAGAATAGCAGAATTATGCAGATGAATGTGTGGCTAAGTAACTGATGCAGAGGGCACGTCTTCAAATTCTCGGATCATTGGGATCTATTTTGGGGGAGGTTTGACTTATTCAAAAACGATGGGTTACACCTGAACTCAAAGGGTACCAATATCCTGGCGGGATTGTTTAATATATCTACTAGGGAGGGTTTAAGCTAAGTTGGCAAGGGGAGGGAAACCAGGGTGTTAGGGTTGAGTAAGAGCAAAATAGAAATGTCAAAGATACTGTGCAGCAAAGATGGCAAGAAAGACAGGCCGGTGAATAGACAGGATAATCTGCTGTGTGATAGAAATATAGCAAAATCGGTAACAGATACTGATTTAAATGCACTGTACTTAAATGCACGCAGCATTAGAAATAAAGTGGAAGACCTTGTTGTACAGCCACAGGTTATGACATTGCGGCCATCACCGAGTCATGGCTAAATGATGGATATGACTGGGAGCTGAATGTCCAAGGATACACAGTGTATAGGAAAGATAGGAAGGTAAGTAAAGAGGGTGGCGTGGCCCTGATGGTAAGCAACAATATCAAATCAGTGAAAGATGGGACATAGGATCAGAAGAGGTAGAATCCTTATGAGTCAAGTTAATAAAATGGCAAGGATAAAAAGACACTGATAGAAGTTATATACAAACCTCCAAACAGCAGCCGAGATGTGGACTACAAGTTACAGCTGGAAATAGAAAAAGCGTGTCAGAAGGAAAATGTCAAGATAATTATGGTGGATTCTAATAGGAAACTGGATTGGGAAAGTCAGGAAGGTACTGGATCTCAGGAGAAGGAGTTTGTAGAATGCCTACGGGATGGCTTTTTGGAGCAGCTTGTCCACAAGCCCACCGGGGGATCGGCTGCTTTGTATTGGGTGCTGTGCAATGAACCTAATGCGATTAGGGAGCGATAAGTAATGGAACCCCTTGGAAGTAGTGATCATAATATGATTGAGTTCAGTTTCAAATTTGAAAATGAGAAGTTGATATCAGGTATATCGATATTTCAGTGGAACAAAGAAAATTACAGTGGTATGAGAGAGGAACTGGCCCAAGTTGATTGGAAAAGTAAGCTAGATGGAGGGACGGTAGAGCAGAATTGGATGAAATTCCTACAAGAAATAAGGAAAATGCAGGAAAAAGATATTCCAAGAAAAAAGAAATTCACGAATGGAAAAGTGGCACAAATGTGATTAATGAGAGAGGTTAGGACTAAAATAAAAGCAAAAGAGACGGCGTACAAGGAAGCAAAAATTAGTGGGAAAGCTGAGGACTGGATTGCTTTTAAAAACTTACAGAAGGAAACTAAGAAAGTCATTAGGAAAGAAAAGATGAATTATGAAAGGAAGTTGGCAATTAACATAAAAAAGGAAAGTTGGCAATTAACATAAAAAAGGATACTACGTTTTTTTCAATATATGAAGAGTAAAAGATTGACAGGGATAGACATAGAACCGATTGAAAATGATGCTGGAGAAATTATAATGGGTAACAAAAAGATGGCAAAGGAACTAAATGAGTATTTTGCATCAGTCTTCAAAGTGGAAGACATTAGCAACATACCTGATTGTGAGAGGTCTGAGAATAGAATTAGGTACAGTCAAGGTTACCAGAGAGAAAGTGCTTGGGAAACTAAATGGACTAAGGATAGATAAGTCTCCCGGACCAGATGAGGTGCACCCACAAGTTCTGAAGGAGGTGGCTTTGGACATTGTGGAGGCATTGGAAGTGATCTTCCAAAAATGAATATACTCTGGCATGGTTTCGGAGGACTGGAAGGTTGCAAATGTAGTTCCACAGTTTAAGAAAGGGGGTAGGCAGCAAAAAGAAAATTACAGACCTATTAGTCTGACATTGGTTATTGTTGGAAAGTTATTGGAGTCGATCCTCAAGGACAAGGTTATGAAATACCTCGAGGTGCATGACAAGATAGGCCCAAGCCAGCATGGTTTCATGAAGGGAAGATCCTGCCTCACCAACCTATTGGAATCTTTTGAGGTAATCTCAAATAAGATTGACAAGGGAGAGGCTGTGGATGGTGTGTATTTGGATTTTCAAAAGGCCTTCGATAAGGTGCCGCATAAGAGGCTGCTTAATAAGATGAGAGCCCGTGGAATTACAGGAAAGATATTGGAATGGGTGGAGCATTGGTTGATAGGCAGAAAGCAAAGGGTGCGAATAAAAGAATCCTATTCTGGTTGGTTGCCATTTACTAGTGGTATTCTGCAGGGTCGGTGTTGGGGCCGCTTCTTTCTGCACTGTATATCAATGATTTAGATTATGGATTAAATGGTTTTGTGGCTAAGTTTGCGAATGACACCAAGATAGGTGGAGGAGCAGGAAGTGTTGAAGAAATGGAAAGGTTGCAGAGAGACTTGGTCAGTTTAGGAGAGTGGACAAAGAAATGGCAGATGATATACAATGTTGAGAAATGTACGGTTGCACATTTTGGAAGAAGAAATAATTGGGCAGATTATTATTTAGATGGGGAGGAAATTCAAAAATTAGAAGTGCAAAGGGACTTGCGGGTCCTCATGCAGGATACCCTAAAGGTTAACCACCAGGTTGGATCAACAGTAAGGAAAGCGAATGCTATGTTGGCATTCATTTCAAGAGGAATAGTGTATAAGAGGAAGGAGGTTTTGATGAGGCTCTATGGGGCACTGGTGGGACTTCATTTGGAATACTGTGTGCAGTTTTGGGCCCCCTATCTTAGAAGGGATGGACTGATGTTGGAGAGAGTTCAGAGAAGATTTACGAGGATGATTCCTGCAATGCAGGGGCTAACATATGAGGAGTGTTTGTCGGCTCTTGGACTGCATTCATTAGAGTATAGAATAATGAGAGGGGATCTCATAGAAACATTCCGAATGTTGAAAAGTTTGGACAGAGTAGATGTGTAAAGGTTGTTTCTCCTGGTGGGTGAGTCCAGGACAAGAGGCCACAGACTTAGAATTAGATGGTACCCATTTAAAACAGAGATGAGGAGTATTTTTTAACCAGAGGGTCATGTATTTATGGAATTCGTTGCCACATACAGCTGTGGATGCCCTATCATTGAGGGTGTTTAAGGAAGAGATTGATAGGTATCTAATTAGTCAGAGTATCAAGGGATATGGGGAAAAAGCCAGAAATTGGAACTAGATGGGAGAATAGTTTAGCTCATGGTGGAGTGGCAGAGCAGAATCGATGGGCCGAATGGCCTACTTCTGCTCCTTTGTCTTGTGATCTTGTGAATATAAAAGTGAGTGGGTATTCAAGTGTAGACATTCAAGTTAAAGGAACATGTGTGTCAAAGGTGTCACACAAAAATATTGTGCACATGCTTTCATTTGTGGTCGTGCCAAAAAATGTAGAGTCAGTAATGGGTTTATCTGCCTGTGAGAGACTGAATTTGGTGAAAAGAGTATTAGTCCTGGACAGTGACACAGAGTCAGAATACAATGGCTTGATGAAAGAGCAAGAGAGGACAGGATTGGATTCTAATGGTCTTGGAGCTTTTGATCGACGGGAGATGAAGAGAGAAAATGCTGGGGAGAACCGGTCGTAGGATACGACCTGGTGGGAGACCTCTTTGTTGGAGATGGATTGCGAGCAACGTTTGGAAGGTGATGTGTGTTTTCACGCAGGCCAAGGCCCCAGCATGTGAGTGACAGAAAACTTCAAGAGGAGCTCCAACCTGTGCACATTTGACTGTTTAATGGGCTCTTTTTTGTTTTTCTTTCTTTTCTTTACTAACCCTTTAGTTAGGTAAGTTTCAGAAATATAATTCCTTTAATCCTGTACAGATATTTCTGGGTTGTCTGCATATCTGGGTTGAACTCCACCTGCTACATCTCAGCCCAGTTCTGCATTATATCAATGCCCTGCTGTAAACTTTGACAACCCTCCAGGCTATCCACATCACCCTCAACTTGTGTCACCAGAGGAAAGCAAATTGCACAGCATCCACACAACCTGGTGTAAGGGGGTTTCTTCTTTGTGAGGGGGTTTTTTCTTTCTTTTTTTTATTACTGCATATGTTAATCAAAATAGCTTCTTTGTTTTGTTAAAAGTATGACTGCTTCTTTATTGCGAGAGAGTGCTAGAAGCTTGTTTGGGTTAAAATTTACTGATAACGAGAGTTGTATTCATTTGTTAACCAATTGGGATTAATGTTGTTCTTTCTTCTGAGTCTGTAAGCTTTGGCGGGCACTTTGGGGAGTCGGCGCGGGTGGGAGAGAGAGAGAGGACGCGATGCTGTAAGCTGGGCGAGGAACAGACCCCAAGCTGGGGTGCAAGGCCAGGAGGAACCACAAGGAGAGGAGACAAGGATAGCTGTGCTTGGTTGACCACTTCGGGTGGACCTGAGCTGCAAGTCGAGGAGTTCGGAGGGGATCGAATGGTGGCCAGAAGACTTCGGTAATTGAGCTCCAACGGTTGTGCACGAAGTGGTTTGGACTTTGATAAGTTTGGCGCCTTTTCTTTATTTTCTTTTCCTTCCTATATACTGTATCGTTATTAATCACTTAGTTATAGTAATCTTTATAAATTGTATTAATTTAATCGTATATGATGTACTGTCTGTTCTTTGGCGAGGCGGGGACATCACACAGCATCCACACAAGCTGATTACCCAGTCTGGCGGGGCCGAAGGCTGCTCCCCCTAAATGAGACGGAGCTGAGCGAGCCTGAGGCGACCCATGGGGTTACATTGGGTATGGGGTGGGAGATCCATCTCAATTGCATGGGTTTGGCAGGACTAGAGTGGGTCTTACCTAGATTTATGCAGCCGAGGAAGCCACTGGGACTTCACACCATATAATTTTGTAACAAATCTCTTATCATCATCTTGTGCTGTAGGGAATAATGTTCTAACCTGCTAAAACTTTTCCTGTAACTCATCTCCTCAAGACTCAGCCATATCCTTGTAAACTTGCTCTCGATTCTTTCAACTTTATTTACATCTTTTCTGTAGTTAGGCAATCATAGTTGCACACAATACTCCTAATATAGGCTCACCCATTTTTTCACAATCTCAGCATAAGGTCCTAACTGCTGTACTCAGATTTATGAAGACCAATGTGCCAGAAGCTCTCTTTACGACCCTATCTAACTGTACCTGTGATACCATATTCAATGAATTATGGATCTGTGTTACCAGACTCCTCTGATCTACCACACTATTCAATGGCCTAGCGCTCTCTGTGCTAGTCCAACCCTGGTTCACCTTCCCAAAGTGCAACACCTCACACTTGTCTGCATTAAATTCCATCTGCCATTTTCAACCTATTTATCCAGATAGTCAGGATCTCACTGCTTCAATAGGCTTCCTCATTGTCCACTTTCACCCCCAACTTGGAGTCATCCAAAAATTTGCTGATGCAGTTTTCCACATTTCCAGCCAGATATTCGCTATGAATGATAAATAATATAGAACTGAGCACTGATCCTTGCTGCACACCACTAGCTACAGACCTCTCATAGAGAACTCACTGGTATCTGCCACGAAACAAATGTATAATACAATCTATTATCTGATCCTGAATGCCAAGAGACCAAACAGACCAAACTCTGATGAGAGGCTTTGTTGAAAGTCTTACTAAAGTCCATTTAGACTATATCCTTCATCAACTTTCCTGGTAGCCTCTTTGAAAAAAATCTATAAAGTTTGTTAGATGTGACCTACCACGTGAAAAGGGAGCTAGACCATCTCTAAACAGTCCTTGTCTATCTCGTGCCTGTCAGGTGGAGGGGAATTGCACAGCCAATGCAGAATATACCTGTGGCAGATCCCCTCAATAATAATTATATAACCATATAAACATATAACAATTACAGCATGGAAACAGGCCATCTCGGCCCTTCTAGTCCGTGCCGAATGCTTACTCTCACCTAGTCCCACCTACCTGGACTCAGTCCATAACCCTCCTTTCCTTTCCTGTCCATATACCTATCCATTTTTTTTTTAAATGACAAAATCGAACCTGCCTCTACCACTTCTACTGGAAGCTCATTCCACACAGCTACCACTCTCTGAGTAAAGAAGTTCCCCCTCGTGTTACCCCTAAACTTTTGCCCCTTAACTCTCAAGTCATGTCCTCTTGTTTGAATCTCCCCTACTCTCAATGGAAAAAGCCTATCCATGTCAACTCTATCTATCTCATAATTTTAAATACCTCTATCAAGTCCCCCCTCAACCTTCTACGCTCCAAAGAATAAAGACCTAACTTGTTCATCCTTTCTCTGTATCTGAGGTGCTGAAACCCAGGTAACATTAGATACTATTGAAGGGGATTATATAATGGGCGGAGCAACAGTGACCAGCTCTCTGGTGCTGAGCTGATGCTGTGGCTCAGAAGATTAGATTAGATTCAACTTCATTTTCATTCTGCTGAGTACAGATACAAAGCCAATGAAATGCAGTCAGCATCTAACCAGAAGTGCAAAAGAATAGTGTTTGCAAAATAACTGTGAATAAAAAGTAACTGCTACAGCATACAAATATAAAAGTACTGAGACAGTACAATATGGGTGCAATACTGCTTAGTGCTGCAATGTGAGGTTCAGCAGGGTCACAGCCTCAGAGAAGAAGCTCTTCCTGTGCTTGCTGGTGTGAGAGCAGAGGCTCCTGTAGTGCCTATCGGATGGGAGGAGAGTAAAAAGTCCATGGTTAGGGTGAGATGCATCCTTGATAATGCTTTTTGCCCTGCCCAGGCAGCATTTATGGTAGATGTTCTCAATGGCGGGATATTGAGTGCCGATAATCCGTTGGGCAGTTTTCGCCACCCACTGGAGTGCTTTGTGGCCCGATATGGGACAATTGCCATACCACACTGAGATGCAGTTGGTGAGTATGCTCTCAATGGTACAATGTCTGTCAGTATCCTGGGACTGAGGTAGGCTTTCTTGATGCTTCGCAAGAAATAAAGGCGCTGTTGCGCCATTTTGATCAGGATGGAGGAGTTCAGGGACCAGCTGAGATCATCAGAAATGTGGACACCAAGGAATTTGAAACTTGATAAATGCTGTACTACAGCTCCATTGATGTAGTTGGGGAGATGAGTGTGACTGCTAGCATGCCTGAGTTCACAGCTCCTCGGTTTTCTGGGTGTAAAGGGCCAGGTTGCTGTCGGCACACCACGCAGCCAGGTGCTGGACCTCGTCCCTGTAGGCCGTCTTGTCATCCCCTCTGATCAGGTCAACTATCAATTTCAACTATGAAACAGATGAAATAGATAGGCAAGGAGAGGAGGTCCTGCAGAGAGATTTTAGAGAGCTAGGTAGATAGCTGAGAAACAGGACCTCCAGGATAATAATCTATGGGTTATAGTCTGTGCCATGTGCCAGTGAGGGTAAGAACAGGATGGGTTAGCTGCTGAAAGCATGGCTGAGGAACTGGTGCAGTAGGGAGGGGTTCAGATTTATGGATCA
The DNA here is from genome assembly GCF_048418815.1 of Hemitrygon akajei. Taxonomy (NCBI): domain Eukaryota; kingdom Metazoa; phylum Chordata; class Chondrichthyes; order Myliobatiformes; family Dasyatidae; genus Hemitrygon; species Hemitrygon akajei. Next base: position 11,831,538 of record NC_133130.1, read on the forward strand.
TTAAATTCTCTTCAGGGAAGGTATGATCTTTATAAAAGAGACGGGTTACACCTGAACCAGGGGTTCAATATTCTTGCGGGCAGGTTGGCTGGAGTTGTTTGGGTAGGTTGAAATTAATTTGGCAGGGGGGTGGGAATTGGAGTGTTGGTGCTGAAGAAGAGATAATTGGTTTACAAACAGAGGCAATGTGTAGTGAGAGTCCTTGCAAGAAGAGGCTGATGATAGCACAAAATTGCAGTCAACAGGATTGGAAGTCAAAGCAAACATAAAAGCCAAAGAAAGGGCATATAATAGAGCAAAAACTGGTTGGAAGTTAGAGGATTGAGAAGCTTTCAAAACCAACAGAAGGAACTAAAAACTCATTCAGAAGGTAAAGATGGAATATGAAAGTAAGCTAGCCAAATAATTAAGGAGGATCCAAATGTTTCTTCAGATACATAAAGTGTAAAATAGAGGAGAGAGTGGATATCAGCATGCTGGAAAATGATGAGGTAGTAATGGGGGGGGGGAACAAAATGGCAAATGAACAGAACCAGAAATAAAGTTCTTGGGAAATGGAAAGATCTGAAGGTAGATAAGTCACCTGCACCATGTGGTGTACACTACGGATTTATGAAAGCCATGGTTGGGGAGGTCATGGGGGCATTAGAAATGAATTTTTAAGAATCACTAGATTCTGGAATGGTTCCAAATATCTGGAAAATTGGAACTGTTACCCCTCTCTTCAAGATGGGAGAGAGGCACAAAAAAAAAGCTACTGGCCTGTTAGTTTGACCTCAATGGTTGGAGTTGCTTATTAAGGATAAGGTCTCAGGGTACTTGGAGAGACATGATAAAATAGGTCTTAGTCAGCATGATTTTCTCAAGGAAACAGCTTGTCAGACAAATCTGTTGGAATTCTGTGAAGAAATAACAAACAAAATCGACAAAGGTGAATCAGTTGATGTTGTACACCTGGATTTTCAGAAGGCCTTGGACAAGGTGCCACACATGAGGCTGGTTAACAAGCTATAAATCCATGGTATTACAAGGAAGATTCTAGCATTGATTGGCAGGAGGCTAAGAATGGGAATAAAAGGAGCCTTTTCTGAGTGGCTGCTGGTGACCTGTGGTGACCACAGGGATCTGTGACGGAACGGATAATTTTCAGATTATATGCCAATGATATAAATGATAGAATTGATTGTTTTGTTGGAAGGTTTGCAGACAATATGAAGATGGGCAGAGTGGCAGTTAGTTTTGAGGAAGTAGAGGAACTACAGAAGGACAGACGGATTAGGAGAATGGAGAAAGAAGTCTCAGAAGGGATACATTGTTGGGAAGTGTTTGGTCATGCACTTTGGCAGAGGAAATGGTTGAGTATTTGCAAAATGCAGCAAAAATACAAAATTCTGAGTCGCAAAGGGACTTGGGAGTCCTTCTGTAGGATTGTCTAAAGGTTAATATGCTGCTTATGGTGAGGAAGGCAAATGCAATGTTAGCAATCTTTTCAGGAGGACTAGAATATAAAAGCAAGGATATAATGGTGAAACATTGTAACGCACTGGTGGGGCCTCACTTGGAGTATTGTGAGCAAGTTTGGGCCCCTCATCTTAGAAAGGATGTGCTGAGGGTTCAAAGCAGTTTCCCAAAAATGATTCCAGGATTGAGTGGCTTGTCAAATGAAGAGTGTTTGATGTATCTGGGCCTGAGTTCCCTAGAGATCAGAAGAATGAGGAGTGACCTCATTGAAACCTATCACATGGTGAAAGGGCTTGATAGAGAGGATGTGGAGAGTATGTTTCCGATGGTGTTAGAGTTTAAGACCAGAGTACAGAGTCTCAGAATACAGGGGCATCATTTTAGAATGGAGATGAGGAGGAATTTCTTTCACCAGAGAGTGGTGAGTCTGTGGAATGTATTGGAACAGGCAGCTGTGGAGGTCAAGTCTGTAGTTATATTCAAGGCAGAGGTTGATAGATTCGTGATGGGTCAGGGCATGAAGGGATATGGGGAGGAGGGAGGGGATTGGGACTGAGAAGAATTTTAGATCAGCCATGATGAAATGGCAGAGCAGACTCGATGGACCAAATAGCCAGTTCTGCTCCTATATTTATGGTCAGATGGTTGTCGGGTCCCTAAATACTCCATATCCAGTCATTTTCTGAACTGAGCAAACGTTAGTCATTTTGGGAATATTCAAACACCTCTCTTGAATTGGTACAGCTATCAGCATTTTGCCAGGCATGGAGGAGTGTGCATTCCATGGACAGTGAACCACAGTGGGGTCTACCGATCAGTTCCAACAACTGCGACATGGGTCCACTGCAGTGTTACTGTAACTGAGCGAGCTGAGTCTCAATGTTCATCTTGCGGCCTTATGAATCCATGTTGTTGATAATAAGACCAAAAGACCATAAGACATAGGAGCAGAATTAGGCCATCTGGCCCATTGAGTCTGCTCTGCCTTTCACTCATGGCTGATTTGTTTCTATTTCCTCCTCAATCACTGTTCCCAGCCTTCTCCCTGTAACATTTGATGCCATGTATGATCAAGAACCTATCAATCTCTGCCTTAAATACACTTAATGACTTGGCCTCCACAGCTGCCTGTGGCAACAAATTCCACAAATACAGCACCATTTGGCTAAAGAAATTTCTCCACATCTCTGTTTTGAAAGGGTGTCCCTCTATCCTGAGGCTGTGCCATCTTTTCCTAGACTCTCCAACCATGGGAATCATACTTTCCACATCTACCCTGTCCAGGCCTTTCAACATTTGAAAGGTTTCAATGAGATCTGCCCTCATCTTTCTGAATTCTAGCGAGTACAGACCCAGAGTAATCAAATGTTCCTCGTGTGATAATCCTTTCATTTCTGGAATCATCCAGCACATCTTTCCAAAGATAAGGTGCCCAGACGTGTTCACAGTACAAAAGGTGAACCTTCACCAGTGCCTTTTGAAACCTCAGCATCACATCCTTTCTCTTATATTCTAGAACTCTTGAAATAGTGTTAACATTGAGTCACCAGTGACTCAACCTACAAGTTAAGCTTCAGGGTGTTCTGCACATGGACTGCCAAGTCCCTCTGCATCTCAAATTCCTGAATTTTCTCCCTGTTTAGAAAGTAGTCGGCACATTTATTTCTACTACCAAAGTGCATGACCATGCATTTCCAGCATTGTATTTCATTTGTTACTTTCTTGCCCATTCTTCTAATCTGTATAAATCCATCTGCATCCTAGCTATTTCTTCAATACCACCCGCCCCTCCACCATTCTTGGTAACATCTGCAAACATGGCAACAAAGCTATCTATTCCATCACCTATATCATTGATATACAGCATAAAAAGAAGTAGTCCCATCACTGACCCGGTGGAACACCACTAGTCACTGGCAGCCAACCAGAAAAGCATTCTGTTAATCCCACACACTGTCTCCTACCAATCAGCCAATGCTCTAACCACGTTAGTAACTTTCCTGTAATATCATGGGCTGTTAACTTGGTAAGCAACCTCATGTGTGGCACCTTGTCCAAGGCCTTCTGAAAGTCGAAATATACAACATTCACTACATCCCCTTTATCTATCATATTTGTAATCTCCTCAAAGAATTCCAACAGGTTCGTCAGGCAGGATTTTCCCTGAAGGAAACCATGCTGGATTTGTACTTGTCGCAATCACAGATTCAGCAGCGCAGAAGATACGGCAATTGCGCTTAGATAGATAGATACTTTATTCATCCCCATGGGGAAATTCAACTTTTTTCCAATGTCCCATACACTTGTTGTAGCTAAACTAATTACATACAATACTTAACTCAGTAAAAAATATGATATGCATCTAAATCACTATCTCAAAAAGCATTAATAATAGCTTTTAAAAAGTTCTTAAGTCCTGGCGGTAGAATTGTAAAGCCTAATGGCATTGGGGAGTATTGACCTCTTCATCCTGTCTGAGGAGCATTGCATCGATAGTAATCTGTCGCTGAAACTGCTTCTCTGTCTCTGGATGGTGCTATGTAGAGGATGTTCAGAGTTATCCATAATTGACCGTAGCCTACTCAGCGCCCTTCGCTCAGCTACTGATGTTAAACTCTCCAGCACTTTGCCCACGACACAGCCCGCCTTCCTTACCAGCTTATTAAGACGTGAGGCGTCCCTCTTCTTAATGCTTCCTCCCCAACATGCCACCACAAAGAAGAGGGCGCTCTCCACAACTGACCTATAGAACATCTTCAGCATCTCACTACAGACATTTGAATGTTTAACTCCATACTTGTCATCATAGTGATTGTCAAGACTTGGACACAGCACAGTAACGCTTCGCTGCCTGTTTGCATTTGGCCTTGCCTGAGAAATTGGACTGTCAAGTCAACTGACTCTGAAGACTAGCGGTATTCTTTCAATATTTAGTTGTTCTTCTCAGCCGCAGTGTAGGCTTCATTTTCCCTTTGACAGCTTTAGTTAACGACCTGTTTGATCAAGAGTTTATTGTTTTATTTTACCTTTGACACTGTTCACATTAAAGTTTGTGAACTATCGATCTGCTTCAGTGTCTCTCACTCCACACTTGGGCCGTATCCGAACCTGGTGACAGTACCATCTTGTCCTGTGTCACCAAGTACCTCATCACCTCACTCTTAACAAATGACTCCAACATCTTGATCCCAGATTCAATATTCCACTGACAGCTCTGTTCACAATCTCACCACTCTGAGTGAAGAAGTTTCTTCTCAGATTCCCTTAAAATATTTTGCATTTCATCTGAACCTATGACCTCTAATTCCAGTCTCACCCAACCCAAGGGGACAAATCAAATAAGCATTCGCCCTTCCTAATTCTGTTGGATCATCCTTCAGTCTGCTGCACTCCAGGCAATAAATTCCTAACCTTTTCAACTCTGCCTGTAAACCAGCTCCTGAAGTCCTGACAAAATCATTGTAAAATTTCTCGGCACTCTTTTGATCTTACTGATGTCCTTCCTGTAAGTAGATGACCAGAACTGGACTAATACTCTGAATCAGGCTTCTAACCTTCAACGTCAAAACAACATCCTAACCTCTGCACTCATAGCTTTGATGAATGGAGACCAATGTGCGAAAAGTTCTCTTTCGGATGTTATCTATGTGTGATACCACTTTCAAGGTATTATGGATGCAATTCATGTTCTATTCCTACCCTAGTTTGTCCTCCCAACGTGCAACACCTCACACTTGTCTGGCTCAGCTTCCATCTTCCAACATCCTACCCAATTTTTCCAGCTGGTCGAAATCTCGCTGCAAGCTTTGATATCTTTTCTGCCTGTCAACTACGCTCCCAGTCTTGATGTCATCCACAAATCTGCTGAACTGGTTACCACATTACCCTCTAGATCACTAAAATGCAACAATGGGTGCAGCAGGATCCCGGGAAGCACACGATGAGTCACACCGAGGTGATGAGCTGGTAGTGACACAGACTGCGATTGGCACTGAGAACACCTACACTCTTGTCTACTGCAACAAACAAGATAAGATCTCGCGGTGGCATAGCATTTCAATCCAAAATCACATTCGCACACTGCTATACCTATCCACAGCTTCCTCTACTGCCATGATGAGCCAAACACAGGTTGGTGGAGCAAAGTCATATTCCGTCTCAGTAGTCCCCAACCTGCTGTCATTGACACCAATTTCTTTAAGTTAACCTCAGTCACTGTGTCCTCTTCTTTTCTCTCCGCTCGATGCCACCGTCCCCTTAATCCTTCTCACTCCCTTCCCACCCTCACAACCAGATCATCGCGCTCCTTATGTTCACCACGTCCTTCCCTTCATTAAACGCTTCACCGTCCTCTCCTAACGGAATCCTGGCTCGTTCAGTCTATTAGCCCCTTGCCTCTTACATGATTACGTCCTTTTACCATTCCCTCCCAACCACCTTTCCTTCACCTGCATCACCTGCCAGCTTGTACTCCTCACCCTCCTCCAACATGTTACCCTGGCTTCTGCCTCAGTCCTTTCCACTGCCGATGAAGGGCCTCACCTTGAAAAGTCAACTGCTCATTTCCCTCCGAAGCCAAAACTTCTGAGTCCTTCCAGCATTTTGATTGTATTGCTGCTACAGGAGGGGAGGTCTACGGGGTTGGTCGAGGGGGTGTCCTGTCAGTTCGAATCTTAGGACAAAATTTGTTAATATTCAGTCAATCACTACGAAACTATCGCAAATATCAACAATTTACCTCGGCAGTGTTCAGTTTCCCTGCAGTATCACGGTTACTACATTCGGGGGTCTATACGGCTGGTGACAGAAATCTCGTCAGTATCAAACCCAGACAAAGATTGGAAATACTCGGTAACGTGATCGGAAACTCGTAAAGATATAAACATTGTACCTGTATAGAGTTCAATTTCCCTGCTGTATCACGCCTGTTTACAGAATGGTTTAGAATGTCGCTTAGTGCTCCCAATACAGAACGAAATTAATTATGGGCACCCTCTGAATAAACATAGAACTTAAAACATTGCAGACTCTTGTCCCCGTTGCTACGCCCATCCTTTAGCCGAAGTAACACCGATACTAAGACCAATCTAACCCTCCCCAAGATGGCGCACTATATTGTCTTCATCAATATCCCCATCTACGGTTTCTTAAATGTCCCTGAAATATCTGCGTAAGGCAGCATCCCTCCCACCCACCCACCAACCCCGGCAGTGCGTCCCATGTACCCATCACTCTGTGTAAAAGCCAACTGTACATACCGTTCCCCCAAACCAATACTTTTCTCCAATGACTTTAAAACTATTCCTTCTCCGATTAGCCATTGTCACACCGGGCAAACAATGCCAGCTGTCCGCAACATCTGTGTATTTTTTCATCTTACGCAACTCTGTCAAATCTCTTCTCATCCTCCCTCGCTCCAAAGAAAAACAACCCTATCTTGCTCAAACTTTTCTCGCAGGGCATGTCGAGGGAGAATCCTGGTATTTTTACCCCGCACCCTCTCAAAACCTTACGCATCCATCCGATAATGAGGCGACCGAAACTGAACACAATACTGCAAGTGTGGTGTGGTAAGAGAGAAATTATCTCATGTCATGTCCCTGGTTGCTGGGCGCTGTGACTCACGTAGCCCCCTCCTCTCAAACTTATCACCCAGACAAGTCACCTGATCGTGTGACCCAGTAGCGCCAACACGTTCACTGGGAGCGCAGACCATGCCGGAGGGGTGGAACGGCGAGAAGAACGGTCATGATTTCACCAATCCAAGTGGTGAGCAATATCAGGGGAGAAGGACAGAAGCTACAAAGATCTTCCAAACTGGGTAGAATGGGGACTGATGGATCTCCAGCCTTTGACAGGGTTCTGTAGTGGAAGGCATAGGGCAATTAGAGGTCCACAGGATTGGTCGCAGATAGCTCGTCAGCTTGAAAATGTCGGACAACGTTTGGCGCTTGTCAGAAAGTCGCTCAAAATCTAGTACAAACAAAAGGTGGTATGTGCTGAATTGTTGCAGTGATCCTAACCCAAAACGAAACTAATTCTACACACTCTCCGAATAACAGTTGAATTACCCCAAAGCACACCAGTGCGTGATGGGCGCTGTCACACTGCAACTGAAATACCCTCAAATTCATCCGCACAGACCGACCACTTTACCGTTAATCTCAGGTGAACTCCAAGGAAAAACAACTCCTTGGTTAAACAGCACGTTCCCAGACTGAGTAATGACCATTCTCGCGCTGCCCAGTCTAATTTGAAATAGATCTCAGTTCGGGGCTCCGCCCAACAGAGGGAGGCAGACCGCGGCTGCACAGCGCAAAGTAAAATTAACTCAGTGGGTCGGAATCAAAGGAAAAAAGAACAGAGCCGACAGGGGAGCTTCCGGCACTGGGAGAGATCCACAGTGGCGACACTATACAGTGAGAGACGTGTTCGTGGGTCCCCTTTCTAAAGTCCGTGAACCCCCTTTGGAAGAACAATTTTTTCCCAAAACTGCATTAGCTTACACTCGAGAATTTGGTTCTTGATGCAGCGACATCCCAGTTTCTAGGTGGAAATCCCTTAATCCCCACACACATTGCATCTGGAATTGGGAGCGGAGACCCTGAAAGATCCGTTCACTGAATTGTTTCACTAGATCATTATTTCAGCATCGAAAGAAGTCCAGGCCATTGGGGGAGCAGAAGAAGGTGGGGGAGATGAACAAGTGCAGGACCAACAAACGAACAGACAGACCGGGCTATCAGAAAGCTCAAGGTCTTGGCTATGTCGTCCTCAAGAGACGATCCATCTGAATGAGACGGTGCCCGGCGTCGGTCAGATATATCACGGCAGTGTGAAGCCTTGGACAAATTTTGGGACGACTCGGTAAAGTGTTCTGAAATTGGTGCAGATATAAAGAATTTACCTGGGAGGAGTTTCCTGAAGTGTCACTGTTGGACAGAGAATGAAGCAGGAGCGTTGTTCACCGCTCTCAATCCGGAATGAAACTAACTCTGGACACTCGCTGAAATTTATATGGGTTATTTTAGGACACGCCCAGTAATCCACAAACATTTCGTTGCATATTAGCCCCAATGGACAGTTCACCTACTGTCTGGTCTAACTTGAAATACATCTCAGATCGTGGCTCTAACCTTCAGAGTAAGGAAGGGAACAGCTGCACTGTAGCAACCTTAGAGGCAAACAAAGGGGAACAACAGAACCGGCAACTGGAAGAACTAACAGGCAGAATAGACAAAGGAGACAGCAGATGTTGTTTATTTGGATTTTTAGAAATCCCTTGACATGGTGGCGCACATGAGGCTACTAAACACTATAAGAGTTCATGGCTTTGCAGGAAACACACTAGCATGTGCAGAAAGTTAGCCGACAGACAGGAGCAAAAAGTGACTGTGTGAGAGCCGTTTTTGGTTGACTGCGGTGTCCCGTGGGGACGCGGTGTAGTGACTGATTTTTTTCACTTCCTACATCAAAATGCCATGTCACTTCTACATTACAGTCCCACTCTTACATTACTGAGCTAACCCTACGTTACAGTGTCTCTCCATATAACCATATAACAATTACAGCACGGAAACAGGCCGTCTCGGCCCTTCTAGTCCCTGCCGACGCTTAAACTAACGTAGTCCCAGTGGCCCGCACTCTGCCCATAACACTCCATTCCTTTCCTGTCCATATACCTATCCAATTTTACTTTAAATCACAATACCGAACCTGCCTTTACCACTTCTACTGGAAGCTCATTCCACACAGCTACCACTCTCTGAGTGAAGAAATTCCCCCTCATGCTACCCTTAAACTTTTGCCCCTTAACTCTCAAATCATGTCCTTTTGTTTCCATCTCTCGTACTCTCAAGGGTAAAAAGCCTATCCACGTCAACTCGATCTATCCCCCTCATTATTTTAAATACCTCTATCAAGTCCCCCCTCAACCTTCTACACTCCAAAGAATAAAGACCTAACTTGTTCAACCTTTCCCTGTAACTTAGGTGCTGAAACCAAGGTAACATTCTAGAAAATCTCTTCTGATATCTTTCCTATAATTCGGTGACCAGAACTGTACACAATATTCCAAATTCGGCCTTACCAGTGCCTTGTACAATTTTAACATTACATCCCAACTCCTGTACTCAATGCTCTGATTTATAAAGGCCAGCATACCAAAACCTTTCTTCACCACCCTATCCACATGAGATTCCACCTTCAGGGAACTATGCACCATTATTCCTAGATCACTCTGTTCTACTGCATTCTTCAACGCCCTACCATTTACAATGTATGTCCTATTTGAATTATTCCTACCAAAATGTAGCACCTCACATTTATCAGCATTAAACTCCATCTGCCATCGTTCAGCCCACTCTTCTAACTGGCCTAAATCTCTCTGCAAGCTTTGAAAACCTATTTCATTATCCAAAACGCCACCTACCCACCTATCTGCATACTTACTAATCCAATTTACCACGCCTTCATCCGGATCATTAATGTATATGACAAACAATATTGGACCCAATACAGCACCCTGAGGCACACCACTAGTCACCGGCCTCCAAACTGACAAACAGTTATCCACCACTACTCTCTGGAATTTCCCATCTAGCCACTGTTGAATCCATTTTACTACTTCAATATTAATACCTAATGATTGAACCTTCCTAACTGACCTTCCGTGAGGAACCTTGTCAAAGGCCTTACTGAAGTCCATATAGACAACATCCACTGCTTTACCCTCGTCAACTTTCCTCGTAACCTCTTCAAAAAATTCAATAAGGTTTGTCAACCATAAACTTCCAATCACAAATCAATGCTGACTATTCTTAATCAGATAGATAGATAGATAGATAGATAGATAGATAGATAGATAGATAGATAGATAGATAGATAGATAGATAGATAGATAGATAGATAGATACTTTATTCATCCCCATGGGGAAATTCAACTTTTTTTCCAATGTCCCATACACTTGTTGTAGCAAAACTAATTACATACAATACTTAACTCAGTAAAAAAATGATATGCATCTAAATCACTATCTCAAAAAGCATTAATAATAGCTTTTAAAAAGTTCTTAAGTCCTGGCGGTTGAATTGTAAAGCCTAATGGCATTGGGGAGTATTGACCTCTTCATCCTGTCTGAGGAGCACTGCATCGATAGTAACCTGTCGCTGAAACTGCTTCTCTGTCTCTGGATGGTGCTATGTAGAGGATGTTCAGAGTTTTCCATAATTGACCGTAGCCTACTCAGCGCCCTTCGCTCAGCTACCGATGTTAAACTCTCCAGTACTTTGCCCACGACACAGCCCGCCTTCCTTACCAGCTTATTAAGACGTGAGGCGTCCCTCTTCTTAATGCTTCCTCCCCAACACGCCACCACAAAGAAGAGGGCGCTCTCCACAACTGACCTATAGAACATCTTCAGCATCTCACTACAGACATTGAATGACGCCAACCTTCTAAGGAAGTACAGTCGACTCTGTGCCTTCCTGCACAAGGCATCTGTGTTGACAGTCCAGTCTAGCTTCTCGTCTAACTGTACTCCCAGATACTTGTAGGTCTTAACCTGCTCCACACATTCTCCATTAATGATCACTGGCTCCATATGAGGCCTAGATCTCCTAAAGTCCACCACCATCTCCTTGGTCTTGGTGATATTGAGACGCAGGTAGTTTGAGTTGCACCATATCACAAAGTCCTGTATCAGTTTCCTATACTCCTCCTCCTGTCCATTCCTGACACACCCCACTATGGCCGTGTCATCAGCGAACTTCTGCACATGGCAGGACTCCGAGTTATATTGGAAGTCTGATGTGTACAGGGTGAACAGGACCGGAGAGAGTACGGTTCCCTGCGGCGCTCCTGTGCTGCTGACCACCGTGTCAGACCTACAGTCTCCCAACCGCACATACTGAGGTCTATCTGTCAAGTAGTCCACTATCCAATCCACCATGTGAGAGTCTACTCCCATCTCCGTTAGTTTGTGCCTTAAGATCTTGGGCTGGATGGTGTTAAAGGCACTAGAGAAGTCAAGGAATGTAATCCTCACAGCACAACTGACCCCATCTAGGTGAGAGAGTGATTTGTGCAGCAAATACGTGATAGCATCCTCCACTCCAGATAATTATATATACCATCTCTAAGAATACTTTCCATTAATTTACTCACCACTGACGTCAAACTGACAGGCGTATAATTGCTAGGTTTACTCTTAGAATCCTTTTTAAACAATGGAACCACATGAGCAATACGCCAATCCTCTGGCACCATCCCCGTTTCTGATGACATTTGAAATATTTCTGTCAGAGCCCCTGCTATTTCTACACCAACTTCCCTCAAGGTCCTGGGGAATATCCTGTCAGGACCCTGAGAATGATGCACTTTTATTTTCCTATCAAGGTGCCAGTACTTCCTCCTCTTTAATCATCATAGTTTCCATAACTTGCTTACTTGTTTCCCTTAACTTACACAATTCAATATCCTTCTCTTTAGTGAATACTGAAGAAAAAAAATTGTTCAAACTCTCCCCCAGCTCTTTTGGCTCCACACATAGCTGTCCACTCTGATTCTCTAAGGGACCAATTTTATCCCTCACTATCCTTTTGCTATTAATATAACTGTAGAAACCATTCGGATTTATTTTCACCTTACTTGCCAAAGCAACCCCATATCTTTTTAGCTTTTCTAATTTCTTTCTTAAGATTCTTTTTACATTCTTTATATTCCTCAAGCACCTCATTTACTCCATGCTGCCTATATTTATTATAGATCTCCCTCTTTTTCCGAACCAAGTTTTTCAATATCCCTTGAGAACCATGGTGCTCTCAAACTTTTGACCTTTCCTTTCAACCTAACTGGAACATAAAGATTCTGTACCCTCAAAACGTCACCTTTAAATGACCTCCGTTTCTCTATTACATCCTTACCATAAAACAAATTGTCCCAATCTACTCCTTCTAAATCCTTTCGCTTCTCCTCAAAGTTAGCCCTTCTCCAAACAAAAATCTCAACCCTGGATCCACTCCTATCCTTCTCCATAATTATATTGAATCTAATGGTATTGTGATCACTGGACCTGAAGTGCTCCCCAACACATATGTCCATCACCTGACCATTCTCATTCCCGAACAGGAGATCCAACACTGCCCCTTCTCTAGTTGGTACCTCTGTGTATTGCTGCAAAAAAGTATCCTGCACACATTTTACAAACTCCAAACCATCCAGCCCATAAACAGAATGGGCTTTTCAGTCTGTGTGTGGAAAATTAGAATCTCCCACAATCACAACCTTGTGCTTACTACAAATATCTGCTAACTCCTTGCAAATTTGCTCCTCCAATTCTCTCTCCCCATTAGGTGGTCTATAATACACCCCTATAAGTGTTACGACACGTATTCCACCCAAATAGCCTACCTAGATGAGCGCTCTAATCTATCCTGCCAAAGCATCGCTGTAATATTTTCTCGGACAAGCAATGCAACACCTCCTCCTCTTGCCCCTCTGATTCTATCACACCTGAAGCAACGAAATCCAGGAATATTTAGTTGCCAATCATACCCCTCCTGCAACCATGTTTCACTAATAGCTACAACATCATATTTTCAGGTATCAATCCATGCTCTAAACTCATCCACCTTTCTTACAATGCTCCTAGCATTAAAATAGATGCATTTAAGAATCTCTCCACCTCTTCCTTTCTGTTTATCCATAACAAAGCAATCAACTTTATTATATTTTTCTTCCTTCTCCCTTACATCTTCGGTCTGAGCACTCCTCCTCTCTATTACTTGCCTGTCCTCCCTCATACACTGTCTACTAGCTTTCTCTATTTGTGAACTAACCTCCTCTCCCCTAGTCTCTTCAAATTGATTCCAACCCCCCAACCATTCTAGTTTAAAGTCTCCCCAGTAGCATTAGCAAATCTCCCCGCCAGGATATTGGTCCCCCTAGGATTCACGTATAACCCGTCTTTTTTGTACAGGTCACACCTGCCCCAAAAGAGGTCCCAATGATCGAGAAACTTGAATCACCACCCCCTGCTCCAATTACTCAGCCACGAATTTATCTTCCAACTCATTCCTACTCTCACTGTCCTTGACTTGATAATTTGACCTTGGTCAGGTGAAATACATGTCTATCCTCCCTCACACACTGTCTACTAGCTTTCTCTATTTGTGACCTAACCTCCTCTCCCCTAGTCTCTTCAAATTGATTCCAACCCCCCAACCATTCTAGTTTAAAGTCTCCCCAGTAGCATTAGCAAATCTCCCCGCGAGGATATTGGTCCCCCTAGGATTCACGTATAACCCGTCTTTTTTGTACAGGTCACACCTGCCCCAAAAGAGGTCCCAATGATCGAGAAACTTGAATCACCACCCCCTGCTCCAATTACTCAGCCACGAATTTATCTTCCAACTCATTCCTACTCTCACTGTCCTTGACTTGATAATTTGACCTTGGTCAGGTGAAATACATGTCTATCCTCCCTCACACACTGTCTACTAGCTTTCTCTATTTGTGACCTAACCTCTTCTCCCCTAGTCTCTTCAAACTGATTCCCACCACCCAACCATTCTAATTTAAAGTCTCTCCTGTAGGTCCCAATGATCCAGAAACTTGAATTCCCTGCCCCCTGCCACAATCCCTCAGTCACGCATTTATCCTCCACCTCATTCCTACTCTCACTATCCTTGTTTTGAAAACTTGACCTTAGGTGAAAAGAATACTCGACTCCTGAGCCTCGTTTCAGGTCCTTCATTTTACTTGGTACCAAGGAGAAAGAGGGCTAGTCTCCACGAGCTCCAGACTCTACTCTCCTGTAACACTAGCGTCTTTATATACAGTTCTGTATAGTAACAGCAGATTTATTATAATATATCCAATCATTGTGTAGAAACATTACCATGCCCTAACAATATGTTACCATTCACTAAAAAAATCTTGGAGTGAAAGGAGCAGTTACAAGTTCAACTGTCTTGCAGAGCTCAGCATGGTAGTTTCCATTTCTCTGGTCGCAGCAGATCACCCATACCTTATCTCGCAAGAGTTATCACCTCCTGTTTTCTATTTGCACACAAGGGACTTTGCCTTGCAGTATTCATTGTCCCTAGTCACGTAGCTAATTAACCCTTTTCCTCCACACTCCGACAATACAGAGTCAGCACTTCTGTCACCACCAACTCCTACATTAAAGTGCCATCCCTGTATTACTATATCACTCCTACGTATTTCTATATATATAAAATATCTTTGTTACAAAATCAGTTCTATATATACAAAACAGTGACTAACACAATTACTTCACTACATATACACAATAAACATTAAACTAAAATGTTTCCATCTCTGTCAATGGTGGCAATAATTGCCTCGCGGAGAACTGTGGTCCCAGAACACCTCTATGGTCACCGTGGACTGTGCATGTTCCCTCTACATTACAGTGTCACTCCTACATTACCCTGTCACCACCAACGTTACCGCCCCACTCCTGTGTTACAATGTCACTCTCACAATGCAATGTCACCCCTATGATACAGTATCACTCCTACATTATCGTGCAACTCTAACATTAAAATGCTATCCCTATATTACCATGTCACTTCTGCATTGTAGTGGCACTTCTACATCACAGTGTAACTCCTACATTACAGTGTCACCCCGACATTACCGAGTCACTCCTATATACAGTTTCACTTCTACTGAGAGTGTCATTCCTACATTACAGTGGTTCTCCTATATTACAGTGCCACCCCAACATTACCAAGTCACCCGTACATTACAGTGTCACTTCTACATTACAGTCCCACAATTATATTACCAAACTAACCCTACGTACTGTCACTCCTTTTCTTGGAAATTTCACCTTAGTCAGGTGAAAAGAATACTCGACTCCTGAGCCTCGTTTTGGATCCATTATTTTTACTTGGTACCAAGGAGAGAGAGGGCTAGACTTCACCAGCTACTGACTCTAATCTCCTGTTATAATAGCATCCTTTTGTACAGTTCACATAGTAACCGCAGATTTATTATAATAAGTTCAATCATTGTATAGAAACATTACCACACTCAAACAATATGTTACCATTCACTAAAGAAATCTTGGAGTGAAAGGAGCAGTTACAAGTTGAACTGTCTTGCAGAACTCAGCATGGTAGTTTCTGTTTCTGTGGTTGCAGCAGATTGGACTCATCTTAACTCGCAAGAGTTATCACTTCCTGTTTTTTATTTGCACGCAATGGGCTTTGCTTTGCAGTGTCCATTGTCCCCAGTCACGTAGCTAATTAACTCTTTTCCTCCACACTCCGACATTACAGAGTCAGCACCTATGTCACCATGCCACTCCTACATTAAAGTGCCATCCCTGCATTACCATATCACTCCTATATATATTTATATATACAAAATGCCTTTGTTACAAAATCAGCTCTATATATACAAAACAGTGACTAACACAATTACTTCACTACAAGTACACAATAAACATTAAACTAAAATGTTTCCATCTCTGTCAATGGTGGCAATAATTGCCTCGCGGAGGACTGTGGTCCCAGAACACCTCTATGGTCACCGTGGACTGTGCATGTTCCCTCTACATTACAGTGTCACTCCTACATTGCCCTGACACCACCTACGTTCCCGCCCCACTCCTGTGTTACAATGTCACTCCTACATTACCGTGCAACTCTTACATTAAAATGCTATCCCTATATTACCATGTCACCAGAAGCCATGGATAACCACGGAGTTGCATGTGCTGCTGAGGACCCATGACTCCGCCTTCAGAGCAGACGACAAGGCAGCTCTAACAACAGCAAGGGCCAAACTGTCGTGGGCCATCAGAGGGGCAAAGTGTGCACAAGCCCAGCAAAACCACAGCCACTTCCAGGACAGCGGCGACACGTGACACACGTGGAAGGGCATCCAGGACATCACAAATTACAAGACAACATTACCTGACTGTGCCAGTTATGCCTCCCTCCCAGATGCGCTGAATAACTTCTACGTCCGTTTTGAGGCAGAAAATGATGTGGCGGCGAGAAAATACAACCCCCCCCCCCCCACACACACACAAATGACCAGGTGCTGTGTCTCACCATGGCCAACATGAGAAGAACCCTGTGCAGGGTCAACCCACGGAAGGCTGCTGGACCAGACAACATCCCTGGTAGAGTGCTCAAAGGATGTGCAGACCAGCTGGCAGATGTTCTCACTGACATCTTCAACATCTCCCTGAGCAGCGCCACCATTCCAACGTGCTTCAAGGCGGCCACCATCGTCCCCGTGACGAAGAAGTCTTCAGTGTCCTGCCTAAATGACTACCGACCCGTTGCACTCACATCCATCATCATGAAGTGTTTCGAGAGGCTCATCATGAGGCATATCAAGACACTGCTGCCCCCCTAATTGGACCCCCTACAGTTTGCGTGCCGTCCCAACTACTCAACAGACGACGCCATTGCCATCATCCTCCACCTGGCCCTAACCCACCTGGGCAAGAAAGACACATATGTTCGGATGCTGTTCATAGACTTCAGTTCAGCATTCAACATAATCATCCTTCAGAAACTGATTGGAAAGCTGAGCCTACTGGGCCTGAACACCTCTCTCTGCAACTAAATCCTAGACTTCCTGACTGGGAGACCTCAGTCAGTCTGGATCGGGAGCAGCATCTCCAACACCATCACACTGAGCACAGGGGCCCCCCAGGGCTGTGTGCTCAGTCCACTGCTGTTCACTCTGCTGACCCACAACTGTGCTGCAACACATACCTCGAACCATATCATCAAGTTCGCCGATGACACAACTGTGGTGGGTCTCATCAGCAAGAACGACGAGTCAGCTTACAGAGAGGAGGTGCAGCGGCAAACGGACTGGTGCAGAGCAAACAACCTGTCTCTGAATGTGAACAAAACAAAAGAGGTGGTTGCTGACTTCAGGAGGGCACGGAGCAACCACTCCCCGCTGAACATCGATGGCTACTCGGTAGAGATCATTAAGAGCACCAAATTTATTGGTGTTCACCGGGCAGAGAATCTCACTTGGTTCCTCAACATCAGCTCCATAGCAAAGAAAGCCCAGCCGCATCTCGACTTTCTGTGAAAGCTGAGGAAAGTCCATCTCCCACCCCCCATCCTCATCACATTCTACAGGGGTTGTATTGAGAGCATCCTGAGCAGCTGCATCACTGCCTGGTTCTGAAATTGCACCATCACGGATTGCAAGACCCTACAGCGGATAGTGAGGTCAGCTGAGAAGATCATCGGGGTCTGTCTTCCCGCCATCATGAACACTTACACTACACGCTGCATCTGCAAAGCAAAGCATTATGAAGGACCCCACGCACCCCTCATACAAACTCTTCTCCCTCCTGCCTTTCTCCGTTTCTCCCTCCTGGAAAAAGGCATCGAAGCATTTGGCTACTCACATAGTACTCACATACTATGTAACAGTTTCTTCACCCAAGCTATCAGACTCCTCAATACCCAGAGCCTGGACTGACACCTTGCCCTATTGCCGTGTTTATTATTTATTGTAATGCTTGCACTGCTTTGTGCACTTTATGAAGTCCTGGGTAGGTCTCCAGTCTAGTGTAGTTTTTTTTTCTCTGTGGTGTTTTTTACATAGTTCAGTCTAATTTTTGTACTGTGTCATGTAACACTATGGTCCTGAAAAACGATGTCTCGTTTTTACTATGTACTGTACATAGCAGTTATGGTTGATATGACAATAAAAGTGACTTGACTTGAGCTTGGCCCAGTTCCTCTCTCATACCACTGTAATTTCCTTTGTTCCACTGAAATATCGATACACTTGATACCAGCTTCTCCTTTTCAAATTTGAAACTGAACTCAATCATATTATGATCACTACTTCCAAGGGGTTCCATTACCTCTAGCTCCCAAATCGCCTCAGGTTCATTACACAGCGCCCAATCCAAAACAGCTGATCCCCTGGTGCATTTATGGACAAGCTGCTCCAAAAAGCCATCCCGTAGGCATTCTACAAACTCCCTCTCCTGAGATCCAGTACCTTCCTGACTTTCCCAATCCACTTTCATATTAAAATCTCCCATAATTAAGTTGACATTTTCCTTCTGACATGCTTTTTCTATTTCCAGCTGTAACTTGTAGTCCACATTTTGGCTGCTATTTGGAGGTCTGTATAGAACTGCTATTAGTGTTTTTATAGCCTTGCCATTTCTTAACTTGACCCATAAGGAGGATTCTACCTCTACTGATCCTATGTCCCCTCTTTCTAGTGATTTGATATTGTTGCTTACCATTAGGGCCACGCCACTCCTTTTACCTACCTTCCTATCTTTCCTATACACTGTGTATCCTTGGACATTCAGCTCCTAATCACATCCATCATTTAACCATGACTCGGTGATGGCCAAAATGTCATATATTTTTACCTGTAGCTGTATAACAAGGTCATCCACTTTATTTCTAATGCTGTGTTCATTTAAGTACAGTACATTTAGATCAGTATCTGTTACTGATTTTGCTATATTTCTATCGCACAGCAGATTCTCCTGTCTATTCACCTGCCTGTCCTTCTTGCCATCTTTGCTGCTCAGTATCTTTGACTTATTTCTATTTTCCTCTTCCTCGACCCTAACACCCTGGTTTTCTTCCCCCTGCCAACTTAGTTTAAACCCTCACTAACAGATATATTAAACAATCCCACCAGGATATTAGTACCCTTTGAGTTCAGGTGTAACCCATCGTTTTTGTATAAGTCAAACCTCCCCCAAAATAAATCCCAATGATCCAAGAATTTGAAGCCCTGCCCCCTGCACCAGTTACTTATCCACACATTCATCTGTGTAATTCTGCTATTCTTACCTTTATTAGTGTGTGGCTCAGGCAGTAATCCTGAGATTATTACTCTGGAAGTCTGACTTTTCAATTTTCTTCTTAGCTCCCAGTAATCTTCCTTCAGGACCTCCTCTCTTTTTCTGTTTGTGCAATCGATACCAACATGTACCAAGACTTCTGGCTGCTCAACCTCTCTCCTCAGAATCTCTGGACCCGACCTGAGATATCTCGTATCCTGGCACCAGGGAGGCAACACATCATCCAGGTATCCTTGTTCGGCTCGCAGAATCACTTGTCTGTTCCCCTCACTATGGAATCCCCTATAACTACTGCATTTCTCCTTGCTGTCTTGATCACGGCACTGGACAGAGTGCCAGACTCCCGTTCGTTGTGCTCTTTCTCTGTCTGGTCAACCTCTCCAACAGTATCTAAAACTATATATCGATTCCTGAGGGGGACTGTCACAGAGGTGTTGTCCACTTATCTCTCTGTAGGTATTATCAATTACCTCTTCTCTTTCCCTAATTAGCTGAAGGCCATCACGTTGCAGCTCCATATCCCTAACACGGTCCTTAAGGAGCCGCATCTCAATGCACTTGGTGCAGCTGTAATCCTTGGGGAGGCTGGGAGTCTCCCAGGGCCCCCACATCTGGCACTTCAAGCACAACACTAATCCTAGATGCATACCTCTAATGCTACTGTTATTACTAAATAAATAAACCTATAACTTACCCCTTTACTATAAGACTCAACGGTCGCAGGAAGCCTCTTCTTGTTTCCACCTAAGCCTGTTGAGCCAAAGCCCTATCACTCTGATTCCTCTCACTCCGCTGCCCGCTCCAACACTGCCCACTGGATATGGCAGTGTTCTTCTTAAGCCTTCTGCTCTCTGAGGTCACATACCTGTGCAGTTGTGCCTCTTTTATACCAAGTAGTTTAAAAAATCTATCTGAATTTTCTCCCAAAAAGCGTCGACTTACTCCGCTGCCTGCTTGCTGTGAATCGAGAAAACCATTGAAACAATGATGGCTTTGTACAATATGGATCGGGAGGGATTCTTTCCTTAGAAAACAGATGAGAGAGGGAAAATGCCAGTAGGCCAGTACTTCCAAGGCAAAGTGTGCCACCTTTGTGATGAAGGCAGGGAAGGGGAGGGAATCCTGGGTTCTGAAGAAATCATCCTGATCCACCAAGTGTCACTGTCCTGATCGTTAATTCCCTGTCTTCTCCTAATTTCCTTTGATTGTGCCACGCTTCCAACCATTAATTAGGACCATTTGCTCCTAATTCTCTTTGATGACGGCACACCTGGTTTCCATCAGGACCTGCAGCACAGGAACCCTGACGTTATAATCACTAGTTGCCAGATCGTTGGTTTTCCATGTGTGGTAATTAACATTTCCAGGCCTCTTAGGATCTTGTGTTCTAAGTTTTACTCCAGTTTTGAGGTTTACCTATGAAACTCCATCTCTCTGTGTCAATGTTCTGTGTTAAGGCTCTGTGTCAAGATCCCTCCTGTTTGCTGTTCAATGCTCACACCCACGTCAGCATCCTAACTTAATCTCCGTGCCTGTGTCCTGCGCTTGGGTTTGCCTCATTTATTGCAACTGAACGATCTGGCCACAATGGATCCAGTGGACACGAATACCCTGCAACAAGACTTCGCCAACCAGGGTTCTCTTCTGGGTCTACACAACCAGCTCCTCCATGAGGTCAAAGAGAACCTCCGTTCCCTGTCTGCTGACTTAACGAAGATCGGTGACCAGGTGAACCATGTATCCACTCACTTTATTCAACACACTCCGGGAACTCTGTCTAACCAGCCCGGACAGCCTGCAGTGGCAACCGCCTACATGTCAGCAACACCCCCGCCAAGAGAGCCACACATACCTGAACCAGAACACTACACTGGGGATTTGGGGAAGTGCCGGGCCTTCCTTCTGTAATGCTCCTTGGTGTTCGAACAGCAGTCGTCCACGTACTCCACGGATAAGTCAAAGATAGATTATATCATGGGGTTGTTGCAGGGAAATGCCTTACTGTGGGCTACAGCTGTTTGGGATAATCAGCCGGATATCTGCTCTTCTTTCCCCACTTTTATTGCAGAAATGAGAAAGATCTTTGACCACCCCATCCGTGGTAAAGATGCCGCTAAGCGTCTACTCACTGTCCGTCAGGGCTCACACAGTTTTGCCGAATATTCCGGATGTTTGCGGCCAACTCAGGGTGGAACGATGAGGCACTCCAAGGGGTATTTCGGAATGGTCTCAGTGACATTGTAAAAGATGATCTGGCAGCAAGAGACAATACTGAGAGCCTAGACTCCTTGATCTCCCTAGCCACCAGGTTGGAAAAATCGGCCCCGAGAACACCATAGAGAAAGAATTGCTCGCCCACCACCTTTGGCTACTCCATGGCACTTATTTCCACCACCCGCCAGAACTCCTCCTGCTCCTACAGTAGCTCCCAGCTTGGCCGTTTCCACTGCTCCGGGAGAGGAACCCAAGCAGCTGGGACGGAACCGCTTTCCCCCCACAGAACGTCTCCGGAGATTGAGAGCGGGTGAGTGTCTATATTGCACCCAGTCCAGCCACTTCCATGCTACCTGTCCTCTTCGGCCAAAAAGGGAAGGCTCACCAGTAGAAACGGGGACCCTGGTGAGCCAGACAACATTCCCTTCTGTCCCACGAACCCGGATGCAGATCCAAGCTACTTTACATTACAACCAACAGTCCCTGCCTCTGTCAGCTCTAGTGGAGTCCGGCGCTGAAGGAAAACTTTTGGATGAAAACATGGCTTCCCAGGCCGGAATTCCTTGCGAGCGTTTGAGTACCTCTTTGGAAGTCCCAAGCACTGGATGGCAGACTGCTGGCCCAAGTCACACATTGCACACCAACCCTGTTTCTCTTTCTTTCCAGGAACCATAGGGAACAGGTACAATTCAATTTAATTTCCTCTCCTCAAGCTCCGATAGTTCTTGGTTACCCCTGGTTAAGCCACCATAACATAACACCATAACACCACATCGACTGGTCCACTGGGAAGATAGTCAGCTGGAGTCCGTTCTGTCACTCCACTTGTCTACAATCGGCCCTTTCCCCTGTGAATGTCACCACAACCTTGTCTGCCTCTGAAACTCCCAGCAGAGTATCATGATCTGGGAGAAGTGTTTAGCAAACAACCAGGACTCTTTCTCTGCCTCCA
Organism: Hemitrygon akajei; assembly: GCF_048418815.1. Lineage (NCBI taxonomy): Eukaryota > Metazoa > Chordata > Chondrichthyes > Myliobatiformes > Dasyatidae > Hemitrygon > Hemitrygon akajei. Next base: position 11,854,020 of record NC_133130.1, read on the forward strand.
CATCACCCTTACGATTGTGCAATTGACCTTCTCCCCGGAGCCTCTCTTCCCACCAGTCAGCTGTATAACCTGTCCCGGTCAGAAAGGGAAGCAATGGAGGCTTACCTAAATGACTCTCTCGCATTATACGACCCTCATCTTCCCCTGTAGGCGCAGGTTTCTTCTTTGTGGGGAAGAAAGACGGCTCACTGCGCCCCTGCATTGACTACCGTGGCCTGAATGGCATCACCATAAAGAATATGTATCCACTACCCCTTACCAACTCTGCTTTCCAGCCCCTTCACGGAGTCACCATTTCCTCTAAATTGGATCTGTGGAGTGCCTACCACCTGGTCAGGATAAGGGAGGGAAATGAGTGGAAAACAGCTTTTAATGCCCCTCTTGGTCACTTCAAATATCTGGTCATGCCTTTCGGTCTCACCAGTGCCCCCGCCATCTTCCAAGCCCTGATAAATGATGTCCTTAAGTACTTGAATTAACCATTTTGTTTTTGTTTATTTGGACAGCATCTTAATCTTCTCCCGCAGTCTTCAGGAACACACCCACCACGTCCGTCAGATTCTACAGAGGCTTTGGGAGAACAAACTATCCATGAAGGCTGAGAAGTGCGAGTTTCATGTTCCATCTGTCAGTTTCTTAGTGTACATTATCGAGAGCAGGCAAGTGAGGGCAGATCCCAAAAAGATCCGGGCGGTGGCAGAGTCGCCAAAACCCAGACACTCAAGCAACTCTAGTGATTTCTGGCGTTCGCAAACTTCTATTGTCGGTTCATCAGGGATTACAGCCGGGTGGTAGCACCCCTTCCTCGACTCACCTCGCCTAAGACCCCTTTTCACTGGGACCCCAAAGCTGACACTGCTTTCTCGGAACTGAAGAGACTCCCATTCTGGTCCAACCAGACCCCTCTCGCCAATTCATTGTGGAAGTCGACGCCTCCAACTCTGAGGTGGGAGTGGTCCTCTCCCAATGCTCCAGACCAGACCAAAAGCTCCATCCCTGTGCTTTCTTTTCTTGCCATCTATCCCCCACCGAATGGAAACACGACGTAGGGAATCTGGATTTACTGGCCGTCAAACTCGCTTTGGAGGAGTGGAGGCACTGGCTGGAGGGAGCGGAACATCCATTCATTGTCTGGACAGACCATAAGAACCTCGCATTCATCCAAACCGCCAAACGCCTGAATTCCCGCCAAGCCCATTGGGCATTATCTTTTGGCCCTTTCAGATTCACACTCACCTATCATCCAGGTTCCAAGAACGGGAAGCCCGATGCTCTCCCCCGCCAATAAGTCTCCAAGGAGAGCCTTCCCAACCCCGAGACCATCCTTCCACCATCCTGTGTGGTGGCTGCCCTCAAATGAGAGATCGAATCCATAGTCAAAGAGGACAAACAGACTCAACCTGACCCAGGCAATGGACCCTCCAATCGCCTTTTTGTAGCTGACTCTGTTCGATCTCAGGTTCTCCAGTGGGAGCACAATTTTCGTTTCACCTGCCGTCTCGAGATCGGTCAAACTCTGTTCTTTCTGAAGAGACATTTCTGGTGGCCCTCCATGGACCCTGGCACTTGTTCTGTCATCTCTGCCTGTTCTGTTTGTGCCTGCAGAAAAGCCTCCCACAGTCCACTTGCTGGGGTTGCTTCATCCCCTACCTGTCCCTAGCCACCCTTGGACTCAAGATCCCTCCTGTTTGCTGTTCAAAGCTCACGCCCGCGTCTGCATCCTAACTCAATCTCCGTGCCTGTTTCCTGTTCTTGGGTTTGCCTCACTTATTGCATCACCAAGCGACCAATGCTGTAGTTGTGGTGAGAAGGGGCACTGGACCCTGATTGCCCAACGACATGCCGAAATTGTAGAAAAATAGGCCACTGGGTTGGAACTGTCGGGTCCCCCCTTGCTGTCCCACTCCTCGGGCTTCAGAAGGCCGACAGTCGTCAACTTTCTCTTTTACTCACCTCAGCCTTAGGGGTGCCGGTGGTGCAGGCAGCAGCTATCAGACTATCCAGAAGTATGAGAGAAGAGCCCACAGTGGTTGTAAAAATAGGAGATAGTGAGGAGGCTTGGCTGATGGAGATGGCGCTACTCTGTCCCCTAACTCCTGTATACCCCCCCCCCCCCCCCGCGTGAACGTACAAGCTAATGGACAGCTATTCAGCACCATCAGAACAGCTGATGTCCCGATGATGGAACTCCTTTCCACACCTACCTCGCTAACAATAGATAACATGGATGTTACTGATACCTTTATCATTTCTAAAACAAACCCCTTCCCCTTGTTAGGCAGACAAACTCTCTATAATTCAGGCATGATCTTGTACTGTCGACCTGATGGCATTTACATGTATCTTCCCCAAATTCAGGTCCAGCAGATGTTAAAGTTCATGAGAAGAGTGGATGATTGTCACAATACTCCAGTATTGTACTGCTGGGCAACTGGACTGCAACCCTTATTCCCTGCTCATACAATGCACTATGCACAGCCCTGGGAAATTCCTCGGACTTGCAAAGGCAGGATTTGCAATACCTCCTCAAAACCAGCTGGGAATACAAGGCACTTCACTAACTGCCGCAAGGATACTCAGAAAACCCAGCAGCGTATGGAGTGGCCGTAAAGCATGACCTGGATGAGTCCAATTATGCAATATGCTGATTATATCCTGATAGCTTTGGACACCGGTCTTCACTGCCTAGCTGATACAATTAATGTGTTACAGCATCTGGCTAACAGGGGACATTGGGTTTCCTTGGAAATGTTGCATGTTGCTAATACACCATGCCGTAAAGAAAACACAGAACATTGAAAACATGGAAAACCTACAGCACAATACAGGCCCTTTGGCCCACAAAGTTGAGCCGGACATGTTCCTACCTTAGGAATTACTAGGGTTACCCACAGCCCTCTATTTTCCTAAGCTCCATGTACCTATCCAAAAGTCTCTTAAAAGACCCTTTCATATAGCACTCCACCACCATTGCCGGCAGTCCTTTCCACGCACTCAGCACACTCTGCAGAAAAAAACTCACCCCTGACTTTTCCTCTGTACATACTCCCAAGCACCTTAAACCTGTGCCCTCTTGTGGCAGCTATAACAGCCCTGGGGAAAAGCCTCTGACTATCCACACAATCAATGCCTCTCATCATGTTATACACCTCTATCATGTCACCTCTCATCCTCCGTCACTCCAAGGAGAAAAGGCCAATTTCACTCAACCTGATTTCATAAGGCATCCTCCCCAATCTGGGCAACATCCTTGTAAATCTCCTTTTTATAGTTTCCACATCCTTCCTGTAGTGGGGTGAGCAGAACTGAGCACAGAACTCCAACTAGGATCTGACCTGGGTCCGATACAGCTGCAACATTACCTCTTGGCTCCTAAATTCAAAACCACAATTGATGAAGGCCAATACACAGTATGCCTTCTTAACCACAGAGTCAACCTGCGCAACTGCTTTGAGCATCCTATGGACTAGGACACCAAGATCCCTCTGATATTCCACACTGCCAAGAGTCTTACCAATAATACTATATTCTGCCACCATATTTGACCTTCCAAAATCAACCACTTCAAACTTATCTGGGTTGAACTCCATCTGCCACTTCGCAGTCCAGTTTTGCATCCTACTAATGTCCCACTGTAAACTTTGACAACCCTCCGCACTATCCACAACACCTCGAACCTTTGTGTCATCAACAGACTGACTAACCAATCCCTCCACTTCCTCATCCAGGTCATTTATAAAAATCACAAAGAGTAAGGGTCCCAGAACAGATTCTTGAGGCACATCACTAGTCACAGACCTCCATGCAGAATATGACCCGTCTACAACCACTCTTTGCCTTCTGTGGGCAAGCCAGTTCTGGATCCACAAGGCAATGTCCCCTTGGATCCCATGCCTCCTCAATTTCTCAATAAACCTTGCATGGGGTACCTTGTCAAATGCCTTGCTGAGATCCATATACACTACATCTACTGCTTTTCCTTCATCAATGTGTTTAGTCACATCCTCAAAAAATTCAATCAGGCTCGTAAGGCATGACTTGCCCTTGACAAAGCCATGCTGACTATTCCTAATCATATTATACCTCTCCAAATGTTCATAAATCCTGCCTCTCAGTATCTTCTCCATCAATTTACCAAACACTGGAGTGAGACTCACTGGTCTATAATTTTCTGGGCTATCTCTACTCCCTTTCTTGAATAAAGGAACATCATTGGCAACCCTCTAATCATCTGGAACCTCTCCTGTCCCCACTGATGTTGCAAAGATCATTTTCAGTCCACTGCAAGTCATCACTACAATCACCAAGATCCTTTTCCATAGTGAATACTGAAGTAAAGCATTCATTAAGTACCTCTGCTATTTCCTGTTTCCATACACACTTTCCCATTGTCACACTTGATAGGTCCTATTCTTTTACATCTTATCCTCTTGCTCTTCACATATTTGTAGATTGCCTTGGGGTTTTTCTTAATCCTACCCACCAAAGCCTTCTCATGGCTCTTTCTGGCTCTTCTAATTGCTTTCTTAAGCTCCTTCCTGTTAGCCTTATAATCTTCTAGATCTCTAACATTACCTAGCTCTCTGAACCTTTTGTAAGCTTTTCTTTTCTTCTTGACAAGGTTTATTACAGCCTTGGTACACCATAGTTCCTGAACTCTACCATAACTTCCCTGTCTTATTGGAACATACCTATGCAGAACTCCACACAAATATCCCCTGAACATTTGCCACATTTCATCCATACCTTTCCCTGAGAAGATCTGTTCCCACTTTTAACTTCCAAGTTCTGCCTGATAGCCTCACAATTCCCCTTACTCCAACTAATTGCTTTTCTAACTTGTCTGTTCCTATCTCTCTCCAATGCTATTTTAAAGGAGATAGGGTTATGATCACTATCTCCAAAATGCTCTCCCACTGTGAGATCTGACACCTGACCAGGTTCACTTCCCAGTACCAAATCAAGTACAGTCTCTCCTCTTGTAGGCTTACCTACATATTGTGTCAAGAAGACTTCCTAAACACACCTAACAAACCCCATCCCATCTAAACCTCTTGCTCTCAGGTGATGGCAATCTATATTTGAGAAATTAAAATCTCCCATCACGAGAACTCTGTTATTATTACACCTTTCCAGGATCTGTTTCCCTATCTGCTCTTCCATTTCCCTGTTACTATTGGGCAGCCTGTAAAAAACACCCAGTAGAGTTATTGATCCCTTCCTGTTCCTAACCTCCACCCACAGAGACTCCGTAGAAAATCCCTCAATGGTGTCTACCTTTTCTGCAGCCATGACACTATCTCTGATCAGCAGTGCACGCTCCCACCTCTTTTGCCTCCCTCCGGAGCGCTGTGTCAAAATACGAGGGTGGCAAGCAACCAGTGGCCTATTACTCAGCCTCCCTACCTGCTGGAGTGAAGGGAATGCCATCCTGTCTGTGAGTAGTGGCAGCCCCAGTGGTGATCATCGAAAAATCCATCCCCGTAGCATTTGATCACCCCTGCACTGTGTTGGTACCCCATGCTGTGATCCTGCTCCTCAATTCTGCTGTCACCCAGCAGTTTTCCCCATGAGGTTGTAGAGGCCTACGCCCTGTCAAATGGAACGTCCACACAGGCAGATGAACTTATCGGCCTCACTTGGGCATGTATTATTGGCCTCGGGCAACACTGTGAACATTTACACTGATTTCCGTTATGCCTTTGGAGTAGCCCATGATTTTGGTCAACTCTGGAAGAACAGAGGATTCATTACCTCCTCTGGAAAACCTATTAAACATTCAACTAGTTATTAACTTGTTAGAGGACATCCAGTTGCCTCAGGCCTTAGCCATAATTAAATGTGAGGCACATAGTGTCGCAAGGAAGTGGCGGTGGAACAAACCTAAGTGCTGAACACGGGCGCGAAGGCCGAGTCGGGAGGCGTTACGGTCATAGCAAGCGAGGAATTGGTGCCAAGGGAGTCTTTACCCAGAGTCTTGGTCTTAGTAGAGAATTCAGGAATGATGCTAGACAAAGAACTGATAGTCCTAAGAAACATAAAACAAGGTTACTCATACACGGGTTGACCAAACAAACTGGCAGCTCCTTGTTGTGGTCACGGGGTTCTTATACTGCATTTGCTGATGGAAAGCAGGTGTTTGTAGTTAGTGGAACCTGAGAATGATTGGAACGAAATGAGGTGATTGAGGCCAAATTCCTGAGGAAAATAACCAGGTGGGCGATCACCAGAAGGGACCATGACAGTATACCCCTCCCTCAATGGGAGCCTCCAGGTGATCCTCCAGGCCTGTCAGGATGGTCCCGATGAAAATCCTGGATGAGGGAGAGGTCTAGGATGAAGGAGCAGGGGAGCCAGGAACGCTCTCTGGACTGTACCCTTCCCAGTCCACCAGGTATTGGAAACCCCTGCCCCGATGGCGCAATCTAGTAGTCGTCAGACGGTGTATGTCGGATGGTTGTCGATGATATGGGTAGGTGGGGGAATCTCAGCTGGGGGGCACAAGGGGCTGACAGAAACTGGCTTTAACTGAGACACATGAAAAGTTGGGTGGATGCGCGTAGACCCTGACAGCTTTAGGCGGACCCCTGTGGGATTGATAACCCTTCCAAACTTGAATGGTCCCAGGAAACGAGGGGTGAGTTTCCTATGTTCGTTTTTGAGCGGGATGTCCTTGCGGAAAGCCACTCTGTCTGCCCAGGTTGGTACTCCGGTGCTGGAGTCCAGTATCGGTTAGCTGCCTTCTTATTTTGATTTGTTGATCTGAGTAGGGCCGTGTGTGTTTCCTCCCAAATCTTCAGGCAGCGATCAATATGGTCCTGAACTGACAATAATCTCCTCTTCTTGCGCGGGGAAGGTGGGGGTTGGTACCCAAGGGAGCACTCAAACGGAGACCTCCCAATGGCAGAGCTCACCAGAGAGTTGTGGGCTTACCCAACCCACAGGAGGTGGTCGCTCCAGGTTGACGGGTTGTTTGCCGTTACACAACGTAGTGTCGTCTCCGGGTCATGATTGACCCGTTCCGTCTGCCCGTTCGTCTGGGGGTGGACGCCGGATGACAGGCTGACCACTGCACCTAAGACTTGACAGAAGGCCTTCCATACCCGCAAGATGAACTGAGGACCTCGATCTGAGACGATGTCCGCAGGGATTCGGTGGTGGCGGAAGATGTGGCGGACGAGAAGATCTGCAGTTTCTTGAGAGGAAGGGAGTTTAGGGAGGGCCACAAAGTGCACCGCCTTGGAGAATTGGTCTGCCACGGTGAGGACAGTGGTGTTTTCATGGGAAGGGGGTAGACCGGTGACGAAGTCTAGGGCAATATGTGACCAGCGACAGGTAGAGGACGAAGTAGACCCACAGGTGGTCGATCAGAGGCCTTTCTCCGGGCACAGATGGAACAAGCCGAGACATAAGAATGGGTGTCCCCCTCCATGGACGGCCACAAAAAGTGCTTCCTCAGGAGAGCCAGGGTCCGATACTCCCGGGGTGGCAGGCGAGCCAGGATGTGTGCCCCCATTGGAGAACCTGAGACCTGATGGAGATGGGCACGTACAGGCGATTGCCGGGTCCATTGCCAGGGTCAGAGTCGACCGGCTGGGCTTCTTTCACTTTAGCCTCGATCTCCCAAGTAAGGGTGGACACCACGCAGGATGGTGGGAGGACTGTCTTAGGGCTGGAGGAGTCATCCTTGGAGTCATGCTGGCCGGATAGCACGTCTGGCTTCCAGTTCTTGGATCCTGGATGGTCCAGAAAACAATGCCCAACAGGCCTGGCGGGAGTTCAATCGTTTGGTGGTCTGAATACACCCCAGGTTTTTATAATCAGTCCATACCACAAATGGGTGTTCTGCCCCCTCCAACCAGTGCCTCCATTCTTCCAGTGCTAGTTTGACCGCCAGTATTTCCCGATTCCCCACGTCGTAATTCAGCTCGGCGGGGGACAGTCGGCGAGAGTAGAAGGCACGGGGTGAAGCTTTTCGTCCGAACTTGCCCGTTGGGTCAGACTGCTCCTATCCCGGAGTCAGAGGCGTCCATCTCCACGATGAATTGACGGGATGGGTGCGGATGGAGCGGTAGTGAAACGCCTCTTCAGGTCGGTGAATGCTGAGTCCGCTTCGGAGTCCCAGCAAAACGGTGTGGTGGGCGAAGTAAGCCGGGTAAGGGGGGCCGCCACTCGACTGTAGTCTCTGATGACTCTGCGGTAGAAGTTTGCAAACCCCAGGAATCGCTGAAGTTGTTTGCGTGTCGTGGGTCGAGGCCATTCCTCCACTGCCCGGATCTTCTCAGGGTCTGCTTTTACCTGCCCGCTTTCAATGGTATCGCCTAGGAAGCTGACCGAAGGGACGCGCCTCGTGTTTTTCCGCCTTTGCAAATGGCTGGTTTTCCTACAGTCTCTGGAGGACTTGACAGATATGGTGTACGTGTTCTTGGGGGCTGCTAGAAAATATCAGGATATCGTCAAGGTAAACAAATACGACCCGATTGATAAAGTCCCTCAGTAGTCATTGATCAGGGTTTGGAAAACGGCAGGAGCATTGGTGAGGCCAAACGGCATGACCAAATATTCAAAGTGGCCCAGAGGTGTATTGAAGGCTGTCTTCCATTCGTCCCCCTCCCTCATCCTGACTAAATGGTAGGCGTTGCGAAGGTCCAGCTTTGAGAAGATGGTGGCTCCATGCAGGGGTTCTAATGCCAAACTAATGAGGGGTAGAGGGTACTTGTTCTTGACTGTTATATTATTTAGGCCTCGGTAGTCGATACAAGGGCGAAGCGTCCCGTCCTTCCTTTCTACAAAGAAGAAACCGGCACCTACCAGGAAAGGTGAAGGTCTGATAATGCCCGCCACGAGGGACTCGCTGACGTACTTCTCCGTGGCCTCTCTCCAGTCGGGATAGGTTAAAAAGGCGACTGGTGGGTAGCAGGGCCCCGGGGAGAAGGTCGATGGCACAATCATATGGGCGGTGCAGAGGCAGGGAAAGAGCCCGTTGTTTACTGTGTGGCGGGGTCCTGAATTACCCCTATGAACTGTGCTTTTCAAAATTGAGAGGGAGTTGTTGTTAAACACCAGACACCTTGTTATTGAAAGAGAGAGAGGCGAAGACTGCTCGGAGATGGTGTTACGGTTTCTCTGCGAGCATGTTTACACTTTTGCAAGGACACTCAGCGTCTGTATTCTCACAGAGAGAGAAGGGAGGAGCTGCTTGGTGGACAGCTGGTGTTCGGCACGGGGTGATAAATAGGACAGCTGATAGACCTACAGGCACATGGTTTTGGACACTGAATGAGCTTTGTTGTGCCCACAGAAAAGGTGAGTTTTAGAGGATCGATCAGGTGGATTGATCAGTGGCTCTCGCAGTGTGAAAGGGTCTGACCGGTGGGGAGTTATTTGTGTGTCCAGCCCTCGCCTGGGTTGATAATTCCACCACGGAAGAACGGTCGCCTTTGTTGTGGTCACAGTCGGTGACTTCTAAAGGACTTCGGAGGACAACGGGAAGATCGACGGCATATATATATACGGGGTACGTGACAACTGAATACTGGTCCCAAGTCATGGTTTTCGGTGGGGATTCTGGACAAATCGAGGGGTTCCAGGACAGTCGAGGTTGTGGTAGCTACCCTGGGAGATGGAGGTGACTGCAGACAGTTGGCGTGGCAAGACTGGCTTGATTTGGCTATCGTCCCGGTAGACCAGTCGATGTGGGGATTGTGTTGGATCAGCCATGGATACCCTAGAACTACTGGGGCTTGAGGTGAATGAATGAAACTGAACCATACCTCCTCCCAATGGTTGCCAGACAGGATCAAGGTCAGGGGAGGGGTACAGTGGATTACCTGAGCCAGCAGTTTTCCATCCAGGGCCCGGGCCTCCAGGGGTGTAATTAGCAGCTCGTGAAGTATTCCAGCCTGGGAGGCTATATCATTAATCCAGCAGATTGCCCTCGGTATTGAAATCCACCAAAGTGGATAGGGACAGAGACTGTCGTTGGTAATTCACGGTAGTCGGGATCTGCCTCCGAGTCTGGGGCGCTGAAGGGAGTGTTGTCGGACCCAACAGAACAGTAGGAGTGGGAGCTCTGTGAGGAATGGAAGGGGGAGAGAGGTTCGGGCTGGTTGAGGAGGATATGGTGGACCGTGGGATGGCCCGAGGAAGGGGGTAACCAGTCTTCTCTCTCAGACATTCTCTAAGTCGATAATATAATTGAATGGCTAGCAAGATCAGAGAGTCCAGACAGTCCGTGTCGTCCCTCACAGCCAACTCATCCTTTATCTTGTCCGAGAGGCCCGGTCGGAACGGGCCTCATCATTCCACCCGGAGTCTGTGGCCAAGGTCCGGAACTCAATGGAATACCTGGCCACACTTCGCGAAGCCTGACGAAGAGTAAGCAACTGTTTTGCAGTGTCCTTACCGCGAATGGATTGTTCGAAGACTTTCCTCATTTCAGCGACGAAGGAGGAGTAGGAGGAACAAACCTCCGGTCGGTTTTCCCATATCCTGGTTGCCCAGGCCAAGGCATCCCCTCGTTGCGGCCCCATGATGTACGCAATCTTTGATTTATCGGAAGAGTAGGTACGTGGCTGCAGCTCAAAGACTAGGGAGCATTGTAACAGGAAGGCTCGGCACCTACCTAGGTCCCCGGCGTAGGGTTCAGGCTTGGGTACATACGGCTCTCCAGGGGATGGTGTTGCTGATTCCGAGGGCAAAGCCATCCCAAGCGGTGCAGTTTGGATAGCCGGGATTCTTGGAGCAGACAGAGAAAAAGAAGCGGGGATCTGGTCCACTTGTTCACTGACCTTCTGCACATTTGTGGTAAGTGTCCAAAGGTTTTCCATGATCTCCCAAAGTAGTTGGTCATGGGTGCCCAACAGGTAGCCCCGGCTGCCCAGGGCCTGTTGTACGGGATCCACATCCATTGGATTCATCGTGGCCAGTTCGTTCTTTTGCAAGGACGTTGTGGTAGAACGAACCCAAGTGCTGAACACGGGGGTGGAGGCCAAGTCGGGAGGCGTTACGATCGTAGCAAGCGTGGAATTGGTGCCAAGGGAGACTTTACCCAGAGCCTTGGCCTTAGTAGAGAATTCAGGAACAATGCTAGACTTAAAACTAATAGTCCTAAGAACCATGGAACGAGGTTACTCATACACGATTCAACCAAACGAACTGGCAGCTCCTTGTTGTGGTCACAGGGTTCTTATACTGCATTTGCTGATGGAAAGCAGGTGTTTGTTGTTAGTGGAACCTGAGAATGATTGGAAACTAAATGAGGTGATTGAGGCCCAGTTTCTGAGGAAAATAGCCAGGTGGGCGATTGCCAGAAGGGACCATGACACATACCTCGGCAGGAGACGATTAGTTACACGCATGCGCACCGGGTCAGAAAAGATCGGAAGTTAAGCCCCACAACCCGGAAGTAGAAATAATGTATAAACACTGGGGTACCTGCCCTTTTTTTGCACCGCGGACCGGTTTAATATGGACAATATTCTTGCGGACCGGCCGACGGGGGGAGGTGTTAAACACGACGGGGATACCGTGATGCTCGAAGGGGTGTTCCTTATGTTCAGTCTATTCCGCAATTTAGTTTTCACAGCTCTTGGCACTTAGCTGCTGTCCCGCACTGTTCATGTTTTTTCCACTCAGTGGGTTTGTCTTTAAGGGCAGGGTGCTTGGACTCAGGGTACCGAAGCAGTTTTGAGGGCTTCATTGCCTAATTAGACAGCCTCCCGCCCGCCCACCACCAGCCGCCTTGGTCAGATGCGGCTGGTCGCGGGTGGGGTGAGGGGACAAGGTCAGAGTCGGAGGTCCCCATACGGGAGCCGTGGCAGTCGCAGTCCAGAGAGAACAGCCAGCCGAGCAAGGAGAGCGACAGGCCCGCGCCCGCCCCCTTGTAGGATCTGTCAGCCGACAGAAGTTTGTTTCAGTAGGTCACAGCAAGGTACCTGCTCTGTTACTTACAAAACCCTGAGCCCGAATTAGGTCGTCTGCAAATATTTTAGCACCGGGTTCCCCACGAACATTCAGTGTGCGAAACAGGTTTAGAGGCAGCGCCCATCTGTCCGCGCTCCGGGCCAGTAGCAACAGCACTTCTCGCTGGCCGCGCAAGGGTGTCACTGCATTTAGGCAACTGATGACCCTGTGTGGGTTCAAGTTCAACAGTCGGCGTAACAGGGAATGAGGAAAGGTGCAACTGACTCACATTGTTTCCTCACGGCCCAGTGGTTGGGGACCACTGAAGTACACTGTGTAGTGCGGGGGAACTATGCGCATGCGCACTGGGCAGAAAGAACGGAACTAAAAACTTTTTACCCGGAAACAATCTCTCAACAGTATTTGTGTATTTATTTTTCTTTTTTTTTGGGATCTACTGGTAAAGTCTCAAAGATTGACCAGTCAATCACAATCCTAGAGGAATAGAAGTCAAATCAAAGACGTTGGCTACTCTTTTCTCACGGATGCTGCCTGACCTGCTGAGTTCTTCCAGCATTGCATATGTATCAAAGAATACCTTCCTTCAGTTGGCATATGGTTATGTGAATAGGACGACCCATACAAGCTACACACACAAAATGCTGGAGGAATACAGCAGGCCAGGCAGCATCTATAAGGAGAAGCACTGTCGACATTTCCGGTCGAGACCCTTCAACAAGACTAACTGAAAGGAAAGATAGTAAGAGATTTGAATGTAGGACGGGGAGGGGAAAATGCAAAATGATAGGAGAAGACCGGAGGGGGTGGGGTGAAGCTGAGAGCCGGAAAGGTGATTGGCAAAAGGGATACAGAGCTGGAGAAGGGAAAGGATCATGGGACAGAAGGCCTAGGGAGAAAGAAAAGGGGAGGGGAGCACCAGAGGGAGATGGAGAACAGACAGAGTGATGGGCAGAGAGACAGAAAAAAAGGGAAAAAAACTAAATATATCAGGGATGGGATAAGAAGGGGAGAAGGAGCATTAACAGAAGTTAGCGAAATCAATGTTCATGCCATCAGGTTGGAGGCTACCCAACCAGTATACAAGGTGTTGTTCCTCCAACCTGAGTGTGGCTTCACCTTGACGTAGAGGATGTCATGGATAGACATATCAGAATGGGAATGGGACGTGGAATTAAAATGTGTAGCCACTGGGAGAGCCTGCTTTCTCTGGAGGACAGAGCATATATACAAGCTGTTGGGTATGTATGGCGATACCGACACATACCGGAAGAGGAGGGGAGATGCCCTTTGTGGCTATACCCTTTGCCAAAGAAGAGGAGGGAGAGCTTACAGGAATTGGATGGGTGGAGCAGTCTCCTTGTTGTGGGGATACAATTTTATGCGCAGCGGTTGTCATAAGGGGGACATGGAATGGACCCAAATGCAGGACGCAGGCACTGAAGTACTAGGGGCAGGACAGGGACAACTAAAGGATAGAACAAGGTGGGGTGACCGTGTCATGAGGGACGTGGCATTCAAAGGTGATCCTGGGGTTCAGAGATAGTTCAGGCAAAGCAGGAGGATCCTCAGGGTTCGTGGCGAGGCAGGAGGATCCTGGAGTTCAGGCAAGGCAGGATCTTGGGGTTCATGACAAGGCAGGATCTTGGGGTTCATGGGCAGAGGCCTCCGGGCAGGTCGCATAACTCCTTGAAAGGGCCGCCTCCCAGGCATGGACTTAGAGGCCTGGGCGAGACACGGGAAACCTGGGCAGGTGCGGGGTACCACCCATTGGAAGCAAGGGATAGGAAAAGGGGCAGAGACCCTGTCAGGCAACAGCAATCTGGCCTGACCTGCCCGATGGGGGCAAGGGGCAGGAAAGGGACTAGATCCAGGGTGACTCCGAGACTGACTCACAGAACTCGTTGATTAGCGGCGGGTACTCCAAGCCAGGACAAACAGGAACGAAGACCGGGCAAAAGGCGCCAGCAAAACAAACATGACACGCAGGTCGGAACAGGGAAGACAGGGTGACCAACACAACAGGACGACGAGGTCAAAACAGGATAGACAGTCAGACAGCGCGACAGCATGAGCAAGGCAAACCGGACAGAACTGCGGGACCAGTGCCAACCAGGACAAAACAGGTATTCAAAGGAGGGCAATCGCCCCCAACTAGACTCAGTCCCAGAGCCCCTTGTATCCACCTACCAGCCAATGGGCATCAGGTGTGCCTCCTTGAGTCCAAACAAGCCACAATGATCCACAGGTGTGACTAATTGGCTCAAGGGTGAAAGGAGGGACGGCTACAAGACCTAGAGTCCGGAGTTCACAGATCAGATCAAGACCCAGAATGCGGGCTCCGGACCAGACCATAATAGCGGCACTGGAGGATGGACACCTTGCCAGCTAAACAGCAAGAGTAGAGGGGAATGGGGAATGGGACTGAGTGGACGGGCAGGTCTGCTAAAGGGATCCTACTTCCCATGTTACCCTGATGTTTCAGACTCACCCCCCCCAGATGATAGTATATAGACAGAGGAGACACCTGTTGGTGTAGGAAGAATTGGCGATGGAAGGCAGGATGGAGTAAGTGCAAGAAAAAAAAAGAATAATTGGACCAGCCACTATAGGACTAACTTCACCCCCCACCCCTGCCGCCAAACAACACCTTTTAGATCTGTGGGGAGTGAGTTTATCCATGGCTAAAGAATGACTGGTACGATTGTTGTTACACCAGGTTTAAAGTACCCCTCTTCAAGAAAAAACCCACATTGGGAAAAGGGTGAAAGCAGAAATAAGAAGGCAATTTCTGAAAAAGAATGATTTTGGACGATAGCAGTTCCCTCTTATGGGATGTGAAGGCGGTGAATAGGGGAAGCGATATGAGCGTTGATCTAGAAATTCGATAAAGAGGGAATTATGGAGGTAAAGGGCTAATAAGCTACGTGACTAAGGACAGTGGACACTACAAAGCAAACAGGATGTGGTAACTGTTGCGAGATAAGCTATGAGTCTAATTTGCTTGTGATCAGAGCAATGGAAACTAATGTGGTGAGCTCTGCAAGATAGTTTAACTTGTAAGTGTTTCTTTCACTCTAAGTATTTTTTGGTGAATGGTAACATAATGTTAGTGTGGTAATGCTTCGATACAATGATTGAATATGTTATAATAAGTCTGCTGTTACTATGCTGAACTGTAGAAATAGACACTAATGATACAGGAGAGTAAAGTCTGGAGATGAATATTAGCCCTCTCTCTCCTTGGTACCAAGTTAAATAAATCTCCGGAAACGAGGCTCAGGAGTTGAATATCTTTTCATCTGACTAAGGTCAAATTTCCATGACAAGGAGTGACACTATAATGTAGGGGTAGGTCGGTAATTTAAGAGTGGGACTGTAATGTAGAGGTGGCATGACATTTTGATGAATGAAGTGAAAAGGAGCAGACACCACACTGACCCCCATGGGACACCGCTGTCAACCAAAAATGGCCCATTCCCCCCCCTTAAAAGACCCTATCCTATCCACCTCCACCAACTTTGCCAGCAGCGCATTCCACACATTCACCACTCTCTGTCTAAAAAACGTACTCCTGACATCACCTCTGTACCTGCTTCTAAGTACCTTAAAAATGTGCCCTCTCATGCTAGCCATTCCAGCCCTGGGAAATAGCTTCTGACTGTCCACACGATCAATGCCTCTTATAATCTTATTCACCTCTATTGGCTCACCTCTCATCCTGCGTTGCTCCAAGGTAAAACGGCCGAGTTCACTCAACCTAGGATTTGGATGGGAGGAGCAGGCCCTTTGTTGTGGGGATACAATTTTACCCACAGCGGTACCACCTACAATGGCACTGGAGGATGGACACCTTGCTGGCTAAACAGCAAGGACACAGAAGAATGGAAATGGAACTGAGGAAACTAGCAGGTCTGCTAAAGGGATAATACTTTCCCATGTTACCCTGACATTTTGGGCTCACCACCCCTAGATGGTAGTATATAGACAGAAAGGAGACACCTGTTGGTGTAAGAAGAATCAGTGATGAAAGGCGGGATGGTGAAAGTGCAAGAAAGAAAAAGAATAATTGGACCAGCCACTATAATACTTCACCCCCCCCCCCCTCACCCCTGCCACCAAACAACACGTTTTAGATCTGTGGGGAGTGAGTTTATCCACGTCTAAAGAATGGCGGGTATGGTTGTTATCACACCGGGTTTCAAGTACCACCCCTTAAGAAAAGACCCACATTGGGAAAAGGGAGAAAGCAGAAATAAGAAGAAGGCAATCTCTGAAAAGGGGTGATGTTGGATGATAGCAGTTACCTCGTATTGGGCTGTGAAGGCGGTCAGAGATTTGATCAATATGGCTAATGCCCTTGAGAAACTGGCTAATGCAACAGCAGACAGTCTAGATGGTACCCAACAAGCTCTAGAGGCTGTCAGGGCAGTGACTGTACCTGAGAAAGGTGATTCTTCAGAACAGTATGTCTCCTGATTTCCTGCTGACCAAGAAAGGGAGGACTTGTGCAATCACACAGCAGGAATGTTGTATGAATATACCAGATGAATTGGAAGACATCACTAATCTAGCAGACCACATAAAGAAATCAGTGACTAAAATAAAACAGATGGGCAGGCAGATAACAGATAACCGACCTGGAGGAGGGTGAAAATTGTCGTGGGATGCTGGTTCATTCTGGGATAATACTTGTAATTGTGATCATTTGTGCACTGGCCACCAGATTCCTCTGTACGCCACTACCCTCCAGAGGACAGGGCCCGATGACTATAGCCCCCATGTGTCTATGAAGATTAACTGGAAGGTCTGGAACCTCTTTGGAAGAGGAGGAGGAAAAGGAGAGTAGTGGTAGCCATGATGAGGAGGAATGTCTGAAAATGTGCCCCATTCCTGAGGGTTATGAGGTCCCCTTTCCAGAGATAGACTCAATGAGAAAATATGAACATGAATAGAGTAAACGATATGTGTGTTGATCTAGAAGATCGACAAGGAGGGATTTGTGGAGGTAAAGGGCTAATAAGCTACGTGACTAAGGACAGTGGACTCTACAAAGCAAAACTCTAAATAGAGAATAGGATGTGCTAACTGTTGTGAGAATAGGCACGAGTCTAATTTGCTGCGACCACAGAAACAGAAATGAATGTGCTGAGCTCTGCAAGGTGGCATAACTTGTATATGCTCCTTTTACTCTAAGTTTTGTTTAAGTGAACGGTAACGTAATGTTAGTGTGGTAATGCTTCGATACAATGATTGGATATGTTATAATAAATCTGCCGTTACTATGCAGAACTGTATAAAAGAAGGCTATTATAACAGGAGATTAGAGTCGGGTGCTGTTGGAGACTAGCCCTCTCTCTCCTTGTTACGAAGTAAAATAAAGGTCCCAAAATGAGGATCAGGAGTCGAGTATTCTTTTCGGCTGACTAATGTCAAATTTCTATGATAAGGAGTGACACTGTAATGTAGAGGTGATATGGTAATGTAGGGATGGCATTTTGATGTAGGAAGTGAAAAGAAGCAGTCCCCACAATGACCCCCACGGGCCACCGCAGTCAACCATTCCCCCCTCCCCATTTTTGCTCCTGTCTGGCAGCCAATTTTCTATCCATGCTAGTGTATTTCCTATAAAACCATGAACTCTTATACCGCTGAGAAGCCTCATGTGCGCCACCATGTCAATGGCTTTCTAAAAATCCAAATAAACAACATCCACTGTCTCCTTTGTCTGTTCTGCCTGTTAGTTCTTCCAAGTGTGAAAACAGTTGCCAGTTCTGTTGTTCCCTTTGATTGGCCCTAAGGTTGCACTTTTGCTCAATGCAGCTGTTCCCTTCCTTACTCAGAGGATCAGAGCCATGATCTGAGATGTATTTCAAGGTGAATTGTCCATTGTGGGCTAATGGTGAAAGATAGAAAACCTACAGCAGAATATAGGTGCTTCGGCCCACAAAGCTGTGCCAGACATGTCTTTTCCCTAGAAATTACCTAGGGTCACCCATCGCCCTCTATCTTTCTGAGCTCCTTGTACTTGTCCAGGAATCTCTTAAAAGACCCTATCGTATCTGCCTCTACCACCATTGCCGGCAGCCCATTCCACGCACTCACCACTCTCTGCGTAAAAAAATTACCCCTGATATCTCTCCTGTACCTACTGCCAAGCACCATAAAACTGTGCCCTCTCATGCTAGCCATTCCAGCCCTGGGGAAAAGTCTCTGACTATCCACATGATCAATGTCTCTCATCATCTTATACACCTCTATCAGGTCACTCTCATCCTGCATCCAAGGAAAAATGGCCAAGTTCACTCAACCTATTCACATAAGGAATGCTCCCCAAACCAGGCAACATCCTTGTAAATCTCCTCTGCACCCTCTCTATGGTTTCCACATCCTTCCTGTAGTGAGGCGACCAGAACTGAGCACAGTACTCCAAATGGGGTCTGACCAAGGTCCTATACAGCTGCAACATTACCTATTGGCTCCTAAAATCAATTCCACGATTGATGAAGGCCAATCCACCATATGATTTCTTAACCACAGAGTCAACCTGCGCAGCCTATGGACCCGTACCACAAGATCCCTCTAATCCACACTGCCGAGTCCTTACCACTAATACCATATTCTGCCATTATATTTGACCCACCAAAATGAACCACCTCACCTATATCTGGGTTGAACTCCATCAGCCACTTCTCAGCCCAGTTTTGCACTCTAGCAATGTCCTGCTGTAAACTCTGACAGCCCTCCATACTATCCAAAACACCCCCAGCCTTTGAGTCATCAGCAAATTTACTAACCCATCCTTCCACTTGTTCATCCAGGTCATTTATAAAAATCACAAAGAGTAAGCATCACAGAACAGATAACTGAGACCAAACTCCATGCAGAATATGACCCTTCTACAACCACTCTTTGCCTTCTGTGGGCAAGCCAGTTCTGGATCCACAAAGCAATGTCCCCTTGGATCCCATGTTCCCTTACTTTCTCAATAAGCCTTGCATGAGGTACCTTGTCAAATGCCTTTCTGAAATTCATATACACTACATATACTGCTCTACCTTCATCATTGTGTTTAGTCACATCCTCAGAAAATTCAATCAGGCACGGAAGGCATGACTTGCCTTTCACAAAGCATTGCTGACTATTCCTAATCATATTATGCCTCTCCAAATGTTCATAAATTCTGCCTCTCTGGATCTTCTCCATCAATTTATCAACCACTGAAGTAAGATTCATTGGTTTATAATTTCCTGGGCTATCTCTACTCCCTTTCTTGAATAAAGGAACAACAACCCCAACCCTCCGATCCTCCAGAAACTCTCCCGTCCCCATTGATGATGCAAAGATCATCACCAGAGGCTCAGCAATCTCCTCCCTCGACTCCCAGAGTAGCCTGGGGTACTTCTCGCCCAGTCCCGGTGACTTATCCAACTTGGTGCTTTCCAAAAGCATCAGCATATCCTCTTTCTTAATATCTACGTGCTCAAGCTTTTCAGTCCGCTATAAGTCATACCTATAATTGCCAAGATCCTTTTCCGTAGTGAATACTAAAGCAAAGTACTAATTAAGTACCTTTGCTATCTCCTCTGATTCCATGCACACTTTTCCACTGTCACACTTAATTGGTCCTTTTCTTTCACTGTCATAAGGGGGGCGTGGAGACTGGACCCAAATGCAGGACGCAGACACTGAAGTACTGGGAACAGGATGGGGCAAAGCTAAAGGACAGGACAAGTGCTGGAGACCGTGGCATTTGTGGAAACTGGCATTCATGCAGACCATGGCATTCGTGGAGACCGTGGCATTCAAGGAGATCTTGGAGTCAAGGAAATCTTGGAATTCTAGGAGGTTTTGAGGCTTGGCTTGATGCTGGAGTCTTGAGGCTTGGTTTGAGGCTGGGGTCTTGAGGCTTGGATTGAGGCTGGGGTCCTGAGGTTCAGCTTGAAGCTGGGGTCTTGAGGCTTGACCTGAGGCTAACAGAAGTTAACAGAAGTTAGCGAAATCAATGTTCATGCCATCAGGTTGAAGGCTACCCAACTAGTATACAAGGTGTTGTTCCTCCAACCTGAGTGTGGCTTCACCTTGACAGTAGAGGATGTCATGGATAGACATATCAGAATGGGAATGGGACGTGGAATTAAAATGTGTAGCCACTGGGAAAGCCTGCTTTCTCTGGAGGACAGAGCATATATACAAGCTGTTGGGTCTGTATGGCAGTACCAACGCATACCGGAAGAGGAGGGGAGATGCCCTTCATGGCTATACCCTTTGCCAAAGAAGAGGAGGGAGGGCTTACAGGAGTTGGATGGGTGGAGCAGGCTCTTTGTTGTGGGGATACAATTTTATGCACAGCGGTTGTCATAAGGGGGACATGGAATGGACCCAAATGCAGGACGCAGGCACTGAAGTACTAGGGGCAGGACAGGGACAACTAAAGGATAGAACAAGGTGGGGTGACCATGTTATGAGCGACGAGGCATTCAAAGGTGATCCTGGGGTTCAGAGATGGTTCAGCCAAAGCAGGAGGATCCTCAGGGTTCGTGGCGAGGCAGGAGGATCCTGGAGTTCAGGCAAGGCAAGGCGGGTCCTGGAGTTCAGGCAAGGCAAGGCGGATCCTGGAGTTCATGGCAAGGCAAGGCGGATCCTGGAGTTCATGGCAAGGCAGGATCTTGGGGTTCATGACAAGGCAGGATCTTGGGGTTCATGACAAGGCAGGATCTTGGGGTTCATGGGCAGAGTCCTCCGGGCAGGTCGCATAACTCCTTGAAAGGGCCGCCTCCCAGGCATGGACTTAGAGGCATGGGCGAGACATGGGAAACCTGGGCAGGTGGGGGGTACCACCCATTGGAAGCAAGGGATAGGAAAAGGGGCAGAGACCCCATCAGGCAACAGCAATCTGGCCTGACCTGCCCGAATTGGGCGAGGGCTGGAAAGGGACTAGATCCAGGGTGACTCCAAGACTGACTCACAGAACTCGTTGATTAGTGGCGGGTACTCCAAGCCAGGACAAACAGGAATGAAGACCGGGCAAAGGGCGCCAGCAGGACAAACATGACACACAGGTCGGAACAGGGAAGACAGGGTGACCAACACAACACAGGACGACGAGGTCAAAACAGGATAGACAGTCGGACAGCACGACAGCATGAGCAAGGGAAACCGGACGGAACTGCGGGACCAGTGCCAACCAGGACAAAACAGGTATTCAAAGGAGGGCAATCGCCCCCAACTAGACTCAGTCCCAGAGCCCCTTGTATCCACCTACCAGCCAATGGGCATCAGGTGTGCCTCCTTGAGTCCAAACAAGCCACAATGATCCACAGGTGTGACTAATTGGCTCAAGGGTGAAAGGAGGGACAGCTACAAGACCTAGAGTCCGGAGTTCACAGACCAGATCAAGACCCAGAATGCGGGCTCTGGACCGGACCATAATAGCGGCACTGGAGGATGGACACCTTGCCGGCTAAACAGCAAGGGCACAGAAGAATGGAAATGGAACTGAGGAAACTAGCAGGTCTGCTAACGGGATAATACTTTCCCATGTTACCCTGACATTTTGGTCTCACCACCCCTAGATGGTAGTATATAGACAGAAAGGAGACACCTGTTGGTGTAAGAAGAATGGGTGATGAAAGGCGGGATGGTGAAAGTGCAAGAAAGAAAAAGAATAATTGGTCCAGCCACTATAATACTTCACCCCCCACCCCTGCCACCAAACAACACGTTTTAGATCTGTGGGGAGTGAGTTTATCCATGTCTAAAGAATGGCGGGTATGGTTGTTATCACACCGGGTTTCAAGTACCACCCCTTAAGAAAAGACCCACATTGGGAAAATGGAGAAAGCAGAAATAAGAAGAAGGCAATCTCTGAAAAGGAGTGATGTTGGATGATAGCAGTTACCTCGTATTGGGCTGCGAAGGCAGTCAGAGATTTGATCAATATGGCCAATGCCCTTGAGAAACTGGCTAATGCAACAGCAGACAGTCTAAATGGTACCCAACAAGCTCTAGAGGCTGTCAGGGCAGTGACTGTACCTGAGAAAGGTGATCCTTCAGAACAGTATGTCTCCTGATTTCCTGCTGACCAAGAAAGGGAGGACTTGTGCAATCACACAGCAGGAATGTTGTACGTATATACCCGATGAATTGCAAGACATCACTAATCTTGCAGACCACAAAGAAATCAGTGACTAAAATAAAACAGATGGGCAGGCAGATAACAGTTAACCCACCTGGGGGAGGGTGAAAATTGTCGTGGGATGCTGGTTCATTCTGGGATAATACTTGTAATTGTGATCATTTGTGCACTGGCCACCAGATTCCTCTGTACGCCACTACCCTCCAGAGGACAGGGCCCGATGACTATAGCCCCCATGTGTCTATGAAGATTAACTGGAAGGTCTGGAACCTTTTGGGAAGAGGAGGAGGAAAAGGAGAGTAGTGGTAGCCATGAGGAGGAGGAATGTCTGAAAATGTGCCCCATTCCTGAGGGTTATGAGGTCCCCTTCCCAGAGATAGACTCAATGAGAAAATATGAACATGAATAGGGTAAACGATATGTGTGTTGATCTAGAAGATCGACAAGGAGGGATTTGTGGAGGTAAAGGGCTAATAAGCTACGTGACTAAGGACAGTGGACTCTACAAAGCAAAACTCTAAATAGAGAATAGGATGTGCTAACTGTTGTGAGAATAGGCACGAGTCTAATTTGCTGCGACTACAGAAACAGAAATGAATGTGCTGAGCTCTGCAAGGTGGCTTAACTTGTATGTGCTCCTTTTACTCTAAGTTTTGTTTAAGTGAACGGTAACATAATGTTAGTGTGGTAATGCTTCGATACAATGATTGGATATGTTATAATAAATCTGCCGTTACTATGCAGAACTGTATAAAAGAAGGCTATTATAACAGGAGATTAGAGTCGGGTGCTGTTGGAGACTAGCTCTCTCTCTCCTTGGTACGAAGTAAAATAAAGGTCCCAAAATGAGGATCAGGAGTCGAGTATTTTTTTCGGCTGACTAAGGTCAAATTTCCATGATAAGGAGTGACACTGTAATGTAGAGGTGATATGGTAATGTAGGGATGGCATTTTGATGTAGGAAGTGAAAAGAAGCAGTCCCCACAATGACCCCCACGGGCCACCGCAGTCAACCATTCCCCCCTCCCCATTTTTGCTCCTGTCTGGCAGCCAATTTTCTATCCATGCTAGTGTATTTCCTATAAAACCATGAACTCTTATACCGCTGAGAAGCCTCATGTGCGCCACCATGTCAATGGCTTTCTAAAAATCCAAATAAACAACATCCACTGTCTCCTTTGTCTGTTCTGCCTGTTAGTTCTTCCAAGTGTGAAAACAGTTGCCAGTTCTGTTGTTCCCTTTGATTGGCCCTAAGGTTGCACTTTTGCTCAATGCAGCTGTTCCCTTCCTTACTCAGAGGATCAGAGCCATGATCTGAGATGTATTTCAAGGTGAATTGTCCATTGTGGGCTAATGGTGAAAGATAGAAAACCTACAGCAGAATATAGGTGCTTCGGCCCACAAAGCTGTGCCAGACATGTCTTTTCCCGAGAAATTACCTAGGGTCACCCATCGCCCTCTATCTTTCTGAGCTCCTTGTACTTGTCCAGGAATCTCTTAAAAGACCCTATCGTATCTGCCTCTACCACCATTGCCGGCAGCCCATTCCACGCACTCACCACTCTCTGCGTAAAAAAATTACCCCTGATATCTCTCCTGTACCTACTGCCAAGCACCATAAAACTGTGCCCTCTCATGCTAGCCATTCCAGCCCTGGGGAAAAGTCTCTGACTATCCACATGATCAATGTCTCTCATCATCTTATACACCTCTATCAGGTCACTCTCATCCTGCATCCAAGGAAAAATGGCCAAGTTCACTCAACCTATTCACATAAGGAATGCTCCCCAAACCAGGCAACATCCTTGTAAATCTCCTCTGCACCCTCTCTATGGTTTCCACATCCTTCCTGTAGTGAGGCGACCAGAACTGAGCACAGTACTCCAAATGGGGTCTGACCAAGGTCCTATACAGCTGCAACATTACCTATTGGCTCCTAAAATCAATTCCACGATTGATGAAGGCCAATCCACCATATGATTTCTTAACCACAGAGTCAACCTGCGCAGCCTATGGACCCGTACCACAAGATCCCTCTAATCCACACTGCCGAGTCCTTACCACTAATACCATATTCTGCCATTATATTTGACCCACCAAAATGAACCACCTCACCTATATCTGGGTTGAACTCCATCAGCCACTTCTCAGCCCAGTTTTGCACTCTATCAATGTCCTGCTGTAAACTCTGACAGCCCTCCATACTATCCAAAACACCCCCAGCCTTTGAGTCATCAGCAAATTTACTAACCCATCCTTCCACTTGTTCATCCAGGTCATTTATAAAAATTACAAAGAGTAAGCATCACAGAACAGATAACTGAGACACGCCACTGGTGACCAAACTCCATGCAGAATATGACCCTTCTACAACCACTCTTTGCCTTCTGTGGGCAAGCCAGTTCTGGATCCACAAAGCAATGTCCCCTTGGATCCCATGTTCCCTTACTTTCTCAATAAGCCTTGCATGAGGTACCTTGTCAAATGCCTTTCTGAAATTCTTATACACTACTGCTCTACTTTCATCATTGTGTTTAGTCACATCCTCAGAAAATTCAATCAGGCCCATAAGGCATGACTTGCCTTTCACAAAGCATTGCTGACTATTCTTAATCATATTATGCCTCTCCAAATGTTCATAAATTCTGCCTCTCTGGATCTTCTCCATCAACTTATCAATCACTGAAGTAAGACTCATTGGTTTATAATTTCCTGGGCTATCTCTACTCCCTTTCTTGAATAAAGGAACAACCCCAACCCTCTGATCCTCCAGAAACTCTCCCGTCCCCATTGATGATGCAAAGATCATCACCAGAGGCTCAGCAATCTCCTCCCTCGACTCCCAGAGTAGCCTGGGGTACTTCTCGCCCAGTCCCGGTGACTTATCCAACTTGGTGCTTTCCAAAAGCATCAGCATATCCTCTTTCTTAATATCTACGTGCTCAAGCTTTTCAGTCCACTATAAGTCATACCTATAATTGCCAAGATCCTTTTCCGTAGTGAATACTAAAGCAAAGTACTAATTAAGTACCTTTGCTATCTCCTCTGATTCCATACACACTTTTCCACTGTCACACTTAATTGGTCCTTTTCTTTCACTTTCATAAGGGGGGCGTGGAGACTGGACCCAAATGCAGGACGCAGACACTGAAGTACTGGGAACAGGATGGGGCAAAGCTAAAGGACAGGACAAGGGCTGGAGACCGTGGCATTTGTGGAAACTGGCATTCATGGAGACCATGGGGTTCATGGAGACCGTGGCATTCAAGGAGATCTTGGAGTCAAGGAAATCTTGGAATTCTAGGGGGTCTCGAGGCTCGGCTTGAGGCTGGGGTCTCGAGGCTCGGCTTGAGGCTGGGGTCTCGAGGCTCGGCTTGAGGCTGGGGTCTCGAGGCTCGGCTTGAGGCTGGGGTCTCGAGGCTCGGCTTGAGGCTGGGGTCTCGAGGCTGGGGTCTCGAGGCTCGGCTTGAGGCTGGGGTCTCGAGGCTGGGGTCTCGAGGCTCGGCTTGAGGCTGGGGTCTCGAGGCTCGGCTTGAGGCTGGGGTCTCGAGGCTCGGCTTGAGGCTGGGGTCTCGAGGCTCGGCTTGAGGCTGGGGTCTTGAAGTTCTAGGAGGTTAGCCTCCTGGGCAGGATGTGGAACTCCCAGGCATGACGCAGGGGCCTGGACAGGTCATGGGGCTCCTGGGCAGGACGCGGGGCACAACCCGATGGAGGCGGGGAACAAGAAGGGACACAACTGGCTAGGGACTATGTACAAGGAGCTAGTCTCCCGGGAGGGCCACGGAACTCCTGGGCAGGGCATGGAACTCCCAGTCAGAATGAAGGTGGCCTGGGTAGGTTGCGGGACTCTTGGGCAGGACATGGGGCACAACCCGACAGAGGTGAGGAACAGGAAGGGACAGAACCAATTGCAGTGCAACGGCAATCTGGCCTGGCTTACCTGACAGAGGCAGTGGACAGGAAGGGAGCTTGGTCTGGGGTGGCTCCAAGACTCGAGGCGGCCAGAAGACTTGGGCGGGCTACGGAACAGCTAAATTCATACCTCACTCAAAGGGCTTGTCTTTCAATGGTGGGTACTCCTAGCGGAGATTGACAGGACGACCCCCAACTACCCTCAATCCCAGAGCCCCTTATATTCACAGCCAACTGATGAGCATCAGGTGCAGATGCTTGAGTCTAAGCCGAAGCGAGGGACAGTTGGAGGACCCGGAGTCCGGAGTCAGCGGACCGGACCATGAATCAGAATGCGGACTTCGGACCGGACCATGAATCAGAATGCGGACTTCGGACCGGACCATGACATTCACGTCTTATCTGCTTGCTCTTCACATACTTGTAGAATGCCTTGGGGTTTTCCTTAATCCTGTCCACCAAGGCATTCTCGTGGCCCTTTCTGGCTCTCTTAATTTCTTTCTTAAGCTCCTTCCTGCTAACCTTATAATCTGATAGAAATCCATACAAATATCCCCTGAACATTTGCCACATTTCTTCCCTACATTTTCCTGAGACCATCAGTTTCCAATTTATGCTTCCAAGTACCTGCCTGATGGCCTCATATTTTCCCTTACCTCAGTTAAAAGCTTTCCTAACTTGTCCATTCCTATCTTTCTCCAATGTTATGGTAAAGGAGATAGAATTACTCTCCCACTGAGAGAGCTGACACTTGACCAGGTTCATTTCCCAATACCAGATCAAGTACAGCCTCTCCTCTTGTAGGCTTATCTACATGTTGTGTCAAGAAACCTTCTTGAAAACAGCTAACAAACTCCACCCATCTAAACTCCTCGTTCTAGGGACATGCTAATCGATATTTGGAAAATTAAAATCTCCCACCACAACAACCCTGTTATTATTACACGTTTCCGGAATCTGTCTCCCTATCTGCTCTTCTATGTCCCTGTTACTACTGGGTGGTCTATAAAAAAAGCTAGGTAGAGTTATTGACCCCTTCCTGTTCCTAACTTCCACACATAGAGACTCTGTAGACAATCCCACCATGCCTTCCTCCTTTTCTACAGCCATGACACTATCTCTAATGAGCAGTGCAATGCCCCCATCTCTTTTGCCTCCCTCCCAGTCCTTTCTGAAACATCTGAAGCCTGGCATTTGAAGTAACCATTCCTGCCCCTGAGCCATCCAATTCTGTATAATGGCCACAACAGCATAGCTCCAAGTACTAAGCCAAGCTCTAAGCTTATCCGCTTTGTTCATACTGTGTACTGAAATGTTTGTGAGTTACTGGGCATGTCCTAAAAATACCAATATAAATTTCAGGGAGTATCCAGAGTTAGTTTCATTCTGGATTGAGAGGGTGAACAACACTCCTGCTTTATTCTCTGTCCAACAGTGACACAGCAGGAATCTCCTCCCAGGTAAATTGTTTATATCTGCACCAGTTTTAGAACACTTTACCAAGTCGTTCCAAAATTTGTCCAAGGCTTCAAAACTGCCGTGATACATCTGACCGACCACGTACGCTGTCTCATTCAGATGGATCTTCTCTTAAGGACTAAGAGAACTGTGTTCAGTATTGTGTTCAGGTTCGGTCACCTCATTATCAGATGGATGCATAAGGTTTTCAGTCTGCGGGGTAAAAATACCAGGATGCTCCCTGGACATGCCCTGCGAGAAAAGTGAGCAAGATAGGGTTGTTTTTCTTTGGAGCGAGGGAGGATGAGAGGAGATTTGACAGAGTTGCGTAAGATGAAAAAATACATGGATGTTGCGGACAGCTGGCATTGTTTGCCCGGTGTGGCAATGACTAATCGGAGAAGGAATAGTTTTAAAGTCACTGGAGAAAAGTATTGGTTTGAGGGAGGGGTATGTACATTTGACTTTTACACAAGAGTAATAGGTACATGGGACGCAGTGCCGGGATGCTGGCTGAGGCATATATTTTAGGGACATTTAAGAGACTCTAGATGGGATATGGATGAAAGAAAAATAGTGCACCATCTTGGAGGAGGGTTAGATTGGTCTTAGGATCTGTGTCACTTGGTGTGGCAACAGGGGGGCCAAGAGTCTGCTATGTTTTATGTTCTATGTTTAGCCAGAATTAATTTCATCCTGGTTTGGGAGCGCTAAGCGACATTCTAAACCATTCTTTAAACAGGTGGGATACAGCAGAGAAAATGAACTCTATACAGGTAAAAATGTTTATATTTTTACGAGTTTCCAACCATGTTACTGAGTATTTGCAATCATTGTCTACATTTGAAACTGATGAGATTTCTGCAACCAGCCATATAGACCCCCAACTGTAGCAACCATTATACTGCAGGGAAACTGAAGACTGTGAATGGAATATGACTTTGCTCCACCAATTTGTGTTTGGCTTATCGTGGCAGTAGAGGAAGCCCTGGATAGGTATAGCAGCATGAGCATGGGATTTGAAGTTGAAATGTTATGCCACCACGAGATCTTATATCTTGTTAGTTGCAGCAGACAAGAGTGTAGGTGTTCTCAGAGCCAATCCCAGTCTGTGTCACTACCAGCTCATTACCACGGTGTGACTCATCATGTGCTGCTGGGGATCCTGTTGCACCCGTTGTTGCTTTTTGGTGATCTAGACCGTAATGTGGTAACCAGATTAGCAGATTTGCAGATGACACCAAGATTAGGAGTGTAGTGGACGGGCAGGAAAGATATCAAAGCTTGCAGCGAGATCTCAACCAGATGGAAAAATTGGGCAGGAAGTTGGAATATGGAAACTGAACCAGACAAGTGCTAGGTGTTACCGTTTGGAGGGACGAAATGGGGTAGGAATAGAACATCAATGGCATCCATAATAAATAGAAAGTGGCATCACACATAGATAGTGACCAAAAGAGAACTTTTGGCACATTTGTCTCCATTCATCAAAGTTATGATGAATGGAGGTTGAGTGAACTCGGCCTTTTCTTCTTGGAGTGACTGAGGATGAGATGTGACCTGATAGAAGTGTATAAGATGATGAGATGAATTGATCATGTGGATAGTCAGAGGCTTTTTCCCAGGTCTGCAGTGGCTACCACAAGAAGACACAAGTTTAAGGTGCTGGGGAGCAGGTACAGAGGAGATGTCAGGGGTAAGTTTTTTACTCAGAGAGTGGTGAGTACGTAGAATAGACTGCCAGCAATGGTGGTGGAGGTGGATATGGTAGGGTCTTTTAAGAGACTTTTGGAAAATGCAGCTTAGAAAAACAGAGGGCTGTGGGTAAGCCTAGTAATTTCTAAGGTAGGGACATGTTCGGCACAACTTTCTGGGCCGAAGGGCCTGTATTGTGCTGTAGGTTTTCTATGTTTCTATGTTTCCATGAGTACAGAGGTTGTTTTGGTGTTGAAGGTTAGAAGCCTATTTCAGAGTATTATGTCCAGTTCTGGTCATCTGCCTACAAGAAGGACATCAATAAGATCGAAAGAGTGCAGAGAAATTTTACAATGATTTTGGCAGTACTTCAGGACCTGGCTTACAGGCAAAGTAGAAAAGGTTAGGAATTTACTGTCTGGAGAGCAGCAGATTGAGAGATGTCCAACAGAATTAGGAAGAGCAAATGCTTGTTTGATTTGTACCCTTGGGTTCGGTGAGACTAGAATTAGAGGTCATATGTTTAGATGAAATGCAAAATATTTTAAGGGAATCTGAGGAGAAACTTCTTCACGCCGAGTGGTGAGAGCGGGAAAAGAGCTGTCAATGGAATATTGAATCTGGGATCAAGATGTTGGAGTCATTTGTTAAGAGTGAGGTGATGAAGTACTTGGTGACACAGGACAAGATAGTACTGTCACCAGGTTCGGATACGGCCCAAGTGTGGAGTGAGTGGAACTGAAGCAGGTCAATAGTTCACAAACTTTAATGTGAACAGTGTCAAAGGGAAAATAAAACAATAAACTCTTGATCAAACAGGTCGTTAACTAAAGCTGTCAAATGGAAAATGAAGCCTACGCTGTGGCTGAAAAGAACAACTAAATATTGAACAAAAACTGCTTGTCTTCAGAATCAGTTGACCCAACAGTCCGATTTCTCAGGCAAGGCCAAATGCAAACAGGCAGAAAAACATTACCGTGCTGTGTCCACGTTTTGACAATCACTACGATAACAAGTATGGAATTAAATATTATCACAATGACATAATATTTAGCTGAGACATGCATATTCACAAGCACATTTGCCGTATCCACTACGCTGCCGAATCCGTGGTTGTGACAGGGCCACCTCTCTAGGAACAGCCCCAGAGGCACCACAGACCTGTGTCCACTGGAAGTTCCAGATCAGCAAATTGTCCAAGGTGTCCTTTGCCGTGATCCAAGTACTTTCTTCTGGACCATACACTTCCCAGTCCACAAGGTACTGGACCTTACCACAAATCTGGCGAGATGCCAGGTGGCACCACACCATAGAGACAGGTTCGATATTGACAGTTAAAGTAAAATTGGATAGGTATATGGACAGGAAGGAATGGAGGGTTATGGGCTGAGTGCAGGTCGGTTGAACTAGGTGAGAGTAAACGTCCAGCATGAAAAAGAATGGCCGAGATGGCCTATTTCCGTGTTGTAATAGTTATATAGTTATATATAGACAAGGGAACAATCTACTGGGCAAGGGAGGAGGGGGATGTGTGGTGACTGGGGCCAGTTGAGAGGTAGTAACTGAATTGAGCTGGGAAACATGGAATACTGGGTGGATATTCAATTATGCTGGTAGACGCAATCTGTAGGACATCTTGTTGACAGCCTTTTCCACTACAAACAGCCGCACATAGTGCAGTGCCAATTTCTGGTTCTCGACTTTCGGGGGAAGATTCCTTGATGCAAACCAGACCCCTCTCCTGGCTTGAATGGCCTTGCCTGTCGATGGAGCTGACCAGCCTGCCGGGAATGTTGTTTCTGGGCGCGCAGCAGAGAAGCGCTGGCTCATCTCCGAGTGTGCTTGTTGTACTGGATCAGCTGTTCTCTCTCTGCTGGGTCCATCTTTGTGTGTTCGAGACTTGCTGTCACCAGATTCAGATATGGACCAAGTGAGGAGTGAGAGACACTGAAGCGGGTCAATAGTTCACAGACTTTAATGGGAACAGTGTTAAAGGGAAAATAAAACAATAAACCCTAGGCCAAAAGGGGCCATTAACTAAAACTCTCAAATGGTAAACAAAGCCTACACTGCGGCTGAAAAGAAACAACTAAATGTACAAAAAGGACGGGTTGCACTTGAATCCTAGGGGGACCAATATCCTGGCAGGGAGATTTGCTAATGCTACTGGGGAGACTTTAAATTAGAATGGTCGGGGGTGGGAATCAAATTGAAGAGACTAGGAAGAGGAGGTTAGTTCACATATAGAGAGAGATTGTAGACAGTGTGTGAGGGAGGATAGGCAGGTGATAGAGAAGGGGAGCGATCAGACCGAAGATGTAGGGGAGAAGGAAGAAAAAGAAGATAGTAAAGTTGTTTGCACCATTAGGGATAAACAGAGAGTAAGAGGTGGATAATTTATTAAATGCATTTATTTCAATGCTAGGAGCATTGTAAGAAAGGTGGATGAGCTTAGAGCATGGATTGATACCTGGAAATATGATGTTGTAGCTATTAGTGAAACATGGTTGCAGGAGGGTTGTGATTGGCAACTAAATATTCCTGGGTTTCATTGCTTCAGGTGTGATAGAATCGGAGGGGCAAGAGGAGGAGGTGTTGCATTGCTTGTCCGAGAAAATATTACAGCGGTGCTTTGGCAGGATAGATTACAGCGCTCATCTAGGTAGGCTATCTGGGTGGAATTGAGGAATGGGAAAGGTGTAGAAACACTTATAGGGTTGTATTATAGACCACCTAATGGGGAGCGAGAATTGGAGGAGCAAATTTGTAGGGAAATAGCAGATATTTGTAGTAAGCACAAGGTTGTGATTGTGGGAGATTTTAATTTTCCGCACATAGACTGGGAAGCCCATTCTGGAAGAGGGCTGGATGGTTTGGAGTTTGTAAAATGTGTGCAGAATAGTTTTTTGCAGCAATACATAGAGGTACCAAATAGAGAAGGGGCAGTGTTAGATCTCCAGTTAGGGAATGAGATAGGTCAGGTGACAGAGGTATCTGTTGGGGAGCACTTCGGGTCTAGTGACCACAATGCCATTAGTTTCAATATAATTATGGAAAAGGATAGGTCTGGACCCAGGGTTGAGATTTTTGATTGGAGAAAGGCTAACTTTGAAGAGATGTGAAAGGATTTAGAAGGAGTAGATTGGGACAATTTATTTTATGGGAAGGATGTAGCAGAGAAATGGAGGTCATTTAAAGGTGAAATTTTGAGGGTACAGAATCTTTATGTTCCTGTTATGTTGAAAGGAAAGGTTAAAAGTTTGAGAAAGCCATGCTTTTCAGGGGATATTGAAAACTTGGCCCGGAAAAAGAGAGAAATCTACAATATATATAGGCAGCATGGAGTAATTGAGGTGCTTGAGGAATATAAAGAATATAAAAAGAATCTTAAGAAAGAAATTAGAAAAGCTAAAAGAAGATATGGGGTTGCTTTGGCAAGTAAGTTGAAAATAAATCCAAAGGGTTTCTACAGTTATATTAATAGCAAAAGGATAGTGAGGAATAAAATTGATCCCTTAGAGAATCAGAGTGGACAGCTATGTGTGGAGCCAAAAGAGCTGGGGGAGATTTTGAACAATTTCTTTTCTTTGGTATTCACTAAGGAGAAGGATATTCAATTGCGTAAGGTAAGGGAAACAAGTAGAGTAGTTATGGAAACTACGATGATTAAAGAAGAGGAAGTACTGGAGCGTTTTAAAGATTATAAAAGTGGATAAGTCTCCAGGTCCAGACAGGATATTCCCTAGGACCTTGAGGGAAGATGGTGTAGAAATAGCAGGGCCTCTGACAGAAATATTTCAAATGTCATTAGAAACGGTGAAGGTGCTGGAGGATTGGCATATTGCTCATGTGGTTTCATTGTTTAAAAAGGGTTCTAAGAGTAAACCTAGCAATTATTAGCCTGTAAGTTTGACATCAGTGGTGGGTAAATTAATGGGAAGTATTCTTAGAGATGGTATATATAATTATCTGGATAGACAGGGTCTGATTAGGAAAGGTTGACATGGATTTGTGCGTGGAAGGTCATGTTTGACAAATCTTATTGAATTTTTTGAAGAGGTTACTAGGAAAGTTGATGAGGGTAAAGCAGTGGATGTTGTCTATGTGGACTTTAGTAAGGCCTTTGAGAATGTTCCGCACAGAAGGTTAGTTAGGAAGGTTCAATTGTTCAGTATTAATATTGAAGTAGTAAAATGGATAGAACAGTGGCTGGATGGGAGATGCCAGAGAGTAGTGGTGGATAACTGTTTGTCAGGTTGGAGGCCAGTGACTAGTGGTGTGCCTCAAGGATCTGGACTGGGTCCAATGTTGTTTGTCATATACATTAATGATCTGGATAATGGGGTGGTAAATTGGATTAGTAAGTATGCAGATGATACTAAGGTAGGTGGTGTTGTGGATAATGAAGTAGGTTTTCAAAGCTTGTGGAGAGATTTAGGCCAGTTAGAAGAGTGGGCTGAACAATGGCAGATAGAGTTTAATGCTACATTTTGGTAGGACTAATCAAAATAGGACATACATGGTAAATGGTAGATCATTGAAGAATGCAGTAGAACAGAGTGATCTAGGAATAATGGTGCATAGTTCCCTGAAGGTGGAATCTCATGTGGATAGGGTGGTGAAAAAAGCTTTTGGTATACCGGCCTTTATAAATCAGAACATTGGGTATATGGGTTGGGATGTAATGTTAAAATTGTACAAGGCATTGGTGAGGCTAAATTTGGAATATTGTGTACATTTCTGGTCACCAAATTATAAGAAAGGTGTCAACAAAATAGAGAGAGTACAGAGGAGATTTACTGGAATATTACCTGGATTTCAGCACCTAAGTTTCAGAGAAAGGTTGAACAAATTAGGTATTTATTCTTTGGAGCATAAAAGGTTGAGGGGGGACTTGATAGAGGTATTTAAAATTATGAGGGGGACAGATAGAGTTGACGTGGATAGGCTTTTTCCATTGAGAGTAGGGGAGATTCAAACAAGAGGACATGAGTTGAGAGTTAGGGGGTAAAAGTTCAGGGGTAACACAAGGGGGAACTTCTTTACTCAGAGAGTGGTAGCTGTGTGGAATGAGCTTCCAGTAGAAGTGGTAGAGGCAGGTTCGATATTGTCATTTAAAGTAAAATTGGATAGGTATATGGACAGGAAAGAAATGGAGGGTTATAGGCTGAGTGCAATCCGTGATCTCCCCGCCCCCTGGTGGACTAGGGTTGCACTCCCGCCCCCTGGTGGACAGGGTTGCACCTTCAGGGGGACCTCTCGCTTTTCGTGGGTTAAACCTGGCAAGGGTCCTCCGTGTGTGCTCTGAATTAATTATTGGAGCTGGCTGGTCAGATGGTAAGAAGGGACTGGCTCTCCCACTTGCTGTAGTGTTTGTTGCTTCGATGCGTGCAAAGAAATTGTTGAGCCTGTTTGGAAGAGAGGCGTCACTGTCATCAGTTTTCTGCCTGATCTTGTAGTCTGTCAGAGCTTGAATTCCCTGCCACGTCCATCTGGTGTCACCTGTATCACAGAAGTGTCCATGTATTTTGCCCGCGTAGGCCCTTTTCGCTTTCCTGATCCCTAGTGAAAGCGCAGTCCTGGCTGAGCAAAGTGTACTCCTGTCCCCCGATCTGTAGGCTGTGTCACGGGCGTTCAGTAGCAAACACACCTCTGTTGTCATCCATGGCTTTTGATTACCACGTGCAGTGAAGGTTTTCATCACAGTGACATCTTCCGTGCATTTGGCTATGTAGCTGATTACTGGCTCAGCTTACTCCTCAACGTCTGTATGGTCATCATTGGAGGCTGCTGTCTTGAATATGTCCCAGTCTCTGTGCAAAAAACAGTCTTGCAGTGCTGAGGTTGCTCCTTCCGGCCAGACCCTTATCTGTCTTTTCTCTGCTCTCACACCTTTGAGCAGTGGTTTATATGCTGGTGTTAACATGACAGATATTTGGTCAGAGTGGCCAAGATGGGGACGGGGGCTGCTTTGTATGCCTGTGTTTTCTTGAAAGCTCATTTCTAATGCCTCCATGATCTCCCCAGCCACAGCTTTCATAACTCTGTAGTGTACACCACATGGTACAGGTGACTTATCTACCTTCAGATCTTTCAGTTTTCCAAGAACCTTCTCTCGAGTAATGGTAACTCCACACACATTCAGTACATCTGCCATTTTGTTGCCCCTCCATTACTACCTCATCATTTTCCAGCAGTCTGATATCCACTCCCACCTCTATTTTACACTTTGTATATCTGAAGCAAGTTTTGGAATCCTCTTTAAGGATTCTTTACTTTCATATTCCATCTTTACATTCTTATTGAGATTTTAGTTGCCTTCTGTAGGTTTTTGAAAGCTTCCCAATCCTCTAACTTCCCACCAGTTGTTTGTTCTATTTTATGCCCTCTCTTTGGCTATTATGTTGGGTTTGGTTTCTCTTGTTAGCCATGGTTGTGTCATCTTTCCTTTATTTCTTCCTCTTTAAGATGTATGTATCCTGTGCCTTTTGAAATTTCAGCCACAGCTGCTATGCTATCATCCTTGCCCAATCAATTCTGGTCATTAGCTCTCTCATGCCTCTATAATTCGCTTTACTCCACTGTAATACTAATACATCTGACTTTAGCTATTTCTTTTCAAATTTCAGGGTGAATTTTATCATATCATAATCACCTGCCCCTGAGGGTTATCTTACCTTTGGGTCTCTAATCAATTCTGGCCCATTGCACAACACCCAATCCAGATTATCTGATCCTCTAGTGGGCTCAACCACATGCTGCTCTAAAAAGCCATCTCATAGCCACTCTGGAAATTCCCTCCCTTGAACAGTCGGCCCTCCTTATCCGTGAATTCAATCAACCGCGAATCACGAAAACCTGGAAGTGCTCTTCCAGCACTTGTTGTTCGAGCATGTACAGACTTTTTTTCTTGTCATTATTCCCTAAACAATGCAGTATAACAACTATTTTGCATAGCATTTACATTGTATTAGGTGTTATAAGTAATCTAGAGATGATTAAAAGTATACGGGAGGATGTGCGTGGGTTATCGTGGATCGGGATCGAAAAATATCGGAAGTTCTCTTACTAAGTAAGTTGGACCAGGTACATCCGGTATTATTTAGCGTCAGTTAGTCAAATGTTTGTCTTAGTATATCGTATATATTTTACCTTTCTCTGCATATAAAACACTTAAGAACGTATGTTTCAGCGCCGGGCTCGGGAACAGAAGTTCCCGAGTTTGATCCAGTGACAGACCGCTCCTGAATGCGCTCTCCACCGTGCCAGGTTGATGTGGCGGATCAAAAACCCAAAACCCCATAATTAAACCACTGCGTTGCTTAGTAATAATTGTAGCTTTCATCGGGGCAGAGCCTTCCTCACTTTATCCTTTAAAATTGTTCCGATCATTGACTGACGTAGCCTAACGCTTTTCCAATGACCGATGGCATTTCACCTCTTTCCAATCGCTTTATTATTTCCACTTCATTTTCATTCATGATCGTGATTATTTCCGT
Source organism: Hemitrygon akajei (assembly GCF_048418815.1). Lineage (NCBI taxonomy): Eukaryota > Metazoa > Chordata > Chondrichthyes > Myliobatiformes > Dasyatidae > Hemitrygon > Hemitrygon akajei. Next base: position 11,890,644 of record NC_133130.1, read on the forward strand.
GAACAGAAACACTGCGGATTCAGATCTCTGCCGCCGGGTCCTAATGCCCACTGAACTGAGAAAGGTTAAATAAGGTCTGGGGTTCCGCAGGTTCTTAAGGTCCAGCGCATTGAGACAGGTTGAATAAGGGACTTGAGCATCCGCGAATTTTGGTATCCGCGAGGGGTCCCTGAACCAATCCCTCGCGGATAAGGAGGGCCGACTGTAATCCAACCCCACCTGATTTCCCAATCCACCTGCTTATTGAAGTACCCCATGGCTATTGTGACATTGCCCTTTTGACATGCATTTTCCATCTCCCATTGTAATTTGTACACCTCATCCTTACTACTGTGTGGGGGTCTGTATATAACTTCTATCATGGTCTTTTTATCCGTGCATTTCCTTAACTCTCCCCACAATGATTCAATAACTTCTGACCCTATATCACCTCTTTCTAATGAACAGATTTCACTTTTTATCAACAATCTGCAACTGTGCTGCAAGTTCATTTACCTTATTCCATATACTGCATGTATTCAAATACAATACCCTTTTTGTTTTTGTCCTCCTTTTATGTTGCAACTAATGCCGTTGACTGCAATTTTGCCCTATCAACAGTATCTCCTGACTAAGCATTTCCTCTGCTTGTAAACCAGCCACTTCATTTGCAGCACTGTTCTTCCCTTCCTGCGATACTGCTCTGCCCTCCGTCCTATATCAACTCCTTGGCCAACTATTGAACTATATAATATTCCTAGTTCTGGCATCTGTACACCTGCCTGTGGATTCCTCTCTCTGTGTGGTGATGTTAGCTGTGGTTCTCTCCTTCTGCAACAAGACCAACGCTGTAAAGCAATCCCTCATAGTGAGTCATTCACTGTGGACCTCTCCCTTCCCTGTTCTGTTTTTGACCCCTGTGATCTGTCTCCCTGAACCTGTTTCATTTTGCGCAGTGCCAGCACTCTAGTGTTACCAATGGTCCTGGAGCTGGAAGCAGCACATGGAACACTTTTGCCAGTTGCGTGAACTTCCCCATTATGCAATCTGCAATGACAGTAACAAAGGAACTGATTTCATTCTGGGTGAACTGCTGCTGTCTTTGTTAGATTAGGAAGATAATATGTGCGGTACAAGAGCAGATCAGTTTCCTTTCAGCAAGTTGATTGGCAGCTTGATGCTGCAGGGATAAAAAAAGAGAGGAAGTATGAAAGAGGGAAGAGTGGCATTACTAGTCCCAGACAATGTCCCTCTGGGCTCAGACAGGACTCATCTACTGAGTTCATGTGGGTGCAACTGAGGAATAACTAATGGATGACCACATTAATGATTCAGTGATACCTGCAACATCATACTTGCCAATCTGCAACTGTGCTGCAAGTTTGTTGACCTTATTCCATATACTGTACACATTCAAATATAACACCTTTTGCCCTGTAGTCACCATTTTCGATTTTGTCCACCTTTTATGTTGCAACCCATCCTGTTGACTCCAATTTTCTGCTATCATCAGCCTCTTCTTGCGAGGAGTCTCACTACACATTGCCTCTGTTTGTAAACAAATTACCTCTTCTTCAACACTATCACTCCAATTCCCATTCCCCTGCCAAATTAATTTAAACCCACTCAAACAACTCCAGCCAACCTGCCTGCAAGGATATTGAACCCCTGGGTTCAGGTATAACCCATCCCTCTTATTCAGGTCAATAGACAATAGACAATAGGTGCAGAAGTAGACCATTTGGCCCTTTGAGCCTGCACCGCCATTTTGAGATCATGGCTGATCAACTACTATCAATACCCGGTTCCTGCCTTGTCCCCATATCCCTTGATTCCCCTATCCATAAGATACCTATCTAGCTCCTCCTTGAAAGCATCCAGAGAATTGGCCTCCACTACCTTCCGAGGCAGTGCATTCCGGACCCCCACAACTCTCTGGGAAAAGAAGTTTTTCCTTAACTCTGTCCTAAATGACCTACCCCTTATTCTCAAACCATGCCCTCTGGTACTGGACTCTCCCAGCATCTGGAACATATTTCCTGCCTCAATATTGTCCAATCCCTTAATAATCTTATATGTTGCAATCAGATCCCCTCTCAATCTCCTTAATTCCAGCGTGTGCAAGCCCAGTCTCTCTAACCTCTCTGCGTAAGACAGTCCAGACATCCCAGGAATTAACCTTGTGAATCTACGCTGCACTTCCTCTACAACCAGGATGTCCTTCCTTAACCCTGGAGACCAAAACTGTACACAATACTCCAGGTGTGGTCTCACCAGGGCTCTATACAAATGCAAGAGGATTTCCTTGCTCTTGTACTCAGTTCCCTTTGTAATAAAGGCCAACATTCCATTAGCCTTCTTCACTGCCTGCTGCACTTGCTCATTCACCTTCAGTGACTGATGAACAAGGACTCCGAGATCTCTTTGTATTTCTCCCTTACCTAACTCTACACCGTTCAGATAATAATCTGCCTTCCTGTTCTTACTCCCAAAGTGGATAACCTCACACTTATTCACATTAAACGTCATCTGCCAAGTATCTGCCCACTCACCCAGCCTATCCAAGTCAACCTGAATTCTCCTAACATCCTCATCACATGTCACACTGCCACCCAGCTTAGTATCATCAGCAAACTTGCTGATGTTATTCTCAATGCCTTCATCTAAATTGTTGACGTAAATTGTAAACAGCTGTGGTCCCAATACCGAGCCCTGTGGCACCCCACTAGTCACCACCTGCCATTCCGAGAAACACCCATTCACCGCTACCCTTTGCTTTCTATCTGCCAACCAGTTTTCTATCCATGTCAATGTCTTCCCCCCGATGCCCTGAGCTTTGATTTTACCCACCAATCTCCTATGTGGGACCTTATCAAATGCCTTCTGAAAATCGAGGTACACCTCATCCACTGGATCTCCCCCACCTAACTTCCTGGTTACATCCTCAAAAAACTCCAATAGATTAGTCAAGCATGATTTACCCTTGGTAAATCCATGCTGGCTCGGCCCAATCTTATCACTGCTATCTAGATATGCCACTATTTCATCCTTAATAATGGACTCTAGCATCTTCCCCACCACCGATGTCAGGCTGACAGGTCGATAGTTCTCTGTTTTCTCCCTCCCTCCTTTCTTAAAAAGTGGGATAACATTAGCCATTCTCCAATGCTCAGGAACTGATCCTGAATCTAAGGAACATTGGAAAATGATTGCCAATGCATCTGCAATTTCCAGGGCTACCTCCTTTAGTACCCTAGGATGCAGACCTGGGGATTTGTCAGCCTTCAGTCCCATTAGTCTACTCATCACCGTTTCCTTCCTAATGTCAATCTGTTTCATTTCCTCTGTTACCCTATGTCCTTGGCCCATCCATACATCTGGGAGATTGCTTGTGTCTTCCTTAGTGAAAACAGATCTAAAGTACTCATTAAATTCTTCTGCCATTTCTCTGTTTCCCATAACAATTTCACCCAATTCATTCTTCAAGGGCCCAACATTGTTCTTAACTATCTTCTTTCTCTTCACATACCTAAAAAGCTTTTGCTATCTTCCTTTATCTTCCTGGCTAGCTTGTGTTCATACCTCATTTTTTCTCCCTGTATTGTCTTTTTAGTTAAGTTCTGTTGTTCCTTAAAAACTTCCCAATCATCTGTCCTCCCACTCACCTTAGCTCTGTCATACTTCCTTTTTTTTTAATGCAATGCAATCTCTGACTTCCTTTGTCAACCACTGTGGCCCCTTTCCCCCCTTTGAATCCTTCCTTCTCTGGGGGATGAACTGATTTTGCACCTTGTGCATTATTCCCAAGAATACCTGCCATTGCTGTTCCACTACAGTCTTTTCTGCTAGGATATCTGTCCAGTTAACTTTGGCCAGCTCCTCCCTCATGGCTCCATAGTTTTCCCTGTTCGTCTGCAGCACTGACACCTCCGAGCTGCCCTTATCCTTCTCAAATTGCAGATAAAACTTATCATATTATGATCACTACCTCCTAATGGCTCCTTTACTGCAAGATTGCTTATCAAATCCTGTTCATTACATAACACTAAATCCAGAATAGTCTTGTCCCTGGTCGGCTCTCATACAAGCTGTTCCAAGAATGCATCCCATAGGCACTCTACAAACTCCCTATCCTGTGGTCCAGCACCAACCTGATTCTCCCAGTTCACCTGCATGTTGAAATCCCCCATAACTACTGCAACATTACCTTTGCCACATGCTAATGTTAACTCCCTATTCAACTTGCACCCAATATCCATGCTACTGTTTGGTGGCCTGTAGACAACACCCATTTGGGTCCTTTTGCCCTTACTGTTCCTCAGTTCTATCCACACAGACTCTACTTCTCCTGACCCTATGTCCCCCCTTGCAAAGGACTGAATATCATTCCTCACCAACAGGGCCACCCCACCCCCTCTCCCCACATTTCTGTCCCTACGATAGCACGTATACCCTTGTACTTTCATTTCCCTGGTCTGATCTCCCTGCAGCCATGTCTCCATTATCCCAACAACATCATAATTACCCATTCGCACCTGAGCTTCAAGCTCATCCGCCTTATTTCTGACACTTCGTGCATTCAGATATAGAATTTTTAGCCCATTTCTCCTCTCTCTGTTTGAATCGCTGCCTATTGTGCCTAACCCAGCTCCCCGAATTCCCTTCGGGCTATACCTTCCCTGAGGAGATCTCAATGATCCATAAATCTAAAACCCTGCCTCCTGCTCCAGTTCCTCAGCCATGCTTTCAGCAGCTAACTCATCCTAGACATCCATGACCTTGGCACCAGGGAGGCAGCTAACCATCCGGGTGTCTCTATAATGCCTATAGAACCCCATCTCTGTTCCTGTAAGGAATCTGCTATCAACACAGTAGTCCTCTTCATCTTGCTGCTCTTCCGAGCCACAGCATCAGACTCAGTGTCAGAGACCTGGTCACTGTTGCGCCCCCCATTAGGTAGAACCTTCAAAAGTATCTAAAGTTATATACCTATTACTGAGGGGATCAGCCACAGGTATATTCTGCATTGGCTGTGCATTTCCCCTCCACCTGACAGGCATTAGATAGACAGAGACTGTTTAGAGATGGTCTAGATCCCTCTTTACATGGTAGGTCACATCTAACAAAGCTTATAGATTCTTTTCAAAGAGGCTACCAGGAAAGTTGATGAAAGATGTAGTCTAAATGGACTTTAGTAAGACCTTCAACAAGGCCTCTCATGGAGTTTGGTCAGAAAGATTCAGTCACTTGGCATTCAGGATACCAGCAAACTTACCAACCCATACTTCTAAGTCATCATCCAGGTCATTTATAAAAATCACAAAGAGGAGGGGTCCCAGAACAGATCTGGTCACCAACTTCCATGAAGAATATGAACAATCTACAAGCACCCTTTGCCTCCTGTGGGCAAGCCAGTGCTGGATCCACAAAGCAAGGTGTCCTTGGATCCCATGCCTCCTTATTTCTGAATAAGCATTGCATGGGGTACCTTGTCAAATAGCTTACTAAAATCTATATACTGTATACTCACTGCTCTACCTTCATCTATGTGCTTTGTTACATCCTCAAAGAAGGGTGAAAATGAAAATATAATTGGAAGTACCCATTTCAAATCTACTTCCTATTCCCATTCTAACATATCAGTCCATGGCCTCTTCTAATGCCACATTCAGGTTGAAAGAGCAACACCTTATACTCCATCTGGGTAGCCTCCAACCTTCGAGCATAAACATCGATTTCTCAAACTTCCAGTAACTGCCCCCCCTTCACCAACCCCATTTCCATTTCCCTCTCTCATCTACCTGCCCATCACCTCCCTCTCGCCCTTAATCTCTTTCATCAATAAATTTCCAAGCTCATTACTACACCCCTCCCCCCTCCCAGTTTCACCTATCACCTACCACTTGTCCTTCTTCCTCTCTTTCAACCTTCTTACCCTGACTTCTCCTTTTGAAGGGTCTCGGCCCGAAACGTCAACTGTTTCATATCAGAATCAGAATCAGAATCAGAATCAGACTTTAATCGCCAAGTACCTATGCACATACAAGGAATTTACTTCCGGCAGATGTTGTCTCTCTGCTCATAACAATAATAATGATAAATATAAATGAAAATATAGATTATACATACAGGTAGTGCAATTCAAGTAATAGTTAGCCGACAGTTAACCGGCAGTTAACTGTTCAGCAAAGTGACCGCAGTAGGGAAAAAACTTCTCCAATGCCTATTAATCTTAGTCTGGAGGGATCTGAAGTGCCTACCAGACGGAAGCAGAACAAACAGTCCATGCGCAGGATGGGAGGAGTCCTTTATGATGTTCCCCGCCCTCTTCTTCAACCTGGAAGAGTACAGGTCCACAATAGAGGGCAGGGAGGCTCCAATGATGCGCTCGGCAGTCCTCACTGTGCGCTGTAGTCTAGTTCTATCCTGCTTGGTGGCGGCTCCAAACCACACAATGATGGAGGTGCACAGGACAGACTCAATGACTGCAGTGTAGAACTGCAGCAGCAATTCCTGAGGCAGACCGTATTTCCTCAAGAGCCGCAGGAAATACATCCGCTGCTGGGCCTTCTTCAGGATGGAGCTGATGTTCTGCTCCCACTTCAGATCCTGAGAGATGGTGGTTCCCATGAACCTGAAGTTCTCCACGGTGGACACAGGGCTGCTGAGGACTGTGAGGGGAGACATAGCGGGGGGATGTCTCCTGAAATCCACTATCATCTCCTTTGTCTTGAGCGTGTTCAGCTTCAGATTGTTCCGACTGCACCAGAGCGCCAGTTGGTCCACCTGCTGTCGATATGCGGACTCATCACTATTCTGGATGAGTCCGATGATGGTAGTGTCGTCTGCAAACTTCAAAGGCTTCACATAGGGGTTGGAGGAGGTGCAGTCATTGGTGTAGAGGGAGAACAGCAGTGGAGAGAGGACACACCCCTGGGGGGCGCCGGTGTTGGTGATTCGAATATCTGAGGTGACCTGTCCCATCCTTACCTGCTGACTTCTGTTGGTCAGGAAGCTGTAAATCCAATCGCAGAGGTCAGGTGGCACAGTAAGGTGAGACAATTTGGAGCAGAGCGTATGAGGGACGATGGTATTAAACGCCGAACTGAAATCCACAAACAGCATCCGAGCATAGGTCCCAGGACAATCCAGATGTTGCAGGATATAGTGCAGTCCCAGGTTGACTGCATCGTCTACTGACCTATTTGCCCGGTATGCAAACTGCAGGGGATCCAGCAGGCTGCTGGTGAGGGTCTTCAGGTGGTTCAACACCAAGCGTTCAAAGGATTTCATGACTTTATATATGATATATAAATATATATATATATATATATATATATATATATAAATAAAGGATTTTATATGATTTTATAAAGATGCTGCCTGGCCTGCTAATTTGCTCCAGCATTTTGTGTGTGTTGCTTCAAATTTCTGTCACTGCCCTGTCTACCTGTGACACTATTTCCAGGAAACTGTCGATACCGTATTTTCTCTGCACTTCTTGCATTTCTGAAATCACTCAGTTTATCCACGTCCATTAAATTCCATCTGCTGCTCCTTGGCCAAAATTCCCAAGTGATCTGGATCTTGTCGTAATCTTAGACAAACTTCTCCACTGCCTGCTATACCATCAACATTGTTATCTTCCACAAACAGACTAATTATGGCACTTATATTCTCATGCAAATTATTATTTAATACAAGAAGCAGGAAACCTCAATCACCAGTGGTTGCTGCCCTCTAATTAGAAAAGCAACCACCCTCTTACATGTACCACCAAGCTGATTTTATATTCATCTGGCTCGTTCACAAAGGATCTCTTGAGATCTCCTGATGACTTCCTTCTCCAACACAATAAACATATTTTTCTATATTCCGCCTATAACTTTGATGAGTTTGATTTTCCTCAATTAAAGGAGGCTGTGGTATCCAATCTCTTGGAGACACAGAAGAATCTATTCATCACAGCACTCCCCAACATATCTGAAGCTGCTATAGAGAGAAAACGTCAGGCTCTGCAGCGTTTCATCCAGATGCAGTCTGTCATATCGGGGGGTATCGGTGCAATTCCCATTCCGGGTTTGTCTCTCGCACGTGACCTGGCGCTCATTATCTCCGATATCCTGTTCATGCCGAAGAATCTTGGTCTGGATGAGGCATCACTCAGCAAACTGCCCCAGAGAGTGGGGACAAATGTAACGGATCTGCGGAGAGGTACCGAGCACGGCTCGGTGTTCAGGGAGATCACAAGTGAGCAGGTAGTACTGTTGATGCAGAGAAGCACAGTGACAATGGCGTTGACAATCGCCGAGCCCTTGCTTGACTTTGTCCCCATTTTGGGCTCTATCTTTGGGGCAACATCATCCTTTGTCATGACTCTCATGATGCTAAATAGTTCACTGGACACAATGGTGCAGACAGCTAAAATTGTCCTGCAAAATGCCAATGCAGCCACTTCATCTGAAGGCATTGGTAACTGAGGACTGTTATCAGTGTACCCCTCATACTCTATCCTGGAGGGATTGTCACACCATCCTGATATTTATCACCCAAAGTCAAGAGATTCTGCAGATACTGGAAATCATGGGCAACACACAGCAGGAATTCAGCAGGTCAGGCATCATTAAAGGAGGGGAATAAACAATTCATCAGGACTCCTGTTTATCCTCACACCGCTTGAGTCCAAGTGTTTCTTGTTACCCCTAAAAGGAGGGCTATCCCTGTTACCATCATTTCCGGGAGCTGTTTCTCCATAGTCACTGCCTGACCCAATGAACCACCCACCTCTTCCGAGTTTATTTCAGATTTCCAGCATCTGCAGCATTTTACATCAGAATGCCTCACAATTTAATTTAGATTCGGTCATCCTGGTGTAGATGTTTAAGGTCACAAACACGAGAATTTCTGCATATGTTGAAAATCCAAAGCAACACACACAAAATGCTGGTGGAACTCAACACATCAGGGAGCATCTATGGAAAAGAATAAACAGTCAACATTTCAGACAGTGATGCTTCATCAGAACTGGAGGGTCTGGTGGTCCACCTACCAATGAACATTTCCACCGACAGCAGGTTGGCAATGATTACATCCTTCCCCCTATTCAGTGCCGGGTCCAGTAAGGTATGGATTCATGTCACTGTTCCCAGCTTCAATGTCGAATCATTCAGCTCAATAAATTTAATTTCCTCAGTCTTGCTGGAATTTAAACTCAATCTCCTGTGTTATTTAGTCCAAGTATCGATGCAGTAGCTAAATCTGACAAGCAGTGTGCACACACCCTTCATCATAGTCCAGCTTAATGTTTGTTTTCTTCATCTGTAATATTTCAATGTACTTTTGAATTGTAATTAAACGATCTGACAGAAGCAAGCAACTGCCTCTCAGTCAGTGCTCATTCTTTGTGAACCGCGATGAATTCCATTAACCTTCATGAATCCTGGTCTCCAGTGCAACCAGGTGACTCAGTGTATCGGAGAGAGGGCAGGGTAACAACACAGTGGTTTTACAGCACGGCAGGTGGCAGGATTACTGCCCGAAATACAATACATAATCATAGAGTCATTGATGCAAAGAGTAGCACAGCCAAAAAACAAGCTCTTTGGCACATCTAGTTCTTGTTGAAATCTTTATTCTGTCTGGCCCCATCAACCAGTACCTAGACCAGAGCCAACCATGCTCTTCCATCCACGAACATATCCAAATCTGTTTTAAATGTTAAAAGCAAATCTAAATCCATTACTTCCACTGGCAGATCTTTCCACATTGCCACCACATCTCTCTCCACAGGTACTTACTAAATATTTCACCTTTCACACTTACCGTATTACCTCTAGTAATAGTCCCAGCCAACTTCAAGGGAAAAAGGTGGCTTACATTTACCCTAACTATACTCCTCTTCATTTGGTACTCATTGACTCAGTGAGGGCTGAATGTTCTGAATGTTACTGCTATTGTCCAGAGCCTTTAATCAATAATGAGATCCCTCACTCTGCTGGATTTCACAACACACAAAATGGACACTCACGGTGGGGAAATCTCATTTACTGGAAGGATTCAATCGCTCTGCTGAAGCATTGACGAACCTCATCCTCTCTGATCCAGTTGCTGTAAATTTGTCTAGTATCAGGCAAACCCAGACAGAAACAGTAGCATCCACAAGACACGGAGGTCCATCAGCAGCAGAAATATTACCCTGCACAAGATATAAACTCAAGGTCCAAGTGTCAGTTGTTCATCATTAGAGTTGAGCCAAATCCTCACAGCCCAGTGTGTCAATCACACACAATTACAGTAGAGGTATCTGACCACCCTAGGGCTGGTGAAGCACCAAGCTCACCAAGTTGCCACAGAGATTATCTGTTAACCACACATCAATGAAACAGTAAGGGCACAGCCCTTAACCAATGAGATAAAAGCTCTGAATTCCCAACACAATTGGGGTTGACCAATTGCAGTAATAATATTCTCAGGACAACACTCCAGTGTTCCTTGGGTCAGTGTCCACAGTGCAAACTTCATCATTGATTTATCAATGACCTTCCTTCAGAAGGTCAGATGTTAAACTAACCACAGACACTCATTCCCATTCACATCTCCTGTGCAAATGAAGCATTGCCTGCCTGCAAGTAACAAGATGTATTCAACATCCGGACACAGGCTGCAGAACCTGGAGAAACACACTCAGTCTGTTGCCTCTGGACCGTCATTCAGAACCATTATGACTGATTGTTAAACTCATTCACAGCACTAATATCTTACCTTTGCCATTTGATCTCCATCTGCCATTTCTCCACCCATATCTGCAACTGATCTATATCGTACTGCACTCTTTGCCAGTCTTCTACACAATCCAGAACTCCATCAATCTTGGTATCATCTGCACATTGACTTACCTACCCATCTGTATTATCATCCTGGTCACTATGGTGAAAATACAATCAAACACGAATTGAATTGAATTGAATTAGGAAGGGCAAAAAATAACGCAAGTGGGAGCAGTGCAGTCATTCTTGGAGCAGCCATTGCTGTGAGTCGGTCAATGTTTGAAGTGGCTTTTGCGAAGTAAGTATCTGATAAGTTTCTATCTTTCTTCTTAATTCTTCATCATCATTTAGGGACTGGTAGTGCAGTGAGAATGGCTCCAGTGGCACTGTTTTCTACTGTGTATGAGACGCGGGAATTCAGGGAGACATCCAGTCTCCTAGATAAACTCATCTACACCAGGTGCACCGAGCTGCAGCTTCTCAGAGAATGTAGCTCCAATTAAGGAATAGGAGCTACAACTTGATAACCTTCCGCTCATCTGAAAGAACGAGAAGGTGATCGACAGGAGCCGCTGGGAGGTAGTCACCCCTAAACTGCAGGACACAGGTAAATGTGTGACTGTCAGGAGAAGGAAGGAAAATGGGCAGCCAATGCAGAGTACACCTATGGCTCTTTTCCTTAGTAATAAGTTGAAGAGAAAACCTACCATGTGGGGGGGGGGGGGGATGGGAGGTGTGGAAGCCACAGGAACCGGGTCTTTGGCTCTGAGTCTGGTTCCTGTGGCTCAGAAGTGCGGAGAGGTGAAGAGGACTACAGTGGTAATAGGAAATTCCATAGTTAGAAGAACAGAGGCAAGATGGTGCGGGTGCGATAGAGACACCAACATGGGAGACCGCCGCTGTCTGTCGATGGAGTAGCTGTAACTCTGTGCTGCTCTTAGTTTTCTCTTTCTCCCCCCAGCTTAAATTTTGAATTTAAAACTTTTAATTGCTGATTCTTGAAGGGGAATAATATGTCTGTCTACGAGAAGTGGAAAGAATCCGCATGAACCTACTGACAAAGGTAATGGAAAAGGAAAGATGCCGAAGGAAAGATCTGATGAAATGCCAGCATGGGCTGAAGATATCATTCGGACACTGAAATCAATTCAAGATCAGAATAAGGCAATTAAAGATCAACTGGAAAAGAATAATAATGAAATTAAGTTAATTTTGGGATAACTTAAAGATGCCGAAACTCAAGTTACTAAATATGAAGAGGAATTGAAGTCAACAAAGCAAAAACTGTCTGAAACTACAACCCGTTTGGGAAAATATCATTATAAGATTATTGATCTGGAAACTAGGTCTCGCCGAAACAACATGCGAATCGTTGGATTGCAAGAAGGAGTTGAAAATGGAGACTTAACGGTTTACTTTGGTAAGCTCTTTCATGATCTATTTCCGACTATTTTATCACAGCCGCCTGCTATTGAAAGAGCATACAGGCTGTCCACTTTGAAATCTAGAAATTCAAACAAACCAAGATTTATTTTGGTTTGTTTTCATCACTTTAAAATTAAAGATCAAATAATGCGACAGGCAAGAAAACAAAGAGTTTTCAGATTCAACGAGTCTGAGCTCCATTTTTATGAAGATTATCCGAAAGAAATAATGGAACAAAGATCAAGATTTGTTTTGGTAATGAAACAAGCATATGATAAAAAATTATTTCCCTCTTTGAGTTAACCGACAAAAATGAAAGTGTTTCCTTCTAATTCTTCCCCATGTACTTTCTTTGACCCAAAAGTCGTGCTGGATTTTGTTCAGGCTATACCTGTCACCGCCACTGACGTTACTAGTGAATGAACTATCTGAAAAGCTGTTTGATTATCTGTATATTAATCACATTTCGAAAAGGAGATATATGAAGATATATGAAGGCTATTTGGATATTTCATTGACAGATTAATAAAAGAAGATAAGAAAACCTGCTCATCATTACATCATATTGGATTTTTTTTTGGAAAGAAGATTTACGGCTCAAGTTTAACTGCTTAAATGGTTAATTATATATTTGACTGACAAAAAGAGGATAAAAGGATTTGTTCTTTGTTCCTTTTATCTAATATTTGGTTTGATTTTTTTTGTTGTTTCTTAATGTACTAACTGGTAGTTTTTTTCCTACCAATATACATATATATATATATATATATATATATATATATAGATAGATATATATATATATATATGGGAGGGTTTAGTTACTATGATATTACTAATTCAATACTTTTGTAAATTTAGTTCGGTTAAATATACTATTACCCTTTTTTTATCTGTTTTATTATAGCGCCCTATAACTGAATTTAAAATTTTCTTAGGGATTTAAAGCTAAACTTAAGATGGCACTGGTTTTTCTCTCTAAGAGATAATATTATTTTGGTTCCTTTTCTGTTTAATACATGATGAAATGTAAACACCCTCCTTTGTTGAGACGTTACTGTCTTTCTTGCAAGGTCATTTTATTTTTTTGTGTGTGTACTGGCTGGGGGTAGGGAGAGACGAGACCAACAGAGCGGCCCACGGCTTCGCATCTGTCTTAGTTCGCTTGCCTTTTTTTCGGGCTTTTGGGAGGGAGGGTGGGTTTAGAGTTGGGATTTTTTTCCCACTGGGTGGTTCCGGAGCATGCGTGTTTTCTATATGGCTGTATGCTTCATCACTGCCATCTTTGATAATCCCATATTGTTATGTGTTCTGCGCATGTATGAAGTAAATTGGAATAAAATTATAGTATGGCAGTTAAACGGATTAATGTAATAAGTTGGAATGTACGTGGTTGGAATCATCCTATTAAACGAAAAAATACTTTTAAAATTATTAATCGATTCCAACCTGATATAATTATTGCTCAGGAGACGCATATCAGGCAGGAGATCAAAATAGATTTTTTCGCTGGTGGAATGAACTACAGCTCCATGCTACTTCTCAGAGCAAAACTAAGGGGGTATTATTAAATCTAATATGTTTACTCAAGAAGATATTGAATCAGATTACAATGGTAGATTTTAAATTGTTAAAGGAGTGATGTGTAATAGAAAGGTTGTTTTGGTTAATTTATATGGTCCTAATTTAGATGATCCTTTTTTTAAAAAAATATTTGCTTTATTGCCAGATTTAAATGAGTATATGTTGATAATGGGTGGAGATTTTAACTGTTGTTTAAATCCTTTGATTGACAAGAGCTCAACTAATCAGCGACTTCCAAATCGTTCTGCATCAGTTATTAACTTCTTTCTGACCGATATTGGGTTGATCGAATTATGGAGGCATTTACACGCTGACAACAGAGAATATTCCTTTTATTCACATGTTTATAAAAACTATTCGAGGATTGATTATATTATAATTGATCCCCGCCTTTTGCCTAATGTTAAAAACGGTGACTATGATGCTATTGCTATATCTGATCATGCGCCTTTGAGTTTATCCTTTGAATTTGATTATGTCATTTTTGGTCGTCCACCATGGCGCATGTCTCAGATTTTATTGCAAAACTCTGACTTTACCAGTTTTATTGAAAGCCAGATAAAAGAATTTTTTCTTTTTAATGATATAGGAGGTATGTCTAAATTAATCATATGGGATACATTCAAAGCATTTTTTATGTGGTCAGATTATTTCTTATTCAGCTAAACTTAAAAAAACAGACAAAAGCAGAATTAGATAAAATTTCAAAACAAATTAAAGATTTAGATAATATCTATGCAACTTCCCTTAATATTGACTTATTTTTAAAAAAGGGTGGAACTTCAATAACAATATAACCTATTATTAACTCATCCAATTGAAGGTTATCTACTTAAGTTAAAGAGCCAATTTTATATGTTTGGAGATAAAAATAATAAACTACTTGCATCTCAATTAAAATCGGCTGGAGCCAAAAGGCAAATTTTGAAAATTCATAGAAAGGATGGTACCCTAGCTCAGGAATATGAAGAAATTAATAAGATTTTTCAAGATTTTTATACTGAACTTTATAAATCTCAATGTCCAGTAGACTCTTTTGAAATGAATGTTTTTTTTTACGAAAGATTGCTTTTCCTAAAATTTCTGCTGAGGATCAAAAAACTCATGATGCCCAAATTACTGAATCCGAAATTCATAAAGCTATTTTTTTAATGCAATCTGGTAAGGCCCCGGGACTTGATGGTTATCCTGTAGAATTTTATAAAACATTTGGAAAATTGCCTTCTCCATATATGTTGGAGATGCTTAAAGATTCTTTTGTGAAAAGTGATTTACCCTCTACCTTTTATGAAGCTTCTATTTCTTTAATTCTCAAAAAGGATAAAGATCCTACTGATTGTGCCTCATACAGACCTATTTCATTATTGGATGTTGATGCTAAGATTCTCTCAAATATAATGGCCAATTGGTTGGAGAGTATTTTGGGTTAAATTATTTTTAAAGATCAAACAGGCTTTATAAAGGGTCATTATTCTTTTTCAAATGTTCAGGGATTATTTAACATTATATATTCCCCTTCTTCTAAAACTCCACAATGCATTATATCTTTGGTTGCTTTGGAGAAGAAGATGGTGGCGCGACGCAGCACGCATGGCCTCTCTGGAGAATGGATATCTGTTTCGTGTTAAGTAGTGATCCATGCACAATCCTGATTTGATGGAGGCAGAAGTGAGATTATGGAGGAACATCTGGAGAAACTTCTGAAATGCCGGCTTCGCTGCCGCTGCTACTGTGCGGTCCGGAATCTCCGGAGGAGAAGGCCTCTGAGAGCTCGGCTTAGCTTGTTTCAGCAGCCGGGACGAGGTCGAAGGCGCTCGGCAGAGGATGGCGCTCGGGAGGGTGTATCGGAGGGGCTGGTCGGAGGCTCGAAGTTTTCGGATGGACTCAGAGTCTGCTGTCGTTGGGTGCTTCTGATGCCTTAATTATTAGTGCCTGGACGTTTATGGCAGGGAGAGTTTCTGCCTTTGCTGCCTGATATCATTGGGACTATTGGAGTCGATCGGAACTGAGAACTTTTTTTCAAACCGCGTCCATGGTGTGTGTTGATCGAATTACGGTATTGCTTTGCACTGCTGTAACTATATGCTATAATTAAGTGGTTTTGTCAGTGTGAGTCTTGGATGGCCTTTTTTTTATTTTGTGATATCACTCTGGAGGAACATTGTATCATTTATTAAAGCATACATTTCTAAATGACAATAAACGAGGACTGAGAGTCCTCATAATCTAAGAATCTAATAAAAGCATTTGATTGAGTCGAATGGAAATATTTATTTAATGTTTTAGAAAAATTTGGTTTGGTATTAATTTTAATAATTGGATTAAAATGATGTATAAAGCTCCTATTGCTACTGTTGTCACTAATAACTGTAGGTCTCCTTTTTTTCAGCTATCACGGGGGACAAGACAAGGTTGTCCATTAAGTCCTTTGTTATTTAACTTAGTATTAGAACCCCTTGCTATTGCTCTTCATGAAACCAAAAATATTCATGGGATTTTTGTGAATGAGACCATGCACAAGATCTCTCTTTACGCTGATGATTTATTGGTATATATATCTAAGCCTGAAGAATCTATTCCTGCTTTGCTAAAATTATTTGACAAACTTGGAGACTTTTCAGGATATAAAATAAATTTTAGTAAAAGTGAATTACTTCCTTTAAATGAATCTGTCTCTATATATGATAATATTTCTTTTAAAGTTACAGATTCTTTTAGATATTTAGGAGTTATAATTACTAAAATCATAAGGATCTTTATAAAGCCAAATTTCCTCCTTTAGTGGACTCTGCGAAGTATTCATTCAGTAGATGGAGCCCACTTACATTTTCACTTGATGGTCATATTCATGTAGTTAAAATGATGATTTTACCAAAATTTTATATTTATTTCAGAATATTCCTGTTTTTTTGACTAAGAAGTTTTTTGATCGGATTGATTCTATTACTCTATCTTTTATTTGGGATAATAAAAGACCAAGAATTGGTAAATGTCATTTGCAAAAGTTGAAAAAGGACGGAGGTCTCGCTTTGCCTAATCTAAGAATGTATTATTGGGCTGTTAATTTGTGGTATATGTCCTTTTGGTTATATTGGGGTGATAAGAATGATTGGCCAATTTGGGTAGACCTGGAACTGAAAGCTGTGAAACAGTTTTATTTAACTTCGTTATTATGAGTTGCTCTACCTATACAATTAGCTAAAGTTGCTACTTTAAACTTATATCCTGTGGTTAAGCACTCTTTACAAATTTGGCTCCAGTTCTGCAATTTCTTTTAATCTTAAAAAACTTAAACTTTGTAGTATAATTTATGGTAATTACTTTTTTAAACCTTCTTGGAGTGATCCCATTTTTTTTACTTTGCAAAATAAACGTATTTATTGTTAAATAAGGTTTTTACTTGAAGTAGTAAAATGGATTCAACAGTGGCTGGATGGAAGATGCCAGAGAGTAGTGGTGGATAACTGTTTGTCAGATTGGAGGCCGGTGACTAGTGGTGTGCCTCAGGGATCTGTACTGGGTCCAGTGTTGTATGTCATATACATTAATGATCTGGATGATGGGGTGGTAAATTGGATTAGTAATTATGCAGATGATACTAAGATAGGTGGCGTTGTGGATACTGAAGTAGGTTTTCAAAGCTTGCAGAGAGATTTAGGCCAGTTAGAAGAGTGGGCTGAACAATGGCAGATTGAGTTTAATGCTGATAAATGTGAGGTGCTACTTTTTGGTAGGAATACCAAATAGGACATACATCGTAAATGGTAGGGCATTGAAGAATGCAGTAGAACAGAGTGATCTAGGAATAATGGTGCATAGTTCCCTGAAGGTGGAATCTCATGTGGATAGGGTGGTGAAGAAAGCTTTTGGTATGCTGGCCTTTATAAATCAGAGCATTGAGTACAGGAGTTGGGATGTAATGTTAAAATTGTACAAGGCATTGGTAAGGCCGAGTTTGGAGTATTGTGTACAGTTCTGGTCACCGAATTATAGGAAAGATATCAACAAAATACAGAGTACAGAGAAGATTTACTAGAATGTTACCTGAGTTTCAGCACTATAGTTACAGGGAAAGGTTGAATAAGTTAGGTCTTTATTCTTTGGAACGTAGAAGGTTGAGGGGGGACTTGATAGAGGTATTTAAAATAATGAGAGGGATAGATCGAGTTGACGTGGATAGGCTTTTTTCATTGAGAGTAGGGGAGATTCAAACAAAAGGACATGATTTGAGAGTGAAGGGGCAAAAGTTTAAGGGTAGCATGAGGGGGAATTTCTTCACTCAGAGAGTGGTAGCTGTGTGGAATGAGCTTCCAGTAGAAGTGGTAAAGGCAGGTTCGGTATTGTAATTTAAAGTAAAATTGGATAGGTATATGGACAGGAAAGGAATGGAGAGTTACGGGCAGAGTGTGGGCCACTGGGACTAGGTGAGTGTAAGCATTCAGCACGGACTAGAAGGGCCAAGATGGCCTGTTTCTGTGCTGTAATTGTTATATGGTTATATTAATTCTTTTTTGGATTTATTTAAAGAAGGCAGATCAATGTCTTTTGAACAATTAGTCAATAAGTATTCTCTCTCATATTCACACTTTTTACAATATCTTCAAGTTAGACATTTTTTACAAAAATATTTAAGTAATTTTTCTTACATATTAGAGGCTGATTTGCTAAATACTATTATGAATATGAACCCCTTGATGAAAGGTTCTATTGGAAGAATTCATAATTTATTATTACAATGGGATAAGCATCCTTTACTTAAGATTAAACAGGATTGGGAGAAGGAACTCAATTTGCCTTTTATATGGGAGGATTGGACACGGATTCTGAAGCTGGTTAACTCTTCTTCGATCTGTGCTAGTCTTTCACTGATTCAATTTAAAATTGTACATCTTTACCATTTGACGAAGGAGAGACTTTCTAAAATATTTCCCAATGTTGACAAGTATTGTGATAGATGTAAAACTGAGATAGCTACACTGACACATATGTTCTGGTCATATTCTATATTAAAATAGTTTTGGAATTCAGTCTTTTTGACAATTTCTAAAGCACTCAGTATTAACTTACAACCAAATAAATTGACTGTGCCTTTTGGAATAATTCCTCAAAATACCCATGGTATTTCTGTGTCCGACCAACATGTTATTGGGTTTGTTACATTGATAGCTAGGAGGACCATCTTGTTGAAATGGAAGGATATATCAGCTCCTACTTTGTCACAATGGTTTTCTCAAGTGATGCTGTGTCTTAGCTTGGAGAAAATTAGAAGTCGAACCTTTGAACCTTTTTTTGCTTTTGAGAAGAGATCGGGCTCATTTGCTCATTATTATCATTTCAGTTAACTGATAGATTTCCTCCACGATCTAAATGTAAATTTTTTTGATATATCTTTTTTCCTTGTTGACAGTTTGATGTTTATTTTTAGAAGCTTTTTGTATGACGCATGGCTCCGGGGTTGTATCTCCAATGGGTTTCTTTTTTTTTCCCCTCACTTTTCTTGCTTAGTAGAGTTTTTTAAAATCATAAATAATTTCAATCTTTAAGATAATTTCTTCTTTTTTGAGGCATTGTAAGTGTTGTTACTTTGATGTACAAACGTTTGTACTTGTGCTATTTTTGAATAATAATAATAGAGATTGGAAAAGAAAGAGACACCAAGATGGAATATTGCTTCCCAGGTGCCAGGGTCAGTCGAGGATGTCTCGAATCGGGTTCTTGGCATTCTCAAGGGGGAGGGTGAGCAGCCAGAAATCTTGATACACATAGGCACCAATAACATAGGTAGAAAAGGTGTAGAGACCTTGAAGAGAGATTTTAGGGAGCTATGTATAAAGCTGACGAAAGGCCCACCAGGGTACTAAACCCTAGACTGCTGCCTGTACCACGTGCCACGAGAATAATTAGAGGATGATTTGGCAGTGAACGTGTGGCTGAGGAACTGGTACAGGTGCCTGGGGTTCAGATTTATTGTTCTTCTGGAGAAGGTACAACCTGTACAAAAGGAATGGGTTAAACCTGAACACAAGTGGGACCATTATCCTTATGGGCAGGTTTGCTAGAGTTTATCGGGGTGGGGGGGTGAGTGCTGTGGGAACTAGAGTGATATTGCTAAGGATGAGGTAATTGGTTCATAAACAGAGGTAATGTGTAATGACTCTGCTAGCAAATATGCCTAGCCTGGCATATTCTTTGTCTGAACAAAGAAAAAGAAAAAACAGAAACTTGCCGGAACCTACCCTCACCTCTGCCTGTTTCTCGCCGAAGCCATCCCACTCTGACTTAGGCCACTCCGAAGATGGCCACTACGACGATGGCCACTGTACATAGCGGTCTTTCTTTTAAACCTTGGCGTGCCACGTCACGTGCCTGCTCAGTCTAGCCTCTTTTCCCTGAGCTGTTAAAGAAAAATGACCTTCTCTCCACGATGCCTTCAGTCTTCGACTCTCAGCCTCTTGCTTCCGTTGAAAAGACTGTTGAAAGTTTTTCTCTCCCTTTTAAACCTTGGCGCGCTACGTAATGCGCCTGTGCAGTCTAGCCTCTTTTCCCCAAGCTGTTAAAGAAAAACAACCTTCTCTCCGCTATGCCTTCAGTCTTCCACTCTCAGCCTCTTGCTTCGATTGAAATTGCAGGGGCCCTGGCAGAAATATTTAAAATGTTGATATTGACGGGTCAGGTGCTGGAGGATTGGAGGATAGCTTATGTAGTTCTGTAGTTTAAAAAAGGCTCAAAAAGTAAGCCGGAAAATTATAGGCCAGTAAGTTTGACATTGGTAGTAGGTAAATTATTGGAAGGAATACTAAGAGATAGGATCTACAAGTATTTGGATAGACAGGGACTTATTAGAAAAAGTCAGCATGGCTTTGTGCATGGTTAGTCATGTTTAAACAATCTATTAGAATTTTTCGAGGAAGTTACCAGGAAAGTGGATGAAGGGAAGGCAGTGGATGTTGTATACATGGACTTCAGTATGGCCTTTGACAAGGTCCCGCATGGGAGGTTAGTTAGGAAGATTCAGTCGCTAGGTATACTTGGAGAGGTAGTAAATTGGATTAGACATTGGCTCAATGGAAGAAGCCAGAGAGTGGTAGTGGAGGATTGCTACTCTGAGTGGAGGCCTGTGACTAGTGGTGTGCCACAGGGATCAGTGCTGGGTCCATTGTTATTTGTCATCTATATCAATGATCTGGATGATAATGTGGTAAATTGGATCAGCAAATTTGATGATGATACAAAGATACAATTGAAGGTGTAGTGGACAGTGAGGAAGGTTTTCAAAGCTTGCAGAGGGATTTGGACCAGTTGGAGGAATGGGCTGAAAAATAGCAGATGGAGTTTAATGCAGACGTGTGAGGTATTGCACTTTGGAAGGTCAAACCAAGGTAGAACATACAAGGTAAATGGTAGGACATTGAGGAGTGCAGTAGAACAGAGGGATCTGGGAGTACAGATACATAATTCCCTAAAAGTGGCGTCACAAGTAGATAGGGTTGTAAAGAGAGCTTTTGGTACATTGGACTTTATAAATCAAATTATTGAGTATAAGAGTTGGAATGTAATGGTGAGGTTGTATAAGATGTTGCTGAGACCGAATTTGGAGTATTGTGTGCAGTTTTGGTCACCTAATTACAGGAAGGATAAGTATCTATCTATCTATCTATCTATCTATCTATCTAATAAATTTGAAAGAGTGCAGAGAAGGTTTACAAGGATGTTGTCGTGACTTGAGAAACTGAGTTACAGAGAAAGGTTGAATAGGTTAGGACTTTATTCCCTGGAGCGTAGGAGATTGAGGGGTGATTTGATAGAGGTGTATAGAATTATGATGGGTATAGATAGAGTGAATGCAAGTAGGCTTTTTCCACTGAGGTTATGGGAGAAAAAAACCAGAGGTCATGGGTTAAGGGTGAAGGGGGGAAAGTATAAAGGGAACATTGGGGGGGGGGCTTCTTCATGCAGAGAGTGGTAGGAGTGTGGAATGAGCTGCCAGATGAAGTGGTGAATGTGGGCTCACTTTTGACATTTAAGAAAAACTTGGACAGGTATATGGATGAGAGGGGTTTGGAGGGATATGGCCCAGGTGCAGGTCAGTGGGACTAGGCAGAAAAATGGTTCAGCACAGCCAAGAAGGGCCAAAAGGCCTATTTCTGTGCTGTAATGTTTTATGGTTCTATGGTTCAAAATGAGGCTGATGATGGGGCAAAATTGCAGTCGACATGATGAGTTGCCATACCAAAGACAGACATAATTGAAAAGGGTGAATGGAGCAACACACTCCAAATGCCGGAGGGAATTCCTCCAGCACTTTATGTGGTTGGCTTGGATTTCCAGCATCTGCAGATTTTTTCTTCTAGGCTGAGTAAAGGATTGAACGTATTATACTGAATTGGCACAGAATAAGTTAGATGAACTTGTAACAGAACTACAGATTGGCATATATGATGTTGTGGGTATCACCGAATCATGACCTAAAGAAACTTATAGCTGAGAGCATAACGTCCAAGGATACAGATTGTATCGAAAGGACAGACAAGAAGGCAGGAGAGGATGGTGTAAAAATGAAATCATACAATAAGAAAGAGGTGACCAAGGGTCAAAATGAGTTGAGTCACTGTGGGTAGAGCCAAGGAACTGCAAGAATAAAAAGATCCTGATGCGAGTTCTATAGAAATCCCCAAACAGTAGTAAAGATCTGATCTATAAATTACAATGGGAAATAGGAAATGCATGCTAGAAGTACAATGTTATGATAGTAAGAGGGGTAGGTTAGGAAAATCGGGTTGGTGTTGGATCTCAAGAGGGTGAATTTGTAGAATGTCTACAAGATGGTGTTTCAAAGCAGCTCATGGTTGAGCCCAGTAGGGGGTCCCCACTTGTTGATTGGGTGTTGTACAATGACCTGAAATTGATTAAAGAGTTTAAGGTTAAAGAACCCTTAGAGGAAAATGGTCATGATATGACAGAATTGATACTGTAATTTGAGAATGAGAAGCTAAAGTCACATGTATCAGTATTGCTGTAGAGTGAAAGGGAATTACAGAGGCATGAGAGAGGAGTTGGCCAAAACTGATTGGAAAAGAACACTGGCAGGGATGAAGCAATCTGGAAGACACAGAATATTACATCCCAACGAGGAAGAATTATTCTAAAGGCAAGATGATACAACCATGTCCAACAAGAGAAGTCAAAGCCAACATAAAAGTCAAATAGAGGGCATATAATAGAACAAAAATGTGTGGAAAGTAAAAGGATTGGGAAGCTTTTAAAAATCAACAGAAGGCAACCAAAAAAATCATTAAGCAGGAAAAGATGGAATATGAAGAGAATACCAAAAATTTCTTCAGATACATAAAGTCTAAATGAGATTGTGAGAGTGGATATTGGACTGCTGGAAATGATGCTGAAGAGTTAGTAATGGGCAACAAGGAAACTAAAATGAATTGAATAAGTATTTTGCATGAGTCTTCACTAGAAGACACCAGTAGCAGGCTAGAAGTTCGATAGTGTAAGGGGGCAGAGGTGAGTGAAGTTGCATAACAAGATCGATAGATAGATAGATAGATACTTTATTCATCCCCATGGGGAAATTCAACTTTTTTTCCAATGTCCCATACACTTGTTGTAGCAAAACTAATTACATACAATACTTAACTCAGTAAAAAAATATGATATGCATCTAAATCACTATCTCAAAAAGCATTAATAATTGCCTTTAAAAAGTTCTTAAGTCCTGGCGGTTGAATTGTAAAGCCTAATGGCATTGGGGAGTATTGACCTCTTCATCCTGTCTGAGGAGCATTGCATCGATAGTAACCTGTCGCTGAAACTGCTTCTCTGTCTCTGGATGGTGCTATGTAGAGGATGTTCAAAGTTTTCCATAATTGACCGTAGCCTACTCAGCGCCCTTCACTCAGCTACCGATGTTAAACTCTCCAGTACTTTGCCCACGACAGAGCCCGCCTTCCTTACCAGTTTATTAAGACGTGAGGCGTCCCTCTTCTTAATGCTTCCTCCCCAACACGCCACCACAAAGAAGAGGGCGCTCTCCACAACTGACCTATAGAACATCTTCAGCATCTCACTACAGACATTGAATGACGCCAACCTTCTAAGGAAGTACAGTCGACTCTGTGCCTTCCTGCACAAGGCATCTGTGTTGGCAGAAGGTCCTTGGGAAACTGAAAGGGCTGAAGGTTGGCAAGTCACCTGAATCAGATGGTGTGCACCTCAGAGTTCTGAAAGAGGTGACTGAAGAGATTGTGGAGACATTAGTAAAGGTTTTTCAAGAATCAATTGATTCTGGCATGGTTCCAGAGGAATGGAAAATAGCAAATGTCACACCACTCTTCAAGAAGGGAGAGAGAGGCAGAAGAAAGGAAATTATAGGCCAGTCAGTCTAACCTCAGTGGTTTGGAAGATGTTGGAGTCGATTGTTAAGGATGTGATTTTGGGTTACTTGTATGTATGTAATAAAGTAGGCCATAATCAGCAAGGTTTCCTTAAGGGAACATCTCACCTGATGAATCTGTTGGAATTTTCTGATGAAATAACAAGCAAGATAGACAAAAGACAATGGATGGATGTTGTGTACTTGAAGTTTCAGAAGGCAGTTGACAAATTAAGAGCCAAGGAAAGATGCTGCATAGATAAAGCAGTGGCTGAACAGCAGGAGGCAAAGAGTGGGAATAAAGGGAGCTTCTTCTGGTTGGCTGCCGGTGACTAGTGCTGTTCTGCAGGGGTCAGTGTTGGGATCACTTCTTTTTAAGTTATATGTCAATGATATGGATGACCATATTTATAGCTTTGTGGCAGGGTCTGCGGATGGTATGATGATAGGTGGAGGGGCAGGTAGTTCTGAAGAAGAGGCCACACAAGGACTTAGACAGATTAGGAGAACAGGCAGCTAGAATGCAGTGTTGGGAACTGTCACTTTGGTAGAAGAAATAATAAGGCAGATTATTTTCTAAATGGAGAGAAAATTTAAAAATCTGAGGTGCAAAGGGATTTGGTTGTCTTATGCAGGATTCTTTAAGGATTAATTTGCAGGTTGAGTCAGTGGTGAGAAAGACAAATGCAAGGATAGCATTGTTTTCAAGAGGACTAGAATATAAAAGCAAGGATGCAATTTTGAGAACTTATAAAGTATCAGCGAGGCCTCACAGAGTACTGTGAGCAGTTTTGGTCTCCTCGTCTTAGAAAGGATGTGCTGACATTGGAGAGGGTTCAAAGTAGATTCATAAAAATGATTCTGGGATTGAACAGCTTGTCATATGAAGAGCATTTGATGGGCTCTCACTGGGCCTCACTGGAATTCAGAAGAATGAGGGGTGACCTCACTGAAACCTATTGAAAGTTGTAAGGTCTAGATGGAGTGGATGTCTCCTATGGCAGAGGAGTCTAAGACCTGAGGACAGAGCCTCAGAATAGAGGGGCATCGTTTTAACATTGGAATGATGAGTTATTTCTTTAGCAAGGGTGGCGAATCTGTGGAATTCGTTTCCACATCTGGCTATGGTTGCCAACTCATTGGGTCTATTTAAGGTGGAGATTAATAGGTTCTTGATCAATAAGGGCATCAGAGGTTACGGGGAGAAGTTAGAATGGGTTCGAAAGGGACAATAAATCAAACAAGATGGAATGGAGGAGCAGACCCCTTGGGCTGACTGGCCTAATCCCGTTCCTCTGTCTCTTAGGCTTATAGTCTTATTCCACAATCCAGGAACTCAGTTACCATTCTATAACTCAGGTTCTCAGAACTATTGTTCAACCCATTTTTAAAATTTTAACTATTTATTTATTTTTTATTCTTTATTTGATAATTATTATTGATTTGTTCTTTGTATGTGCACAGACTGTTTTTTTGCTCATATTGTTTGTCAGTCTTGTTTGAGTGTAGCAACACACACTATGTTGGAGGAAGACGGCAGACCAAGTAGCAGCTATTGAAAAGAACAAACAGTCGACGTTTCGGCCCAAGGCCCATCATCAAGGAGTCCCTTCAGCCCACGTTCCACCCCTGCTCAGCCAGCCAATCACTGACAAAGTTTCACCTGGACAGAGTCAGGGACAAACTTTATAATATACTGCAGTCACGGCACCTCTGAAATTAAACAGAGCTTCTCCAGCATTTTGTATGTTGACCACTAGAGGGGGCGGAAGAGCCAGATTTCAGACGTTCCAATGGCAGTCTTAACACAAAATACTCTGCAGATGCTGGGGTCAAAGCAATACGCACAACACGCTGGAGGAACTCGGCAGGTTGGGCAGCATCCGTGGAAACGAACAGTCAATGTTTCGGGCCGAGACCCTTCGTCAGGACAGTCTTATGTTTGTTTGTCTCCCTCCCTCTCTTCGATCCAACGAGTCTGTACAGTCCAATTACTCTAATTTAACCAATTAACCCCATATCCCGAGGTGCAGGATCTCGGCATGAAATCATTTCTATGGATGCAGGCCGACCTTCTGTTATGTACTCTCTAGAACCTCCACACCCTTCCTCTAGTGAGCCAACCAAAACGACACATAATATACCTGCCTAATAAAAAAGAAATTCAGCGAGCCAAGCTGGATCTGTGGATGTGGAAAGATGGGCAAAAATTTCTGTCACCACGGCACAGAAAGAGGGCCATCCAGCCCATACCGAGCTATTATTCTCTCGGCCCGAAACGGTGACTGTTTCCACAGATGCTGCCCGACCTGCTGAATTCATCCATTGTGTTGTACGTGTTGCTTTGACCCCAGCATCTGCAGTGCACTTTGTGTTTGTTATTCTGCTTGTTCCATTGCCTTGTACTCGAACCAAAGCCTTCTCATCGATATGTCTATCCATATTTTTCTGAAATGTTGAAATCAAACATGCATTTCCTCTGGCAGATTGTTTCACACACTCATGTTCCCTTTAAACATTTCACCTTTCACTCCTAACCCATGATCTTTAGTTATAGTCTCACCCAAACTCAGTGGAAAAAGCCAGTTTGCAGTTACCACATCTATATATGCAAATGTTTACCATATTTATGTATCCTATTGATTTTGTATACTTCTATCAAAATTCCCTTCATTCTCATACGTTCCATGGAATAAATTCCTAACCTACTCAACCATTCCCTTTAACTCAGGTTCTCCAGATCGGGCAACATTCTTGTAACTATCTTCTGCACTCTATCTTTCCTATAGGTAGGTGACCAGAATTGTACACAGTACACCAAATTTGGCCTTATCAACGTATTATACATATATCTTCAACATAACATCCCAGCTCCTGTACTCCATGCTTTGATATAAAGGCCAACATTCCAAAAACTCTGATTCTGACTCCATCCACAGTACGTGTGACAGCACTTTCGAGGAACTGTATGTCTGTATTCCCAGATCCCTCTGTTCTGCCACACTCCTCGGATTCAAACTGATTTACAACACGTGCATGGAAACATAGCGGAATGTGTCATGTGCATTAACAATCAATGCACCCAAGGATGACACGGGGCAGCCCGAAAATGTCGCCACACAATCCGGCACCTATACTGCATGTCCTTCTGTGCAAGTCCTACCCTGGTTTGTCCTCCCAAAGTGCAACTCCTGCACGCATTATATTCCACCTGCAAACTGTAAGTCTTTAACTATAAATTCTTCAAGTGTCCAGATTGATGGCATTCTCTCCATGTGCCTGCTCAAGTTGCAACTCCAACAGGACCCAAATTTTGACATTTTCCTGATTGAGGCAAATGGTTTGCTTGAGAACTGACCCACCCAAGCTCTGCAACTGGTGTATTCAGAATAGAAAATGCCTTTACTGAGTCTCCTCACACTCCAAAACCTCAGCTCTACCACTGAAGGGAAAATGGCAACCATCACAGGGGAACATCAGCCTCAGTTCACTGCAGCCTAACTTGCTCCATTACGTTGTTACTGCATCATTCTTGGAGCTGGATCTGAATTCTCCATCCAAGACAACATGCACTTTAAAGTCCAGACAGTTCAAAGGTGGGGGGGGGGGGTGGGTTGCCAGCAGGGTATCAGTTAGTGAAATGTTTTTACAGCCCCAGCCACCCGGCTTCAATTCCTACTGCTCTGTGAGGAGTTTGTACCTTCTCAATTTCCAAAGATATACAGGTTAGGGCAGTGAGTTGGGGGAATGTTATGCTGGTGCAGGGAGTGTAGCAGCACTTGTGGGCTGCCCCAGCATGTCCTCAGACTGTATTGGTCGATGACACATTTCACTGTGTTTCTATGAACAGGAATCAAATCAAACTACTTGTATTTTCACAAAGGCACCAAGTATCAGTGCTTCAGCAAAGTGCACATGCTGAAATAAATACATTTGTCAAAAATGACCAGATTTTAGGGTAACGGGTGAAGGCTTATGCTGAAGTTAGGAGTTTGAAGAGATTTGGTATGTCAACAAAAACACTCAAGAACTTCTATAGATGCACTGCAGAGAGCATTCTGCCAGGCTGCATCACTATCTGGTATGGGGGGGGGGGGGGGGAGCTACTGCACAGCCCTGAAAGAAGCTGCAGAGGGTCATAAGTTTAATCAGCTCCATCTTGGGTACTAGCCTACAAAGTACCCTGGCCATCTTCAAGGAATGGTGTCTCAGAAAGGCAGTGTCCATTATTAAGAATTACCAGCACCCAGGGCATGCCCTTTTCTCACTGTTACCATCAGGTAGGAGGTACAGAACTCCATCTGGTTCCTAAATGGACATTGAACCAATAAATACTACCTCACTTTTTTTATATTTTTGTTTTTACACAATTTTTAATCTATTCCATATACATATACTGTAATGGTTTTACTTATATGTTTTTACTTTTTCTTCTTCATTATGTATTGCATTGAACTGCTGCTGCTAAGTTAACAAATTTCACGACACACGTTGGTGATAATAAACCTGATTCTGAAGGCTCTGGAGTTGAGCAAAACACAAGTTAACACAATAATGTTAAATCTCAACCGATGTGTGTGGTAACCCATACTGGTGAAAATGACCTTGATCCTCAGTTCAATATTTTATTTGGAGATACAGCATGGAATAGACCTTTCCAGTCCAAGCTGCACCACCCAACACCCAGGTAAGTGTGGGGTGGTTCATTTTGGAAGAATATAGCACTAATGGTAAGACTCTTGGCAGTGTGGAGGATCAGAGGGATCTTAGGGTCCAAGTCCACAGAACATCAAAGCTGCTACGCAAGTTGACTCTGTGGTTAAGGCGGCATACGGTGCATTGGCCTTCATCAATTGAGAGGTAAAGATATAGCTATACAGGACCCTGGTCAGACCCCACTTGGAGTACTGTGCTCAATTCTGGTTGCCTCACTATAAGGACGCAGAAACCATAGAAAGGGTGCAGCGGAGATTTACAAGGATGTTGCCTGCAATGGGGAGCATGTCTTATGAGAATAGGTTGAGTGAACTCGGCCTCCTCTCCTTGAGGCAATGGAGGATGAGAGGCGACCTGATAGAGGTGTACAAGATAATGAGAGGCATTGGTCGTTTGTATAGTCAGAGGCTTTCCCCCAGGGCCGAAATGGCTAGCATGAGAGGGCATAGCTTTATGGTGCTTGGAAGTAGGTGCCAACGAGATGTCAGGGGTAAGTTTTTTTTAAAAATGCAGAGTGGCGAGTGCGTGGAATGGGCTGCTGGCAGCGGCAGTGGAGGCAGAAATGATAGGGTCTTTTACGAGACTCCTTGATGCTACATGGAGCTTAGAAAAATAGAGGGCTATGGGTAACGCCTAGGTAGTTCTAAGGTAGGGACATGTTCAGCACAACTTTGTTGGCTGAAGGGCCTATATTGTGCTTTCTATGTTTCTAAGCTAATTACTGTATTTAATCCTAGCAGAATCACAGTACAACTTACAATGACCAATTAAACTGCAAACTTGAATGAGTTTGGAGTATGGAAGGAAACAGGAGCTCCACTACTCACGGAAAGAACATATAAAACTCTTACAGAGGATGCTGGAATTGAACTCTGACACCCTGAGCTCTACAAGCATTGTGCTAACTGCCATGCTACCATGGCACTCAATATGACAGATTGAGCCATGAATGAGGAAGAGCTGTCTGTGTAGTAGTCAGCAGAGGTGTGAGAATCTACTGGCTGTTCAGATCTTAATTATTTGCTCTGGCCAAACAGCAGCACCTGCAATCTAATGATCCTCACAAGTAGAGGGTAGCAATGCCCTCTATTACCAGCAGGGAAGGAAATACAAGACCTTAAAGGCACATACTCGTCATTTTAGAAACAGTTTCTACCCCTCTACTATCAGACTTCTGAACAGTCCAAGAACGCATAAACACTATTTTGCTCTCATTTTGCACGACTTATTTCTTACTGTAACCTAGGTTGACATAAACAAGGATGAAAAAGTAGATAAAATTTACAAGGATGTTGCCAGGACTGGAGGATCTGAGTTATAGAGAAAGACTGAATAGGTTAGGACTTTATTCCTTAGAATGTAGAAGTTTGAGAGGAGATTTGACAGAGGTATACAACATCATGAGGGATATAGATAAGGTAAATGCAAGCAGGCTTTTTTCCCACTGAGGTTGGGAATGACTAAAACTAGGGATCATGGGTTAAGGGTGAAAGGAGAAAAGTTTAAGGGGAACATGAGGAGAAACTCATGGAGGGGACATGGGGGTCGTGAGAGTGTGGAATGGGCTGGCAGCACAAATGATCCGTGCAAGCTCAATTTCAATGCTTAAGTGAAATTTGGATAGGTACATGGATGGTAGGGGTATGGAGGGCCATGGTCTCAGTTCAGGTCGATGGGAGTAGGCAGTTTAGATGGTTTAAACACGGACTGTAGATGCACTGTAGGGACTGTTTCTGTGCTGTGCTTTTCTATGACTCTAATGGTATTTATGTATTGCAATATACTGCTGCTGCAAAACAACAAATTTCATGATGCATGTCAGTGACAATAAACCTAATTCTGAAGAAGTCTAATGCATGTCAAAAGTATATACTGCAGACTACAGAGAAGCAAGATAAAAAGTGATCTCAAATGAAAGATGGGTTAGGATTTTCTTTTTTTTATTTTATAGCAAATCATTTCATATGTATCTTCAGAAAAAATAGTATGGCTAAGACTGACACTACCTGTGTTTTTATATATTCAAATATTCTGCTCTTATCAAATTCCTCCTTCCTCAGCCTTTTACCTCCTCCATCTATCACCTGCCAGCTTCTTTCGTCATTCTCACCCATCTATCTTCTTCCTCACCTGGTCACATCTATCACCTGTTTTTTGCACTTCTGTACCCTTCCTCTCCAGTCCTGATGAAGGGTCTCTGTCCAAATCATCGACTGTGTATTCCCTTCCATAGATGCTGTCTGACCAACTGAATATTGCTTATTCTTTAAGCTTGCTTAATCTCAAATACATTCTCACACGGAGGCCAGTCTTCCCCATCTTGAATGCACAAAGTATAAGGAATAAAGTGGATGAGCTTGAGGTTCAGTTGGAAATTGGCAAGTACGATGTTGTGGGAATAAGAGACATGGCTTCAAGCAGACAGGGCCTGGGAAATGAATATTCAAGGATATACATCTTATCAAAAGGACAGACCGACTGGCAGAGGGGGTGGGGTGGCTCTGTTGGTGAGGAATGATATTCAGTCCCTTGCAACGGGGAACATAGAATCAGGGGATGTAAGCATCAGTATGGATAGAACTGAGAAATTCTAAGGGTAGAAAGACCCTAATGGGAGTTATCTACAGGCCCCCAAACAGCAGTCTGGATGTAGGGTGTAAGTTGAATGAAGAGTTAAAATTGGCATGTTGCAAAGGTAATGATACAGTTGTCATGGGGGATTTCAACATTCAGGTAGACTGGGAGAATCAGAATGGTACTGGACCCCAAGAAAGGGAGTTTGTGGAGTGCCTCCGAGATGGATTCTTAGAACAGCTTGTACTGGAGCCTACCAGGGAGAAGGCAATTCTAGATTTAGTGTTGTGCAATGAACCGGAGTTGATCAGGGACCTCGAGGTAAAGGAACCATTAGGAGATAGTAACCATAATATGATGTTTTAACCTACAATTTGAGGAGAAGGGAAAATCGGATGTGTCAGTATTACAGTTGAACAAAGGAAACTATGGAGCTATGAGGGAGGAGCTGGCCAAAGTTCAATGGAACAACAATGGCAGGTATTTCTGGGAATAATGCAGAAGGTGCAGGTTCGGTTCATTCCAAAGAGGAAGAAAGTTCCTAAGGGGAGTACGGGGCGGCCATGGCTGACGAGGGAAGTAAAGGACAGTATAAAAATAAAAGAGAAGTATAACATTGCAAAGATGAGTGGGAAGCCGGAAGACTGGGAAGCTTTTAAAGAGCAACAGAAAATAACAAAAAAGGCAATACACAGAGAAAAAATAAGATACGAAGGTAAACTAGCCAAGAATATAAAGGAGGATAGTAAAAGCTTCTTTAGATATGTGAAAAGCAAAAAAAGTTAAGATCAAAATTGGGTCACTGAAGTCAGAAACGGGTGAATTTATTAAGGGGAACAAGGAAATGGCAGATGAGTTGAACAGGTACTTTGGATCTGTCTTCACTAGCAAACACACAAACAATATCCCAGATGTAATAGTGGCCAAAGGAACTAGGGTAATGGATGAACTGAATGAAATTTATATAAGGCAAGAAACAGTGTTGGATAGACTGTTGGGTCTGAAGGCTGATAAGTCCCCGGGACCTGATGGTCTGCATCCCAGGGTACTTAAAGAGGTGGCTCCAGAAATTGTGGACGCATTGGTAATCATTTTTCAATGTTCTATAGATTCAGGATCAGTTCCTGCGGATTGGAGGGTGGCTAATGTTGTCTCACTTTTTAAGAAAGGAGGAAGAGAGAAAACAGAGAATTATAGACCGGTTAGCCTGACGTCAGTGGTGGGAAAGATGCTGGACTCAATTATAAAAGAGGAAATTACGACACATTTGGATAGCAGAAGAAGGATCAGTCCGAGTCAGCATGGATTTATGAAGGGAAAATCATGCTTGACTAATCTTCTGGAGTTTTTTGAGGATGTAACTATGAAAATGGACAAGGGAGAGCCAGTGGATGTAGTGTACCTGGACTTTCAGAAAGCTTTTGATAAAGTCCCACATAGGAGATTAGTCGGCAAAATTAGGGCACATGGTATTGGGGGCAGAGTACTGACATGGATTGAAAACTGGCTGGCTGACAGGAAACAAAGAGTAGCGATTAACGAGTCCCTTTCGGAATGGCAGGCTGTGACCAGTGGGATACTGCAAGGTTTGGTGCTGCGACCGCAGCTGTTTACAATATACATTAATGATTTAGATGAAGGGATTAAAAGTAACATTAGCAAATTTGCCAATGACACAAAGCTGGGTGGCAGTGTGAAATGTCAGGAGGACGTTATGAGAATGCAGGGTGACTTGGACAGGTTGGGTGAGTGGGCAAATGTATGGCAGATGCAGTTTAATGTGGATAAATGTGAGGTTATCCACTTTGGTGGCAAGAACAGGAAGGCAGATTACTATCTAAACGGAGTCAGGTTAGGAAAAGGGGAAGTACAATGAGATCTAGGTGTTCTTGTACATCAGTCAATGAAAGCAAGCATGCAGGTACAGCAGGCAGTGAAGAAAGCTAATGGCATGCTGGCCTTTATAACAAGAGGAATTGAGTATAGGAGTAAAGAGGTCCTTCTGCAGCTGTACAGGGCCCTGGTGAGACCCCGCCTGGAGTATTGTGTGCAGTTTTGGTCTCCAAATTTGAGGAAGGACATTCTTGCTATTGAGGGAGTGCAGCATAGGTTCAAAAGGTTAATTCCCAGAATGGCGGGACTGTCATATGTTGAAAGATTGGAGCGACTGGGCTTGTATACACTGGAATTTAGAAGGATGAGAGGGGATCTGATTGAAACATATAAGATTATTTAGGGATGGGACACGCTGGAGGCAGGAAGCATGTTCCCGCTGATGGGCGAGTCCAGAACTAGAGGCCACAGTTTAAGAATAAGGGGTAGGCCATTTAGAACAGAGATGCGGAAAAACTTTTTCATCCAGAGAGTGGTGGATATGTGGAATGCTCTGCCCCAGAAGGCAGTGGAGGCCAAGCCTCTGGATGCTTTCAAGAGAGAGTTAGATAGAGCTCTTATAGGTAGCGGGGTCAAGGGCTATGGGGAGAGGGCAGGAACGGGGTACTGATTGTGTATGATCAGCCATGATCACACTTGCTGTCTCGGCTTACAACTCCTTCCCATCACTGAAGCTTGCACTCAGCTGGTAGCAATATTACCTACAAGTTGGAAGATTTGCGTGTTTTGTGGTACATTGGTTGTAATGATCGTACATTCTGTGACACACGATTGAGCAGTGTGAGAGCTTGTGAAATAAAGCTATGACAAATCATGTTGAGTACTGAACCAGACCGGGTCCACTGTGAGAATGTGGCAATACTTCCCTCCAGTATTTTTCAAGACTCGGGCATGTCTGTACTTTTTAAAGTAAATTTTAAACCAAACCCTTTGACTGCCTTATTCGGTATTGTTGGAGGAAAAGATATTATCTTGGAGACTCCTGAACTGCACATTTTGGCTTTTATCTCTCTTATAGTTCAGAGGGCATTGTTGCTTAGGTGGAAGGATTTTGCTCCACCTACTCATGCTCAATGGTTAAGCGATGTTATGTCATGCTAAATTTAGAGAAGACTCGTCGTTCAATTTCTGACTCAAGACAAGACTTTTTAACCTTGTGGGGACCTTTTCTGAATTACTTTCAAAATCTTTGATTTGTTATCAAGTACAGATGTTGGCTAATAATGTTTTACTATATAAGGATTTTTTTTCCCTTTTTCTTTCTTTACCAAACAGCTTTTCTTGGTAGTGGGTTTAGATTTTTTTGTATAATAAAATTACTTCTCAATATTACAATTCAATTTATATGAATATGGGGTAATGAGACTAAGTGCGATTCACATATATCATAACTGATATATGATATATATCCTCCTGTACTCTATTCTTTTTAGTAAGAAATCAATATTGAAAAAGAAAGAGAACTTGGCTGACTGATTAGGCCTCCTTCTCACCGAGGGCTCTCTCTTTTTGTGCAGGCCTTTGAGTGCACACATTTTTCACGTCAGTACCCTGGGTCATCGCTCCAGCTGTATAAATTTCACAGTGTGTACTGTAGCTAACATACCTCAGTAAAAATGTTTCATCCACGGCTCCGTTGTAGTTCTTGCTCCATGCATACAGAACGACGAGGCCACGTTCAGGTTGGAGGAGTAACACCTCATATCCCGTCAGGATACCAGGAACAATGATTTCTCCAACTTTTAGTATCTTCTCTCCCTCCCCTCTTCTTCAATTCCCCACTCTGACTCTGCCCCCACCACTTCTCTTCACTTGCCTACCACCTCCCCCTGGTGTCCCTTTCTTCTTTTCTCCTCTCCAATCAGATTCCTTCTTCTCCAGCTCTTTACCTTTTCCACCTGTTACCTCCCAGCTTCTTACTTCAGCCACACCCCCCCCCCCCACCCTCCTGGCTTCACCCATCACCTAATTTGTACCCCTTCCCCTCCCCCATACTTTTAAAACATTCTGCCTTCCTTTCCCTTTCTTTTCAGTTCTGACAAAAAGTCTTGGCTTAAAATGCTGACTTGTTTATTCTCACCACACGTGCTGCTGGACCTGCTGTTTCTCCAGCACTGTGTGTGTTGCTCTGGATTTCCAGCATCTGCAGAATCACTTCTGGTTGGGGAAATACATACCTTTTGTTTGTGGAATCATTTAGTGAAATGACTGCCTGGAAAGGAGAGGTAACAGGGAACAAATTCTTGCTTCAGTGCTGCTGTGATGTGTTATTTTATTTTTTTGAGGGGAAATGGTGATGACCCTGATGATGTCAGTGAAAATATTTAAACCAAGTGATGCAGCAGGGAAAAGAAGCAATTTTGGATTAGGCAAATATAAAACGGCTTCTTTCTGTGCAAAAATGTTAAAGATTACATTTCTAGAGCCCAAAACTGATGGAGGTAATCAAATACTTGGAGAGTGGAGCACACAGCCCTCAGAAAGGAAAGAGATCAAAGGATCTGCCATCCTTAAGGCAGATAGAATAATTTGTATTGAAGAGAATTTCCTCTCCTATGTTACTGCATTTTAAAGCTCTCTTTCCCCTCCAATGAGGTGAAAGAAGTTGGACAGTGACAGACTGGAGATCTCTCAGAACAGTAAAAATGTGCTAAGGCATCCAGTCCCCGACCAGCGGGTGACTTGAAAGTAGAAAGTCTCCAGTTGCCACAGTTCACATTATGTGGGCCGCAGCGATCCGCCACGTACAGTGAGCTTGGTCTGAGCGCTCGCTGCTATGTAGGTTCCGTATCAAGGCACTTCCACTGAGACAAGGCCAATGCCCCGAAGTGTAAAACAAAACAGCTCATGAGATGATTAGTAATGGATCCTATGTGGAGCAGCTCCGGGAAGGCCAGGCCACTCCAGGTCGGTTGGCTCTGATGTTACAAAGGGGAAAGAGAGAGAGTCCTGCGATGTACAGAATGGGGCCAAGTCCTTTTCGCCCCCTGCCCTTCTTCAATCCATTCTGTGTCAGCACCAGAGGCAGCCTTTGACTCTTCAGTGATGCTGACCATCAGAGAGGGGAACCTGTCAACAACAGCAAGGGAAACTGTTATTGGAATTGGTTTATTATTGTCACATATACTGAGATACAGCCAAGAGCTCCTCTTGCATATTGTTGATACAGATCAGATCATTACACAGTGCACTGAGGTAGAACAAGGTAAAACAATAATACAGAATAAAGTGTAACATCTACAAAAACATGCAATCCAAGTAAATGATAAAGTGCAAGACTATAATGAGGTGGAATGGGAGGAGAAGAGCCCCTCTTACCATACTAGGGAACTATTCAAATGGCTGCTAACAGCAGGGTAGAAGCTGCCCCTGAGCTTGCTGATGAGTGTTTTCAGGCTTTTGTATCTTCTGCCTGATGGAAGGGAGACTGCCCTGGGAGTTCTGACCTTTGATTATGTTGGCTGCTTTGCTGAGGCAGTGAACAGTGCAGACGGAGTTCACGGAGGGGAGGCTGGTTCCTGTGATGTGCTGAGCTGTGTCCACCATTCTCTACAGTTTGTTGTAGTCACGGGCAGAGCGGTTCCATGCCAGGCCGGGATGCATCCAGACAGGATGCTTCCTGTGGTGCACTGACAGAAATTGGTAAGAGTTGATGGGGATATGCCAAGTTTCTTTAAACACCTGAGAAAGTAGAGGCCATAGCACCTACATCGTTGGATAGTTGAAACATCCAACTCAGTTTTAAATATGTCCAGTGACTTGGCCTCCAGAGCCATCTGTGGCAATGAATTTCAAAAATTCACCACCCTCCAGTTATAGAAATTATTTATTCTTTATTCAAACTCATTCAGTAGAGGTTTCATCTATTAAAGTGATTCCTTACAGAAGGAATCCAACTGAAACAGCCAAGAGCTGTAGAGTTTGGGATGGAAATGTGGTGTGGATCAGGCCAGAGTGGACCTGGGGAGCCACAAGGGAAATACTTAACATCGGACTTCATTTCAGATCTTTCGAGGAACTGTATTCAGCTCTGGCCAATTTAGTGATGATAAACGAAGTTTGGAGATAGCCCTGGTTAATGTTCACTATACCATCAGATGGTGGACTACAAAGTCCTCCTATATATCCCCTGCCATTTAGAAATGGTTACAAGGTTTTCAAAACGAGACAAATTCTTCTGAGCTCAAAGGGTGTGACATTGGAGTTAAGACAGAAGTCAGGAACCATAAGCAGAAGAATGGGAGAAGGCAGGAGAATGGGATAGAGGGGGATGATAATTCAGCCATGATGGAATGGTAGAGCAGACTTGTTGGGACAAATGGCTTAATTCTGCTGCTGTGTCATAAGGTTATTGTCATAGTGTAATACCACATGGAAACAGGCCCGCCAGTCCATCTGGTCCGTGCTAACCAAGAGGTCCCTTTTGCCTGCGTTTGACCTGTAACTTTCCAAGTTTCCCCATTCATGTGCCAACTCAACTACCTATTAAACATTGTTACTGCAGCAGCCTCAACTGCTTTCTCTGAAAGCTCATTCCACATTAGTATAACCCTTCGTGTTGAAAAACAAGTTGCCCCTCAAGTTCCTATTACATCTTGCCCCTTACCTCAAACCTATACCCTGTAGCTCTTGATTTCCTGATTCTGGGAAAAAGACTTAGTCATTTCACAAGTGCAATTGGAACCAAGCTCCTACATGGTTGGATGATTAGGGAGGGGGGATCAATTAGAGTGTTCAAGAAGAGAGCAGTACATTTTAATCCTCAGTGTTCAAAGTTTAAAGTAGATTTACTATTAAAGTACACACATGTCACCATACACAACACTGAGATTTGTTTTCTTGCAGGCATTCACAGTGGAACAAAGATATACAAGAGAATCAATGAAAGACTACACACAAAGTTAAACCTATAAGGATAGGGTAAGCAGTTCAGCCTTAGAATGATGGAATGGAGTTGAGGTGCGAATGTTTCAATGAGTAACTCACGAGGATGTTATCACTCACTGCACACATACCTAGCTCATCTTGTTACCAGCTCCAGTAAAGTGCAACAGTGAGGATGACAGAGCAGACAACAGTCCCCACTACACCTGCTGCGATGTGCCAAGGTGATCCTGGAACTGGGAAGGGTGTGGAAAGAGTGAGAAAATTAATATCATGTGACTGAAGCACAGCAGTCGTTGTGCACTGCAGTAGCAAACAGGAGCACTCGAGTTAAAACTGCCCCAAGCCGGAACTGTGCAGCTGCCATGGATAAAGCCATGGCTACCACACTGTTGTCACGGCAACAGGTTGAAGTTCCTCAATTCAAGGTCAGAGCCAAAGTAAATTTATCAATGCTTACACTCAGTGGCCACTTTATTAGGTACACCTGCTCAGTGATGCAAATACCTCATCAGCCAATCATGTGGCAGCAACTCAATGCACAAAAGAATGCCGGCATGGTCAAGAGGCTCAGTTGTTGTTCAGACCAGAGACCAGAATGGGAAAGAAATGGGATCGAAGTGACTGTGACAGGGGAATGATTGTTGGTGCCAGACAGGGTGGTTTGAGAATCTCAGAAACTGATCTCCTGGGATTTTGACACACAACAGTCTCTAGAGTTTACAGAGAATGGTGTGAAAAACACCCAGTGAGCAGCAGTTCTGTGGGAGAAAACACCTTGCTAATGACAATGGTCAGAGGAGAATGGTCACACAGGAAGGCGAAAGTAACTCAATTAACTATATGTTACCACAGTGGTGTGCAGCAGAGTGTCTCTAAATGCACAGCACATCGCTGCAGCACCAGAAGATCACACTGGGTTCCGTACCTGTACATGTTAAAGTGGCCACTGAGTGCACGTCTCCATACACTATATTAACTTTTCATTTATTTTCTTTCAGTCAGTTAAGGAAAATAAACAAATACTATGCAGAAACAAAGACTGACAACCAACCAATGTGCAAAAGACAACAAATTATTCAAATAAAATACAAACAATGCTGAAAAATGAGTTGTAAAGTCTTTGAAATCAAGTGTGTAGGTTGTGGAATCAGTTCAAAGTTGAGGTGATGGAAGTTACCCACACAGAGCCTGCGCCACACAAATATACCCACGTAACAAATTAACCAACTAACCTGCTTGTCTCTGAAACGTTGCAGGAAACCAGGGCACCTGGAGCTCCACGCAGTCATGGGGAGAACGTAAAAACTCCTTACGGACACTGTCAGAATTGAATCCGAGTCACTGGTGCTACAATAAACACTATGCCGAAGGGCCTGTACTGTTCCCTGTCCCATGGATAGGAAAGGTTTAGAACAATATGGGATAAACCTGAGCAACTGCAACTGGCTTAAATGGAACCCTTAATCATTGTGGACTAGCCAGGCTGAAGAGCCTGTATGCATTGAGGGCTGTACGAGTCAAATCACAATAACTCTGAACCATTAGCAAGCAAACAGTATGCACAACCTGATGGCGTGAGCAGACCATAAGATATAGGAGCAGAATAAGGCCATTTGGACCATTGAGTGCTCCACCATTACATCATGGCTAATCCAATTTTCCTCTTAGCCCCAATCTTCTACCTATATCCCTTCATGTCCTGACCTATCAAGAACTCATCAACCACTGACTAAAATATACATAAAGATTTGTCCTCCACAGCTGGCCATGGCAAAGAATTCTACAGATTCACGACTCTCTGGCTACAGAAATTTCTCTTCATCGCCATTCCAAAAGGACACCCCTCTATTCTGACTTACTCCCACCATAGGAAACATCCTCTCCACATCCACTCTATCAAGGCCCTTCACAGTTCGATAGGTTTCAATTAGGTCACCCTTCATTCTTCTGAATTCTAGTGAATACAGGCCAAGAGGCATCATATGTTCTTCATATGACAAGATATCAACCTTGGAATAATTTTTATGAACCTTCATTGAATCCTCTCCAGTTTCAGGTCAAGTCAAGTCAACTTTTATTGTCATTTCAATCATAACTGCTGGTACAGTGCACAGTAAAAATGAGACGACGTTTTTCAGGACCATGGTTTACATGACACAGTACAAAAAACTAGACTGAACTACGTAATAAAAAAAAAATACAGAGAAAGCTATACTAGACTACAGACCTACACTGGACTGCATAAAGTGCACAAAACAGTACCGGCATTACAATAAATAATAAACAGGACAGTAGGGCAAGGAGTCAGTCCAGGCTCCGGGTATTGAGGAGTCTGATAGCTTGGGGCAAGAGACTGTTATATAGTCTGGTCGTGAGAGCCCGAATGCTTCGGAGCCTTTTTCCAGATGGCAGGAGGGAGAAGAGATTGTATGAGGGGTGCATGGGGTCCTTCATAATGCTGTTTCCTTTTCGGATGCAGTGTGTAGTATAAATGTCCGTGATGGCGTTAAGAGAGACCCCGATGATCTTCTCAGCTGACCTCACTATCCATTGTATATTGTTCTAAACTTTTCCTATCCATGGGACAGGGAACAGTACAGGCCCTTTGGCATAGTGTTTATTGTAGCACCAGTGACTCGGATTCAATTCTGACAGTGTCCGTAAGGAGTTTTTACGTTCTCCCCATGACTGCGTGGAGCTCCAGGTGCTCTGGTTTCCTGCAACGTTCCAGCATATCCTTTCTGAGATAAGAGGCCCAAAACTGTTGACAATACTCCAAGTAAGGCCTCACCAATGCTTTATAAAGTCTCATTATGACTTCCTTGCTTTTACATTCTAGTCCTCTCGAAACGAATGTGAACATTACATTTGCCTTCCACACCACCAACTCAACTTGCAAATTAACCTTTAAAGGATCTTGCATAGTTTTTAGTGTTTTTTCTCCATTTGGAGAAAGTCTCATTTCCTGACACTGTATTCCATTGGCCACTTCTTTGCACATATTCCTAATTCAAGTCCTTCTAAGGCCTCTCTGCTTCCTCAAAACCACCTTTCCCTCCACCTATCTTCATATCATCTGCAAACTTTGCAACAAAGTCATCAATACCATCATCCAAATCATTGACATATAACAAAAAAGTAATCAGTCCCAACACAGAACACTCTGCAATACAACTAATCACCGGCAGCCAACCAGAAAAGGTCCCTTTATTCCCACTCTTTGCCTCCTGCCAATCAGCCACTGTTTTATCCATGCTAGAATCTTCCCTGTAATACCATGGGCTCGTAGCTTGTTAAGCAGCCTCATAGAAACAGAAAACCTACAGCATTATACAGGCCCTTCGGCCACAAAGTTGTGCTGAACATGTCCCTACCTTAGAAATTACTAGGCTTACCTATAGCCCACTATTTTTCTAAGCTCCATGTACCTATCTAAAAGTCTCTTAAAAGACCCTATCATATCCGCCTCCACCACCATTGCTGGCAGCACATTCCACGCACTCACCACTCGTTGCGTAAAAAACTTACTCTGACATCTCCTCTGTACCTACTCCCCAGCACCTTAAACCTGTGTCCTCTTGTGACAACCATTCCAGCCCTGGGAAAAAGCCTCTGACTATCCACATGATCAAATATGAGACACCTTTTCAAAGATCTTTTGAAAATTGAAGTACTCAACATCCTCGATCTTCTCTTGTCTGTCCTGTTAGTTATTTCTTCAAATAACTTCAACAGATTTGTCAGGTAAGGTTTTCCCTTGAGGAAACCATGCTAACTATGGCCTATTTTATCATCTGCCTCCAATAACCCTAAGAACTCATGCTTAATAATCAACTCCAACATCTTCCCAAACACTGAGGTCAGACTAACTGGCCTATAGATTCCTTTCTTCTGCTTCTTTCCAGTCTTGAAGAGTGGAGTGACATTTGCAATATATACCCTTGGACATTAAGCTACCGGCTATAATCTTCCGTGATGCCTGCAACATCATACATGTCAATCTGCAACTGTTCTTCAAGTTGATCTACATTATTCTGTATATTGGACACATTCAAATAGAACACTTTCAAACCTATGTTCACAGTTTTGAATTGACTTTATTACTAATAACTTTCAAATACAGGAGGAGAAGAACTCTTTATGTTACGTCTCTGTCTAAATGTGCAATGTGCAATTCAATTTTGTCTGCCTTTTACATTGCATCCAGTTGACTGCAATTTTGCCCTATCAACAGCCTCTCCTCACTACACATTGCCTATGATACTTATTGCATTGAAATATACACAGCTCAGGACCCCAGTCGCACCATACTCAACCTCTTGATTCCTAACTTGGACTAAGGTCTTATGAACATCTGCCTCCACAACATCTCCAGCAATTGTTCTGGCATCCTCGTTTGCATGCCCCTGCAACTCTAGTTTAAACTCCACCATGCAGCATTAATAAATCTTCCCATTAGGATATTAGTCCCCCTCCAGTTCAGATGCTCTGACTTCTAGGAATTTCTACCCACTAAGCTCTCTTCCTTTTCCCCATTCTGGGTTCTCTCTCCTCTTCTCCCTCCGGTTTCCCTCCTCTTTTCTTTTTTCCATGTTCTATTCTCCTCTCCTACCAGCTCCTCCTTCGGCTCTTTACCATTTCCACCTATCAACTCCCAGCTTCTCACTTCATCCCTTACCCCAACACCGTCCCCCTCACTTGCCAGCTCCTTCCCTACCTCCTTACTCGAGCTTCTTCCTCCTTCCTCTCCAGTCCTGTTGAAGGGTCTTGACAAGAAACGTCAACTGTTTATTCCCTTCCATAGATGCTGCCTGAACTGCTGAGTTCCTCCAGCATTTAGTGTGTGTTGCTCTGGATTTCCAGCATCTGTAGAATCTTGAGTTTAGAATGCATAAGCTCATGCTCCCAGTTGTGTACCTTGAGCGGTTAATGCAACGCTCGACTTTCATGCGTGGTTATTGAAGCAGCCTTCATATAACTGGCTGAAATAGGCAGAGCAAAGAGAGCGGACACCTCTCGGCTATGCCATTTCACGCCGCCATACTCACAGAGAACGATGAATACAAAGGACACCGTCTCATTCAGGTGCCTGTCCCTCATGGCGCAGGTATAATTGTTGATAGGTCTGTAACCCAGGCTGAGTATGCTCCGTGTGTGGATGCTGCCATCCGTGCTGTTCAGGTTCTCCGTATGGGCGTACATGGTCAGCTGTTTCCCCAGCCCGTTCTCCCAGGTTACCGTTGGCTCTGGGAACCACCCAGACGACTCGCAGACCAGAACAGAAAGGCCCTGGTTGGTGACATGAGCGTGGATGACTGGCTGTTCGCCAATGGCTGGAATAGAAGAGGACATATCTCAAAGTTCAAAGTAAATTTATTTTCAAAGAACATACATGTTACTATATACTACCCTACGATTCAATTTCTTGAGGGCATTCAAAGCCTAATTTACTATCAAAGTACACAACTCTGAAATTCTTCTTCTCCAGATAGCCACAAAACCAAGAAAGAATGGCAGCGTGATCATCAACCCCCAAATCCCCCTCCCCACACAAAAAAAGAGAATGATCAGGTGAAAAACACAGAATATAAAAAACTATAAGACTGGAAAAAAAAATCTACAGTCCAAGTCGACATCCAAAATGCAGAAAACCTGGGCAACACTATGGGCACAGTGGCAGGCCTTTGCCTCGCCAGCAGCAAGCAATTCCCCAAAGATCAAAAGACAGTCTCTCCTCTCTGGCAGCAAAGCGATCCCTGAAACATCAAAAGGTCTCCCCTCTCTGGCAACAGAGCGATCCCACCAGTGATAATGTTGCTATGGCATGTATCCTGAACCCTCAAGGATGGAGACAACATAGAACACAGAACTTTCGGCCCACAATGTCCTGTCAACCTATTAACCTACTTGAAGATCAATCCAACCCAGCCCTCTCACATAGCCCCCCCATTTTTCCTTAAAATATGTGCCTATCTGTGAGTCTCTTAAAAGTCCCTAACATATCTGCCTCTACCACCACCCGTGACAAGTCATTCCACACATCCACCACCCTCCATACCTCCGACATCCCCTTATACTTTTCTCCAACCACCTTAAAAATAAGCTCCCTTGCATTAGCCATTTCCGCCCTGAGAAAGATCTCTTGCTATCCACTTGACCTCTGCCTCTCAAGTCATAAGCCCATAAGGCACAGGAGTAAGAATCAGGCCATTCAGCCGATCAAGACTATTCTACCATTCCATCATGGCTGACTTACTGCCCCCTTCACCCCATTATCATTATTATTGTTATGAGCAGAGAGACAACATCTGCCGGAAGTAAATTCCTTGTATGTGCATAGGTACTTGGCGATTAAAGTCTGATTCTGATTCTGATTCACTTGCCTTCTCTTCATAACCTTTGACACCATTACTAATCAAGAATTTAAAGT
This sequence comes from Hemitrygon akajei, assembly GCF_048418815.1. Classification (NCBI taxonomy): domain Eukaryota; kingdom Metazoa; phylum Chordata; class Chondrichthyes; order Myliobatiformes; family Dasyatidae; genus Hemitrygon; species Hemitrygon akajei. The sequence continues at coordinate 11,935,279 of NC_133130.1, forward strand.
CAAAATCAAGTCCCCTCTCATCTTCTTTTTGGTTCAAAGAAAATGCCCTAGGTTGCTCAACTTTGACACAAGAAATGCTCCCTATTCCAGGCAGCATCCTGGTAAACCTTCCCTGCACCCTCTCTAAAGCTTCCACATCCTTGCTATAATGACCCAACCAGAACCAAACACAATAGTCTAAAAATGATCTATAAATGTCCACAACCTTTCCAAGCATTCAGTTTTCAACTTTATTGCCCTCAAGAAGGTGGAACAACAATTTGATGGTACAGCGAGGCCATATCAGAGAGAAGTTAAGAGCCACTGACACTCGAGGGAGACTGGAGTCACACAGAGTCCCAAAGCCTCATTTTCTGAAGGACACGAATGTGATGACTAATATAACGGACACAAGATTTTCCCCCTCACCTGGTCTCACCTATCACCTGCTACCTCGTACTCCTTCAACAAACTCCCTATTCTGGCTCCTTCCCTCTTCCTTTTCAGTCCTGAAGAAGTCTTGGCCTGAAACATTGACTGTTTATTCCTCTCTGTGGATGCTGCCTGACTGGCTGATGATTCTCCAACATTTTGCGTGTTACTTTGGATTTCAGACATCCACTCCCCCTCCCCCAAACTACAACATCACTATTTTATTATTTCATGTCAAGTCACCTTTTGTACAGCAACACTGCACCTTTGTGGATAAAATAAGTTTTTTAAAGAAATTCTTTATGCTTACTGCATTTTTATCTATTTGCTGTGTTAGATCTGGTATAACAATCATTTGTCCTCCTTTATACCTCCCTACTGATGAATGACAACAAACAGCCTGTAATCTTTAATCTGCAGAATCACTTGAGTTTATAAAATATTTTTTAAGAAAGCAGTCTGGATTATTTAATTAACTGTTTCAAATCCGCAGCCAATATGAATTCATGTCTAGATGACTCGCGCTGTTCTGCACTGTTTTGTAACTTAGCGAGCATACCCAACACATACTAACAAGCCTTTGCTGGCTAAACTACAACAATTAGTCATGCAATGCATATAAATTTCATTCTGGAAGTTTGAAACCTTGAATTATAGAACTTGGGAGTTTCAGCATGAGAGGTTACTGAGTAAAAGTGCCTATTTGAGGAAACATTCCCAGCACTTTGCCTCCTTCTGCCCTTTTATTCCCATTTAAATACCATAAGACATACAAGTAGAATTAGACTGTTCGGCCCATCAATTCTCTTCTGCCATTCCATCATGGTTGTGTTATTACCTCTCTCAACCCCATTCTCCAGCCTTCTCCCTGGAACTTTTGATGCCCTGACTAATCAAGAACCTATCAATCTCTTTAAATATACCCAATGGCTTGACCTCCACCACCATCAAGGACAATGAATTCCACAGATATGCCAGCCTTTGGCTAAAGAAATTCCTCCTCTTTTCTGTTCTGAAGGGATGAACATTTACCCTGAGGATGCGTCCTCTGGTTTTAGACTTCCACCCCATTAAAGGAAACATCCTCTCAATGTTCACTACCATAATGACTCAAAGCTATAGTACATGTCAGAATGAATTGACTGAAGGCTAGCTAAAGTTCTCAGGTTCTGGTTATTGTACTACTGTGCAATATGATGGCTCATAACAACTTATAGGACATAAATGGTAGAAGAAATCTGCAGCTCCTACCTCTTACACTCAACACAATCTCTGCTTCGTTGCTATGGGATCGACTAAAGACATGAAGTTTGTAGACTCCAGAGTCCAATAGAGACACATTCATCAGTCTCAGGGACACGTTCCCTTCAGGGATCTCAAGGGCAAACACCTCCGCTCGACCTTGATAGCTGGGATCTTGCTCTATTTGAGTAACTGAATAATTGTAGATTATTTTCATTGTATCCATCTTTGTCCAACTGAAGGTGGTGGAGTTGGCATCATCTGGTGAAGAGTAATGGCACTGGACGACAAGATCTTCTCTGACCTTCTTAACTATATGGTACTTCATACATTTCACCCCCACCTGACCTGCAACAAGTGAGACAGAAGGTCAATGTATGCATTCCCAAATCCTAACCAATACCTAGGTGTTCAAAGTAGTATTATTATTAAAGTACCTATATGTCACCATGTATTACCCTGAGATTCAATTTCTTGCAGGAATTCACAGTAAATACAAAGAAACACAATAGAATCAATTTTTTAAAAAAACTACAAAGACTGACAAACGACCAATGTGTAAAAAAAAAACCCATCAAAAATAAATAAATATATAGTGAGAATCCTTTAAAGTGAGTCCATCGGTTGCAGAATCAGTTCAATGTTGAGGTGAGTGAAATTCACGCCAGGTCAGGAGCCTGATGGTTGAAGGGTAATAACTGTTCCTGAACCTGGTGGTGTGGTGAGAAGAGAGCATGGCCTGGTGGGGGTCCTTGATAATGGATGCAGCTTCCTTGTGGCAGCCCCTCTTGTAGATGTGCTCAATGGTGGGGTGGCAGCAGGATTAAGATCAGTACAAATTCTATCAGTGATATTGCACTCGGCGAAACCAGACATTGTGAAAATATGAGTCGTCTCATAAATGAACACTGGAGGATTTATATAGGGTACAAGGAAAAGGCTGAAATATTAAAAACATTTCATAAGGGAACATAGTTTTAAGGTGGTTGGAGAAACAAATAGGGGATTTATGTTATTACAACAAAAATCTGAGGCACAAAGGGAATTGGGAGTCCTTATTCAAGATTCCCTGAAGATTAATTTGCAGGTTGAGTCGGTGGTGAGAAAGGCAAATGTAATGTTGGCATTCATTTCATGAGGCCTAGAATATAAAAGCAAGGATGTAATGCTGTCCTGATGATGAATCTTGGCCCGAAATGTCAATTATACTCTTTTCCATAGATGCTGCCTGGCTTGTTGAGCTCCTCCAGCATTTTGTGTGTGTTGCTTACAACGTTGAGACTTTATAAAGCATAGGTGGGACCTCACCTGGAGTATTGTGAGTAGTTTTGGATCACTTATCTTAGGAAGGATGTGCGTTACACTAGAGAAGGTTCAAAGGAGATTCACAAAAATGATTCCAGGACCAATTAACTTGCCCGGTTGAGAGGAAACAGGAGCACTGGAGAAAACCTGTGCATTCCATGGGTAGAGTATACAGAGACTTCCTACAGAGATCGCTGAAATTGAACTTCCTACTCTGATGCTCTGAGCTGTAAAAAGAGTCATGCTAACCGCTAGGCGGCTGTGGCGCCTTACATCTAACCACGTGGGATTACAGGTTGTAAAATGAGAAATCTAGCTAAATATGAGGATATGAATGGATTCTTTACATCCCTGGACGTGGAGGAGACTTGTTCAGACAGGTGGAGCAGACAGGTGAAATTCTGTTTTAGCAAGATGAAGAAAGGCAATATAAACCGCAGGGCCTAATTCTCAGAGAGATGCCAGAACAAAGATGATCTAGGGTACATGATTATTGCTTGTGAAATGGCACACAAGGTTGAGAAAGTGTTTAAGACCTTGGGCTTTAATAAAGAAGAGACATTGAGTCAAAGAGCAAGGAGATCATGATGAATCCTGAGAAAAAAAGCACAGGTTCATCCACAACTGGAGAACTGTGTTACACACTTCAAGGTATGAAGACTTCAGGGCATTCAAAAGAGATTTACCCAAATAATTCCACAGAGGAGGAACTTCAGTTCTGTGGATGGATGGGAAAAGCTGGGATAAGACCATAAGGAGCAGAATTATGCCATTTGGTCCATCTAGTCTGCTCTATCATTCCATCTCTGTAACCTTTAACACCATCAGTGACCCTCATTCTTCTCTAGCCCAAAGTTATCATGTTGACCCTTTTATTTCAGGGATTATTCTCTTAATCTCCTCTGGATCACTTCCAATGCCAGCACATCCTTGCTTAGATAAAAGTCACAAAACTCCTGATGATACTTATTTTCCTTAGAACAGAGGAGATGGAAGGAGATCATTAAACAGTCAAGAAAAACCATATCCATCAGGTGAGGAATCCAGGGCAGGCAGAAAAGAATCAAAATGATTCGCACAGGAACCAAAAGTAAGTTGAGGAATAGACTCGTTTACGTTGTGGTTTAAGCTTTAAAACAAACTTCAGAAGCATGACTGTTAGCAAAAGTTTTTCAGGGTTGGCGACCCATGCTCAATTCTCACTGCTGTCTGTGAGGAGTTTGTACGTTCTTCTTGTCTTTGTAGGTTTCTTCTGAGTGCTCCAGTTTCCTCCCACATGCCAAAGATGGCAGGTTAGGGTTAGGGAGTTGTGGGCATGTTGGGTTGCCGCTGGTGGCCTGGCGACATGGTGGCCCATGGACCACTGGTCATTGAAGCAAATGATACATTTCACTGTATGTTTTGATGTACATGTGACAAATAAAGCTATTCTTTCATCTATAAGAGATAGAATTCGTAGCTGGGGTAATGTTCAAGATGATTGAGTCAATATGACAATGCACCAGGGAGAGGCGATACTGGAATTCAGACTGGAAAAGTGTGAAGTCATTCATTTTGGATGGCCAAATTTGAAGACAGAATACAGGGTTAATTCTGCCAAGGAACAAGGTAAAACCATCACTGCTGCCAAAGAGTTTCGGCCTGAAACGTCGACTGTACTCTTTTCCATAGATGCTGCCTGGCCTGCTGAGTTCCTCCAGCATTTTGTGTGTGTTGTTTGGATTTCCAGCATCTGCAGATTTTCTTGTGTTTGTGATATAGGACTGTTGGCAGGATTCTTGGCAGTTTGAAGGAACAGAGGGGTCCTGGAGTCCACATCCATTGATCCCTCGAAGTTACATACAATTTGATATAGTTCAAAAGGTGTATGGTGTGTACACCATTCTTCGAGGGACTGAGTTCAAGAGTGATGAGGTAATGTTGCAGCTCAATGAAACTCCTGTTAGAGCACACTTGGAATATTACGTTTGGTTCTGGTTACCTCATTATAGGAAAGATGTGGAAGCTTCAGTGAGGGTCCAGTGGAGATTTAACAGGATACTGCCTGGATGAGAGAGAATGTCTTGTAAAGATAGGTTAAACAAGTGAGAGTTCTTCTTTTTGGAGCAAAGGAGAATGAGAGATAACTTGATAGAAGAGCACAAGATGATAAGAGTCTTAGATTAAGTAGACAGAGACTTTTTTCCTAGGGTGGAAATAGTTAATACAAGGGGACATAATTTTAAGGTGACTGGAGGAAAGTATGGGGGAATGTGAGTGGTAAGTTCATTACGTAGAGTGGTGCGGGTGTGGGACAGCCCACCAGGAGTGGTAGTAGAGGCAGATACATTAGAGGCATTGAAGAGACTCTTAAGCACATGGATGGATGGTTATGTAGGGGAGAAGGTTAGGGTGATTTTAGAGATTGCTGCAATATGGTGGGATGAAGGGCTGTAATAATGGTGTGAAGGTGTTGATAGATGCATAGACGTGGACACAGTTACGCACCTTTATCACCAGAAACGACCTGCACTGTGGTCAGTAACATGACAAAGCCAACAAGTGAAATGGAGAGAGGAGACATTCTGCGGAAAAAAAAAGAACAATTAGCGGAACAGAAAACCTGAGCTCAAAGTTAGCATGATCTATGTTCTAACCTGTATTCAAATATTCCTTGGAAATCCAAGTAAAACACAAAATGTTAGAAAAACTCAGCAGGCCAGGCAGCATCTAGGAAAAATAAAAGAGTACAGTCAACGTTTCAGCAGGACTGGAAGGCTGCCTGGCCTGCTGAGTTCCTCCAGCATTGTGTGAGTTGTTCAAATAGTCTTTCCCCATTTAATTAACCACTTAATTAAGACCACCGATCACAAGAGACAGGAACAGAATTGGTCCATTTGGGCCATTGAGTCTAGTCCACCATCTCTCCTGGGTGATTTATTATCATGCTCAACCCCATTCCCCTGCATTCTCCCCACAACCTTCAGCACCCTTCCTAACAACACTTATTTACCAACCTCCACTTGAAATATACCCTATTACTTGGTCTCCGCAGGATTTTGTCAATGAATTCCACAAATTCACCACTCTCTTTCCAAGGACAATCCTCTTCATCTCTGTTCTAAAGGGTCTTCCATCTACTTTGACACTATGCCTTTTGTCCGATGGGTGTGGTGTAGGGGGCTGTGGGGAAGAGGGGGCAAGGGTGAGCAAAGGGGTGAGGGGACAGTAAAAGTGAAGGAATGAGAGGTTGGGGAAGAGACAGAGAGTACACACACATACTGACACTTTGTCTTGCCTTTGTGGGCACACTACAGCATGAAGAATGCTTCACAGTTTGCGAGCTGGTACACAGATTCCCAGTGCACCAGGCACTGATTTTTGTCTAAGTCAGTATTAGTCAGAACGTCTGGCCATTCTCCTCCGGCCTCTCTCAGTTCTGTGAGTGACAAGGCTTTATCACTCAGAACGGCTGCTCTCTATAGACTCCAGTGACCCGTGCTCCATAGCAGAGAAAGCCCAGCAGTGTCTCCACTTTCTGCTAAGGCTGAGGAAAGTCCATCTCCCACCCCCCATCCTCATCACATTCTACAGGGGTTGTACTGAGAGCATCCTGAGCAGTTGCATCACTGCCTGGTTCGGAAATTGCACCATCTCGGATCGCAAGACTCTGCAGCGGATAGTGAGGTCAGCTGAGAAGATCATCGGGGTCTCTCTTCCTGCCATCACGGACATTTACACTGCACGCTGCATCCACAAAGCAAACAGCATTATGAAGGACCCCATGCACCCCTCATACAATCTCTTCTCCCTCCTGCCGTCTGGGAAAAGGCTCCGAAGCATTCAGGCTCTTACGACCAGACTGTATAACAGTTTCTTCCCCCAAGCTATCAGACTCCTCAATACCCGAAGCCTAGACTGACACCTTGCCCTATTGTCCTGTTTATTATTTATTGTAATGCCTGCACTGTTTTTGTGCACTTTACGCAGTCCTGTGTCGGCCTGTAGTCTAGTATAGCTTTCTCTGTGTTGTTTTTTTTTGTGTAGTTCAGTCTAGCTTTTGTACTGTCTCATGTAACACCGTGGTCCTGAAAAACGCTCTCATTTTTACTATGTCCTGTACCAGCAGAGTTATGGTCGAAATGACAATAAAAGTGACTTGACTTGACTTGAAAATCCCAGGAGGTCAGCAGTTTCTGAGATACTCAAACTATCCCATCAGGGACCAACAGACATTCCATGGTCAAAGGTACTTAGGTCATATTTCTTCCCCATTTTGATGCTTGGTCTGAACAACAATTGAACCACTTGACCATGTCTGCATGCTTTTATGCAGTGAGTTGATAACATGATTGGTCAATTAGATATTTGCATTAACAAGGTGTACAAGTGTACCTAATAAAGTGGCCAGTCAGCGTATATTCTATTGCTATCAGAAAACGAGTAAACAACTTGAAATAGAGTGATACTAACAATACTGTAAATAGCTGCGAAGAAAATAGAAACCAGACTGTTCAAAGGCGCTTTGTTCCATGGATTAGTCTCTTCATCAAATGAGATCATTACCTCTTTGTTTGTATGGATTTGTGTTCGTAATGGCCTCATCAAAAATCTGATCACAGTTTTGCAATATTCAAACTTGACTCCCAGTGTCTTTTTAGTTGGGGAGTGTGTTCCAGACTAACAATCATTCCACAGTCAAACTCACTCAGATCACATTTCTTCCCCATTCTGATGTCCAGTTGGAACAACAACTTCCGTCTTTGCATGAGGTCCTTTAAGCATTACCGTCCAAGATGTGCTCCAATTTCAAGGTTAGGCCCTCCTTGACAATCAAGCAGAACAAATGAAACATGTTGCAATGAAAACTCAAACGTTCGATGCCTCCTTTCACGGTAGGCAGTCTCAGCTCGAGCTTCCTGGCAAACTCAATGTGACCGGAACAGAAGCCTGGGAATTAGACCAACAAATATACTGATCCAGGGCAACACTCTGATTCTGTTAGCGAAATTCACACACTGCTTATACAACAAGCTATTTCCGTTCACCCCATAAATCAGATACCAACAAACCAAATGGCATGAAAACTAAATAAAGAATACACTGCGGTTTTACTAAAATGAGACTAGATTAGGCATCAGATTCCCACACACATAACAGAACAATCAGACCAATTACCTAATGTTTGTCCTTGGTGCCTGCTCTGAGATTACCGTAGATTCCGGATTTTAAGCCGCTACTTTTTTCCCACATTTTGAACAGCATTGAACTCTGCGGCCTTTAATACGGTGCGGCTAATGCATGGTTTTTTTTCATGCCGCCAAAAACATTTTGCCTCGTAACAGTAGATCAATAAAATTGATGAGTAGTTCACAGAGGTCCAATGAAATTGTACGATAAATCAAGCGCACTTTCACAATTAAATTATTGTAAATCAGTCATTTGTACTCACCCTCATCAACATGGAAAACACTCGAAGAAAAGCATTGTGCTGCCTTTATGGCAGTTATTTAGTTTATAATATTTTCGCTTAGTAATTCATTTGTTAGTTAAAGTTAGAACTGTTTTAACTATATTTGTTTTCTGTACTACATCCTGGGATGCTATGACGTCACACCCGGTTTCGCCGCGTCTTGTGGGAAAAATACCGGTTTGCGATAAACGGGAAGGCGGGGGGGCGAGCGGCGGAGCGAAAACGCTGCTTTTAAGTTAAAGGCGATCAATAACTTTTCCTGGTAGACTGCAGTATATATATTTTTTACCAGTCGTTAGGAGATATTGGAATGTTGTTCAGTAAAAAAGTATACGCAACGTATATTTAAAAGTAGCCGCGTTACAGGCACGGTTCGAAAAAAAAGCATTTGCAATATGTATTTGTTTATGTTACCATATGGATTTAATTAAAAGTTAAAAAATCCTCACGTGTAATATCTTTCTGTGTAAATATCTCATATTACAACGTGGGACACCTGCGGCCGAAAATCCGGTGCGGCCTGTACAAGTACAAAATTGATTTTCTTTCTAAAATTAGAGCCAGCGGCTTTTAATCAGGTGCGCTCTGTAGTCCGGAATCTACGGTAATTTGCTTCTACTCAAGTTGAAGTGGGCGATGAGGGACACAGCCAGTCTGACATGGGGTAGGAGTTGCTCGATGGTGTGGCTGAGGTTGTGAGGGAGTTAATCTACTCCTGTTTTATGGTGCAAGGCAGCCGTCCTCTATAAAGTCAGGTGCAAACATAGCTGACACATTGGCAAACACTCTCCACAAAGGACCTGCCGTGATAGACAAATGGGCTTTGGCTCAACCCTCTCAACCCAGTTCTCCTAACTTCACGCCTTAACTTTTGATGGCCTGACTAATTAAAAATCTATCAGCCCCTCCCCCCTTCAAACATACCCCATTACTTGCCCTCCTTTGCTTCCTGTGGCACTGAATTTCTCCTCATCTCTGTTCTAAATGGACATCCCTGTATTCTGAGGCTGTCCCCTCTAGTCCTAGACTCTCACACAAGAAACATCCTTTCCACATCCACCCCATCTAGAACTATCAATATTTCATTGGTTTTCATGAGATACCCCACTCATTGTTCTAAACCCTAGTGAGTACAGCCATGATGGAATTAGGAGCAGACTCAATGGGCCAAATGGCTTAATTCTACTCCTATGTCTTACAATCAGAAACAATCTTCGAGCAGATGGTCCTGCCTGACAGCCAGCTCGGACTCAAGACAGAGGTGTAATCCAACACCCACCTGCATGCCTGAGGAGTTGCCCTGCTCATTCCACGCGGGAAAGGAATTAGAAACTGCGTCTTAAAATCCAACCCATCTCACTGGGTAACCTATCCCCAACTGAAGATCAACTTTGCAGCCTGTAACGTTTGATCTCTGAGAGATACTGTAAGTAGCCATTGAGTCAGAGGAAGGTTTGATTCAAGATTATTGATAGATTAATGTCATTTCCTGTACACAAGTGTAAATAGCGAAGTAATTGTTACTCCAGATCCAATGCAGTACAAAAGAAAACACAAGATAAAGTAACAATAAAAAAACAATACATCTACATATACCTAAGAAAGCTTATATACATAGATTGGTCCGATGTCCATGAAGTGAAATTAGGCACAGGAGGGGTGTGGGACAGGTGGCTGAGAAGGAGTGCAAGGGCACCCCCAGCTCAGACAACAGGCAAAGTAACTTGATTCCAAACAATTGGTTTATTGATCAATGCAGAATGTCTCTCTGATGCTCCCTGCCGTCTTCCCACTTTCAATCCACAATAGAGACCCATATCAAGTTTGTCACATGTCGTGATTTAAGATGGTGCTGGTGATATACAGTGATGACTGACTGGCATCAAAAAACAAAACAAGCAAAATTACTAAATATCTTACTAATAATACTTCATTAATAACAATCACCGCTAACAATGGTAAGGTCGGCGAAAGCACGGGTGAGAAATGATTGAGGAAAACGGAGGTGCTGGGAAGGCATGTTCGAGGCAAACAAAGGTGGAGGCTGGGTCGAAGCAGTGCTGTGGCATCTGCGAGAGCGAGAAAAGTCCTAATGTCTAATTAATTTAAGTACTTGGCTGAATTGGGAAGGTTGTGTACAGGCTGAATCATGGCTCAGAGTTTAGGCCCCAGACGGGGAGGCGAGGAATGACTGACGTTTGAGCGATTTAAGCCCCAGGCCAGATTGAAAAGGTCGGGGTGTTTGGACCAGAGGTGAGCTGCAGTTCAGTTCTGCTCGCTGTTCCACGACTTTTACTCAGCTCTGCACTGAACTAATCCCTTTCCAAAAGATTTTTAGTGCTCAAGAGCAAACAGTGTCCAATAAACAAAAAGTTAATGCCTAGCTTTGTCTTTCTATTTGCTTACTTATACTGATTCTGCAATTTGTTTTCTTGTCTCTTTCGGCATATTGACTGTTGGGTCTTTTTTTTAACAGGTTCTACTGGATTTTTGTTTTGTGACTGCTGTAAGAAAGCGAATCTCAAAGTTGTGTGGAGTATTGATACTTGAAAAGTACTTTGAACTATATTTTTTTGTAACAGCAGTTCAGTGCAATGCATAAAATTACTACAGTACTGTGCAGAAGTCTCAGGCGCCCTAGATATAGAGATTCCAGTTGACAGGGTGTTTACTGTGGACTGTTAATCGCTTGCAGCACTCATTTTGATGCAAGTAAGTATAGTTTGCTTCCAATCTAATGGTGTGAAGATTGATTTCTCCAACTTGCAAGAGATTTTCCCCCTCTGCCTTTCCTCTTCAATTCCCCACTCTACCACCCCTTACCTATCACCTCCCCCGGTGTCCCCCCTCCTTCCCTTCCTCCCATGGTCCATCCTGCTATCAGGTTCCTTCTCTCGCTATTTGCCTTTTCCATCTAAGACTTCCCAGTTTCTTCCTTCATCCTCCCTTCCCCACCCACCTGACTTCACATTACCTTCTAGCTTGACCCCCTGACCCCCACCTTCATATTCTGTTATCTTTCCCTTTTCTTTCCAGTCCTGCTGACAGGTCTTCGCCTGAGACATTGACTGTTTATTTCTTTCCATAGATGCTGCCTGACCTATTGACTTCCCTCAGCATTTTGTATGTGTTACTCTGGATTTCCCCGGCATCTGCAGAATCCCGTGTCATCATCATTAAAAAAAAGTACAGCTCAGAAATAGGCCCTTTGGCCCAGCTAGTCCATGGACTACTCCCATCAATGTGCATTGGGAACATAGCTTTCCATACCCCTACCATCCATATACCTACCAAACTTCGTTTAAGCGTTAAAATCGAGCTTGCACGCACCACTTGTGCTGGCAGTTCGTTCCACACTCTCACCACCTTCTGCATGAAGAAGTTTCACCTCATGTTCCCCTTAAACTTTTCACATTTCACCCTTAACCCATGACCTCTGGTTGTAGTCCTACCCGACCTCAATGGAAAAAGCCTGCTTGCCTTTACCCTCTCTATACCCATCATTTTTATTATACCTCTGTCAAATCTCCTGCCAATCTTCTATATTCCAGGGAAGAAAGTCCTGACCTATTCAATCTTTACTTATTACTCAGGCTCTTCAGACACGGCAATATCCTTGTAAATATTCTCTACTCTTTCAACCTTTCCTGTCGATAGGTGACTAAAACTGCACACAACACTCCAAATTCAGCCTCCCCAGCATCTGCAGAATCCGTCGTTATATATATAGTTTGCTTGATTGATACTGGAGATTGGAGGCTATTGGGGTTGTTAGGTGATCCATTCAATTCACAGGCTACCTTCTGAGAAGTACAATGTATTTGAATTTGAAGGATTGTGTTTGCTTTTGAAGAAATACAGATGACAGTCGATAGTGTATGAAAAGATTTGTAAGATAATCTCTTCACACTGCACGTGTGACCTACTCTTTTCATCGTGTTCTTTGTTTCTCAAGCAGTTCCTCAATAATAGGATGTGGTCTTGGGGTACTTGGAGGCACAAGATAAAATAAGCCAAAATCAGCATGGTTTCCTCAAGGGAACATCTTGCCTGACAAATCTGTTAGAATTCTTTGAGGAAACAACAAGCAGGATAGACAAAGGAGAATTGGTGGATATTGTGTACTTGGATTTTCAGAAGGCCTTTGACAGGAGGCTGCTTAACAAGATAAGTGCCCCACCGGTTAAGAAAGACTCTAAAAGCAAACCAGGAAATTATAGGCCAGTCACTCTGACATCATTTGCAGGGACGTTATTGGAAGGTATTCTATGGGAGTGAATATTTAAGTATTGGAATAGACATGGACTAATTAAGGATGGTCAGCATAGTATTGCGTGTGTTAGGTCATGTCTAACCGATCTTACAGAGATTTTCAAGGAAGTTTCCAGGAATGTGTTTAAGGCAAGGCAGTGCAAGTTGTCTACATGGCATTTGACAAGGTTCTGCATGAGAGGTTCATCAGGAAGGTTCAGTTGCTTGGCATTCAAGATGAGGCGGTAAGTTGGACTACACATTGGCTTTGTGATGAAGCCAAAGAGGGGTGCTGGATGTTTGCCTTTCTGACTGGAGACTTGTCACTAGGGGAGTGCTACAGGGACTGGTGCTGGGTCCATTGTTGTTTGTCATCTAGATCAATAATCTGGATGAGAATGTGGTTAACTGCATCAGCAAATTTGCAGATGACCCCCAGATTGGGGGGGGGGGGGGTGTAGTGTACAGCGACAGAGGCTATCGTTGCTTGCTATGGGATCTGGATCAGCTGGAAAAATGGCAGATGGAATTTAATGCAGAAAAGAGTGAAGTTTTGCACTTCAGTTGGACCAACTAGGGTAGGTCTTGAATAGTAGGGCATGGGAGAGAGTGGTAGAACAAAGGGATCTGGGAATACAGGTACATTATTCATAGAAAGTGGCAGCTGGATCATGAAGAAATCTTTTGGCACATTGGCCTTCACAAATCAAGTACAGAAGATGAGAGGTTGAAGTTGTATAAGACATTGGTGAGACCAAATTTGGAGTAGAGTGTGCAGTTTTGGACATTTACCTACAGGAAAGATGTAAACTAGATTGAAAGAGTACAGAGAAAATTTACAAGGATGTTGGCAGGACATGTAGGGAAAGGTAGAATAGGTTGGGGCTTTATTGCTAGAGTTTAGGAGAATGAGGGGAGATTCGATGGAGGTATACAAAATTCTGAGGGGCATAGATTGGGTAAATGCAATGCTCTTGAACCAGAGGGGAGTGCACTGGACTGTTAATGATTTGCAGTTAGCAGTCTAAATCTGATTCAGCTTTATTTATTGAGACACTGCACAGAATAGGCCTTTCTGGCCTTTTGAGTCATAATGGCCAGCAATCCCCCAATTTAATCTAAGTCTTTTCATGGGACAATTTACAATAACTGATTAACCCACCAACCTGTACATCCCTGGAACATGGGAGGAAACCAAAGCACCACTACTGTCAAGGGGAGAATGTACAAACTCCTTACAGGTAGTGGTGGGACTCACTGGCATAGGTCATGAAATTTGTTGTTTCAGAACAGCAATAAGTAATAAAAACATAAAACTAAATTACAATTTAATATATAAATATATATAGACACATATGCACACATGTACGCAGACACGAATACAGATGAGCATACACATGTAAATTATATTAAATAAATGTAAAGAGAAAAAAGTGAGGTAGTGTATATGGTGCTTTATAGTTCATAGCTGGGGGTGATAATGGGAAGAAGCTCCCACTACCTATTAAATGCTCCCAATGGCCTCTTTTAATCAAAGTCCCACTCATGGCCTTCACATATGGCTCAGCTACAAAGCCTGGAGGAACATTACTGGCAGCTTACTGGCACCTTAAACCCAGTCACTTCAAGCAGATGGGGCTCGTCATCCATGGTTGGGAGTTAATCTCGGAGAAGGAAAACTCAGATCTCAAACCTCCATTGCCTCATGATTATGCCCACTCAAGAAAAAGGCTTTGGGAGTAACGCCAGAGGGAAAAATCTGGAATATTGAGTCCCTAAGGCAGAACTATGTTGAGTTCAATGCTGATTGGCAACTTCTATGATCCTGCTGGTTGCAAACTGTATCAGTCTCTGCCATTCCTTTGGGTTCATCAGTTGTGTTAAGATTGGGAGCATGCTACATGGCCACCAGTTTGCTCTCCATAATGGCTTGCTTGCATATCTAGACAGTTAAGATGCAATATCCATGACCGACCCTGACTGACGGGCTTCAGCGGTGTACACAGGTCTTTTGCTCATTCAAAACTCTGATAGCAGAGGAGAAGAAGTGGTTTTTGAAATGCTGAGTCTCTCTCTTCAGGCTCCTGAGCCTTCTCCTTGATTGTAGCAATGAGAAGAGAGATTGACTGGGTGATGGGGGGTCCTTAATGATGGATGCCACCTTTTTGAGGCATCACCTTTTGAAGATGCAAATAAGTAAGGTTCGCTTGTGCAAGTCATGGCTTGGAGGGACATGCAAAACTTGCATACTGTTGAGGTTGTTAAATGATGTATTGGATTCAGTGGCTACATTCTGGAAACATAAAGGAATTTGAAGGATTGAGTTTGTTTTTGAAAAAATACCGCTGACCTATACAATTGTGTATTAAACAATTTGTAAGGCCACAAGACATAGGAACAGAATGAGTCCATTTAGCCCATTGAGTCCATCCCATCATGGCTGATTTACTATCCTTCTCAACTGTCTTCTCCAGCCATCTCCATGTAACCTTTGACACTCTTGCCAATCAAGAGCCTATCCAACACTTTCAATAGCAAAGTGACTTGGCACCCACAGCCAACTGTGACAATCAATTCCTCAAATTCACTACTCTCTGGTGAAAGAAATCTTGTCTTTACTGTTCTAAAGAGGCATCCGTCTATTCTGTGGCCTCTGTCCTATACTCCCTCACTACAGGAAACATCTCCAAGTCACTATCTAAGCCTTTCAATATTCGATGAGTTTCATTGAGATCCCCCCCCCCCCCACCTCCATTCTTAACTCCAGCAAGTACACGTATGACATAAAATTAGTTTTGTGGCAGTAGACTGGCAGTGGAAGTCAGCAACCACAGGAGTGTGCTTGGCCCTGGTTTAACGTTTCACCTGAAACATTACACATTCAACAGCACAGAATCACCTCTCCACTATTTTGGGTGCAAAAGTCTAGACCTTTTTGAGTTTTCCTGGGAGGTTAGGCCCATATTTACTCCACAGTTTAGTCAAAGCACGTGAATCATTGAACAATCTACTTTTACCAAAAGGTGCACATGTCAAAACATTGCAGTTTTCCGTGCAAAAAAAAACACAGCCTTGCTCACTCTGTGAGGCAATTTCCCTTTGCAATATATCTTTCCAAATATGCCTACATCTATTTGTGTTCTTGTAAAAACCATGTCCTTCTCTAGTTGGAACTTAAACCCTGCAAAGGTCACCTCCACCGCAGAATGAGACAGCGTTTCCCGGGGCAAGTGCAATCATAACATAACGAACGCAACAATAAATAGTAAACACAACAATAAATAGTAAAACACAACAGCCACATGTCGGTTAAAATCAAGTTATAAGTGTCCAGTGCAAGTTAAAAGTTTCCAAAGCAGAGTCAGGTAGAGCAGCTATTTAGCAGCCTGACTGCCTGTGGGAGGAAGCTGTTTAGTAGCCTTGTTGTTTTTTGTTTTGATGCTTCTGTAACATTTGCCTGATGGCAGAAGAACAAACAGTTTATGGAGAGGGTGTGAGGGGTCTTTAATGATGTACCGCATCTTCTGGAGGCATCGACTCTGAGAGGTCTTGGACAGAAGGGAGGCAGGCCCCAATAACCTTCTCTGCTCCCCTAACCACCCTCTGCAAGGCTTTTTTGTCGGCAGCACTGCAGCCGGAGTACCAGGTTGTGATACAAAAGGTCAGCACACTCTCAACCACTTAGGGTCATTGTCTTGCTGGAAAACAAATCTTCTTGCAAACTGCAACAGGTTTCCATGTATTTTGCTGCTTTCATTTTACCCTCTACCTTCACAAGCCTTCCAGGGCCTGCTGCAGTGAAGCATCCCCCTGGCATGATGCAGCCACCACCATGCTTCATGGTCGGGATGGTGTGCTTTTGATCACGATGTATGGCGGTCAGTCTTATGGCGAAAAAGTTTGATGAGGACAGACTGCTGTAGGCAGATTTACAGCTGTGCCATATTCTTTCCATTGATTGATGACACTCAGAACATGAACCAAAAGTCCATAGTCACGGAGCCAGTTCAGCAATACAATCAGTCCAGGAGCCTGACAGCTGCAGGTCATAGCCAGAGAGTCAAATCAGTGCTCAGCTAAGTGTTTATGGTTGCAGGCCACAGCTGCAAAGTTGAGTAAACCTCATTGTATAGCGAGAGGATCACTGGCCCATCCCACACCCCCAACCTTTTCAATCTGGCTAAATACCATTTCACTCCTAGCTCTCAGACCCAGGCACCATCACTTTGACCAAGCCCCAATTACGCTCTAGCAATGGCTGCCAAGGCTGTATCTGCACCCTCACCCGTGTTTGATATTTGATAATATTTGAGCAATCTTGTATGCATGTTGGCTGATTCGGCTTTCCTCTTCACTTCAATAATTTATTGCAGGTCCTATGTAAAAATACGTTCATTGAATACATCATCACGATACCACTTGATACATGTGCAGCTCGCTTCAAGTAAACCCCAACTACACTCATATTATTGACTCCCTTGAATTATTGTAATGGTTTGAAGTTACAAAAGATAAAATCCCTAGACTCCAGTTCACCAAATTCCCCCAGAACGCTGCAAATAAAATGCCACTTTGTACGGACAGCTCAGGGACATAGCTCCCAATGGAAAATTACAGGCTGCTGATTGTAGTGATTATAGCCCAGAAAAAGTTCAATTATTAGAGTAGCTAGTAGTTTTGTTTGCTGCCAGTACAGCGTGACTGTGTTACGCCAGTGCCATCTCTACTGCTGATTGCATCCTGTTGTAAATATAATCCGCATTCCTCCAGTGTTATATCACTACTGATAAGATAGTTATCTAACCTCTCTTGCAGGCAAGTCTCCTTTTCTTAAATCATTAGCTCCCATATACATGAAAACAATTAGATGCTCTCCCTCCCCTTCTGCAATTTTCCAGTTTTTCAAGGATCAACGTCCGAGCCAGAATCAAGTTTAATATCACCGGCATATATTGTGAAATTTGTTGTTTTGAGGTAGCAGTACAATGCAATACATTATAATAGACTATAAATTACAATAATATTTTAAAAAGAATGAAGTCGTACAAAGAGAGAGCAAAGAAAAGTGAGGTAGTACACATGGTTTGATGCACTGTTCAAAAATCTGACGACAGAGGGGAAGAAGCTGTTCCTAGAATGTGAAGTGTGGGTCACTTCCTCCTGCACCACCTCCTCGAACTGCATTCATCATATCAGTACATTATTAATTAGGAACATGTTGTGGTGTATTGGCACAACACGGAACAAACCAACTCTCAAAATTATAAAAAATAATATAAAGTTAGAAGAACAGATATGGAATAAAATGTGCATAAATTTTCTTTTGTGTGCCATACTCTGCCAGAGCCTCGGTGACCACTTTTTTTTCTCTCAAGTGGTAGTCTTGGAGGAAAGATTCTGTGAGTGATCCCCCACTTCCCTCTCACAGCACAGTTGCGTTTCTTACGAGGCCAAGTTGCGAGCTCAACACTCAACCCGGCACGGATGGAAAGCGTGGCCAGGAGCGAACTCGGGAACCTTCGCTGGAGTCCGGAACTGATGTCACTGAATACCAGCTTGTATTTACACTGTAAACAGCATCATAAAAAGTGGTTTAAAGTGCAGTGACAGAGGTAATAGGAAAAGGGGGTGGGTAACTAGAACATTCGATCAGATTAACTGCTTGGGGGAATAAAAACTTTGCAGTATCTGTAAAGTTTTGTTTTGAGAACTCTGAAGCACTTTCCAGAAGGGAGATTTTGAAAAAGGCTGGGTAGTCTCGGCAATGATTTTCCTGACCATTTCTTTGTTCTGTACACATACACGGCCTGCAGTGATGGTAGACTACAGCCAATGACGTTTTCCACTAATCTGACAGTTTGCTGTAGTTTTTTTGCATGATGCTGCACCAAAGCAGACAGTTATGGCTGCTGTGAAGACGCTCTCTATAATGACAGTTTAGAACTGCACCAGAATATTCTAGAGAAACTTTACCAACTTCCACAGATCAAGCCATCTAATTTCCTTGGTCCAGGCCAAAGTACAGCATGCCCTTTCATTACCTCCTAGCAGCCCAGTCCAATGATTACATGTCCATTGTAACTCCATTGGGGCACAATGGTAAACCATCTGAGAGAATCCAAGTTGTTCTAAGTGATACACATGAGAAATACCGGAAATCTAAACGGAACACACACAAAGTATCTATAGTATGGTATCATAGTATCTATAGAGAGGAACAAACAGCTGATGTTTTAAAACAAAAGATCAGGGACTTTGACCTATTTCATGTGACTCCAAATACCCTGAATAATGGACTCTTACTCAACTTGTGCTCCTTCAACTGTCATTTTTTTTTTAAAAATCGGCTTCTTCTTCCTTCCTTTCCAGTCCTGACAGAGGGTCTCAGCCCAAAACGTTAACTGTTCATTCCTCTCCACAGATGTTGCCTGACCTGCTAAATTCCTCCAGCATTGTTTTTTTCCTGAAATTTGCTCCAAATGTTTCTCTACAACCATCTGTTCTTTTTATTTCCGGAGATTTCCTCAAACCCTCAAGGCTCAAAGTAAAATTCATTATCAAACAGCATATACCATATACAACCCTGAGATTCATTTTCTTGTGGGTATACTCAATAAATCTGTACATTAACAGATAACGGAGACATGGCTGCAGTGAGATCAGACCTGGGAAATGAATGTACAAGGGTATACGTGCTATCGTAGGGACAGAAATGTGGGCAGAGGGGGTGGGGTGGCCCTGTTGGTGAGGAATGAGATTCAGTCCTTTGCAAGGGGGGGACATAGGATCAGGAGAAGTGGAGTCTGTGTGGATAGAACTGAGGAACAGTAAGGGCAAAAAGACCCTAATGGGTGTTGTCTACAGGCCACCAAACAGTAGCATGGATATTGGGTGCAAGTTGAATAGGGAGTTAACATTGGCATGTGGCAAAGGTAATGTCGCAGTAGTTATGGGGGATTTCAACATGCAGGTGAACAGGGAGAATCAGGTTGGTGCTGGACCCCAGGATAGGGAGTTTGTAGAGTGCCTACGGGATGCATTCTTGGAACAACTTGTACGAGAGCCGACCAGGGACAAGGCTATTCTGGATTTAGTCTTGTGTAATGAACAGGATTTGATAAGCGATCTTGAAGTAAAGGAGCCATTAGGAGGTAGTGATCATAATATGATAAGTTTTTATCTGCAATTTGAGAAGAATAAGGGCAGATCGGAGGTGTCAGTGATGCAGTTGAACAGGGGAGACTATGGAGCCATGAGGGAGGAGCTGGCCAAAGTTAACTGGACGGATATCCTACCAGAAAAGACAGTGGAACAGCAATGGCAGGTATTCTTGGGAATAATGCACAAGGTGCAAAATCAGTTCATCCCCTGGAGAAAGAAGGATTCAAAGGGGGGAAAGGGGCCATAGTGGTTGACAAAGGAAGTCAGAGATTGCATTGCATTTTTTTTAAAAAAAGGAAGTAGATAGATAGATAGATAGATAGATACTTTATTCATCCCCATGGGGAAATTCAACTTTTTTCCAATGTCCCATACACTTGTTGTAGCAAAACTAATTACATACAATACTTAACTCAGTAAAAAATATGATATGCATCTAAATCACTATCTCAAAAAGCATTAATAATAGCTTTTAAAAAGTTCTTAAGTCCTGGCGGTAGAATTGTAAAGCCTAATGGCATTGGGGAGTATTGACCTCTTCATCCTGTCTGAGGAGCATTGCATCGATAGTAACCTGTCGCTGAAACTGCTTCTCTGTCTCTGGATGGTGCTATGTAGAGGATGTTCAGAGTTATCCATAATTGACCGTAGCCTACTCAGCACCCTTCGCTCAGCTACCGATGTTAAATTCTCCAGTACTTTGACAGAGTTTTTCCAGTATGACAGAGCTAAGGTGAGTGGGAGGACAGATGATTGGGAAATCTTTAAGGAACAGCAGAACTTAACTAAAAAGGCAATACGGGGAGAAAAAATGAGGTACGAACGCAAGCTAGCCAGGAATATAAAGGATAGCAAAAGCTTTTTTAGGTATGTGAAGAGAAATGAGATAGTTAAGAACAATGTTGGGCCCTTGAAGAATGAATTGGGTGAAATTGTTATGGGAAACAGAGAAATGGCAGAAGAAATTAATAAGTACTTTAGATCTGTCTTCACTAAGGAAGACACAAGCAATCTCCCAGATGTATGGATGGGTCAAGGACATAGGGTAACAGAGGAAATGAAACAGATTGACATTAGGAAGGAAACGGTGATGAGTAGACTGGTGGGACTGAAGGCTGACAAATCCCCAGGTCCAGATGGTCTGCATCCTAGGGTACTATAGGAGGTGGCCCTGGAATTTGCGGATGCATTGGTAATCATTTTCCAATGTTCCTTAGATTCAGGATCAGCTCCTGAGGATTGGAAAATGGCTAATGTTATCCCACTTTTTAAGAAAGGAGGGAGGGAGAAAACAGAGAACTATCAACCTGTCAGCCTAACATCAGTAGTGGGGAAGATGCTAGAGTCCATTATTAAAGATGAAATAGTGGCATATCTAGATAGCAGTGATAAGATTGGGCCGAGCCAGCATGGATTTACCAAGGGCAAATCATGCTTGACTAATCTATTGGAGTTTTTCAAGGATGTAACCAGGAAGTTAGACAAGGGAGATCCAGTGGATGTAGTGTATCTCGATTTTCAGAAGGCATTTGATAAGGTCCCACATAGGAGATTGGTGGGTAAAATCAAAACTCAGGGCATTGGGGGGAAGACATTGACATGGATAGAAAACTGGTTGACAGATAGAAAGCAAAGGGTAACGGTGAATGGGTGTTTCTCGGAATGGCAGGTGGTGACTAGTGGGGTGCCACATGGCTCGGTATTGGGACCACAGCTGTTTACGATTTACATCAACGATTTAGATGAAGGCATTGAGAATAACATCAGCAAGTTTGCTGATGATACTAAGCTGGGTGGCAGTGTGACATGTGATGAGGATGTTAGGAGAATTCAGGGTGACTTGGATAGGCTGAGTGAGTGGGCAGATGACGTTTAATGTGAATAAATGTGAGGTTATCCACTTTGGGAGTAAGAACAGGAAGGCAGATTATTATCTGAACGGTGTAGAATTAGGTAAGGGAGAAATACAAAGAGATCTAGGAGTCCTTGTTCATCAGTTACTGAAGGTGAATGAGCAAGTGCAGCAGGCAGTGAAGAAGGCTAATGGAATGTTGGCCTTTATTACAAAGGGAATTGAGTACAAGAGCAAGGAAATCCTTTTGCATTTGTACAGGGCCCTGGTGAGACCACACCTGGAGTATTGTGTACAGTTTTGGTCTCCAGGGTTAAGGAAGGACATCCTGGCTGTAGAGGAAGTGCAGCGTAGATTCACGAGGTTAATTCCTGGGATGTCCGGACTGTCTTACGCAGAGAGGTTAGAGAGACTGGGCTTGTACACGCTGGAATTAAGGAGATTGAGAGGGGATCTGATTGAAACATATAAGATTAAGGGATTGGGCAAGATAGAGGCAGGAAATATGTTCCAGATGCCAGGAGAGTCCAGTACCAGAGGGCATGGTTTGAGAATAAGGGGTAGGTCATTTAGGACAGAGTTAAGGAAAAACTTCTTCTCCCAGAGAGTTGTGGGGGTCTGGAATGAACTGCATCAGAAGGCAGTGGAGGCCAATTCTCTGGATGCTTTCAAGAAGGAGCTGGATAGGTATCTTATGGATAGGGGAATCAAGGGATATGGGGCCAAGGCAGGAACCGGGTATTGATAATAAGTGATCAGCCATGATCTCAGAATGGTGGTGCAGGCTCGAAGGGCCAAATGGTCTACTTCTGCACCTATTGTCTATTAACCATTGCAGAATCAATGAAAGACTATCCAACTAGGGCATTCAACCAGAGTGCTGAAGATAACAAACTGCAAATACAAAATGAAATAATAAATAAATAATGAGAACATTAGATGATGAGTCCTTAAAAGTGAGTCCATTGGTTGTGGGAACATTTCAATGATGAAGATCAGTATCCAGCCACCCGTGACCCTTCTTGTCTGTTCTCCTGACTCTCCCATAAAACTAGACTACTTTTCAGGTGCTGTTTGTTAAAGAACTGGAAACCAATCTCAACCATGACCAGAGGCTCTTGCATGGTGAACTGGTTGGAGAACTCTAGCAAGGTATCTGGCGTGCAGGGAACTTCACATTAAAGTGAAACTCAGCAAATTACCAACATTAAATTCCAGTAAGTTTAAATATCCTTTTTACAATCACAGGACAGTGCTAGACATTAAGAACTTGAAGCACTGCCGGTCTACTCCATCACAACTTGCTTGATCCCAAAGCTGCACTTGGTGCTGCCTGCTACTGAGCAGCATTACAGGTAGCGCCCAACGGCAGAGTGCAGTTTATCAGCAAGTATCTGTCTTAAAATGTTTTCCATGCGATTGCCATACCCTGCTGGACACTGGTGATGTAGAATGCTCAAGTCCAATTCAGTGGTTTATTGGCGGGATTGTCGGCGGGGAACTGCATGGCCTCAGTTGTAGTAAGGACTCAGCCTGGTGCTGCAGTGTTGCCCGTTTGTCCCTGCCCAGGAGAGATCTATCAGAGTCAGTGCCAGAGGCAGGGTGGTGCGCCGTCCACAAAAAAAAACTAAACTTGACTTCAAACACAGACTCCAACCTGAAAAGGAGTGTGTAAACATCAAGTCTCTATGGAACAACAGCTGGTAGACACCAACCCAGGGCGGTGCAATAAATTCTACTTGGACAAGATTCTCTGTGAATTCCCCATTCTCCAGTACAGGAAACAACTTCAACTAATATATGAATTAAGAGGCAGCCACTGAACCCCTCGAGAACACTGCTGTTTGAAAAGATAACGGTTGACATGACTGTAATGTCTACTTTAAATTCCTGTCCACACCCCAGTAGCTTTCCACACCCCTTTCCCACCAATCCCTGTATTTTTTTAAACACAGAAGTCTACAGCACATTACAGGCCCTTCGGCCCACAATGTCGTGCCGATCATGTAACCTACTCTAGAAACTGCCTAAAGTTCTAATTTTAATTCTAATTCTTCTAAGCTCCATGTACCCAATATCTTCTTGTATTCACCTTTACCACCGTCACTGATAGTGCATTCCAGGCACAAACCACTGAAAAACTTACCTCTGACATCCTCCTTGTACCTATTTCCAAGTACCTTAAAACTATGCCATTAGCCATTTCAGACTTGGGGAAAAAGCCTCTGGGATCCACACAATCAATGCCTCTCATCTTTTTCACCCTCTTACATGTACCTGCCAACCCCCACCTTTTCACACTCTCCCAATCTTGCAAACCCCCAGTAGCTTTTCACACATCCTCCTATTCTTGCCAATGCCAAATAATTTTTCACCCCTTCACTTATCAAAAATCCACCTGCTTTAAAAATATTCAAAAAAAAAACACACATTGCAGAATGAACACAAAGACCCACAACCTTCTGCTAAAAAAATGACTTTATCTGTGATTGCACACTGATTCTTTGCTCCACGTTCTTCCACTAGAAAAAAACATTTTCTCCATCAAGATCCACAATTCAAATAATGCGAAGTTCTCCTCAGGCGTAACACCAAATGACAGAAGACATACAGGACAGGTGTAAACTGTGCACCAAAGGGAAGAGAAGTTATGGAAGCTGTTCTTGAGCTGAATCAAAGACGGTCCAAAAGGTTCACAAGAATTTCAAAAATGAAATGCATTGATTGCTCTGGGCCTGTACTTGCTGTATTTTAGAAGAATGAGGGAGGAATCTCATGAATATTGAAAGAGTAAAATACACTAAGATGATGGCTCTGGGCCTGTACTAGCTGAAGTTTAGAAGAATGAGGGGGTGATCTCATTGAAAGCTATTGAATATTGAAAGGCCAAGCTAGAATGTATGTTTCCTACAGTGGGAAAGTCTAGGATTTGAGGGCACAGCCTCAGAATGAAAGGACGTCCCTTCAGAGTAGATGAAGAGGATTTTTTTCTAACCCAGAAGGTGGTGAATCTGTGGAATTTATTGCCAAAGACAGCTGCGAAGGAGATATCATTGGGTATACTTAAAGCGGAGTTTGATTGGTTCTTGATTGGCCAGGGTGTCAAAGTTTACGTGGAGAAGGCAAGAGAATGAGGTTGAGAGGGCTAATGAATCAGCCATGATGGAGTGGTGTAACAGACTTGGTGGGCTGAATGGACTGATTCTACTCCTATGCTATTATATGCAGGCAGATGTAACGTTTGTACAAATAAAGTCTTCAGAAATGATAGGCACTCAAGAAATCGCAGTTTTTAAGACAGATCAACGGAGAGAACAAGAGGAGTCTGAAAAAGAAATAAACACGTGTTTAACAGGGTGCCAAGGGTACGGGGTGATGGCCGCTGAGCTGGAGTGAGTACAAATTGGGCAAGAGTTAGCGAGCCAGGGAACAGAAGTTCAACGTCAGTCACTGACAGGCTACAGGAACTCTTACGAAACCCGTTAATTGAAACGCAGCCTCTAAATGTCCTGATCGACCTTCAGCACCCAGACTAGCCTCGACCCCACGCCCTAATCCTAACACCGTGCGTGCCCCTCTCGGACAGGAGTGGACTCCATTCCTGCTTGAAGGCAGAGAGACTTCAACGTTACAACCTTACAATGCATAAACACCCAGGCCCAGCACGGACATTAAGAGAACAGTAGCCGACCCGGTCGTTTAGGGGTGCATGGACACCAGGAGTGAGGTACCCCGGACGTTACCGTGCACGACGAACGCGCACCGACACTCACCCGGCCCGGAGCGCGCCAGCTCGCCTCCGCCGCGCGTCCTACACTCGCTACTCAGTACCTGCCAGCCAATCAGCTGGCGCAGAGACGTTCATTAAAATATCTCGCCTTTCCGTCCCAAGCTTCGCGGCCCGGTTATTGGCTGGGGCCGGCAATCCGCGCTGCTAGTTTATTTGATTGGAGAGTCTGGCTGTCAATCCGAAGCGTCACCCTGACCGATAGGGGCGGGGCTAATTAATCCAAGGCGCTTGTTTGTCTGATTGGCGCTGTGGGCTGTCAATATATCGTGACGGCTTGCCCCATAGGTCAATCAAACGGCCCGCAGGGCCGCAAGTTCCGCCTCTTCCTGCCTGAACCTCTGTAACCGGCACAGCGAGCTTTTCCCTTGTTTTCAGATGCCGTGTTCCCTTGTCTGTGTTTTCAGGTAAACCGTGTGCGGGTACTCGGTGTCCTGTCGGGGGCGGGTGAAGAGCTGAGGGTTCGGCATTCGCTTCTTCCGGCCTATGGAAGGGTGGTGTGTTTATGTGTGTGGGGGTGGGGGACACACAACCGGTTTCAGCCTGTTTTAGCCGGCCGACGGGAACTGGGCCTGGGCGGCAGCCAGGCTAAATCCCTCCGTCAAGCCGTCACCCCCTCTGGGGGGATAGGTCACCGACAGTAGCTCGCTTTCTCCTGGGCCAAAGGTTGATTGGCCCTGTGTTTTCCGCTTTCGCCACACATTTTCTGGGCGAAGAAGATTCCTCTCCCAGGGTTGAGGTATCTACCTCTGGGTTGTTACCATACTTAGCCCTCTACAGCCCCTTGCCCAGACAAAATGCTGGATGAACTCAGCAAGTTCTGCAGCATCCATGGAGAGGAATAATAAGATCTTATTTATAGTGCAATATAAAAGTATTTATAGAGCACTTTTCATGAAAACTGTGCAGTTCAAAGTGCTTTAGGTGGGTCAAAGTGCAAACATAATGGTAAAAGCATAGTTAAATAAATGTTAAGTAAGTACTTAAATATAAATCTTTGGACGCCACGGTAGTGGTTAGCGCGATGCTATCGCAGCTTGGGGTATCCGAATTCAGACTTCAACTTCAGCACCAACCGTACGTAGTGTCCGTGGCTGCATTGTTTTCATCCGGATGCTCTGGTTTCCTCCCGGAGACAAAAGCTATACCTGCTGTGGGTTAATTGGCCATTGTCTTCTGATCAGCCTAATATTAACTACCGGTACATGGATTGTTGGTCCTGTACCACGCTGCATCTCTGAATGTAGTTAATAGACGTCAGCTGCACCTGCACAATCTTAAAGTTTTAAGTATTGAGTTTCACAGTTTAAGAGCGTAGTCTTTTTTTAAAAATTTTTTTTCAGTTTTTCAAAACATTTTACAAAATTAAAAACCCCAAATCCCAATGGGGAGTATTAATACAGTGCAAGATTAAGCATACAATAACAATATGCTACAAAGGAAGAGAATTTAACAAAAAAGCACCTAAATTAAAGACAAGTGAGCTTAGTGTCCTCCCCAAGCCCCACAACACAAGAAAAAAACAACTCCTCCAGACCAACCACCACACAGTATAAAGAGTATAAGTCCGGACAGTCAAACTCCCAGACTGTGAATACACTTAGCAACAGAGGATAATAATGCCTGCTACCAGAAAAAAAAAAGGGAGCTGAAAGCAAGGGACCGAAAAGAAGAAAAAAACCCTAGTTAAGAGGAAGGTTATGAAAGTACTCGATAAAAGGTCCCCAGACCTTATGGAACTTTAGATCCAAATTAAGAACTGAATAATGAATTTTTTCGAGGTCCAAGCAGGCCATAATGTCGTTAAGCCATTGCGCATGAGTGGGCGGGGCAACATCTCTCCATCTAAGGAGGATCAAGCGTCTCGCCAGGAGAGAGGCAAAGGATAGTATTCGGCATTTGGTCAGACCCAGACATAAATCTGTCTCGCCCCAAAAACCGAACAGAGCAATTAAGGGGTTAGGTTCTAGGTGCTGATTCAGAATACCCGATAATGTAGTGAAGACATCTTTCCAGAATTTCTCCAAGCTAGGACAGAACCAGTACATGTGGATGAGAGAGGCCACGCCCCTCTTGCATTTATCACAGAGCGGACTAATGCCAGGGTAGAATCGAGATAGTTTAGATTTAGACATATGGGCTCTATGAACAATCTTAAACTGTAAGAGGCAATGGCGAGCACAAAGGGAGGTTGAGTTAACCGATTTGAGAACTGAGTCCCAGCTCTCCTCGGATAAGGAGATATTTAAATCCTGCTCCCAGGCCATTTTAATTTTATCCACAGGGGCCCGTCGTAAGGCTGCTAGTTTATCTCGGATAATTGAAATTAAACCTTTACCTAGTGGATTAATGGAAAGAAATAGGTCCATAGCATTTTTCGCAGGCATTTCAGGAAAGTTAGGAATTAAAGGAGCAGTAAAGTGTCGGATTTGGAGATATCTGAAAAAGTGAGCGTTAGGCAGGTTGAACTTAACGGAGGTCTTTTTTTAAAAAAAACTGACCTAATTTTATTTTGCGGGCGATTGTTTAAGCATGAGAAAATAACATTGACATTTTGGGTCGAGGCCCTTTATCGGGACTGGAAAGAAGGTAAGAGAGCGGAATGAGTACTTTTTACACTCATAGTTGACAGTTGAAGGTGATAGTTGAGACCAGGCAAGGTGGGTGGTTGAAGTGGTGTGTGAAGCAGTAAGAAACCAGGAAGGGATAGGTGAAACCAGATAGGGGATATAGTAAAAGAACATCTTCAAAAGATGATGGCTCAAAAAGGCAGCATCCATCTCTAAAGACCTTCACCATCTGTACTGCTGCTGAAAACAACAAATTTCAGGACACGTGTCAGTGGTAATAAATCTGATTCTGTATCTGAAGGTGGGAGGCAATAGAAGGAAGAAGTAAATGGCAGAAGAAGAAATCTGATGGGTTCACCAGGTTGATTCCAGAGATGAGGAGGTTAGACTATGAGGAGAGATTGAGTCACCTGGGACTGTACTTGCTGGAATTCAGAAGGATGAGAGGAGTTCTTACAGAAACATAAAATCATGAAAGGGATAGGTAAGATAGGGGAAGGAAAGTTGTTTCCAGTGGTCAGTGAGAGTTGAACTCAGGGACATGGCCTCCAGATTTGTAGGAGTAAATTTAAGGTGGAGATGAGGAGGAACTGCTATTCTCAAAGTGGTGAATCTGTGACATTCTCTGCCCAATGAAGCAGTGGAGGCTACCACAGTAAAGATGAGTTTGGATAGATATTTGCATAGTAGTGAAATTAAGGGTTAGAGAGGAAAAAGGTGAGTAGATGGAAATGAGTCCATGGCCAGATTAGCCACGATACTATTGAATGGTGGAGCAGACTTGATGGGCCAGAAGCCCTACTCCTGCTCCTATTTTTTATGTTCTTAAGAGAGGAGAGTCGACCATGGGAGAAAGGAAAGGACGAGGGGAACCAGGGGGAGGTGATAGGTGAAGAGAGAAGTGTGAGAGAGGAGCCAGAATAGGGAATGAGAAAAGAAATTCCCAGTGTTGGGGAGATTGATATTTATACTATCAAAAACAAAAGAGATTCTGCAGATGCTAGAATTCCAGGGCAACACACACAAAATGTTTGAGGAACTTGTGTCAGACAGCATCTATGGAGAGGAATAAACAGATGACGTTTTGGGCCAAGACTATCCAGTCTTGGAGGTTATCCAGACAGAATATGAGGTGTTGCTCTTCCAATGTGAGTGTGGCCCACAGAGGAAGCCATGAGCAGCCATGTTAGAATGGGAAGTCTTATTGAAATGGTGAACACTGGATGATCCTGCCTTTTGTGGTGTATAGGGTGACAGTGCTTGAAGAAGTGGTTCTCATCAGGCAGTATAACCACAGCGAAGCCCAGTTTCCCAAGTAGCAATGCTAAAGCTAGCTTTAGTGACTTATCTATATCCATTTTTTTCTGTCCTTCCTGTCAGTTTCCACCCAAATACTTCTGATTCTGTATCTGTACATCTCTGCACTTGTGCAGAAGGACAATAAACTGGATTTGATTCAAGATGTGCTTGCAGTCCAGTGAAGTACATCTCCGGCATTCCCTGCATTCTATTGAGGTGTGAAACAACACTTCCACATCCAACTCCTCCACCATCTTAAACAGAATCAGGTTTATTATCACTGATCTGTGTCAAGAAATTTGTTATTTTTCAGTATAAAAATTGTTAAAAGATACAATAAGAATTTTTTTTAAGAAAGTTATGCAGAAATGTAGAGATATACAGTGTCCATTCGGAAATCTTATGGCAGAGGGGAAAAAGCTGTTCCTAAAATGTTGAGTGTGTCTTCAGGCCCTTGTACCTCCATCCTGATGGTAGCAGTGAGAAGAGGTGATGAGGGTCCTTAATGATAGGTGCCACCTTTTGAAGATATCCTAGATGCTGCGGAGGCTAGAATCCAAAATGGAGCTGACTGAGTTTGCAACTTTCTGCAGTATTTTCTAATCCTGTGCAGTTGTTCCTCCATACCATATTGGAGTTGGAACCAGTTTGAATATTCTCCATGCTACAAATTTCTAGATTCTTTAGTGATGTGTCAAAGCACCTGCGGTCAACACTTAGTGACTGTGGATGCAGGTTCTGGTGACAAAAACAAGTTGATCGGGATATCAGTGGGCTGACCTGCATCTGAGGAGGCATAGGAGATAGATGGGTGGGCATGATGGTCGAGCAATAGAATACCGACAAACTGTTCAATCTGCAATGTTGTGCTGATCTTGATGCAATTTTATACTCATTGACTTGTGTATCTTTGAAGTTCCTTTATTTTCTTCATGTTCATGCGTTTATCTAAAAGTCTCTTAACTCTACCAAACTGCCTGAATCCAGAACTACCTTGGGTAATTCACTGCGGGCACCTGCTACTCTGTGCAAAAAGAAAATTATTATCCTTCATGCTGCCCTTAAGCTTATTCCCCTCCACTCCCTCTCACCTTGGGTGTCCTCAGGTGTTTGATGTTTCTATCCTAGGGAAAGATTCTGATTGGTTGGGCCAAAGGGCTTATATTCTTGCTGCATTGTGTAATGACTCTCATGTAAGACTGGTACTGTGTAGGAATAGACCCTCTGTTTGTACTGATCATGATGCCTACTTCAACTACTCCTAGGAGACCCAATGATTTTCAGTAATACCCTTATTCAAATATCTGAGACACATCTGTCATTTTATTAAACAGTCAACAACAGTCTCCATGGCTCCCAGAAAACAGAATTTGGACAAGTTATCACTCTGAAGATATTTCTCATGTGGAGGAACAGAGGGTTCTTGGGTTCCATATCCTCAAAGTTGTCATACAGGTTGATAGGTTGATTAAGATGGCATATGGTGTGTTGGACTTCATTAGTCAGCAGATTATATTCATGAAGTGCGAGATAAATGTTGTAGTTCTTTCAAACTCTGGTTCGACCACACTTGGAATATTGTAGGCCAGGCAGCAACTATAAGGAGAAGCACTGTCAATGTTTCGGGCCGAGACCCTTCATCAGGACTAGATGAAGGGTCCTGACTAGTCCTGATGAAGGGTCTCGGCCCAAAATGTCGACAGTGCTTCTCCTTATAGATGCTGCCTGGCCTGCTGTGTTCCACCAGCATTTTGTGTGTGTTTGAATTTCCAGCATCTGCAGATTTCCTCGTGTTTGCTCTTGGAATATTGTGTTCAGTTCTGGTCAACTTATTATAAGGAGGATATTGGAATCTTTAAGAAAGGGTGCTTAGGAGATTTATCAGGAGCCTGGATTAGAGCATATGTGTTATCTGGTCAGGTTGAATGAAGGAGAGGAGAGACAATTTGATTGCAATGTAGAAGGTTATTGAATACATAGAGAGGGCAGGCAGTGTCTTTATCCCAGGGCGGCAATGGCTAATACCAGAGTACATTCTTTCAAGATCAGTGGAGGAAAGTTTAAAGGAGATATAATGGGTAGTGTTTTTTTTAACATAGAGTGGGAAATGCATGACTGATACAAGATTGAAGAAAGTCTGAAGTATAAACAGGGATAAAGGGAACAAAGGAAGCTCATGAATTCTGTACGATAGAAGGGCTCAATTGATTGTGCAGTTGGTTAAAGGGTTGGCTGAAGTTTCTGTATTGTGCTGCACTCTTCTATAATTTGAGTTCATGATATCAGTTCAAAATGGTATTCCACTTGTACTCCCTGATCCCAGAGACACATCTGTCAAGGAATTGTTCTCCCGCCACTCCATCATGTCATATTCTCTGAAAGTTTTGTATATGTCAATCAAGTAGCACGTCATTTTGCTGAATTAGCAGAATAAAGGGCTGGTCTGCTCTTGTATCAAACTTGCTATCTCAAACCACAAAGATTGGCACAGGACCACTATTCCCCACCATTTGCCAAACATTTGATAGAGCTATTCAAAGCTAGCAGAATACCATCAATTTGGAGTGAATAGTTGGTGTAAAAATGGGCAACAAGGAAGTCCAGGGCAAAGAAAAACATGCAGAATAATGAACAATGTGGAGGTCTTGAAAAGGGAAAGTGAAGTGTTGACATTGCATTCTATTTTGGGAGAGTTGTAAGAGATTTGTTTCTGGCACAAATGGTGATCAGGATGTGTTGGAACAGAATTATCTGTTTTTGCGCTGTGCTGATATATTTAGTAAATCCTGTAACAAAGTGAAATGCACCAGAAAGCATTTCAAAACAAATTTTAAACGACATTATGCAGATGCTGAAATTTTTGAGCAACTCACAAGATGTTCAAGCAGCATTCATAAAGAGGAGTAAACAGTTGATGTTTCAGGCTGAAGACTTAAGTCCTGATGGAAGGTCTCGCCCTAAAACATTGACAGTTTATTCTGCTCCGTAGATGCTGGTTGATTCGCTGAGTTCCTCCTGTGTTTAGTGTATTTTACTCAAAATAAGATTTCATTCAGAGACACTTAGGTTATTCATGTGTGGGATCTGGAATCTATTACTGATCCCTATTTGCCATTTAGAAGGTAATGGTGAAGCTTATCCCACGGTGGGAATTCCAGGATGTAGACTGAAGTCAGAATGGTATGCTATTTGTAGGTGCTTGTGTTCCCATGTTCAATAATTCCATTTAATATCAGAGAATGTATGCAATGTACAACCTGAAATTCTTGTTCTTTGCAGACATTCACAAAAAACAGAAGTGTCCCAAAGAATGACCGAAGGTAAAAACATTAGAATCCCAAACCATTGCCACTCCCCCTCACATGCATAAGCAGCAGCAAAGCAACCACCATCCCCCTCCCCTACTTCAATCAAAAAAAAGGAGTCAGCTTCCTCCAATCAAGCAGTGGCAAAGTCCTCAATAAAGACCATGATCTGCTGTTAAAAAACTAGTTGTTCACATGACAATTTGACCCACTGCAGGCTCTTTTTCTCCCTAATAAAGGAACAAAGAGCTGTCCCCTTTTCACAGCGAGAAGGGAGACCAACAAGGATAAACAATTCGCTGATATGCGGTGTTAAAATCTGCCATGTCGTTTTCTTCCTGAGTTCATTGACTCAAGAATCGGCAACAAACTCCCCCACATAATCTCCTACCTTGCAGTGTATTATGACCAAATTAAACTGAGGAAATTATTTTCCAGCCCTACTCATAATTCCATTGCAAAATATTTGCTGCATAGTCTTCAGTCATGTCCTGCAAACGTGTGTAACGTGGTCTTCCTTCCCAAGATCCACAAAGAGCACTGTACTAATAGTCTGAAACAATAGTTCTCTTTCTTGTACCCCAGGACCACTTTCTTTTTTTAAAATTTTTTTCCCCTCTCCTACTTTCATGCATGATTCCCTGATGCTGCCATCAACCACTGAGTTACTTGGCTCCAGATGTCTCATCATACACCTAAAGGTACTCTTGAGCAGAAGCCCAGTCAGTCCCCTTCTACTGAGACCCTCATTTGTCTTGCTAAACCTGTAATGTGTTCAACAACTTCTTCCTTCAGCTCCACTCATTTCCTACAATTAAATGTGTAAGGCCTGTCCGATGTGAGAATTGGGGATGATCCATGTTTACACAATTTTGGATTCCCCTGTTCCATCCTCTTCCAGTACTTTGATGACTGCATAGATACTGTTGTCAGTACTGATAGAGAATTCAAAATTCAACACCTTTTGCAATGTTTGTCTTTCACTGTCATTGCTAGGGTATTGCATCGGACATTTGTACTGAAGACCAGAAAGTCTGCAAAGCAAGCATTCCGTGCAGATAAAGATGATTGGTTTCTTTGTTCTGAAAACAATGATTTTTTTGGAGTAATTACTATATTGGGTCTGCTGTTACAATTAACTTGTCTTTTAGTTCATCTCTTAGTGGTTCTGATCAACCTATGGATTCATTTTCAAGGACTATTCATCTCATGTTCTCGATATTAATTAATTGCTTATTTACTATATAATTTTTCTTTTTGTATTTGCAGTTTTCTTTTCTATACTGGTTGTCCACTTGTTGGTGAAGTCTGTCATTGATTCTATTATGGTTATTGTATTTATTGAGTAATCCCCCAAGAAAATGTATCTTAGGCTTGTGTATGGTGACATATATATATACTTTGATAATAAATTTACTTAGAACTTTGAGATTGCAATCAAATTTTAAGAAGCACACAAGGTGCTGGAGGAACTCAGTAGGTCAGGCAGAATCTGTAGAGGAATAAACGTTTGACATTTTTGCCAAGACCTTTCATCAGGACTCATGATGAAAGGTCAGTCAAATTCAGATGCTTTTGTATTTTGTTCACTATTATTATACCTGTTGGGCTTACATTGGAGAAGGTAAAATGAACAAGTGTATTGGCAACAATGTAGCTAATGAACATAAAATTGAAATGGTCATCCATTGCAGGTAGAAGTATAAAGGCCATAACACAGGTGTAGAATTCGGCCATTTACCCCATTGAGTTATTATACCTGTCAACCCCATTCTCCTCCCTTCTCCATCAACTTTGATGCCAGGATTAATAAAGGACCTATCAACCTCTGCTGTAGATATACTCAACTTGGCTGCAACAGATGTCTGTGGCAATGAATTATACTGATTAATGACTGGATAAATAAATTCCTCCTAATCTGGTCTAAATGGATGTCTCTCTATTCTGAGGCTGTGCCTCCTGGTCCTAGACTCACTCCCTATAGGAGACATCCTCTCCACATCCATTTGATCTCAGCCTTCGAATGTTCAATAGGTTTCTTTTTTTATTGATTTTTTAATGCATTTTCTACAATACTACAAATTTAAAAAAAACCAAAACAAAGTAGAATATTAGTACAGTGCAAGATAAACATACAATAGTAATATAATACAAAATAAGATAATTGAGAAAGCACCCAAATTGAAGTCATGTAAAGTTAGTATCCTCCCCAAGCCCCATAACAAAAAAAACTCCAGACCAACCAAAACAAAATGTAGAAAATATAAATCAAAACATTCAAACCCTCAAAACTGTAAATACACTTGAAAACAGAAGATAATAATGCCTACTACCAAAAAAAAGAGCTGAAAGCAAGGGACTGAAAAAAAAACTTGAGGAAAATTATGAAAATACTCAATAAATGGTCCCCAGACCTTATGAAACTTTATATCCGAATTAAGAATTGAATAATGGATTTTTTCAAGGTCTAAGCAGGACATGATATCGTTAAGCCATTGAGCATACGTGGACGGGGCAACATCTTTCCATCTAAGGAGGATTAGACGTCTAGCCAGGAGAGAAGCAAAAGATAATATTCGACATTTAGTCGAACTCAAGCGTATATCTGTCTCACCCAAGAAACCAAACAGAGCAATTAAAGGGTTAGGTTCTAAGTGGTGATTCAGAATACAGGATAAAGTTATAAAAACATCTTTCCAAAATTTCTCTAAACTAGGACAGGTCCAGTACATATGAATAAGAGAAGCCTTGCCACTTTTGCATTTATCACAAAGAGGACTAATATTAGGGTAAAATCGAGATAATTTAGATTTGGACATATGTGCTTTATGAACAATCTTAAACTGTAAAAGGCAGTGGCGAGCACAAAGAGAGGTTGAATTAACCGATTTGAGAATCGAGTCCCAAATCTCATCAGATAAAGGGATATTTAAGTCATGCTCCCAAGCCATTCTAATTTTATCCACAGGGGCACGCCGTAAGGATACTAATTTATCACAGATAAATGATATTAAGCCTTTACCCAGCGGATTAATAGAAAGAAAGAAATCCATAGCATTTTTCTCGGGCATTTCAGGGAAGTTGGGAATTAAAGGATTGATAAAGTGTCTGATTTGGAGATATCTAAAGAAATGAGCATTAGGCAGATTGAACTTAGCAGAAAGCTGTTGAAAGGATGCGAAGCGATTATCGATAAAAAGATCTTCAAAATGTCTAATGCCCTTCCTATACTGATCATAGAATGTTGAATCATACATAGTAGATAAAAAAAGATGATTATGTAAAATAGGACTAGAAAGGGAAAAACCATAAAATTTCCTGAACTGGGCCCATATTCGCAAAGTATGTCTAACAATTAGTCTAGACAAACTGCTAGGGAATGCAGAACCAAGAAGTGCAGAAATAGATCTTCAGTGGAATTCGGCTCCATTGCTACCCAATTAGGGCACTCAGATTGGCTATGAAAAAAAGACCAAAAGATAGTGGAACGAATGTTAGCTGCCCAGTAGTATAAACAAAAAT
The DNA here is from genome assembly GCF_048418815.1 of Hemitrygon akajei. Taxonomy (NCBI): domain Eukaryota; kingdom Metazoa; phylum Chordata; class Chondrichthyes; order Myliobatiformes; family Dasyatidae; genus Hemitrygon; species Hemitrygon akajei. The sequence goes on from NC_133130.1 coordinate 11,971,436, forward strand.
TAGGTAAGGCCATGCCACCCTCTTTTTTAGATTTTTGAAGATAAACTTTATTAATTCTAGAATGCTTATTCTTCCACAGATAGGACAAAAGTAATAGTCTAAGGAATCAAAAAAGGTTTTAGAAATAAAAATTGGGATAGATTGAAATAAATATAAAAATTTAGGGAGAACATACATTTTAACAACATTAATACGACCTACCAAGGACATAGATAGAGGTGACCATTATGACCAACTCTGTTTTGTAGTGTATAAAAGACTGGCAAAATTTTCACGAAAAAGATCTTTAAACTTCCTTGTAACTGTAATACCAAGGTAAGTAAATTGATTATGAACTACTTTAAAGGGGAGGTCACGGAATGCTAATACTTGTGCTTCTTTATTAATTGGGAAAAGTTCACTCTTATGTAAATTAAGTTTATAGCCAGAAAACTGGCTAAGTTGATCAAGAAGTGAAAACATTGGAGGTAAGGATGTGGACGGATTTGAAAGAAAAAGTAATAGATCATCAGCATAAAGAGAAACTTTATGCTCAACACCCCCCCCCCCCCCCCCCCCCCACTTCCAAATCCCGGTCAATTCAGGACAGCTTTGGAATGCTATCGCCAGAGGTTCTACAGCCAAATCAAAAAGAAAGGGACTTAAAGGGCATCCTTGACGGGTGCCACGTTTGAGGTTAAATAACTGGAATTGCTGAGAATTATTCAAAACAGAGGTGGTAGGACATTTGACAGCAATTTGATCCAAGAGATAAAACTTTGACCAAAGTCAAATTTTTCTAAAACCACAAAGAGGTAGTTCCACTCTATACGATCAAATGCTTTCTCCGCATCGAGAGAAATAACGCATTCAGGAATCCCAGTTGAAGGTGAATATAAAATATTAAATAAATGCCGTATGTTTTAAAAAAGGAAGACGGTTTTTAATAAAACCAGTTTGATCATCAGAAATAATAGAGGGTATAACAGTTTCTAATCTATAAGCCAAGACTTTGGTCAAGATTTTAACATCAACATTAAGCAAAGAGATCGGCCTGTACGAGGAACACTCTGTTGGGTCTTTACCTTTTTTTAATTAAAAAAAATACATGCCTCATTAAATGAGGGTGGCAATTTACCATAGTTAAACGAGTCAGATAGTACTGAGAGTAACTGAGGAGAAAGGAGTGAAGAGAATGATTTATAAAATTCTACAGGGCACCCATCAGGTCCAGGAGATTTACCTGAAGACAGTGCAGAAATTGCAAAAGATATTTCTTCTGATGATATAGGCTCATTGAGTTTTGCTTGAAAATCAGATGAAAGCGAAGTAATATTAAGAGTATTTAAGAAAAGATCAACAGAAATATTCTCATTCAGAGATTCAGAGGAATAAAGCCGAGAGTAAAAATTTTTAAATACGTCCTTGATTTCTGAGTGATCCAATGTAATATCCCCATTCTCCTTCGGGATCTTTGTGATATGTTGTTTAGCTTTAGAACGCCTCAACTGATTAACTAGAAATTTACCAGATTTGTCATCGTGAATATAAAAGCGACTCTTACTTTCAAGAAGTTGACGTTCAACAGGTTGAGGAGAGAGAAGGTCAAATTTAGTTTGAAGTTCTACACGCTTCTTACATAATTCAGGCTTATTAGTTTGAGCATACAATTGATCTAATTCTTTAATCTGATTAATAAGGTCTAATTGATCTATACGGGACCTTCTATTAAGATTTGCTGTATATGAGATTATTCGACCCCTCAAATATGCTTTCATGGCATCCCAGACAATCTGGGATGACATTTCAGATGACGTATAAGTGTTTAAATAAAAAGTTATCTGATCCTTAATAAATTTTAGAAAATCATCGTCCGATAATAAAGTCGGGTTAAAACGCCAATGTTTATTCATCTGAGGGAGACCAGGAAAATTTAGAGACAAAGTAATTGGAGCATGATCAGAAATCAGTATACTCTGATAGTTACAAGAATGGACAAATGAAATAAGTTGATTATCAATTAAAAAATAGTTAATTCTAGTAAAGGTATGGTGAACATGTGAAAAAAAGGAATAATCTCCCTCAGTAGGATGAAGGAAACGCCATATATCAGAGATACCATAATTAGAAAGAAAAGAGTGAATAGCTAAAGCAGATTTAGTAGGTGATCTAGTAACAGGGGATGATCGATCCAAATTGGGATCTAACCAGCAATTAAAGTCGCCACCCAGTATAAGAGAATATGAATTTAAATCTGGTAGTGAGGAGAAAAAAAGTTCAAAAAAATTAACATCATCAAAATTGGGAGCATACAGGTTTGCTAGTACAACTTTAGTATTATATAATTTACCAGAAACGATAATAAAACGGCCATTTGTGTCAGATATCTTATTATGGAGTTCAAAAGGAATATTTGAATTAATAAGGATGGAACCCCCCCCCAGCTTTGGCCGGGAAGGATGAATGAAAATGCTGACCCACCCACTTTGATAAAAGCGGAGAATTATCAGAACTACGAATACGAGTTTCTTGAAGGAAAGCAATGTCAGCTTTGAGTTGCTTAATATGGGAGAAGACCTTCCTTCTTTAAACAGGATGATTTAATCCCTTTACATTCCAACTCACAAATTTAAGTGTATTAACCATTATCAATTATTAGTACATGAAAGGTAGTAGGCATATATAAAATCAAACATTGCAATAACAGTCTGGGAGCAAAAATATAAACATAAATCAGTAATATCAGGGCAGAAACATGTCCTGAATAGCAAGGGAAAACAGAAAAAACAGTAAATAGTGTTAGAACTAGAGAACCCACCCCATCCTCGCAACCCAAAACTAGATGGCTACCCAAAAAAGCAGCTAGCTCTACAAAAAAAATGTTACCCCAAAAATAACTTCCAGTTCCATATCATTGATGTAGGCTCCGTATAGATAATATAGCAAATACTAGCTAATTTATGCACTAGAGAGCAAAATTACAAATAGGAACAACTTTGTCAGAAAAGGTATAAAACTTAATACAAAAAAAAATCAAAAAAAACTAAATTACCCACGAGAAACTGAAAAATTGAAAGAAAAAAATAAAAGGGGGGGAAAGGGGGAAATTATAAATTTAAAGAGAATACATATCAGCTGTTTTTAAAAAAAAAAGCAAATCTTATATCATGTATCAACAGGGAGGCCTTCAATAAGAAACTCCAAGCCTCCAAAACAAATTAAGACCAATTGTAGTTCTCTATAGTTAAAGTTATTCAGAAGTAGAATAAATTACACAAGTAAAATCTAAAGACCACAGGGAAACATTAAATTTAAATCATCTATTTAAGAAAATCGCACCAGGTCCAAGGAGAGACTAACTAGAACCCTTAGAATCTCAATAGTTAATGTCTGAATTATTCAAGTAGAGTCTGAGTTCGCAAAAAAAACTTTAATTCAAGAAGTACTTATCAGCCATTTTAGAAAATCAAACTGGGTCCGAAGAAGCCAAGATGGCTGGAAGATTTCCAACAAACAACTCAGCCTCCTTCACTGATTTAAACCACTTACATTCTCCAGTAGTAAGCGTAATTCGAAGATCAGCTGGGTTACGAAGAGAAGGTTTGAATCTATGATCAAAAAGCACTTTCATTACGCCTTTGAACTCAGCACGCATCTTCAGAACCTGGGGGGCATAATCTTCCACGAAACAAATAGTTGTATTTTGAAAAGTCAAAGTACCTCTACGGCGTGCCTCCATAATCAAACGGTTTTTCACCTGATATCGATGAAAACATAAAATAATTGGCCGTGGTCGAGAACCCAAAATGGCACAAGGAACATAAATCCTGTGAACCCTTTCTAGCTCAGGTGGAGTCGGGAGAAATTCTTTCCCGAAAATCTCACAGAGAAAAGTAGAAAAAAATTCAACGGAAGAGCCCTTTTCGGTGGTCTCCGGCAAACCAAGAATTCGCAGATTGCAGCGCCTGTTCCGATTTTCGAGATCCACCATTTTGGAAGTAAGTTTACTGTTTTTTTCCGTTAGGTTGGAGCAGAGAGTTTCTAGATGTTGAACACGGCGTTCTAAATCTTCAGAGGTTAGGTTGATGCGAGATAGATGTTCAGCATGGTCATCCACTCTGGCATTAATCTGATCCAATTTTGACTCCAGCTGACTGATCGAAGCTCTAAATTCAGTCTTGATATCCATTAGAGTATCTTGTCGATGCTGTTCCAGGATAGAGAGAATCTCAGCCGACAGAGCCGTGGAAGTTTCTTTTTTCCCGAGTTTAGTACATTTTGTAGTCATTATAAGATAGACGTATTCGCAGGCAGATAAAAGAAAGCAAATAAAATAATGAACTAAGGTTTAAAAAGGGAGACACATAGTGCAAAAATAGGAAGTATAACGGAGCAAAAGTTTGAAGCGACTAAACAATCGCCATCTTACCGGAAGTCCCAATAGTTTTCAATGAGATCCCTCTTCATTCTTAATTCCATTGAGTACAGGCCCAGAGCCATCAAATGCTTTCATTCCTGGAATCATTCTCGTAAACCTCCTCCAGACCTTCTCCAATGCCAGCAGATCTTTGACAAGGGACCTATAAAGTCTGGACTGACCAATACGTTTTTAAGGCCTCACTTTTATATTCTAGTCCTCTTAAAATGAATGCAAGCATTGCATTTGCCTTCCTTATTGGGGCTTCACCTGCAAGTCAACCTTTTGAGCAGGGTTTCTCAACCTTTTTTTATGACATGGACCCCAGGATGGGAACACCTGCTTGAGAGAATCCTGCACAAGGACTCGTGTCTCTTTGCATCCCTGATTTTTTAATTTTCTCTCTGTTTAGAAAATAGTCATGCTTTTTTCTGCTGTCAAAGTGCATTACCTTACACCTTCATACACTATATTTGATCTGTCACTTATTTGCCCCTTCTCTCAACTGTTTAACTCCTCTGCAGACTCCTTGGTTCTTCTATGCTACCTACCCCTCCACCAATCTACAAAAGTGTTGAGTGTTCAGCTAGACTTAAATGCTTGAGGTAAATCTTTGCTCTGAGAAATATGCATGTAGGTAAAGGAAACATTTATGAAGGCAAACTATGTCCTTGGTTTTATTGCAGGAGGGTCGAAGAATCAGAGCAAAGATCTGTAACTGAATTAATAAGGCACAGGCAAGACCCTATTGCAGATCTGGTCATCAAACTCAATGATACATCAGTGATTTGAGAAGGATTGTAATAAAGTTACAGCTGATTGATTCCTGGAGTTTGTGGATTGTCCTTTGAGAACAGATGAGGCAAAGTAGGCTTAAAAGTGTTCATAACCAGTTAAAAATCTCAAAACAGGAGCCCAATTAAAGTAAGAATTGTTTTCCTCTTGTGGGTAATTAATATAGTGGATTCCAGTAAAATGGGGACACATCAGGACCAATTAAGCTGTTACCTGAATTAGCCAAAGTTTCATGGAATGTGCACAAAATGCTGGAGGAACTCAGCAGGCCAGGCAGCATCCATGGGGAAAAAAGTACAGTCGGTATTTCGGGTCGAGACCCTTGGGTCCTGCCTGGCCTGTTGAGTGTTGCTTGGATTTTCAGCATCTGCAGATTTCCTCTTGTTTGTGAAAGTTTCATGGAAGTAGTTAAGAAGGTATAAGCTACCTCTTAATCGAGTAATAAATTATGTATTTAAATGAAATGCAGAACAAATTAGAACACTGTCAATACCACTACAGTGCAATAAATCTGCCATGTTCTCTTTATTGACTGTAAAGAAACAAAATGGGCAGTGACTTCTGTTGTTGATAATATACTGTTTTCAAACAGTTATCAACAATTGCATCTTTCAAAGCCTTCACTTGTTGAAATAGCAAATTTTCACTGCCAACTATCAGTGATAAAAATCATTGCTTTTTCAACACAAACCACACATAGCTGATGCTAATTAAAAACTGTTTGCTCTAAGTATAGTGTGGTGTCTAATGGCCACACAAGTGCAAATCAAGTCAAGTCGCTTTTTATTGTCATTTCGACCATAAACTGCTGGTACAGTACATAGTAAAAATGAAACAACGTTCCTCCAGGACCCTGGTGCTGCATGAAACAACACAAAACTACATTAGACTATGTGAGACAACTCAAGGCTACACTAGATTACGTAAAACAACACAAAAACTACACTAGGTAACAGACCGACACAGGACGACATAAAGTGCACAAAACAGTGCAGGGCAGTACAATAATTAATTAATAGATAAATAATAAGCAAGACAATGGGCACAGTGGAGGACAAATTTCAATATAATAATAAATTATGTAGATGTCAGTCCAGTATCTGGGTAGTGAGGAGTCTGATGGCTTGGCGGAAGAAACTGCTGCACAGTCTGGTTGTTAAAGCCCAAATGTTTAGGCACCTTTTGCCAGATGGCAAGAGGGAGAAGAGTTTGTATGAGGGGTGCGTGGGGTCCTTCACAGTGCTGTTACCTTTGCGGGTGCAGCGTGTGGTGTAAATGTAAGGGCGGGAAGAGAGATCCCAATGATATTCTCAGCTGACCTTACTATCCACTGCAGAGTCTTGCGATGCGAGGTGGTGCAATTCCCGAACCAGGCAGTGATGCAGCTGCTCAGGATGCTCTCAATACAACCCCTGTAGAATGTGGTGAGGATGGGGGGGTGGGAGATGGACTTTCCTCAGCCTTCGCGGAAAATAGAGACACTGCTGTCCTTTCTTTGCTATGGAGCTGGTGTTGAGGGACCAGGTGAGATTCTCCGCCAAGTGAACACCAAGAAATTTGATGCTCTTAACGATCTCTACCGAGGAGCCGTCGGTGTTCAGCGGAGAGTGGTCGCTCCGTGCCCTCCTAAAGTCAACAACTATCTCTTTTAAATGTGACGGGTTATTGGTTCTCCACCAGTCCATTAGCCGCTGCACCTCCTCTCTGTATGCTGACTCTTTCTTGCTGATGAGACCCACCACGGTTGTGTCATCAGCAAACTTGATGTGATTCGAGCTGTGTATTGCTGCACAGTCCTGGGTCAGCAGAATGAACAGCTGTGGACTGAGCACACAGCCCTGGGGGACCCCCGTGCTCAGTGTGATGGTGTTGGTGATGCTGCTCCCAATCTGGACTGACTGAGGTCTCCCAGTCAGGAAGTCTAGGATCCAGTTGCAGAGGGAGGTGTTCAGACCCAGCAGTTTCAGCTTTCCAATCAAGTGCTGAGGAATGATTGTGTTGAATGCTGAACTGAAGTCTATGAACAGCTTTCGAACGTACATGATTGGCACTTGTTGGAAGCTTTGGCAGCAGTCTCCTGCCTCTACTAAGCAGCACAATGTCCCAATAAACAGAATCCAGCTATTTTCTCAGTTAATTTTGTTCCCAAATAAACAGGTGCTCTGATTAACCAATGGCCCAATTAACTGATAAACCCTGTATTTGGGATGATCAGTCAGTTTGTCAATGTAAGATGGAGGGATAGGTTTTAAATATGAAGAGAATTGAGGGATAAAATGTGTTCAGAAAAGTGGCGCGTAACAGCCATGATTGAATGGTGGAGCCAAATAGTCTATCCCTACATTCTATTATTCTCTTATGTATTTATTGAGATTCAGTGTGGAAAAGCCCTTTCAGCCACGCTGCCCAGCAATCTCCCCCAATTTAAAACTAGCATAATCACGGGGCAATTTACCAACCAGTACGTCTTTGCATTGTGGGACAAAACGAGTTCCTGGAGGAAACCCATGTGGTCAAGGGGAGAAGATACAAAGTACTTGCTTGCAGCACCCTTTTTGCTGGCTCTTGCCCCCTCCCTGGCACATGGTTTCTGCTCCTGTGCAACCCCTCTGCTCTCATACCTCTGTCCACATTGTGTTTGTTGGTTCTCCATGATGGCTTTGTTTTGACTTAACACCTCAAAGTTGAATTTAACTGGTGCTGATCTGTAACATCCAGCATTAGAATGAAGGTATTACAGTAGATTTCGCACTACAGAGCGCACCTGATTAAAAGCCGCTGGCTCTAATTTTAGAAAGAAAATCAATTTTGTACTTGTACAAGCCGCACCGGATTTTCGGCCGCAGGTGTCCCACGTTGTAATATGAGATATTTACACAGAAAGATATTACATGTGAGGATTTTTTAACTTTTAATTAAATCCATATGGTAACATAAACAAATACATATTGCAAATGCTTTTTTTCGAACCGTGCCTGTAACGCGGCTACTTTTAAATATACGTTGCGTATACTTTTTTACTGAACAACATTCCAATATCTCCTAACGACTGGTAAAAAATATATATACTGCAGCCTACCAGGAAAAGTTATTGATCGCCTTTAACTTAAAAGCAGCGTTCGCTCAGATCTAATGCCGCTCGCGTAATGCGCTCGCCCCCTCCTTCCCGTTTATCGCAAACCGGTATTTTTCCCACAAGACGCGGCGAAACCGGGTGTGACGTCATAGCATCCCGCGATGTAGTACAGAAAACAAATATAGTTAAAACACTTCTAACTTTAACTAGAAAATGAATTACTAAGCGAAAATATTATAAACTAAATAACTGCCATAAAGGCAGCACAATGCTTTTCTTCGAGTGTTTTCCATGTTGATGAGGGTGAGTACAAATGACTGATTTACAATAATTTAATTGTGAAAGTGCGCTTGATTTATCGTACAATTTCATTGGACCTCTGTGAACTACTCATCAATTTTATTGGTCTACTGTTACGAGGCAAAATGTTTTTGGCGGCATGAAAAAAAATCATGCATTAGCCGCACCGTAGTAAAGGCCGCAGTGTTCAAAGCTGTTCAAAATGTGGGAAAAAAGTAGCGGCTTATAATCCGACATCTACGGTACATGTATTATACATAGTTTTATAATTATATTCAAAGAAATTAATTGTGCTGAAACAAAAATGTAATTGTTTGCCATCCTGTTGATTAGTTTAATTCTGAAGATGTTGTTGTTAATCATGCTAAATCTAGTGTCATATTACCCTCAAATATGCAGGTGCAGACCAACGAAACAATAAGATGCATGCAAAAGTAAAATTAAAAATATCCTGAATATAAAGTGTTTATAAGAAAAATAAATTTAGAGCAGTAGCGAGACTTTCGATTGAGAAAATGAAATGGTTTGTTGAGACTTTGTTTTGAACCCTGTAATTCTAACTTCAAACTGAACAACAAGGCACTCATTTTCAAGTCACATTGCTCCAATTCTTTGTACTTTTATTGGAACTGTTCGGAAAAGGCCCGATTTGTTTGGGAGAGATGGTCTTTCAATTAAGTATCATAATGGATTGATGGTAGTTTCCGCATTTGGGAAGGAAACCTGTTCTTATTCTGTAGTAGTACTGTGATCATGAGTCGTGATATTTTCCTAAGGGGGGGGTGTCTATTTATGTGTCCCCAAGTTGCTGATTTGGGATATACATATTCTGGTACAATGTGGACATGAGTAAGTGGTGCCTGTGGTTAGTGGTTGGGTCTTTCAGTATTTAGTCTTGATGATTAATTAAAAAATATGGTTGGCTCTTGGCTTCATTTGTCATTGAAAGCAAAACATATTACAAGTGATTCTCTAGCTTTTTAGTATAACTCCAGGATGGGCAATAATAACCTCGCCTATGCATACACATTCATAATTAATTCTAATAAGGAAAAGGCCAACACTAGTCAGCTCTCATGAAGGCTATTCTGCTGTGATCATGACTGCATAAGGCAAGAGGATGAACTTTGTGTGAGGAATTCTAGCATGTGACCTTTGGTTTATTACAATGACAGCTACCTGATAAATGTAATAGCCAATAGAGAAATGAGCTAGTCCATTTTCCTCTGGCCTTTGTTCCATCAATAAACTGTTCTCTTCCACTCACTATACAAAACTGTTGAAGTTTCAAGGAAGAGCCCAGTTTACTGTCTGATATCCATTGTTTTCAGCATTAAGTGTTGATTGCTCTTTTTTGCAACAAGGGGAAAGACTGAGAGAAGACAAACAACTTGAAGAAGCAGGTAAATGTTAATCAGCATTTCTGTGTTGCAAAATGCATGTTTTGGGCTGAGATCCTTAAGGGCTAGAATAAGAAAGGGGAGGAGTACAGGCTGTCAGTTGACTGGTTAAACCAGGTGAGGCAAAACCTGTAACCAGATATCTAACAAATTGGTTTTGAAGAGCTTCTACCAGTAGAAGTCAGGCAGGTTAAATAGTGAAAGAGTCTGAGGCAAAGTTGGCATGGGGAAATTTGGTATTTACTGGAGAGTTTTGCCTGGTTGTTAGGAATCTGATAAGTTTTGAATGAGGAGAGAAAGCTATATATGGGAGGTTAGAAAAATGAGATTTGAAATCACAGCAAAAAATTGGCATAGAATGGGGTATATACAATCAAAACCATAGATTGTTGTGGAAATCTGATATTGTGATTATAATGTATGAATCTATTCTTCTAGAGTAATGACTCCCATAAAACTACATATGATCTGTTGGCTACCCATGCACATTGATCTATTGTCTATGCGAATGCATTGTTCTCTCTCTCTCTCTCACACACACAAGTTAAAGCCATTTTCTGCATACGTGTTTTATTTTAATTGATACATACTTGTGCACAGACACAACAAATTGGCAATGAGTGCGAACCTGAATGTTAGAAAATATCATGGACTGCACTGACAGTTACAGAACAAAGCAGCGGGAGTAAAGAGTTAAACAGTAGAGAAGGCTGTCATGGATGTTAACAAAGGGACACTTGGGTATAGCATAGTATACAGGGAAAGATGCAGAAATATCAAATTTAAAGTGAAGATAACTTGGCGATGGCTTCATATAACCATATAACAATTACAGCACGGTAACAGGCCATCTCGGCCCTTCTAGTCCATGCCAAACGTTTACTCTCACCTAGTCCCACTGGCCTGCACTCAGCCCATAGCCCTCCATTCCTTTCCTGTCCATATACCTATCCATTCAGTTGGGAAAGTTGATTAATTTGATAGTGCTAATGAAGACTGGGACTTGTATATCAAGTGGGTTGAACTGTATTGTAATGCAAACAACATGGATGAGCTAAGGAAAGTAGACACGCTTCTTAGCTTAATGGGTGCCAGATCATACAGTCTATTATGCAATTTAGTAACTCCTAAAAAGCCAGCGAGCAAGGTGTTCAATGAAATTGTCACAATTTTACAAAATTACTTGAACCCTAAACTTCTGATAATAGATTTAGATTTTACGAAAGCAACCTGTCAAAGGATGAAAACATTTCTGAATACATTGCAGAACTACGCTGACTTTTCTAATACTGTAACTTTAGAGATGGGCTTTCTGATGGATTAAGGGACAGGCTTTTATGTGGCATGCATAAAAGCACTTAAAGTAAGCTACTACGAGGAAATCTGCAGATGCTGGAAATTCAAACAACAACGCACACAAAATGCTGATAGAACACAGCAGGCCAGGCAGCATCTATAGGGAGAAGCGCTGTCGACCTTTCGGGCCGAGATCTCTTACTATCTTTCCTTTCAGTTAGTCCTGACGAAGGGTCTCGGCCCGAAACGTCGACAGCGCTTCTCCCTATAGATGCTGCCTGGCCTGCTGTGTTCTACCAGCATTTTGTGTGTGTTGTTGTTAAAATAAGCTACTGTTAGAAAGAGACCTAACCTTAGAACAGGCATTGACCATTGCAATATTGTTAGAGACTGCAGAAAAGAATGCAGCAGAACTATAGAAAAAGAGGTTAGAATGTGAAATGCACAATGTCCCTGAATGGTACAAAAAGCCAAAAATGTTACCAATGTGGCAAATCTTCCCGTGATGCAAATGACTGTTGGTTCAAAGCAAAATTTTGCAGTAAGTGTTGCAGACAAGGTCACAGAGTGTGCATGGCAGACAAAAAGCACAACTGAGTGAACACAAAACTAAGCAAATGCATAAAGTGACTGAATGGGAAACAAATCAGACAGCACATTGTTTGATAAAGGTGAGCTGTCATACTTAGAACTGCAAGGTATAAATCATATGGATCGCAATAGATGTGTCTAAAGTAAAACTGATAATGGAGTTGGATACAGGGTCAGCTTTATCAATAATTCCAGAGGCTGACTGCAACAGACTGTTTGCTGACCTACCATTAGAAAAGACCTCAGTGATGCTGAACACCTATGCAGGCAAAAAAAAAAGTCTCCCAAAGGCAAACAAAGTAAATGTGACTTATAGAAGCCAAACTCAGTTTTAGATATTGAAAAGTAGAGTGCCAGCACTTTTTGGATGTGAATTGTTGAGAAAAACCATCACAGCTGCTTAAGGTTTGGCCATCGTCATCAATGAAGACCTCAACACCATTTTTAGTACTTTTTATGTGGTTGAGTTGGTAGCTCAAAGCTCAACCCAGCGCGGATGGAGAGCGTGCATGGGAGCTGGCCGGATTCGAACTACTATTCGGCCACTACACCACCAACCGGTTGGATGGTGCTGAGACTAGTGCTTGATTTGGATTTCAGTGAGCCTCACTCTGTCTTCCCAATTCCCATCTGGATCCAGTGGCAAGACAAGAGTTGAGACAGCTGGAGATGGGACTAAGCGCAGTGGATGACCAGGACATCTTCTGTGTCATGTCGTGCTCTACGCGTTCCACAACGCTTGCAGAGACCACCTTCTTGACCGTTGGACCTTCCGTTGGTCTCACCTGCCAGAGTCTGCCACAGCTGCTTAATGCTAATGAGAAGGTGCTTGAGAGGCGAATGGTAAACTCAAAACCATAAAGGCCAGAATTAGCCCTCTCTTCTCCACCCCACCACCCCCAGGTGGCAACAGTATTAGCCTGTTTTTTGGTGCATGCTGACTTGGATCAGTGAAGACTTGGTTTTTTGTGTTTTAATGTAACCTACCAGACAACATAGGAACGGTTGGCCAAATGATGACCAGCAAATCAGCTGAGTAGGTGGTTGGTCTGTTTCCACTATTGCATGACCTCTCTGCTGCAGACGTATGTCTGCATCATGAATGCTATCATAAGTACAAATACATCCTTTCCATTTTGAGCAGTTGTGAGTCAGAGATTCTTGGAAGTCGGGAGGGATGTTGCTTTTCTTCAAAGTGGTATTGACCACATCCTTGAAAGTTTACCTCTGTCCACTTGTGAATCTTTCCCCATGAGAGAGCTGAATATAGTGTGTACTTTGGGACTGTGCCCATCCCAATGTAACTGCCTGAGTCCAGTTAGAGCTTCTGCATTGTTCAGGAGAGGATGCAGGCATCACTAACCCTTGCAATGATTTTTAAAATTTTTATTTTAGACATACAGAGCAGAACAGGCCCAACTAACCCAACACCCATCAACCCTAAACCTAATCACAGGATAGTTTACAGTGACTAATTAACCTCCTGACTGGTATATCTTTAGACTATGGGGGAGGAGGATTAGTTGGATATGTGGCAGGAGCTGGAGACCTTACCAGTTTTGGATATTAGATTACCCACATGGCCCAAAGCATTATTTGCAGTGGAATAGTCCTTTCTGCCACCATTTCTTAGCATTCTGGAGGGAGACGAGTGTAGAATGTGAGTTGGTGAATGACTTGTGTGAGGGCTTCAGCATTGATTGATTAGCATATAAAATGTCCATGAAACTTTAGATGGTTTTACAGGTAGTTTCATTAATTTGGTTAAACTATCTATAATGTGTACGTTTATTGAATGTTGAATCATTGTATGTAAAGCGATGCAGTCTTTTATTAGTATTTTAGTGTGAGCATTCAACTGAAATGGTGTTATTGTAAGTAATTTTGTTCAGTGACCTTCCCAGTCCTTTCCCAAATTCTATTCCAATCTCAGTGAGAGAGTGAGATGGTAGCGTTACCTACGAAGTTAAAATGTCAGAGCATTGGCTTAGTTCAAAGCACTTTCCTCTCTGAACCAGATGCATTGCAGGAATTTTCAAAAGTTAAATTACTATCAAAGTAGATAAATGTCACCATATACTAGCTTGAGATTCATTTTCTTGTCACCACAGTTGTTCAGAGAAGTACAATAGAATCAGTGAAATACTACACACAGACTGACAGACAAATGACCAATGTACAAAAGAAGACAAAGTACGAATACGAAACAAACTTAAATAATAATGAAATAATTAAATATTAATAATTAACTAAGTAGTAAATAAACGACACTGAGAACGAGTTGTGGAGTCCTTGAGAGGTCTGTAGGTTGTGGAATTAGTTCAGTGTTGTGGTGAATGAAATTTTCCATGCTAGCTCTGCAGATAAAGGAAAAAATAAACACAGCAGAACAAATTTATTAAAAGCAATAGATAAGCAGCAACCAAATAAAATACATAAGGTCATAGTACTCTGTATGGACTCTCCTTGAACCCATGCCATCGAAATTCACTACTTGCTTGCTCATGATTTGAGCAAGCAATGGTAGTAGCACAGACAAAATGCTGGAAGAATTCAGCAGATCAGGCAGCATCCATGGAAGTGAACAGACTATTGACGTTTTGGGACATGATCTTACCTTGGGCCTGGAAAAGAAGGGGGAGGATGTCAGAATAAAAAGGCTGGTGTAGGGGAAGGACAATAGCTAGAAGGTGATAGGTGAAGCCAGGTTAGTGGGAAAGGTAAAGGGTATTTGCCATGTGCCATATGATTCAGTGACATTAATTCATTAATTGAAAGATAAATATTGTCCATGGAGCAGGTGTGACCTTCCACCTTGCACAAACCTAAAACGAGAGTCGCACAGGAATAGACTTTTGGTCCAAGATATGTGTGCCAACCATGTTCACAATTTAAACTGCACATTTGCCTGCAAATGGTCCGTACCTCTCCATCCCTGCCTCTATCTGTTTAAATGCCTCTTAAATGATACTTTTGTATCTGCTTCAGCATTTCCTCTAGAAGTAGTCCATAAATATTTAAAGAAAGCTACCACATGTATGTTTTAACTTACCCACTGCTTGCCTTGTGTAGTCTGATATTTGGCATTTCCATTCTAAAAAGGACATTATATATATGATTCCTCAGATGCTGGAAATCTATAGTGACACATGGGAGGTAGCACAATAGCATAGTGGTTAGCACAGTGCTTAACTGCAGTTGCCTTTAAGGAGTTTGTATATTCTTCCTGTGACTGCATCGGTTTCCACCCATTATACAAAGATGTACAGGCTGATATGTTAATTGGTTATTGTAATTTGTCCCAGGTTATTGTAAGCTAGTATTAAACTGGGGGATTGCTGGGCGGTATTGTCCAAAGAGGCAGAAGTGCCTATTCTGCATTGTATCACAATAAATAAATAACACCAGAGAGATATTAAGAGTCGGCTCTATTCCTTTACATAGATTCTGCCTGACCTGCTGAGTTCCTCCAGCATTTTCTATGAAGAGAAGGACACTAATTACCTAACCTATGCCTCGTAATTTTAACACTTCTATTGGGTCATCCCATAGCCTCTTGGAGCACCACAGTAAACAATACAAGCTTTTCCAATCTCTCCTTATAGCTAACTATCGCAAATCCAGGCAACATAGGATAACCTCTTCTACATCCTTTATAAAGCCTTCCTGCAGTGTGACTGCCAGAGCTGCATGCAAGTGTACCAATGTGGCTTAAACAAGTTGTATACAGCTACGATATGTTTGAATTTGTTCCCTTGTTGGGATAATGATTGGACTTTGCTCTCAAAACTTAAATTGCTAACTAAGTTAAATCTGAGTCCAGCAGATCAGTTGTTCCAGAGATTGTTTCATCAAGCAAATGAACCGGAAGACCACGATCTGTGTGGGTTGGTGATAACATCTCCTCCTCACTGACGATCAACACTGGCGCACCTCAGGAGTGTGTGCTTAGTCCACTGCTCTACTCTCTATATACCTATGACTATGTGGCTAGACATAGCTCAAATACCATCTATAAATTTGCTGACGATACAACCATTGTTGGTAGAAACTCAGGTGATGACGAGAGGGCATACAGGAGTGAGATGTACCAACTATTGGAGTGGTGGCGCAGCAACAACCTGGCACTCAATGTGTGTCAGACAAAAGAGCTGATTGTGGACTTCCAGAAGGGTAAGACGAAGGAACACACACCAGTCCTCGGGGATCAGAAGTGGAGAGAGTGAGCAGTTTCAAATTCCTGGGTGTCAAGATCTCTGAGGATCTAACCTGGCCCCAATATATCGATGCAGTTATAAAGAAGGCAAGACAGTGTTTATACTTTATTAGGAGTTTGAAGAGATTTGGTATATCAACAAATACACTCAAAAACTTCCATAGATGTACTGTGAAGAGCAATCTGACAGGCTGCAACACTGTCTGATTTTGGGGGGTGGGGGGAAGAGCGAGCTGCTGTAGAGGGTCGTAAATTTAGTCAGCTCCATCTTGGGTGCTAGTCTACAAAGTACCCAGGACATCTTCAAGGAGCAGTGTCTTAGAAAGGCAGCGTCCATTATTAAGGACCTCCAGCATGGGTAGGAGATACAGAAGCCTAAAGGCACACAATCAGCACTTCAGGAGCAGCTTCTTCCCCTCTGCCATCCAATTCCTAAATGGGCATTGAACCCTTGAACACCACCTCACTTTTTTAAAATATATATTTCTGTTTTTGCATGATTTTTAATTTATTCAATGTATGTATACTATATAAAGTATACTGAATAAAATTTACTTTTTTTGTTCTATGTTATGTATTGCATTGAACTGCTGCTGCTAAGTTAACAAATTATACATCACATGCTGGTGATAATGAACCTGATTCTGATATCATGATTTAAAGCTAAAATCTAAAATATTGGAAATCTGAGGATAAAATGGCAGTTGAAGAAAAGTTAGATAACAAGCATGTTTTTAATTGCTGAGCAGAGGGAGGTGTGTAGAGAACAGAAGTGATGAAGTAAAGTCAGAAAGGAAAGATGGTGTTTGTGCTGATGTGTCTGAAGAAAGTGTGAAACAGAAGCTGGGACTGTTTGTTGCAGTACATGAAAGTTGCTGGAAAACTGGAAGAAAAGGATTCAGAAAATATCAGAATCAGATTGATCATCACTGACATGACACAAAATCTCTCATTTTGTGGCAGAAGTACAGTGCAAAGACAAAATCTATACATTTTATAATTCAAAATCTACACCTCAGTTGGCATTTTGTTAAGTACAGCAGTGTACCTAATTAAGTGGCCACGGGAGTTCAACCTAATGTGGTCTTCTGCTGCTGTAACCCATCTACTTCAGCGTTTGATGTGTGTGTGATAACACAGTAGCCTAACCTCAGTGGTTGGGGAAAGTGTTGGAAGTCCATTATTAAGGATGGGTTTCGGGGTACTTGAGGAGGTAACAGGCAGCTTGGACAAAGGAAAGGCAGTGGATGTCATTTACTTTGATTTTCAGAAGACATTTGATAATAAGGTGCCACACATGAAACTGCTTAAGATAAAATCCCATGGCATTATAGGAAAGATACTGGCATGGATAGAGGAATGGCTGACAAGCAGGAGGCAGCAAGTGGGAATAAAGGGGGCCTTCCCCGGTTGGCTGCCAGTGACTCAGTGGTCAGTATTGGGACGACTAATTTTCACATTGTCAGTGATTTAAATAATGGAATTGATGGCTCTGTGGCAAAGCTTGGGTATGATACAAATTTAGGGGGAGGGGTAGCTGTTGATGTGGAAGCAATGCAACTGCAGAAGAACTTAGAGAAATTGGAAGAAAATTGCAAAAAAGTAGCAGATGGAATGCAGTTTTGGGAAATGTATGATAATTCATTTTGGTAAAAGGAACAGAAATGCAGACTAATTATCTAAATGGGGAGCATGTTCAAACATCAGAGGTGCAAAGTGACTTAGGAGTCCTTGTACAAGACTCCCAGAAGGTTAATTTACTGGTTGAGTCAGTGTAAAAAAGCCAAATGCAATGTTGACATTCATTTCAAGAGGAATAGAATAGAAAAACAAAGGGATAACATGGAGCCTTGTACAAGTCAGGTAAGGCCACACTTGGAGTATTGTCAATAGTTTTAGGACCCATATCTCAGAAAGGATGTGGTCTCATTGAAAAGAGTCCAGAGGAGGTTCATGAAGATGATTCTGGGAATGAATGGGATTAACATATGAGGAGTGTTTGGCAGCTTTGAGCCTATAATCACTGGAATTTAGAAGAATGTGGTGGGATCTCATTGATACCTACTGAATGTTGAAAGGACTAAATAAGGTGGATGTGGAGATGATGTTTCCTATGGTGGGAGTGTCCAGAACTAGAGAGTAAGCCTCAAAATTGAGGGGTAGCCATTTGGACCACAGGTGTGGAGGAATTTTTTTAGCCAAATTAAAGTGAATCTGTGGAATCTTCTGCCATAGACACATGTGGAGGCCAAGACCATGAAAATTGATAGCTTCCTGATTGGTCAGGGCATCAAAGGTTATGGCGAGAAAGCAGGTGTGTGGGATTGAGTAGCATCTGTGATCAGCCATGATTGAATAGCAGGACAGACTCAATGAGCTGAATAGCTTAATTCTGCTGCTATGTCTTATGGAGATGCTCTTCTGCACACTGTTGCATGGTTATTTGAGCTACTGTCATCTTCCTGTCCGCTTAAACCTACCTGGCCTTTCTCCTCTGACCTCTCATTAACAAGGCATTTTCACCCACAGAATTTATTTTAATTTTTTTGTTTTGCACGCATTCTTTGCAAACCCAACTGTTGTGCATAACATTTACAGGAGATCAAAGGGGTTTCTGCAATACACAAACCACCCCATTTGGCATCAACGATCATTCCATAGTCAAAGTCACTTAGGTCACATTTCTTACTCATTCTGATGTTGGTCTGAACTTCTTGACCACATCTACATGCTTTCATGTATTGAGTTGCTGCTGCATGATTGGCTGATTAGCTATTTGTATTAGTTAGCTGGCGTAGCTAATAAACAGTCCACTAAGTGTATAACCCAATGATTTAGAATTATTGTAACTTACATTAATTTATCTGATTTTTTTATTGTACGACTGTGGCGACCCACTTCCTAGCGCACTCGAACCGGCTCACAAATATAAAGGCCAGTCCCAAAAGGGCGCCAGGTCTGCTTAACCAACAAAGGGAAAAGCCCATGCAGGGCTGTGAATACGTGCCCCCTACAGCATCCGCGCCCGGGGAGGGCGGGATCAGGGAGGCCGCGAAGTTCGAATAAAATCTTTTTTTAACTGCAGTTTACCGACTCCGTGTTGTTATTTCAGCGCTGCGTGTAGCACACCGCTACAATTGGTGACCCCGGCGGCCCAAACAATATTTGAGCCGGAGATGAACGATGCCGCATCTGTTCATGCAGTTTCGTTGAAACTGCCAAGCTTCTGGACGCTGCGACTTCACCTATGGTTCCAGCAAGCAGAAGCCCAATTCCACGTTCGGCAGATAACCTTGGAGGACACACGTTACTACTACATGGTGAGCTCCCTCGACCAGGACACAGCAGCCCAGGTTGAGGAGTTCATACAGTCACCCCCGGAAGACGGCAAATACACAGAATTCAAAGCCCTGCTCATAAGGACTTTCGGACTCTCACGGCGCGAGCGGGCTGCCTGTTTACTGCACCTGGATGGTTTGGGAGACAGACCTCCATCGGCTTTAATGAATGAGATGTTGTCTCTGGCAGGAGGACACAAGCTCTGCCTCATGCTTGAGCAGGCATTCCTGGAGCAGCTGCCCGAGGACATACGCCTGCTGCTGTCCGACGTGGATTTCAGCGACCCCCGGAAGGTGGCAGCCCGGGCGGACTTGCTGTGGATCGCCAAGAAGGTGAATGGGGCGTCCGTCGCACAGATCACCAGACCACGTTCCCAGCAGCAGAACAGGCCCGGCCACAGAGCCCGCTAACCCCAGAGGCAGGGGTGAGGAGCCCAACGGACAATGGTGCTTCTACCACCAGCGGTGGGGCGCAGAAGCCCACCGCTGTCGCCCGCCCTGCAAATTCCCAGGAAATGCCAGGGCCAGCTGCCGCTGATGGCTGCGGCGGCTGGCCATCGGGATAGCCCCCTTTATGTGTGGGACAAGCGGTCGGGACGCCGTTTTTTGGTCGACACCGGTGACGAGATCAGCGTCTTACCTGCAACGATTTACGACACCTGCAACAGAGCACCAGGTCCCACCCTGAGGGCCGTGAACGGCAGCACGGTAAGGACCTACGGCACCCGTACGGTGCAGCTACAGTTCGGCTCCAGCCGGTTCACGTGGGACTTCACACTGGCCTCCATAGCCCAACCGCTTCTGGGTGCGGATTTTTTGCGGTCTCACAGCCTGCTGGTCAACCTGCCGAGGCAGAGATTGGTCCACGCCGAGACCTTTCAGACGTTCTCCCTGGGTGCAGCCCAGTTGCCAGCCCCACACCTCAACTCCATCACGCTGTCCGACGACTTCACCAGAGTCCTGGCGGATTTCCCATCGGTTCAGGCACCGCAGTTCATGGCAGCCATGCCCTGACACGGCATACAGCACCACATCCCGGCCCAGGGACCACCCCTCCACGCCCATGCTCGGCGGCTTCCCCCAGAAAAGCTCCGACTGGCGAAGGAGGAGTTCAAGAGGATGGAGGAATTGGGGATCATCCGGCAGTCCGACAGCCCATGGGCCTCCCCCCTGCACATGGTGCCCAAAGCGACGGGGGGCTGGAGACCATGTGGCGACTACTGCAGGCTGAACAAGGTTACCACACTGGACCGCTACCCTGTGCCGCACATTCAGGACTTTGCAGCAAACCTGCACGGCGCACGGATCTTCTCCAAGGTAGACCTCGTCCGGGGATACCATCAAATCCCGATGCATCCGGACGACGTCCCCAAAACCGTTCGGCCTTTTCGAGTTCCTCTGCATGCCGTTCGGCCTGAAGAATGCCACACAGATGTTCCAGCGGTTAATGGACGCGGTGGGACGCGACCTGCACTTCGCATTCATCTATTTGGACGACATCATCATAGCCAGCAGCAATCGTCAGGAGCATCTGTCCCACCTCCGTCAACTCTACACCCAACTGAGTGAATACGGTCTCACAATCACACCATCGACTTCCTGGGCCACAGGATTACTAAAGACGGGGCAACCCCTCTGCCCGCTAAGGTAGACGCGGTCCACCATTTTCCCCGACCCACCACAATCAAAGGCCTTCAGGAATTCGTAGGTATGGTAAATTTCTACCACCGCTTCCTCCCTTCAGCTGCCCGAATCATGCGCCCCCTGTTCGCCCTGATGTCGGGTCCGGGCAAGGACATTACCTGGGACGAGGAGTCCGCCGCCGCTTTCATTAAAACGAAAGAAGCCTTGGCAAACGCTGCGACGCTGGTGCACCCCAGAATGGACGTCCCTACCGCCCTCACAGTGGACGCATCTAACACGGCAGTCGGTGGGGTACTGGAGCAACTCATCGAGGGTCGCTGGCAACCTGGCCCCCATACCCACTTCGCAGCATGGGCAGAACCCGACCTGCGTACCCAAAGACCTGCAGAACTGTAAGTTTGTGTTTGTACGAAGGGGCGGGCATCGGCCACCGCTGCAACGGCCCTTTGTGCTGGACGTTGGGGGGAGAGAGGAGGTTTTCACGGTGGACCAACTCAAATCGGCCCGTGTGGACGTGGCACAACCAGTCGAGTTCCCAGCACCGCAGCTCACAAATAGCCAGCGCGCCGGCATAAAGGCCAGTCCCAAAAGGGCGCCAGGTCTGCTTCACCAACAAAGGGAAAAGCCCGCGCGGGACTGTGAATACGTGCCCCCTACAGCATTTGCACCCGGGGAGGGCGGGATCAGGGAGGCTTTAAAGCAAGGCCACGAAGTTCGAATAAAATCTTTTTTTAACTGCAGTTTACCGACTCCATGTCGTTCTTTCAGCGCTGCGTGTAGCACACCACTACACTACTACCATAAAACAACAATTTCTCAACATGTCAGTGATCACAATCCTGATTTTGAAAGTAATACAAGTAAAAGAAAAAATAATGTAATGTTTAAGGGTTCTGAGATTAAATGACAGGCAGAAACTATTGCTAAGTCATTAAGGGTGGGTCTTCAGAATACTGTAACTGCTCCCTGATGATAGCACCAAGGAGACTTCTCAGAGGATAGTCGCCTTGTTGTGGAGAGGTTGTGAATTCCAGAGGTCACAAGGAATGCTGTCTGGAGCTTAGATCTTGGTAGGGTCAGTGGGGAAGATCCAAATAAAGAGTGATCCATCCAAGACCTCAACAATGGAGCTGGCACATCGCAATAACAGTGAACACAGAAGAAGGCTTGCTTCAGTGAAGAGTCCCGAGTTGTCTTACATTTCATCCACTGGACCCTGACGTAGTTCTGTTACGGACCATGTGGTAGTTGTCTGTGCATCAACTTCCCCACATAAAACAAAGTCGCACACTGGTCTTCTCCGCTGAAGGAATAAGCCCTTAAGAGAACATCATACTCAACTCAAGTGATCACACTACTACTCTACCCTCCATGATGGTAGGGGAGAACACATCCTGGCTGGTGAGGGCCCCTCTTTAGGTGCCACCATGTATCTAGCAGCAATGTTGCAGGTTAAATTTTGATACAGTGGTGAAATTTATTAAGTCCTCAGGGTTTTCACATAGCAATTTAGACGGAGATAATATTGGTTTGATTTGGGATCACGATGGCTGAAGTGCATTTCCCTGTATGCTCCTGATCTGTGTCCTAATTGAAAGTAATGTACTGCTCCACATTTCGTTCTTTGGAACAGTGTAAGAAAATGTTTGAAGCTACCAATAAGGAAGAACTAGCAGGACATCTGGATAGAAATAGTTCCATCAGCAGACACAACATGGATTCAGGAAGTGCAAGTCTCATTTGGCAAATCCACAGCGCTTTACAGAGCCAGAGCTGTAAGATAGGGGTTCAATTCCCACCACCCTCTGTAAGGAGTTTGTACATTCTCCAAAGGGCCATGTGGGTTTCCGCACACATTCCAAAGATGTACAGTTAGCATTAGTGAGTTGTGGACATACTACGTTGGCACTGGTAGGTCAGCAAAACTTGTGGGCTGCCCAGCACAGTTTTGCTGATTTGTTTTGAAGTAAACAATGTACTTCACTGTATGTTTTGATACACATGTGGCAAATAAAGGTGATCTCTCTTTTTAACATTTTTCTTTGAGGATCTAATGAGTGCTATCAATAGAGGGGAACTGGTAGATGTGGATTTCCAGAAAGCATTCAATAAGGCACCACATAAAAGACTTAACCATAAGATAAAGTTCATAAAGTTAGGGATAATGTTTTGGCATGGATAGGTGAATGGTTAACCAATGGAAGGCAGAGTGTTGACAGTCAGTAGTGAGCAGAATGTTGCAGGGGTCAGTGCTGGGCCCAAACCTGTTCATGATATATATTAACAATTTGGAAGAGGGGACTGAGTTTAGTATTCAAACCAAAATCAAGAGAAAATCTGCAGATGTTGGAAATTTGAACAACACACACAAAGTGCTGGAGGAACTCGGCATGCCAGGCAGTATCAATGGATAATAAGTACAGTCAATGTTTCAGGCTGAAGCCCTTTGGCAGGACTGAAGAGAAAAAGCTGAGGAGTAGATTTAAAAGGTGGGGGGAGAGGAAAGAGAACCAGCAGGTGATAGGTGAAACTTGGGTGGGAGAGGGATGAAGCAAAGAGCTGGGGAATTAATTGTTGAGATGAGGTGAGGAGGGAAAAGGGAATGGGAAGTGGAGAGGGGAGGTTGGGGGGCATGACTAGAAGTTTGAGTAATCAATGATCGTGCCATCAGGTTGGAGGCTTCCCAAATGGAATATAAGGTGTTGTTCCTCTAACCTAAGAGTGGTCTCATCATGACAGTGAAGGAGGCCATGGATGGATATATCAGAATGGGAAGTGGAATTAATATGGGTGGCCCCTGGGAGATCCCACTTGTTCTGGCAGACGGAGTGCAAATGCTTGGGTCTACATTGGGTCTCATCAATGTGCAGGAAGCCACACTGGGAGCACCGAACACAGTAAATGACCCCAACAGACTCACAGGTAGAGTATCGCCTCACCTGGAAGGACTCTTCAGGGTCCTGGATTGTAGTGAGGGAGGTGCAGGGGCAAGTGTAGCACTTGTTCTGCTTGCAAGGATAAGTGTCAGGAGAGTTAGCAGTGGGGAGGGATGAATGGACAACAGAGACATGTAGGGAGTGATCCCTGTGGAAAGCATAATGTTGGGAGAGAGGGAAAGATTTATGCTTGGTGGTGGGATCCTGTTGGAGGTGGCAGAATTATGTGCTGGATGCAGAGGCTAGTGGGGTGGTAGGTGAGGATAAGAGGAACCCTATCCCTGGTAGAGTGGTGGGAGGATGGGGTAAGAGCAGACATGATTAAAATAGAAGAGATGCAGTTGAGAGCAGCATTGATGGTGGAAGAAGGGAAGCCCCTTTCTTTGAAAAAGGAGGACATCTCCTTTGTTCTAGAATTAAAAACCTCATCCTAGAGCAGTTACTGAGGAATTGAGAAAAGGGAATGGCATTTTTACAAGTAGGCTGGGACGAGGTGTAGTCTAGATACCTGTGAGAGTCCGTGGGTTTGTAATATATACCATTGGATAAGCTGTCTCAGGAGATAGAGGCGGTGAGATTGCAAAAGGGAGGGAGGTGTCAGAAATGGACCCAGTGAGTTTGAGTGTAGGGTGGAAGTTGAGGCAAAGTGGATGATGCAGCACCAATGCAGTCATCGATGTAGCATAGGAAAAGTGCGGGACGGTCACCAGGGTAGACTTGAAACATAAACTGTTTCACGTAGCCGACAAATAGGCAGGCATAGCTGGGACTCAGGTGAGTGCCCATGGCTACCCCTTTTGTTTGAAGTAAGTGGGAGGGAAGAGTTTCGTATATCAAATTTTGTTGATGGCACCAAATAGTCGGGAAAAAATTAAACATTGCAGAGTGTCTGCAGAGAGATATAGATAGGTTTACCGAATGGGCAAGAGTTTGGTAGATGGAGTATAATGTTGGTAAATGCAGGATCTTACACTTTGGAAGGAATAGCAGAAGATCAGGTTATTGTTTAAATGATCAAAGTTTACAGCATTCTGTGCAGGGGAACTTGGGAGTGCTTGTGCATGAATCACAAAAGGTTGGCCTGCAATTTCAGCAGGATGTGGATATGAAAGAAAGAGTGCAGAGGAGATTTACAAGATGTTGCCTGGAATGGAGAGTGTGCCTTATGAAACTGGTTTGAATGAACTTGGCCTTTTCTCCTTGAAGCAACAGAGGATTAGAGGTGTCTAAGATGATGAGCATTGATCGTGTGGATAGCCATAGGCATTTTCGCAGGGCTGAAATGGTTAACACGATGGGACAAAGTTTTAAGGTGCTTGGAAGTAGGTACAAGGGGGATGTCAGAGGTAAGTTTTTCCACACACAGTGGTGGGTGCGTGGAATGCACTGCCAGCAACAGTGGTGGAGGTCGATACAATAGAATCTTTTAAGAGACTCAGACAAGTACATAGAGCTTAGAAAAATGGAAGGCTATGTGATGGGGAAATTCTAGGCAGGTTCTAGAGTAGGTTACATGATTGGCACGACATTGTGTGCTGAAGGGTCTTGTAATATGCTGTACAACCATGTTCTGCATTTGCAAGTAGGCAATTTAAATGTTGGCCTTCATTGCTAGAGAAATTGATTTTAAGAGCAGGGCGATTATGCTGTGCAGGGTAATGCTAAGGTCACACATGAAGTAATGTGTGCAGTTCTGGTCTCCTAACTTGTGGAAAGATGGCTTTGGAGGCACTGCAGAGGATGAGATAGTCGTCTGGGACTATACTCACTGAAATTCAGAAGTATGAGAGGGGAACTGATAGAAACTTAAAATTATGAAAGAGATGCATAAAAATAGATGTCAGAAATGTGTTTCCATGTAGGTAGAACTGGGGAATATAGTCTCAAGATTCAGGGAAATAGACAAAGATTAGAAGAAACTGCTTTTCCCTGAGAGTAGTGAATCTGGAATCTCTACCCAGGGAAGCAATAAAGGCTACCTAATCAAATATATTTAAGACACAATCAGATAGATTTTTGCACAGCAGGGGCATTAAAGGTTGTGGTGTAAAGGCAGGTAGGTGTAGCTGAGTCCACAGTCAGATCAAAGTTCTAAGTAAGTTAATTATCAAAGAGCATATTAGCCATAATGTTATTGAATGATAGAGCTGGCTCAGTCCGGATGACCTTCTCCTGATCATAGTTCTTGTGTTCTAAAAGAGACCAAAGCCAGCTAAGTATCCTTAAGTGGGAATGAGTTTGGACAAATAACTGACAACTCGACGTCGTGTGTCCTTATGGAGTATATACAGTGATGCTGCATCTACAATACAGTCACAAACGTTTCATTTTTCCTCAATATGCGAGGTCACATTGTGAGCATAAAATACATTACATGAAATTTTAACTTCAAGAGAATTGCACCTTTGTCTGGAAGATAGTTTGGGTCTCCACATAATGGGAAAGATGATTAGCATATGTTATAGCTCCTGTATTTTCATGGGAAGATGCTGTGTGAAAGACAAGTAGTATTGGAGATGGCGTGATCCAATGAGATGCAGAAGGAACAATCCTTTCGCGAAACAACTGTGTGTGTGTGCGGTCGGGTATCTAATTGGCACGAGGAAATATAATCTTTTGGAACTCTGGGCTGGGTTGGTAAATAAGAAAGGAAACCCCGTTTTTGCTCTAGTTAGGACGAGAAGTAGCGAGAGCTGAGTTATAGGAAATGGAACTGACGTGATTGAGAACAGCGCAGTGACTTACTATGTCATTCGTGCAAGTCTTAGTTCCGTCGCCATGGAGAGGCTAAGTGGGGTCATCAGAATTTTCTGAAATAATTCTGTTATTCAGTTATATTAATCTCTGAGATAAGTGGCATTTGTGTTTTGCTAGGGGCGTCGGTGTAGCAAAGTGAATACCTCTTGTTTGATTTCAAAGTTGTGCGTTCAAATCTCTTCTGATGCGGGTCTGAAAATACCCCTGCTCTTTGGGCGAAAGGGTCATCCAAATGTAACCCGTGGGACGAGTTATTTAAAGATCGGTGGTAGCAATGTCGCTATTGATAAACACGTCCGTCCAGCAAGCAGCCAGCAAGAAGTTTTACTGATTCAATTTTACGGCTAAAATATCGTATTCGACAGTCCGTCAAATTAAATATCGGCGAATTCAACCAGGTTTCTCCACTAAACCTGCCGATTTAAAATGTTTTTGCATGAATAAATGAGGGGGGGGGGGAGGTGCGTTGCAGTGAGTCCCGCCTCTTTCGTTCCATGGCCGTTATTGGTGGAAAGGGATGATTGCTGTTATGTGACCATTGGGGGCCGCACACAGCAAATGTGCTCCAATAGGATGAAAGAATGGCAAGTTGTTTCCGCCGAGCTTCGGATTGGCTATCTTGCCGTGAGCTCGAATGCAGCGTAATCGGGAGGGTCTATAGCCGCTGTTATTCGAGAACTGATGCACTGTAACCAGGAGGGGCCGAGTCACTGCTGTGTAACCACGATTGGGAAATCGATATATTGTAGCCGAGAAGAGTCGGAGTACCTCTAGTATAATCGGTATCACGGAACGGATGTACGAAAGCGGAAGAGCCGAGGCCACTACAGTGTAATTGGTATCGGAACGCATATGCTAAGCGGGCCGCTGTTCTGTGATCGGTAAAGTTAAAGGGGTTGTAGTCGCTCGGTTTCACAGCTCCTGCCGACTTCAGCGGGTAAGGACGTCAGCGAGACTTACTGATGAGTTCGCTCGTTTGCTGGTTTCTGATTTGTTTTCAAGCTGCGATGCCCGACACTGCGTGGTTGGCAGGGTGTGTCTGAACTGATGATTCATGCCAGTCTACCCCCACCGATCCCTACCACACCAACAAGTAACATTGGTTATTTGTTTAAAATCTCTTTCCAAATCTTTCATAAGATTTTTTTTGTCTGTTCAGAGCCTGCCATTTCCGTGCGTTGTCTGTTTTGCGATCTGTACGCCATCTTCTCTGGTATTTAAAATGATAGTAGGATGCTCGACACAAAATGCTGGAGGAACTCAGCAGACTACGCAGCATCTATGGAGAAGAGTACAGTCGACGTTTCCGGCATTTTGTGTGTGTTGCTCGAATTTCCGGCATCTGCAGATTTTCTCTTATTTGTGCAGGACAATACATCGGGGGTGCTGAGTATAGCACTTGGGCCATTGGTTTGCAATTATATAAGTCGTTTGATAAGATCACACTCGGAATTCGTTTACAGTTTTGGTCACCCTGTTACAGATAAGATGTGGTTGAACTGGGAAGAATGCAGAAAAGTTTCACAAAGATTCTGCCGGAATAGGGGTGGGGAGGGGGTGCTTTTTGAAGTGTTTGCAATTATGAGAGGTGCAGAGAAGGTGGATCCCTCAGGGTAGAGGAGTACAAAACGGGTGACGTAGGGGAGAGATACACAAGACCCTGAGGGCATTTTTTTCCCCACAATAGGCTGGCCTGTCAGAGGGAGTGATTGAGGCAGGTACGATTTCTGAAGAACATGAATAGGTACTTGATTCGGGAGTTTGAAGGATACTATTTAAATTGCAGGGCATTGGTACCAGGTATGTGGACACAGTGGTTGACATGAAAAATGTAAATAAGGTGGAAAGTGTACGGAAAGAAATATACAAGGATGCTACCGGGACTGAAGGACCTGAGTTATAAGAGAAGATTGGTTCGGGTGAAAAGTTTAAGGGGAACATGAGGGGAAGCTTTCTTCATTCAGAGGGTTGTGAGAGTGTGGAACAAGCTGCCAGTACAAGTGGTGTATACGAGCTTGATTTCAATGTTTAGGAGAAGTTTGGATAGCTACTAGGTGGAAGGGGGTATGGAGGCTATAGACACATTGCAGATTGATGGGAGTAGACATTTTAAATGGTTTGGATGGACTAGGTGGACCGAAGGGCCTGTTTTTGCACATTTCTATGTCTGACTGATACAGCAGAAGGACCCATATCCCTGAGGGATTCCAGAACAAGGAAGAGGTCAGGTTGCACAATTCATGCAATGTGCAAATCAGGAGTTCTCTTCCTCTCTACCTTCTAAGGGATTCAAAATGAATCAGTTTAGCCTTTGAGGCACTAATTGGTCCATTTTTGATCATCTAGCCATTCAGCACCAAAACAGGCCATTTGGCCCACAGAGTCTTCATGCATTTATGTTATTCCCACATTAATCAACTTAAAAAAAAATCTTCCCCAAATTCTCATTGCCCACACCTGATTCTGCAATTTACAGTGGGCATGATCTGCATGTCTATGGAATGGTGGGAGGAAACCATCACAGTTTAGGGTGAACATGTAAACCCCATAGAGATGAGACTGGAGGTCAGGGTTGACCCAGATCTTTACTGCTGTAAGACAGCAGCTGTGCTGTCTGGGCAGGGACTAAGGTCAAGGTGTGAATGTGGTCTCAGGCATTGGGAATTTTACCATTTGTTATCTTTGAGCACAATGATCAGCTGGCCTTCAAGTCCATTCTACCAGTTTGATGCATGGGGTTCCCAAAGGAACAGTTGGTCTGTGCTCATGGACTGAGGAAGATTAGGCATTCTTTCTTGGGAGAATCAAAAACCCATGCAGAAGGAGTCAATTTTAGAAAACCTAGCACATTTATTTTTCAACATAGTCCCCTCCTACATTTACATACTTAGTCTAGCGGTCATGGAGCATACAGATCCCATCTTTGTGGAAGTCGGTGTTTTGGACCTTCAGAAGTGGTCGACAGCACAGGTGATTGATAAGTTTGTGGCCTAAGGTAGAAGGAGATGAGTTATACAGCTCTCGTTACATGCACGTGCAGTTCAACTCTTTGAGTGACTATGCAAAAAGTTTGAAATTATTAACTCATTTCCTTCTACTTTAGGCCACAAACTTATTAATCACCCCGCTGTCGACCACTTCTGAAGGTCCGAGACGCCGACTTCTCCAAAGAAGGGATCCATATGCTCTACAACCGCTGGACTAAGTACGTAAATGTAGGAGGGGACTATGTTGAAATATAAATGTGCTAGGTTTTTAAAACTGACTCCTACTTTAGGCCACAAACTTATTAATCACCCCTTGTATATTAGGGGAAAATGCAGTATGAAGAATTCCTCTCCAGCCCTTTTAGGTTGAATGTCAACTTTTACTCCTCCTCGTCTCCGAAATAAACTGGTACCCTCCGTTCTGAGGTCACATGTGCCCCCTGGTGCTAGGCTCCCCCACTGTAGGAAACATGCCCTCCATATCCACTCTATCTCTGCCTTTACATGTTCGACAGGTTTGAATGAGATCTGCCCGCCCAGTCTTTTAAATTCCGAGTACAGGGGCCCAAGTCATTATCCACTGATCTGAGCCTTTTAATATTCAATAGATTTCAATGAGATTCTCACAGATTCTTCTAAACTCCAGTGCACTCCTTTCATTAACTCTTTCATTCCCAGGATCATTCTCGTGGACTTTCTCGGGACCCTCTCCAATACCAGCACATCATTGCTTAGATAAGGGGCCCAAAACTGCTTTCAATATTCCTAGTGTGGTCTGACCAATGCCTTATAAAACCTCAGCATTACATCTTTGTTTTTGTATTCTCGTCCATTCAAAGTGCAAATGAGGTGATCTGGTATGCTGACAGCAGTTGGATCTTGAATGAGCAATATTGAGTGTTCACATATTGGCTGTGTGGAGTATCCAACTGTCCTCCAATAGAGAAGCGCTGTACATTGTGACATGTAGACAAATTGTTTTGTATTTGTCTTTGAAGAAGATCCAATGCATGACTGCTGTTTTCTATTTCTCTTCAGAATGAATTGCCTGCTCTACTTGTCCGTTCTCCTGTTAGCTGCAGTTGAAATGACCACGGCAGGTAAATCATTACATTGTTTTCAGAATGTTACTATTTTTCATTTCCATTATCTGGTGAATGATTGGTTGTAATTGCTTCGAGAGGAAGATGTTACATTCAGTGTTGTAGGTTGTGTTCATTGAACACCTTACTGGTTATCTAACATCAAAGTCCACTTAGCAGTCACGTGCACAGGTGCAATGAAGAGGTCACTTGTAACAATTTCACAGGCACCTAGCATCATAAAAGCTGCACTGTCAATTAAAATACGTTGAATTTTCATGTAAAGTGATGAAAGTGGCCGGAGTGTTGCAAAATTGCACAAAATAAATTTCCTACTCCAGTTTTGTTGTCCTCCATTTAGTAATTCTGGCATCCTTTGGTGAAATAAATAACTTCTGCAGCTATTACAGGGCTACAGAGAGGAAACAGAATTGGTGCCTCAAATCATAAATCATCATGAATCTTTATAAGACCATAAGATAAAGGAGCAGAAGAATTAGGCCATTTGGCCCAACAGTAAAGGGTCTCAGCCCGAAATGTCGACTGTTTACTTTTTTCCATAGATGCTGCCAACTGCTGAGGTCTGTCAGCATTTTGTGCAAGTTGTTACATATAAAGATGCAGATGCTAATTTGAAATGAAAACTTGATGCTTATACCAGCCTCTGTCAGGATGCCCCTAGGAGTGAACAAAAACAAGTTAATATCTGCACCTTAACACCTTTGATCATTATCAAGCTGCTAAAGCTGTTGCCTTGCCCTACTGGAGGTCCAGGTTGGACTCTGATTTCAGTTGCTGTCTGTTGGAAGCGTACTCTGCTTACATGGAGTTCCTTCAGACTGATGGCCTTTAATCAGGACTGAGAAATTTAAAATCAAATGTGGCAGAGGAGAAGAGGTTTCAAAGGGAAGTTCATTGATAGGGTGGTGGCGGAGAAATATTGAATGATATGGGTGGTGGTGGGTAACTGCTGAGGATTTGTTAATGGTAGAGATGTAAATTGAGCTCAATAAAGGAACAAAAGAGTAGGAAATAATGTGGGCAAACACAAGGAAATCTGCAGATGCTGGAAATTCAAACAACAACACACACAAAATGCTGGTAGAACACAGCAGGCCAGGCAGCATCTATAGGGAGAAGCGCTGTCGACGTTTTGGGCCGAGACCCTTCGTCAGGACATCTGGATAAGACCAAAGCTCAGCCCATCAAGTCTGTTCTGCTATTAGTCATACAGAAATACAACACAGAAACAGGCCCTTTGGCCTATCTAGTCCATGCTAAAACCATTTAAACTGCCTACTCCCAGCAACCTGCACAGTAGCTTGGACCATGGCCTTCCATATTCCTGCTATCCATGTACCTACCCAAACTTTTCTTAAATGTGCAAATTGAGCTTGCATGCACTATTTGTGCTGGCAGCTCTTTCCGCACTTTCTTGATCTTCTGAGTGAAGAAGCTTCCCCTGATGTTCCCCTTAAACTTCACACATTTCACCCTCAACCCATGACCTCTGGTTGTAATCCCACACAACCTCAGTGAAAAAAGCCTGCTTGCATTTCCCCTGACTGTACCCTTCATAATTTTGTATACCTCTATCAAATCTCCACTCAGTCTTCTATTTTCTAAATACAGTCCTAACCTATTCAATCTTTACTCATAACTCATGTCCTCCAGACCTGGCAGCATCTTAGTAAATCTACCTGTGTTTATTTAACTATCCCTCTCAACATCTTTCTCCTGTTCTTCTCCCCATTTCCTTACTAATCAACCTCCACTTTAAATATAAAGACTTGGCCTTGTTGCACTTGTGGCAATGAATTCCACAAATTCACCACCCTTTGGCAAAAGAAGTTCATGCTCACCTGTTCTCAAGGGACATCCTATTCCGACGCTGTTCCCTCTGATGCTATACTCCACAACTGTAGAAAATGTCCTCTCCACATCTGTTCAATCTAAGTCGTTCAATATTCAACAGGTTTCAGTGAGATCCCCTTCATTCTTCTAAGCTCCAGTTGGTACAGGCCCTCATAAATTAACCCTTGCATTCTCGAGGTTCTCATGCACCAACTCTGGATCGTCTCCAACACCAGTACATCCTTACTTCAATCGGGCTTGAACTCAGAATAAGACCATAAGTCATATGAATTAGGTCATTCAGCCCATCGAGTTTCCCAGCCATTCCATCACGGCTGATTCCAGATCCCTCTTGACCCCCTACACATGCCTTCTCAGCATATTCTTTGATGCTCTGACCAATAAGGAAGCTATCAACTTCCACCTTAAATATACCCACGGACTTGGCCTCCACTGGAGTCTGACAGAGCATTCCATAGATTCATCATTCTGGCTAAAAGAAAATTCTTCCTTACCTCCTTTTTTTAAAAGGTCGCCCCCTGGATTTTTGAGGTTGCTAGTTCTAGGTACCCCCCACCATAGGAAACATCGTCTCCACATCCACCCTATCCAGTACTTTCAACATTCGGTAGGCTTCAATGAGATTCTCTCCCCCCCCCCCCCCCCCCGCCCACATTCTTCTAAATTCTAGTGAGTATAGGCCCAAAGCTGCTAAAACTCCTCATATGTTAACCCCTTCATTCCCAGAATCATCCTCATAAACCTCTGGACTCTCTCTAATAACAACATATCCTTCCTGAGATATGGGTCTGAAAACTATTGTCAATATTCAAGTAAGGCCTGACTAGTGTCTTATAAAGCCTCAGCATTGTCTCCTTGCTGTTATATCCTTTTCTGCTTCAAATAAATGCCAACATTATTTACCTGGGAGTCTTGCATGAGGGCTCCTAAGTCCCTCTGCACCTCTGATGTTTGAACCTTCTAAATGTTTAGATAATAGTTTGCACTATTGTTCCATTTACCAAAATGCATTATCATATATATCCCAACACTGTATTCCATCTGCCACGTGTTTGCCCATTCTTCCAATTTGTCTAAGACCTGCTGAGATTGCATTGCTTCCTCAGCACTACCTGTCTGTTCACCTCTTTGAATCATCTGTAAACTTTGCCACAAAATCATCAATTCCATTATCCAAATCATTGACAATGAAAAGCAGCAGTCCCAATTCTGACCCTTGAGAAGCACCACTCGTCACTGGTAGCTGAATGGAAAAGGCCCCCTTTATTCCCATTTGCTGCCTCTCACCTGTCAGCTTTTCCTCTATCCATGCCAGTATCTTTCTTTTAACACCATAAGATTTTATCTTGTTAAGCAGCCTCGAGTGGCACCTGATCAAATAGCTTCTGAAAATCCTATTAAATGACATCTCACAATACTCCAAGTGCATGCCTTATAAAGCTTGGATAGTATATTCTTGCTTTTATATTATTGTCATCTTGAAATGAAAGCTACCTTTATATTTGCCTTCTTTACCACCAACTCAACCTGCAAGTTAATCTTTAAGGAATCCTGTACAAGAACTCCAATGTCCCTCTGCACCTCTGATTTCTAAATTTATTCCCTGTTTAGAAAATAATCTATGCCTTTATTCCTTCTACCAAAGTGCACCACTATACACTTCCTTATGCTATCTGCCACTTCTTTGCCCACTGTCCTAATCTGTCCAAGTCCTTTTGCAGATTCCGTGCTTCTTCAACGTGACCTGCCCTTCCACCTATCTTTGCATCATTCACAAGCATTGCTGCAAAGCCATCAATGACGTCATTCAAATCATTGTCATAGAATGTGCAAAAGCTTAATTTAGAATTTCCAGATATCATTGGGTGAGATTCAAACTTGTCTGACTCAGTAGCCCAGAGATTGTGGCTGTGGGTTCAGTAACATAATCGCTGTGCTACCCCGTGGAGGGAATTTGACCATATGCAAGAATAAGTGATTTATTTTCAGCAAACAATTGGCTGGATCTGTGAAGAGAGAAAAACTGAGTTAATGCTGTAAGTTAGCTATTCATTAGAAGCTGAAATCAGTATTTCATCTTTTATTCTGGTGTCTGTCTTTGACCTCTTGCGCTGCTGTGATGAAGTTCAATGTAAGCTTGAGGAACAACAGCATCTTCCAACCTGGCACATCTTGTCCCATGCTTTATGATTATTCGCCTATCCAGTTTGTGCAGGAAGATTCAAGATTATTTATTTCCATTCTTCAGTACGAGTGTAAAGGAGAACAAAATTATTGTTATTGTGGATCCAATAACAATAAAAAAAGACAAAAGAAAAGCCAAAATAAATGTAATTATAAAAGTAATAGAACATAGAACTTAGAAATTCACTGCACATTACAGGCCCTTTGGCCCACAATATTGTGCCGACTATGTAACATACTCTATCTAGAAACTGCCTAGAATTTCTCTACCACATAGCCCTCTGTTTTTTCTAATCTCCATGTACCAATCTAAGAGTCTCTTAAAAGACCCTGTTGTATCTACCTCTACCACCATTGCTGGCAGTGCATTCCACACACCCACCACTCTCTGTGTGGAAAAACCTAATCCCTGATATCCCCTATGTACCTACTTCCACGACTCTTAAAACTGTGCCCCCTCATGTTAGCCATTTCAGCCCTGAGAAAAGTGCCTTTGGCTGACAAAAATGATCAATAATGTAAAAGTAACTGAGTGTGGCTGTTACTTGTACAATGTGGCTCATTCTAATGCAAGGTCATCAGCATGAAGTATTCATTCTATTTTGTTCCTGCGTTACTGCGTGACCTACAGATATACTGAATTTTTAGTTTCAGTACTAATAAATTGTCCATTCTGTGTTTGTTGCCTGCATTCAGTTCTGAAGTTTTCTATTATATTTGCCACATAATAGCATAATCATGAATTCATAGCGTCTGACCTGTTTTCATTTTCTAAGTCATTGAGTACATTTGAAGTTGAGGTTGATAGGTTCTTGATTAGTATGTTATGCAGAGAAAGCAGGAGAAAGGAGCTGAGAGGGGATAATAAATTAGTCATGATAGAGTAGGGGAGAAAACTTGATGGGTGGAATGCCTGATTTTGCTCTTCTGTCTTATGGTCTAAAGAGAAACACTAAAAGATTCTCAACTGGTGCAATATGAAAATTGATCAGTAACAACATTGCATTTGCTCACAAAATTAGAAATCACCATAACCCAATGGATTTCTTCTTCCTTCCCTGTTTGGTTTAACTACTTCTCTCTCCCCTTACTGTGCAATACCTTACAGTCAGGGTTTTTTTCACTTGGCTGAAAGTGACCTTTCATTCTTGCCAGTTGTGCGTCATGTTACAGCTAGCTAATAAGAAATCACAATCCAGAGTTAATAAAAGCCTGATAAATATCTTGCACTGTTCTAGTCTGTGCCAGGGTCACTTGTCTGAATACTTGAGAAGCATAGAAAAATAATAACAATTGCACCAAACAGCAGATAACTTTGTTTAATTGACATTTTTGTTGAGGTTAGATTATTAGACCAGTCTGTAACAATGGAAGGATAATCATCAGCCCTGTTTAGAGTCACTGTGCCAAGGTTTTTCATGTGCAACATAATTTAAAACTGACGATCTCTTAGACACAGTAAGTTGCTGTGTACTGTATGTTACGTATTCAGGCAACAATAAATATAGATGAGATAGGCAAGGGTTTTTATAACAAATAACACGTTTATTAAACACTGAAACAAACCCCCTCAAAAGTAAACAAACCCAAACGTAACCCGAAACCAGCTGCTGTGCGACACATTCACAGTTCTTAATAGCGCTGCATGTTCATACAGTCTTTAAAGCGGTATTGAAAAAAAAGTCTTTAAAACGGTATTGAAAATAAAACAGTTCTTTAAAGCGGTATGCCGAAAGTAAACAGTTCTTTAGAGCGATATGCCGAAAGTTCAAAAGCTCACAGTACTTTTAAAAGGAGAGGCTTTTTAAGGCGATGTAAATTGTCTTCCACGTCGATGTCCTTCGATTCCCCGGCGTCGAACTTTCCCACGAAGAATTTTATAAAATATAACGGCTTAAAGGTACTGACCTTCCTTCCACACTATTCTCAATCTCCCGCTATTTCCAGCGGAGACTAACACGAGAATAGTAAACGAAATCCTTCCGAATGAGGATCAAACAAGGTCGAACTTTTCCACCTTCGAAAATCGGTTCTCCTCGATTTTTACCTTCCAAACTTTTCTTCACTCTCCACCAGCAAAGAAACCGTTAGCAGTGACCTTTTAAACTTTAGGCATTATATAGAACTTCATTTTTAACTAAACTGCGTCATCACATTAAATCACGCAGGGACATGAAGTCATCTTGGCAAATTCCGCCACGAACTGCCCCACCTGACAGGGTGGGTCTTCCTTTTATACCCTGTAGAAAAAATCTGTCACATGACCTCTACTGGCGGGAAAATGACATCACTCCACCATCACAAAACCATTACCTCATGTCCAGTATAACTTCAACCCCAGTCACGTGACAAGGGTACCACTGTCACGTGTCACGGGTACGTAACACCTCCCTCCAAAAAAAACATTTTTGGTCTGACAAGAACAAAAATTTTAACAATCACTTACAAGAAAAACAAATGTATAAATTATATAACATACAAAATATACAATACAGTAGGAGTGTTACAATAAAAAAAAACCACTCCAAATAAAAAAAATATTACATTGTACATTCAACATCGAGATAGACAATCAGCAACCACATTATCTTTACCTTTAATATGAGTTATCACAATATTGTACTCTTGTAATATCAAACTCCAATTTAACAATCTTCTGTTTTTGTTTTTCATCTTACTCAGAAAAACTAACGGATTATGATCAGTGTAAACAATAAGTGGTTTTTGAGTTGTACCTCAAAATATTCCAAAGCCAAAACAAGAGATAACAATTCTTTCTCTATTGTTGAATAGTTTCTTTGATGCTTATTAAATTTCTTAGAAAAGTAAGCTACTGGATGATCAACTTCATCACCCTCATTCCTTTGCATCAATACTGCTCCCGCAGCTTCATCACTAGCATCTACAGCTAATGAAAAAGGTTTTTCAAAGTCAGGTGCCTTAAGCACAGGTTGTTGACATATCATTGTTTTCAATTTTTCAAATGCTTCCTGACATGGCACTGTCCACACAAACTTTACATTCTTCTGCAGAAGATTAGTTAATGGAAGGGCAACATTAGCAAAATTCTTACAAAATTTTCGATAATATCCTACCATTCCCAAAAACCTTCTGAGAGTTTTTTTCCCCGTCGGAGTGGGAATCTCTAAAATTGCCTGAACAGGAGCTACCTTACCTTGACCTACAACATAACCAAGGTAAGTCACAGTGGCATGTCCAAATTCACTCTTGGCTAAATTAATAGTCAAGTTAGCTTTTGAAAGCTTTTCAAACAATTTCTCCACCGCAATTATGTGTGCTTCCCAAGTATCATTTCCTGTCACTAAATCATCAATATAAGCATCAGTATCTTTCAATCCCTGAATCACAGAATTAATCATCCTCTGGAAAGTACCTGGGGCATTCTTCATCCCAAATGGAAGAACATTATACTCATATAACCCAGATGGAGTTAAAAATGCAGAAATCTCTCTACCTCTGTCCGTTAATGGAACACACCAATACCCTTTCAATAAATCAATCTTTGTAAGGAACTTTGCTTTCCCAACTTTATCTACACAATCATCTACTCTAGGAATTGGATATGCATCTGTTTTTGTTACAGCATTCACCTTCCTATAGTCCGTACAAAACCGAATACTACCATCAGGTTTTGGCACCATAACACATGGCGAACTCCAATTCGAGTTAGAATGTCTAATAATATCATTCTCTAACATGTATTCAATTTCTTTCTCAGCAAGTTCACATTTTTCCATGTTCATCCTATATGGATGTTGTTTAATAGGTTTGGCATCTCCAACATCTACATCATGTGAAGCTATAGTAGTCCTTCTCGGAACATCTGGAAACAAATCCTTATACTTAAAAATCAATTCCTTCATCTGTTGTTTCTGCTCTAACTGTAAATGTGCTAATTTCTCATCCATATTTTCCAAAATGGTCGAATTAGGTAACCTAACAGAAACAATGTTAGATTTAGAATGAA
Organism: Hemitrygon akajei; assembly: GCF_048418815.1. Classification (NCBI taxonomy): domain Eukaryota; kingdom Metazoa; phylum Chordata; class Chondrichthyes; order Myliobatiformes; family Dasyatidae; genus Hemitrygon; species Hemitrygon akajei. Next base: position 12,010,297 of record NC_133130.1, read on the forward strand.
AGTCAGATGAATCATCTATCATGTTCCCAGTTAAATCAAACTCATTCTCACTAACCACAACAGTCACAGTATCAGATTGTTTCTCAAAATATGGTTTAATCATATTTATGTGGCAAAGTTGTGTTGACCTTCTGCGATCTGGAGTTTTTATTACGTAATCCACATCATTGATTCTAGACACAGTTTCATAAGGACCATGAAATCTAGCTTGTAAAGGATTTGTCTGCACTGGGAAAAGAACCAACACCTTATCTCCAGGCTTAAACATCCTCATCCTAGCTTCTTTATCATACCAAGTTTTCATTTTCTCCTGAGCCAACTTTAAATTTTCCTTGGCTAAACTACAAGCTTTATGTAACCTGTCCTTAAATTTCAAAACATAGTCCAACAAACTAGTATGCACTTCCTTACTAATCCACTGTTCCTTCAATAAAGCTAAAGGTCCTCTAATTCTATGCCCAAACACAAGTTCAAATGGACTAAAACCTAAAGATTCCTGTACCGATTCCCTTACTGCAAATAAAAGTAAGTTTATACTCTCATCCCAGTCACTTTCATTTTCCACACAATATGTCCTAATCATATTCTTGAGAGTAGAATGAAACCTCTCCAAGGCACCTTGCGATTCTGGATGGTATGCAGACGAAGTGATTTGCTTAGCTCCCAATTTATAAACTATCTGTTGAAACAATCCAGACATAAAATTACTACCTTGATCAGTTTGTATTTCCTTAGGCAATCCAAAATAAGTAAAGAATTTTATAAGAGCCTTCGTCACAGTTTTAGCTTTTATATTCCTAAGTGGTACTGCCTCTGGAAACCTAGACGAAGTACACATGATAGTCAACAAATACTGATAACCAGTTTTTGTCTTTGGTAATGGACCAACACAATCTACAATAACTTTAGAAAACGGTTCACCAAATGCTAGAATAGGTTGTAATGGAGCTACTGGTGTAACCTGATTTGGTTTACCCACAATTTGACAAGTATGGCACGTCTTACAAAACATCGCCACATCTTTTCTTAAACCAGGCCAGTAAAAATGTTTTAAAATCTTGTCCACAGTTTTCCTTACCCCTTGATGTCCACCTAAAGGCACACTATGAGCTAAAGTCAAAATCTCATTCCGATAAACTTTAGGAACAACTACCTGATAAACAACATTCCATTCCTCACTTGAAGGAATTGTAGGCGACCTCCACTTCCTCATCAACACTCCTTTTTCCAAGTAATATCCTACTGACACCTTCTCAATTTCACTACCTAGTAAAGCTTGTTCCCTTAATTTTACAATCTCAGGATCTCTATTCTGCTCTGCTATCATCTCTTTCCGAGACAGAGATAAATCTTCATAGTCAGACTTACTCCCAGAATCTTGTTCAAACAACGAAGGTAAGAAAGTCTCTGACACATCCTCAAAACTCGAATCCTGAGTCGAACAGTCATGAGTAACAACCTCATTCTGCACATCAATTTTTTTAGCCATAGCTCTAGTCACAACACAGGAAGAATCTGTGTTAGAATTCAGCTCTGGTTCCTCTGATTTCATTGTCAAATGCACTTCAGGAAAAACTTGTCCACCTGCCAAGTCATTACCTAACAATAAAGAAATACCCTTCACAGGTAAGCTATGCTGTAGTCCTACTTTAACAAATCCTGTAACTAACCCTGACTTTAAATTTACTTTATGTAAATGTACAGGCATAAAATCACTTCCAACACCTCTTATGTAATTTACCTCACCAGTATCACTCTCTTCATTAAACTTCAACACACTATCTAACATCAGTGATTGAGAAGCTCCAGTATCCCTAAGCATTTTTATTGGCACCAGAGTAGATCCTTCTTTCAAGGATACAAACCCTTCAGTTATAAAATGATCATATCCCTTTCTAACTTGGTCAGACTCTAACAAATCCTCATTTGTGTTTACCAAACCCTGTAACTTTACAGGTGCTTCAGTATGTTGCACACAAGCATCTGGAACTGCTTCCTTCTCTTTCTTTTTCAATTTGAAACAGTTAGCTATTACATGGCCAGGCTTCTTACAATAGTTACAAATAAGACCAAACTGTCTTTCCTTCACAGGTTTTCCTTCCTCCTTACCTCTCTCATTAACCTCTGATTTAATTTCTAATTTACCTGGAGTCTCCATATTATTTTTCCTCTTGAAAATTCTACTCTGAGGAAATTTATTCTTATGGATTAAAACATACTCATCAGCTAATCTAGCACAGTCCTGCAATTTATCAGTATCCCTCTCATTTAAGTAGGTCCTTACTTCAACAGGAATGCTTCTTTTAAATTCCTCCATTAAAATCAGCTCTCTCAATGTATCATAGTCCCCATTTACATTTTTAGAAGAAACCCATCTCTCAAAACACATAGCTTTATCATAGGCAAATTCCACATAAGTCTTTTCCACAGACTTCTTCAAACTCCTGAATCTTTCTCTATATGCTTCTGAGACCAATTTGTATGCTTTGAGAATATTCGTTTTCACAATATCATAATCTAATGCTTGCGCAGCAGTTAAAGCTGTGTAAACTTGTTGTGCCTTGCCTTTAATCACACTCTGTAACAACACTGACCATTTATCTTTCGGCCACTCTGACATCCGAGCAATAGTTTCAAAATGTTGAAAATATCTTTCCACTTCTGTTTCACTAAATGGAGGGATCAATTTAATTTCTTGGCTAGCAACAAACGGTTTTTTAGAATCAGAAGACTGATTCTCAGACCTTAAATTCTCCATCGCATATTTAAACTCTCTCTTTTTCTGGTCAGATTCCAATTTAGATAGATAGATAGATAGATAGATAGATACTTTATTCATCCCCATGGGGAAATTCAACATTTTTTCCAATGTCCCATACACTTGTTTGTACATACAATACTTAACTCAGTAATAATATGATATGCATCTAAATCACTAACTCAAAAAGCATTAATAATAGCTTTAAAAAAAAAAAGTTCTTAAGTCCTGGCAGTTGAATTGTAAAGCCTAATGGCATTGGGGAGTATAACGCTCCAACTCTGCTTTACTTTGTTCCAACCTCATTTGTTCAATTTGCAACTGCATCTCCAGATTACTTATTGGAAACGATTCTAAAATCGATTCATCAAAATCACCCGAAGCCACAAAATGTGATGCGATTTTTCTCTGTATTACAGCTTTTGATGTAGTCGCCAAAATACCTTTAAGTTGCAATCTCTTAGCAATCTCAGATACTTCAGTTTTTTTCGCCTTCGCTAACAAATCCGCGTCTGGCGAATCCAGAAACTCATCAATATTCATCGTTGCCGAATACCACTCACAAGCCAATCAAACAAAAAAAACCGAGCAATCCCCGTTACCAAAACACCGATTCAAAATTCAAAAAACATTTTTTACTCAAACGATTCAATCCCGGACGAGCCCCCATAATTAATGTTACGTATTCAGGCAACAATAAATATAGATGAGATAGGCAAGGGTTTTTATAACAAATAACACGTTTATTAAACACTGAAACAAACCCCCTCAAAAGTAAACAAACCCAAACGTAACCCGAAACCAGCTGCTGTGCGACACATTCACAGTTCTTAATAGCGCTGCATGTTCATACAGTCTTTAAAGCGGTATTGAAAAAAAACAGTCTTTAAAACGGTATTGAAAATAAAACAGTTCTTTAAAGCGGTATGCTGAAAGTAAACATTTCTTTAGAGCGATATGCCGAAAGTTCAAAAGCTCACAGTACTTTTAAAAGGAGAGGCTTTTTAAGGCGATGTAAATTGTCTTCCACGTCGATGTCCTTCGATTCCCCGGCGTCGAACTTTCCCACGAAGAATTTTATAAAATATAACGGCTTAAAGGTACTGACCTTCCTTCCACACTATTCTCAATCTCCCGCTATTTCCAGCGGAGACTAACACGAGAATAGTAAACGAAATCCTTCCGAATGAGGATCAAACAAGGTCGAACTTTTCCACCTTCGAAAATCGGTTCTCCTCGATTTTTACCTTCCAAACTTTTCTTCACTCTCCACCAGCAAAGAAACCGTTAGCAGTGACCTTTTAAACTTTAGGCATTATATAGAACTTCATTTTTAACTAAACTGCGTCATCACATTAAATCACGCAGGGACATGAAGTCATCTTGGCAAATTCCGCCACGAACTGCCCCACCTGACAGGGTGGGTCTTCCTTTTATACCCTGTAGAAAAAACCTGTCACATGACCTCTACTGGCGGGAAAATGACATCACTCCACCATCACAAAACCATTACCTCATGTCCAGTATAACTTCAACCCCAGTCACGTGACAAGGGTACCACTGTCACGTGTCACGGGTACGTAACATGTTCATTATGTGTCAATCGTATGATGTGGGCAGTCATGGTCTTTCCATGACCATGATTGTAATGGGCTGCCGGCAACGGTGGTGGAGGCGGATACGATAGGGTCTTTTAAGAGACATTTAGATAGGTACATGGAGATTAGTAAAATAGAGGGCTATAGGTAAGTCTAGTAATTTCTAAGGTAGGGACATGTTCAGTACAACTTTGTGGGATGAAGGGCCTGTATTGTGCTGTAGGTTTTCAATGTTTCTATCTGGGAGCTTTTATGAAGGAACATGCCTTCTTGAAAGCTAGGGGTTATGAGTGGGATCCTAAATTAAACTTTTCATCAGTATTCACCAGGAGGAGGATGGAGGGTTAGGGGAGTGGAAGATTTGGGTAGAGTTAATGAGAATATTGAGAATGGGGTAGGATTAGTGCAGATGGGCGGTGGATGTTTGACACAGACTTGGTGGGTTGAAGGGCCTGTTTCTATGGTCTATCGCTCTGTCTCAAATTTTTCTACTGAAATGGTTTACCATTGTATTCAGGGCAGTTTCTATACAAGACAGATAACCCCAGCCATTAGAGATTGTCTGCCTGGTGTCAGTGGTTGCATAACTATGTGAAGCTATGGGAGCAAGTGATGGATGGTCATATAAGTTGCTGGTGCATATCACAAGTCCCAGTTATGGGGTTGATGATTATCCTTCCATTGTTACAGACTGATCTAATAATCTAACCTCGACTAAAATCATCAACTAAGCAAAAATATCTGCTGTTTGGTGTAATTGTTGTTGTTATCTTTTTATGCCTAAAGGAGATGTGAGGCTGAAGACCTAATAGAGAGTCTCAGTTAAGGTCTCCAGCCTTGCATCTCCAACAATTTCCTTAACAGATGCAGCTTTGACCTGTTTGCTTTTTTTCTTAATTTTGGATAGTACTTGAAATTAATTATTTGAGTTTATTTTCATAAAAATGAAATTGTTTAATACTTTTAGAAATTTTTGCCAGTTGCACGAGAATTCCAGATGCATAGACACTAAATGTAGAAGTGTTTGTAGTCTTTAATTTTATGGTATTTTCATCAATACCCTGGCCAACTAATATCAGTGTGAGGAAAAGAGATCACATATGTCGTACCTTACAATGAAAAGGGAGGAGTGAGGAGAACAATGATAATGTATAGGAAAAGACAGTGAGAGCGCAAATGACGTGCATGATGTCACTAGCTGAGAGGGGAGGATCAAACACAATACAATGCAGGAATAGGGCCATTTCCGCAATATCTGTGCCAGCCATAATATCAAATTAAACTCATCCCATCTGCCTGCACATGGTCTATATCCCTGTGTTCCTCCCTGTTCACTTGTCTGCCTACATATTCCTTAATCTGCTTCTTTCACTTACCTGTGCAGCACCTACCACTTGTTCTTTAAAATCCCTTTCACCTTAAAGCTATGCCCTCTGCTGTTTGACATTTCCAACTGGGTAAGAACAATGTCTGTCTGTACCTTTTATGTACCTATATCAGAGGAAACAACTCAAGTTTGCCTAATTTGTAGACGATACTCTTCAACACCTCCACAATCTGAAATGCACACAATAATTCAAATACTTTGCTAAGTCCATGTGTATGTTGTCAAATTTCCCCCTCTCCTCATTTATCTTCATTACTTCCTCACTGGCCTGTAATTTGCACAATTGCCCCTATACTCTTTTTGGGACAACATTGGCTACTCTCCAGTCTTGGGTCTTGCTGGGCTATAGAGGATCCAAAAATCTGTCAAAGCCTCTCTCATTAACCTGGGATAGATTCCGTCAGGTCCTGGGCACTTATCCACCTTAATGTTCCCAAGAAGCCCAAAACCACCACTTTGATCTCAAAATGCTCTAACATATGAGTATACCCCACACTGATTACACTATAAAAACACAAAATGACGGCATCTATGGGAGGAGGTAGTGATGACGTTTCGGGCCAAAACTCTTCATCAGGAGTCTGTTTCGGCCCAAAACGTCGTCACTACCTCCTCCCATAGATGCTGTCTGGCCTGCTGAGTTCTGCCAGCATTTTGTGTGTTTTTTATTTCCAGCATCTGCAGATTCACTCGTGTTGCCACTGATTACACTATGCTGCTTGATCTTGTGAATACGGATATAAATTACGCATTTAGTGTTGCGCCCCTACATCCTCTGACCCCAGGCATAAATTTCTTCCTTTACACATGAATGCTCTTATCCTCTTTGTAGTTATCATCTTGCTTTAATGTATGTATAAAATCCCTGGACTCTTTTTTTAATCCTATTTGTCAGTGGAATTTAATGGCCCTCTAATTTTCTAATTTCTACTCCTAATTTTCTGCTTGAGTTTTTTCCTGCTTTCTTTATAGTATATTCCTCAAAGTCCCTGCTTGAATCCCACTTCCTTAACCTTGTGTCTGCTTCCTTTTTCTTTAAGACTTAATTTAAAACCTCTTGTCATTCAGAGCTCTCTGAATCTTGCTGTCCTTGCCCTTCCTCCTTACTGGATCATACCAATCCTGGACTCAAATCAACTGCTCCTTAAGCAACTTGCATGTCAGATGTGGCCTTGTACAGTAACAGTTGCTCTCCATTTATTTGTCATAGTTCCTGCAAAATTTTTATTTATTTAGCAATACAGCACAATAACAGGCCCTTCTGGCCCAACAAGTCCACGATGCCCAGTTACACCTATGTGACAAATTAGGCTACTTTCCAGTTTGTGTTTGGGATGTGAGAGGAAACTGGAGCATGTGGAGGAAATCCATACAGTCAAGGGGAGAATGTACAAACTCCTTCTAGACTAGTGGTCACCAACCTTTTTAAGCCCAAGATCACCTATGTCGGACTTAGTGAAAGGCAAGATCGACCAGACTAAGTCGATTAATCATACGCATGCGCACTGGGCAGAAAAGATCGGAAGTAGAACCCCGCAACCCGGATGTAGAAATAATGTATATCCACCAGGGGTCACCACCATTTTTTTTTTGCAACGCGGACCGGTTTAATATTGGCAACATTCTTGCGGACCGGCCGATGGAGGGGCGTGGTGTTAAACACGACAGGAATACAGCAATACTTGAGGGGGTTCCTTATGCCCAGTCTATTCCACAATTTAGTTTACGTGGCTCTCAGCACTTAGCTTCTGTCCCACTTGTTCATGTTTTTTCTGCCGAAAAAGCTCAATGGGTTTTAAGTGCAGGGTGCTTGGACTCAGGGTACCGAAGCAGTTTTGAAGGGTCCATTGCCTCATTCGACAGCCTCCGGGCCCGAACTGCAGCCTCCCGCCCGCCTCCGCCAGACACCTTGGCCAGGTGCAGCTGGTCGTGGGTGGGGTGAGAGGACAAGGTCAGGGCCAGAGGTTCCCATGCCAGGGCCACGGCGATCGCAGTCCAGAGAGAGCGACTGACCGAGCGAGGTGTGTGGCAGGGCGCCCCCGACCCCCTTGTAGGATGTATCGTCTGACAAAAGTTTGTTTCAGTAGATTGCAGTGAGGTAGCTGCTCTGCTACTTATGAAATCCTGAGCATGAATTAGGTCGTCTGCGAGTATTTTAGCACCGGGTTCCCCACTAAACAGGTGTAGCCCCCGGTAAACCTCAGGCTCGATCAGCTCGCTTCCGTCTGGGGGGGGGGGCAGCTTTCGGTGCAGCCAAACTGGGTAACCAGCTTGTGTGGACGCTGTGTGGTGTCCCCACCACGCCAAATAACAGACAGTACATCATATGCGATTAAATGATTACACTTTATAGATCTTACTGGAACTATGTACTGAATAGAGATACAATATAAAAGGAAAAGTAAAAGGCGTCAAACTTATCAAAGTTCAACCATTTCATGCACAACCATTGGAGCTCAGTTAACGAAGTCTTCTTGCCACCATTCAATACCTTCAGACCTCCTCGGACCAACCATGGTGGTCGACCAGACGCTCCACACGAATCTGTCCTCGTCTCTTCTCCTCGCGGAAAACCCTGGGCCTCGGATCCCTTCACTGGGTCCGTTCCATCGCCCAGCTTACAGCATCACGTCTCCTCTCTCTCTCTCTCTCCCTCCCCATCGTCTTCTCCCCCAAAGCCCATGCAACACTAGCTTACAGACCCACAAGAAAGAATAACATCTATCCCGATTGGTTAACAAATGAATACAATTCTCGTTATCAGTAATTACAACCCAAACAAGCTGCGAGAGAAAAGCAGTTTCTCTGCAGTTACCATAGCAAAGAAGCATTTTTATTTTTAACATAACAAAGAAGCCATTTTATTAGCCTTAGCAGTTACATAAAAGAAGAAACCCCTTGCACAGGTTTAGAGGCGGCGCCCATCTGTCCACACTCCAGGCCAGTAGCAAAGGCACTTCCCGCCAGCCGCACGAGGCGACCAGTTACCCAAGGCCAACCAGTGATCCCTGGCGCAAGGGTATCACTGCGTTTAGGCAACTGATGACTTCGCATGTGTTCAAGTTCAACAAATCATACTGTTTCCTCGCAGCCCGGTGGTCGGGGACCACTGAAGTACACTGTGTAATGCGTGGCAGGGGAGCTACACGCATGCGCACTGGGCAGAAAGAACGGAACAAAAACCCCGCAACCCGGAAACAATCTCTCACCAGTATTTGTGCATTTATTTTTCTTTTATTTTTCCGGGATCTTCTGGGAAAGCCTCAAAGATCCACCAGTCGATCGCGATCGACAGTTTGGGGACCACTTTTCTAGACAGTGACAGGAGCTCAATCGGTGTCGTTGGTGCTGTAAAGTATAACACAAACTGCAATGCTATCATGCTGCCCCAAATAATTTGCCCTGCCTCAGAAAAATGCTTTCTCCCTAGGTCCAGACTTAGCCTTTTTCATAACCATCTTAAAGCTGAAGGAATTGTTATTAGTTTTCAAAAGGCTCTCCCACTGAAATGCCAGTCATTCGGCCAGGCTCCTCTCCTAATACAGTACAGGTAGTCCCCGAGTTACAAACGTCTGACTTATGGATGACTCGTACTTACGAACTGAGGAAGGTGAACGCTATCCACCATTTTAAGTCATTGCTGTTGACAGTGTTGAGTGTTTAACTTTGTATTTGGCTTAAATTTTTCTAGTAAGATTCACCCTGATCCTGCCCCCCCCCCCCCCCCCAGTCGGCTGGTGGCGCAGTGAGATCAGCGTCAACGAGGTTCCCAAGTTTGATCTAGTGACAGACTGCTCGCATGCCGGGTTGATGTCGAGCTCACAAGTTGACTTCGTAAAAAAACACTGCCACCTCCAGTTTAAATTCCCATGCAGAATTGTGGAGGATCAAATACTCAAACCCAGCACAGCCCCCACTTGTCCCATTTAACCTGTCTCAGTGCGGTGGAGTTTAGGACCCGGAGAATTCAATGCGGTGGTCCTTAGGACCTCGGGAGCCAGCACAGATTGGGACCTGCCACCAGCAGTGTTTCTGTTCCATTGACGGGAAGCGATCGTGATTGAAAATAAAGTGGTAATAATGAAGTGTTTGGAAAGAGGTGAAACGCCGGTCATTGGAAAAGCGTTACGCTACAGTCAGTCAACGATCGGAACAATTTTAAAGGATAACAGATAAAGTGAGAATAATGAAGCATGTGAAAGGCTCTGCCCCAATGAAAACTATAATTATTACTAAGCAACGCAGTGATTTAATTATTGGAATACATACGTTTCTTAAGTGTTTTATATGCATAGAAAGGTAAAATGTATACTATATACTTAGACAAATGTTTGACTAACTGACGTTAAATAATACCGGATGTACTTGTTCTGACTTACGTACAAATCCGACTTAAAGACGAACTCAGGAACAGAACTTGTACGTAACCCAGGGACTGCCTGTATACATAATTAGTACGGTTCCTCTTCAGGTTGGACTACCCACAAAATGATACGAGAAATCCTCCACAATGGAACTAGCAAATTCTGCTTATCACCTACTACAACAATCCTGCTGCTTTTGCATCTCTCCATGATCTGTCTCCTGCTGGCAGTTGGGAGGACCATAGTATAACCTGCCATAATGATAGCAGCTTTCTTAGTTTTCAGCTCTATCCATATTGCCTCAGCCCTCCAGTGTCCTATCTGAGTGCAGCTATAATGTTTTCTTTGAGCCGTTGTGCAACTCCCCCACTTCTTTTGCATTTCCCTTATTCATGAAACATTTCAGCTGTCAGTTTTGCCCCTCTCAAGTCCCTATAATGGCCATACATCATGGTTTGTAAACTGATACGCTCTGAGTTCACCTGCATTACATGTAATGTTCCTTGCCTTGAAATAAACACATTCAAACCTATCAGTCCCACCATGTTGATTAACCTGGCTCTGCCTGTCTTTTCTATCAGACTTTTCTAACCCCCTCAGTCCTCTACTCACTGACCGGCTAATTAATCCTCACCTCCAAACTAGTTTAAACTCTGCCGACTGTTACCTGGAAGGAAGCCCAATGATTTATGTCTCTGAAATCCTCATCATCACTCCTTAATACATGTGAAACTGTATATTACCTTTATATTGCTTGTCTTTCTAACTTCGAACTGGCACGACCATTTGTGTCCATTGATCCCTTTTTCTCACCACCCGATCACCCTTTGTTTTCTTTTACCCTTCATGTCGTTGTGCTCTCGCCTAATTCTCCCCAGTTTAAGTGAATTGTGATCAACAGAAACGTTAACTCAGATTCCTTTCTATATTGGCTGGATGTTCCCTGATTTTTTTTTTAATTTTCAGCATTTACAATTATTTCTTTTCAACATCAGTTCATTGTAAATGAAAGACAGCAGAGGTTAGGTTTCTCTTAAATATGCTGTGGCTTTCATAAGATAGCTAATCTGCTTCTGTTTTGCCACATGATATCTTGCATGAATAATCTTTGAAAAATTAATAGACTAATATATATCTATAATTTCCTTAATATTTGTTGAAATCATTTTCGCCATTCCATGCATTTACTTTGACTTTTTTTTCTTTCTCAACCCAATAATGGTTGCCTAAGGTTACCTTCATGCAGGAAGGAAACCTTCTGTATTACTATTTTCTTTAAGCACTCTTCATACTTTTCTCAGTGATAGGTCGCTGATTCTGGCATCAGATTTCATAATCTCATGGTGCAGTGAGTCACTAGTAAAGCTTAAAAACAAAATGCTGGAAGCATTCAACACCTCAGTCAGTATCTCAGAAACGAGGTGATGTTTTGAGTCAGCGCCCTTCATAAGAACTGGGAAATTAATCTTCTATTGTGAATATCCTATCTGTGTTGTGTCTCTCCTATGTCATGTTCCCTTACAGTAAGATGGCAGTCTGTTTTGTCACGCCGTCTTCTATGGGGTCATCCAAAGGTGTTAAGTCTTTTTAAGCATTTTATTTTACAATTGCAAGTCCCTGCTGGACATTAAGAAATTAAAGTACTGCAGGTCTAACCCATCAGCAAGTTGCTTGTTGGCAGAGAAACTGGTGGAGTTGGACTTGGTGAAGCATGTGCTGCTGCCTGCATCAGAGGGTCGTCAAAGGAGTGCATACGTGAAGGAGGCATGCAGACTAACAGCGAGTGATCATCTTAGTCATGTTTCTTGTGATCACAAGACCCTGTTGGGCATTGGTTATGTGGAATGCTGCATGTCTGATTCACTGGTTTATTGGCAGATGGCAGGGGAGCTGTGTGACCTCAGTCATAGTGAGGACAAGGCCTTGAGCCACACGGGAGAGAGGCATCAGAGTTGGTGTGTTCCACCAGATTTCCGGAGGCAATGTGGTGCTTTGTCCAAGCTGGAGTCTGTGCTGTCCCTCAGTGTTTGCTTGGCAGAAGACAGGCAATATTGTGTTTGACTGCAGATGGTTGCAACATTCATGCACTCGGGATCCTAAACTATATTTTTCGTGGCAATATTTTACTGATACCTTATTTGTGGCCTGTGTGCTTTTGGTGTTTATGACTGTTGGTACTGTATTTTGCACCTTGGCCCCAGAGGAAAGCTGTTTACTTTGGCTGCATTCATGGGTGTACATATATGGTTGGATGACGATTAAACTTGAACTTCTAATTACCTATCTGTGGCCAAAATGCAGTTGGGCCCTGCAGTGCCTTTTCAAAAGTAAACCATTGATTTTTAGAAAATATTTCAGACATTTATGGGGAAAACTGAAGTAGGTGAATTTTACAAACTGACAAAGTGGTTAAATGTTAAATAGTATTTACACTAATTTTATTGGAGAAATCTTGAAAATGTTAAGTGAAGTCTTTACTTCAGTCTCAGCTGTGTCCCAATATGCACCAAGCAATTTCTTAAAGGGAGTGAAAAGGGGAAGCACGTCATTGATAAAATGGTAGAGCACTTCCTGGGTTCTGATGGTGTTATGGGTTGAAGTGTATTGTAACTTAACAGGAAGTACTGTGTAGTGCTTGTCAATTCATGTTGGTGGTTAACTTAACCTGCTCTGGGATTTCCCATTTATAGGTCATTTCAAGGTGAAGTGTAAGGAGGAGCAAGTCACAGCCAAGGCTGGAGATGATGATGTCATCCAGTGCCGATTTTACTCTGGAAGTAAATTTGGAAGTGTGGCTTTTGTTTGGAAGAAAGTGAATACTAAGGGGATTGTCTACAATTATTCGAGGAGCCAAGTCAATCAGACAGAGCAAGATCCAAGCTACCGCAACCGCGCAGAAGTCTTTGCCAGTGAGATCCCTCAAGGGAACTTGTCCCTGAGACTGAGGAATGTGTCTCTGTCAGATGCTGGAATCTATAAACTCCATGTCTCCAGCCGATCTCAAAGTACCGATGCACAAGTCCTCCTTAGCATCCGAGGTAAGGATGGGAGACTCTTGTTTCACTGTCTGAAAAAAAAAGAATTAATTGCTTCTTCCAAAAATTCCTGTACAGGTATCAGTCTGATCATGATTGGAGCAAAGCTGTGTTTAAACTTGGATACTAAACTAAAGTTTTTTTTAGATATATCTATATATGTATATAAAATCAAAATTAAATCCTGTCCTGGGCTTTGTTTGTGTTCCTTTCCTCAATCTGCGCCCAGTATCTTTCCACAGTGGCTCAGCAAGTCCAGAAAATCGTGTGGTGGGATTGGGATCCTGGCCTGAGACTCTTTGCTATTACTTGTGGTCGTATGTCAGAGCCCTAACACAATGTGCCACATTGCTGACTCCTTATTCATCAGTGCTTTATAAAAGCAGAAGGGATCTGGAGATGAGTACTTTCACCTGGAAGTACTGCTTCTCCCACCTGGACAAGGTAATTTAAAACCTATGCCATGCCTTGTGCCTCGGAATGCGTTGTGTCTGTCGTCTGGTTGAGCTGATTAAAGTATAATCCATACTGGTTAGTGTAAGGTAATAGATTTGATCAACAAGGAATAAAATGGCAGCTGTTTAACATCAGGCTTGAGAGCATGGTTGCTCTCTGAGCAAAATGGTTTGTATTATTGCCTCAGTTCCTCGGATTTACTTTTGTCGGCAGGGCAAGGGTCACCCAGAGATGGGGTGATAACTGGGATGCTTCAGAGGCAGAAATACATTGATCATGTTTGATAGGGTTTGGGGTTCAAGAACAAGTAGAGCCAAGTTTCCAGTGTGTCACCGGTGGGTCAGTTGGGATTTATGGAGATCTGTGGCTACTTTTTGTTGGTGCCAGCTTTTACCTCTGAATTTCCAAAAAAAACCTTATTGTTCTAAATAGGCAAGGGCAGATAGTGTGATATCATCGAGCTGGTCTTAGAAGATAGGGCTTCTGTTCGAGCGTGAGCTCAGGGTTTAAGCTGTGCAGCTTTATATGTGTTTGGCTGCAGTGTACTGGAAGCAAATGAGTTCAGCCCTTTTATAAATGGCCTAATGTGTGTTAGTTAGAGAAGATACTGCTATGGTTAGGTTCATTGGAGGCTTCAGGCTGTGTAGCAAGATTTTGCCACTCCCTGCTGAAGTCTAGGTCTGCAGCATTTCAAATCAGGTAAGGCTGACCTTCAGCAGAGGTCAATTTGATTTCTTGTAAAGCTATCAGATGCTCTGAGTCAGTACTAGTCCAAATTGAGTCCCTGACTAATTTCCAGCGAGATCAGGGCTTAAATACTGTAATGGGCTTCTTAATCAAAGTCAGGCAGCATTGCTGACAACAGCACATCCCTTCCCATTGACCTTAATGTTTTGAACAGAAGGGAATGGGTAGGTCACCACCCACCCTGACAGCCTCCAATGCACCTGAATCCACAGTCACTGTTGTGGATGTAAAACCAGTCTTCCCGAGAGTGAAACCACACAAAACATCATTTGCATTTGGTGTCTGTGGTTGTTTCCTGAGATCCTGTGCAGATCAGCTGGAGTTATTGACAGTTATTTTTAACCTCTCCCTTCTTCAGTTTGTGGTACCCTCTTTCTTTAAGACAACTACTAATATCCTGGTACCCAAGAAAAACACGATAATGTGCAAAAAATAAAATCAAGAGAACTATTACTGCCCAGTGGCTCTGACATCTGCCGTCATGAGTGCATTGAGAGGCTGGTCATGGCGCACACTAACTTCCAGACAATCAAGACCTACTGCAATTGACCTACCACTGAAAGAGATCTACAGAGAACACCACCTCCCTGGCCCTATACTCTTTGATGTCTGGACATAAAGGCACCTACGTCAGACCATTGTTTATTGACTAAGGTGCTGCCTTCAATACCATTAATAAAAGCAAACTCATCATCAAACGCCAGACCATAGGAGTAAATACCTACCTCTACAACTGAATCTAACTCCATCTACAAGTTTGCAAATGGTACCATCATAGTGGCCAGATCTCCAATCACAAAGAGTCAGATACAGAGCCTAGTGACACAGTTTCATGACAACAACCTTTCCCTCCATGTCAGTAAAACAAAAGAACTAGTCATTGACTCTGGGGCGGGGGGGGGGTTGTGTAAGAGCAGTGCACACGTTCCTGTCTACATTAATGGTGCTGAGGTTGAGCTTCAAGTTCTGGGGAATAAACATCACCGATAGCCTGTTCTAGTAAACCACATTGACACAATGGCCAAGAAAGCTCAACAATGCCTCTATCCTTCATAAAGTTATGAAATTTGGCATGTTCCCTTTGACTTTCACTATTCTTTATCAAAACACCATATAAAGCATTCTATCTGGATGCATTATGGCTTAATATAGCAACTACTCTGCAGGGAGTTCTGGACACAGCTCAGCACATCATAGAAATCAGCTTCCCCTCCATGGACTCTATCCGCCATGGATATTCTCTCTTCCCCTTTTCCATTGGGCAGAAAATACAAGAACTTGAAAACACGTACCAGCAGGCACAAGGCTAGTTTCTATCCTGCTGCAATAAGACTATGAAATGGTTCCCAAGTATGATAAGATGAATTCCTCACTTCACAATCTACCTCGTTCTGATCGTGCGCTTTATTATGTGCTTACACTGCACTTTCTCTATAGCTGTTACACTTTATTTTGCATTGTTATTGTTTTTGCCTTACTCTGCTTCATACAGAGTGTAATGATTTGATCTGTATGAACAGTGTGGAAGTATTTTTTTCACTGTCTGCAGTACAATTGACAATAATAAAACAATACCAGGCAATCTCTGCATTCTCCTCTTAGGCAGAGCCAGAAGTAGTGTGGAGATGAGATGTGCTGTGGTCCTCAGTGAGCGTTAGGCCAAAGAAAATAGGAGCAGAATTAGGCCGTTTGGTCTATTGAAGCTGCTCTGCTGTTCCATTATGGCGCAACCCCGTACTCCTACCTTCTCTCATAACTTTTGACATCCTGACTAATCACAAACCGTTTAACCTCCGCTTTAAATATGCTCAGTGACTTGGCCTCTGGAGCAATCTGTGGCAATGAGATTCACCACCCAATAGCTAAGTAAATATAGCTTAGATTCTGGATTAGTTCCTGAGGATTGGAGGGTGGCTAATGTAACCCCACTTTTTAAAAAAGGAGGGAGAGCGAAACCGGGGAATTATAGACCGGTTAGTCTGACATCGGTGGTGGGGAAAATGCTAGAGTCGGTTATCAAAGATGTGATAACAGCACATTTGGAAAGAGGTGAAATCATCGGACAAAGCATGGATTTGTGAAAGGAAAATCATGTCTGACAAATCTTATAGAATTTTTTGAAGATGTAACTAGTAGAGTGGGTAGGGGAGAGCCAGTGGATGTGGTATATTTAGATTTTCAAAAGGCTTTTGACAAGGTCCCACACAGGAGATTAGTGTGCAAACTTAAAGCATATAGTATTGGGGATATGGTATTGATGTGGATAGAGAATTGGTTGGCAGACAGGAAGTAAAGAGTGGGAGTAAACAGGACCTTTTCAGAATGGCAGGCAGTGACTAGTGGGGTACCGCAAGGCTCAGTGCTGGGACCCCAGTTGTTTACAATATAAATGATTTAGGCAAGGGAATTAAATGCAGCATCTCCAAGTTTGCGGATGACACGAAGCTGGGCGGCGGTGTTCGCTGTGAAGGAGGATGCAGGGTGACTTGGATAGGTTAGGTGAGTGGGCAAATTCATGGCAGATGCAGTTTAATGTGGATAAATGTGAGGTTATCCACTTTGGTTGCAAGAACAGGAAAACATTATTATCTGAACGGTGGCCAATTAGAAAAAGGGGAGATGCAACGAGACCTGGGTGTCATTGTATGCCAGTCATTGAAGGTGGGCATGCAGGTACAGCAGGCGGTGAAAAAGGCAAATGGTATGTTGGCATTCATAGCAAAAGAATTTGAGTACAGGAGCAGGGAGGTTCTACTGCAGTTGTACAAGGCCTTGGTGAGACCACACCTAAAATATTGTGTGCAGTTTTGGTCCCCTAATTTGAGGAAAGACGTTCTTGCCATAGAGGGAGTACAGAGAAGGTTCACCAGATTGATTCCTGGGATGGCAGGACTTTCATATGAAGAAAGACTGGATCGACTAGGCTTATACTCACTGGAATTTAGAAGATTGAGGGGGGATCTTATTGAAACATATAAAATTCTAAAGGGATTAGACAGGCTAGATGCAGGAAGATTGTTTCCGATGTTGGGGAAGTCCAGAACGAGGGGTCACAGTTTAAGGATAAAGGGGAAGCCTTTTAGGACCGAGATGTGGAAAAACTTCTTCACACAGAGAGTGGTGAATCTGTGGAATTCTCTGCCACAGGAAACAGTTGAGGCCGGTTCATTGGCTATATGTAAGAGGAAGTTAGATATGGGCCTTGTGGCTAAAGGGATCGGGGGTATGGAGAGAAAGCAGGTACAGGGTTCTGAGTTGGATGATCAGCCATGATCATACTGAATGGCGGTGCAGGCTCAAAGGACCGAATGGCCTACTCCTGCACCTATTTTCTATGTTTCTAAATGCCTCCTCATCTCTGTTCGAAAGAGATGTCCCTCTGGTCTGAGGCTGTGCTCACTGGTCCTAGACCCCTGCCCCCCCACTACAGGAAACATCCCACTCCATCTAGGCTTTTGAATATTCAATAGGCTTCAGTGAGATCCCCCTCTCATTCTTTGAAACTCCGGTAACTACAGGCCCAAAAGCAATCATATTCTCGTATGTTAATCTTTTCATTTCTGGATCATTCTCATGAACCTCCTCTGAACCCTCTCCAGTGCCAGCATACCCTCCTTGCATATGGAGCCATAAACATTTGGCAGTACTCCAAGTGCACTCTGATTAATGCCTATACAGCCTCATCATTGTATCCTTGTCAGCAGAATAGTATTGTCTGTAATAACCCCTAACCCCCACCACCCCAACCGAGCTCCACCAGCCACAGGGAGTATTTTAGAGTTTCTGCAGACAGAACCTTGTCAGAGAAAAGTTTGGTATAGAATCCTGTTGAACAAACCAGTACAGGCAAGCCCTGTGTAATGCAGTTTGGGTGATGAAAGTCTGCTCATACAAAATTTGTAAATCATGACTAAAAAAAGATTCATTTATTTATCATGTGTACTTTGAAACATACAGTTAAGTGTTGTATTTGTGTTAACAACCAACACATCTGGGTGCAGCCCACAAGTGTCGCTGCACATTCCAGTGGAGGATGGAGTAACTGGGTTGCTTACAGGTGATGGAATTGGGGGAAGGGTAACAGGTACTGCTTCTTGACAATTTTCCCCTTGGACAATGCATACCAGCTGAGTGCACAAATGATAGCAGTACCCAAGATGTAGCTGAAAAATTTGGCATCCCTTTCAATTGTTATTGTGTGACGAATCAATGATTTGAATGAATTGAAAGTGGTTGTATATTGTGGAGTGCAAGGGTACTGAGTTTGTTTTCTGTGCCAGCTTCCGTCCTGCACTGGCTCTGGGGCATGGAGCTAGTCCCAGCCAAGGCTGATATCCCGAACGATGTACACAGGAGGCTGGGAGAGCGACAAGAGCAGGATTGAGCAAGGAGCAGAAGTCTGAATACATAACAAGATTCTTTTGCCAGGGGCGACAACGGAAGATCCAGCGGGGCCCGTCTCTTGGTTTAGCCTTCGACCTGCTGCTTCAGGCTGCCGTGCTTTAACATCTCTTGGAATTTAACCTGACCAGAAAATCCCTGACGTGTGATGTCCTTTATCAGAGCCAAGAAAGAAATGACCTGCTGAAGAACATTCAATTTGAACTAATATATTTCTTTATGTAATCATCAGTTAAAACAATAGAGCAGAGTAGGGCCCCCCCCCCCCTTTGTCCTATTGTGCCCTGACCGATTGACCATCAGCACTCTGGTCCCACTCCATAATAATCCACTCCCTTACATTTATCAGTTCTTTCCTCATCAAGATTTTATCCAATTCCCTATTTCAAGTCCTTGGAGAACCTGTTTCTATGGCCCCTTTAGGAAACACATTCAAGCTCACCAGATGTGTTCCTATTGTTCTACTCATTTGAAACATCACATAATTTTGAATGCCCCAATTAAATCTTGTCTTTTTATGCTGCAAGGTGAATAACACCTTCAAACAGTAACTGTCTTCTGCAGCTTCCTCCAAAGCTTTGACCCAGCCCCACACCCACCTTCCTGAAAATCAGAACGCAGAATTAGATTAAGTTGTAATCATTGAGTAATTTTACCCAATGCCTCTGTTTACAAGTTCTATTCACAAGATCATAGACTATAAGACTGGAACAGAAACAGGCGATTTGGTCCATCATCTGTTTCTTCCATTCCATCATGGCTGATTTTTTTAATTCCCCATTCTTTTGCCTTTTCCCCCATTATTTTTACTTCCTGACTAATTAAGAATCTATCAACTTCTGTTTTGACTTGTCCTCCACAGCCATCGGTGGCAATAAATTCCAGAGATTCACCACCCTCTGGCTAAGGAAATTACTCCTCATCTCTGTTCTGAAGTGATATCCTTGTATTCTGAGGCTGTGCAGTCTTGGTACTATACCCCCTCCCCCTTCTCACTATAAGAGCTGCTCTCCACATCCACTCTATCTAGGCCTTTAATTATTCGATAGTTTCCAATCCCAATCATCCTCAACAAGACCTGTTCCATTATTTTCCATCCCTTCTCCTCTCTACAAGTTTAAAATTGGTCGGTGATTCACGAGCTGATCTCGATGGACAATATTGGCAGTGTTGCAAGGAGATCCAATGAGGTAAGATTTCTTCTGTCCTGTTGGCTTGGTTCAAACTGTTTACTTTTTGCCTTGCAGCTCTCGGCACACAGCCAGTCATTCATTCGTCTGGTGACGGCCTGGGACTGTTGGTGCTGGTCTGCGAGTCTTCCGGGTGGTACCCAGCTCCCAGCGTCACCTGGGAAAATGGACTAGGCAAGAATCTGACCAGGCACTCGCACACAGAGCATTTTAACTGCAAAGGTGGCAGTGTCTGTGTGAAGAGCACGCTAGAGCTGATGAACTGGCCCACCAGCAACTACACATGCACAATGTGGGACCAGCAATTGGATGAAGGATTATCAACAACTTTCTCCTTGAGTGAGTATGTTCTGCTGTGTTCCGTTTGTGGTGTGTTGACAATAGGTGTAGAAGTAGACTATTCGGCCCTTCAAGCCTGCACCGTCGTTTTGAGATCATGGCTGATCATCTATCAATACCCGGTTCCTGCCTTGTCCCCATATCCCTTGATTCCCCTATCCATAAGATACCTATCTAGCTCCTTCTTGAAAGCATCCAGAGAATTGGCCTCCACTGCCTTCCGAGGCAGTGCATTCCAGACCCCCACAACTCTCTGGGAGAAGAAGTTTTTCCTTAACTCTGTCCTAAATGACCTTATTCTCAAACCATGCCCTCTGGTACTGGACTCCCCCAGCATCTGGAACATATTTCCTGCCTCTATCTTGTCCAGTCCATTAATAATCTTATATGTTGCAATCAGATCCCCTCTCAATCTCCTTAATTCCAGCGTGTACAAGCCCAGTCCCTCTAACCTCTCCGCGTAAGACAGTCCTGACATCCCAGGAATTAACCTTGTGAATCTACGCTGCACCCTCTACAACCAGGATGTCCTTCCTTAACCCTGGAGACCAAAACTGTACACAATACTCCAGGTGTAGTCTCACCAGGGCCCTGTACAAATGCAAGAGGATTTCCTTACTCTTGTACTCAATTCCCTTTGTAATAAAGGCCAACATTCCATTAGCCTTCTTCACTGCCTGCTGCACTTGCTCATTCACCTTCAGTGACCGATGAACAAGGACTCCTAGATCTCTTTGTATTTCTCCCTTACCTAACTTTACACCGTTCAGATAATAATCTGCCTTCCTGTTCTTACTCCCAAAGTGGATAACCTCACACTTATTCACATTAAATGTCATCTGCCAAGTATCTGCCCACTCACCCAGCCCATCCAAGTCACCCTGAATTCTCCTAACATCCTCATCACATGTCACACTGCCACCCAGCTTAGTATCATCAGCAAACTTGCTGATGTTATCCTCAATGCCTTCATCTAAATCGTTGACGTAAATCGTAAACAGCTGTGGTCCCAATACCGAGCTCTGTGGCACCCCACTAGTCACCGCCTGCCATTCCGAGAAACACCCATTCACCGCTACCCTTTGCTTTCTATTTGCCAACCAGTTTTCTATCCATGGCAATGTCTTCCCCCCAATGCCATGAGCTTTGATTTTACCCACCAGTCTCCTATGTGGGACCTCATCAAATGCCTTATGAAAATCGAGGTACACTACATCCACTGGATCTCCCTTGTCTAACTTCCTGGTTACATCCTCGAAAAACTCCAATAGATTAGTCAAGCATGATTTACCCTTGGTAAATCCATGCTGGCACGGCCCAATCCTATCACTGCTATCTAGATATGCCAGTATTTCATCTTTAATAATGGACTCTAGCATCTTCCCCACTACTGATGTTAGGCTGACAGGTCAATAGTTCTCTGTTTTCTCCCTCCCTCCTTTCTTAAAAAGTGGGATAACATTAGCCGTTCTCCAATCTTCAGGAACTGATCCTGAATCTAAGGAACATTGGAAAATGATTACCAAAGCATCCGCAATTTCCAGGGCCACCTCCTTTAGTACCCTAGGATGCAGTCCATCTGGACCTGGGGATTTGGCAGCCTTCAGTCCCATCAGTCTTCTCATCACCGTTTCCTTCCTAATGTCAATCTGTTTCATTTCCTCTGTTACCCTATATCCTTGGCCCATCCATACATCTGGGAGATTGCTTGTGTCTTCCTTAGTGAAGACAGATCTAAAGTACTCATTAAATTCTTCTGCCATTTCTCTGTTTCCCATAACAATTTCACCCAATTCATTCTTCAAGGGCCCAACATTGTTCTTAACTATCTTCTTTCTCTTCACATACCTAAAAAAGCTTTTGCTATCCTCCTTTATATTCCTGGCTAGCTTGCGCTTGTACCTCATTTTTTCTCCCCGTATTGCCTTTTTAGTTAAGTTCTGTTGTTCCTTAAAAATTTCCCAATCATCTGTCCTCCCACTCACCTTGGCTCTGTCACACTTCCTTTTTTTTTAATGCTATGCAATCTCTGACTTTGTCAACCACTGTGGCCCCTTTCCCCCCTTTGAATCCTTCCTTCTCTGGGGGATGAACTGATTTTGCACCTTGTGCATTATTCCCAAGAATACCTGCTATTGCTGTTCCACTGTCTTTTCTGCTGGGCTATCCGTCCAGTTAACTTTGGCCAGCTCCTCCCTCATGGCTCCATAGTTTCCTCTGTTCAAGTGCAACACTGACACCTCCGAGCTGCCCTTATCCTTCTCAAATTGCAGATAAAAACTTATCATATTATGATCACTACCTCCTAATGGCTCCTTTACTGCAAGATCGCTTATCAAATCCTGTTCATTACATAACACTAAATCCAGAATAGCCTTGTCCCTGGTCGGCTCTCATACAAGCTGTTCCAAGAATGCATCCCTTAGGCACTCTACAAACTCCCTATCCTGGGGTCCAGCACCAGCCTGATTCTCCCAGTTCACCTGCATGTTGAAATCCCCTATAACTACTGCAACATTACCTTTGCCACATGCTAATGTTAACTCCCTATTCAACTTGCACCCAATATCCATGCTACTGTTTGGTGGCCTGTAGACAACACCCATTAGGGTCCTTTTGCCTTTACTGTTCCTCAGATCTATCCACACAGACTCCACTTCTCCTGGTCCTATGTCCCCCCTTGCAAAGGACTGAATCTCATTCCTCACCAACAGGGCCACCCCACCCCCCTGCCCACATTTCTGTCCCTACGATAGCACGTATACCCTTGTACATTCATTTCCCAGGTCTGATCTCCCTGCAGCCATGTCTCCATTATCCCAACAACATCTTAGTTACCCATTCGCACCTGAGCTTCAAGCTCATCCGCCTTATTTCTGACACTTCGTGCATTCGGATATAGAATTTTTAGCCCATTTCTCCTCTATCTGTTTGAATCTCTGCCTATTGTGCTTAACCCAGCTCCCCGAACTCCCATCGGGCTATACGCCCCTAGAATTTTGTTGTCCTTCCTAAATTTACTTATTTTTTCTGCACATTTAACTCCATGTTCCTTCAGACCATCCCTCTGTGCATGTGTCCTCCTTATCACGTGTTCTGCCTCACCTTTCTCTACTACACAATTAATATTCCGGAACCGTGTAGTCCCCACCTGTCCTTTATTCTTCATGTCGCTATCCTCTGTCACATTCTGGATCCCCGCCACCTGCAAATTTAGTTTAACCCCCCACCCCCCAAGAAGCACTAGCAAACTTCCCTGCAAGAATGTTAGTACCGCTCCAGTTCAGGTGTAAACCGTCCCTTCGGAACAGATCCCACCTTCCCTGGAACAAAGCCCAATTATCTAAAAACCTGAAGCCCTCCCTCCTGCACCATCCTCTCAGCCACGTATTAATCTGTATAATTTTTCTGTTCCTTGCCTCACTCGCACGTAGCACAGGTAGCAATCCTGAGATTGTTACCCTGGAGGTCCTGCTCTTCAGCTTCACACCTAACTCCCTGAACTCCCGACGCAGGACCCCCTCACTCATCCTACCCACGTTGTTGGTCCCTACAAG
Organism: Hemitrygon akajei; assembly: GCF_048418815.1. Taxonomy (NCBI): domain Eukaryota; kingdom Metazoa; phylum Chordata; class Chondrichthyes; order Myliobatiformes; family Dasyatidae; genus Hemitrygon; species Hemitrygon akajei. Next base: position 12,034,129 of record NC_133130.1, read on the forward strand.
GACCACAACATCTGGATTCTTGCCCTCCCTCTCGAGAATAACCTGCACCCGATCTGAGATGTCTCGGACCCCGGCACCAGGGAAGCAACATACCATCCGAGACTCTCGATCTTCCCCTCAAAATCTCCTATCCGCCCCCCTGACTATAGAATCCCCTATCACTACCGCTCTCTTCTCTTCCCTCCTCCCCTTCCTAGTCGAGGGTCCAACCTCAGTGCCAGAGACAGGACCACTGCAACTTGTTCCTGGTCATCCCCACCAACAGTATCCAAAACGGTATACTTATTGTTGATGGGAACTGCCACAGGGGTGCTCTGCTCTCTCTGTCTGCTCCCCCTGCCTCTCTTGACTGTCACCCATTTGTCTACCTCCTGACTTTTCAGTGTGACTACCTCCCGATATCTCTTATCTATCTCTGCCTCTGCCTCCCGACTGATCCATAGTTCATCCAGCTCCTGCTCCAATTCCCTAACTCGGTCTGATAGGAGCTGCAGCTGGATGCACCTTTTGCAGGTGTGGTCATCAGGGACAACTGTGTTGACTCTGACCTCCCACATACTGCATACGGAGCACACCACCGCTCTAACTGTCTCCCTCATTATCTGATCCCAGATTAGTCAGAATAAATGAAAAAAGCACCTACCGACCTTACCTTTTTACCTCAGCAAGCATGTACTCAGGCTCACTGATTTCCTCTCACTGAAGTCCCCTTGCGCCGAAGCCCGCTGAGCCAAAGCCCAGCACTCTGCTCCCACGCACACTGCTGCCCGCTCCTAAAAGTGGGCCTCTTTTTAAACCCTGCGCTCGCCGCTGACGTCACCCGTGCCTGCACAGTTTTACCTTTCTCCTCAGGTACTGTCCAGGTAGGTCTGACGGTCTCGGCCTACCTACAACGGCTGATCCTCCGATCTCCAGTCATCTGTCGACCTCGAGCACTCCTTACTCCCGCTCCGCTGCCCGCACCGACACCGCAATTGAGCGGAATATCAATTGCACTGGCCTGTGTCTGAGCACATCGAATCGGGCCTATGTTGATAGGATTCTGTATTTCTGTTTCAACTCTGGTTTGGGCATCATTTTATGTACAATTGCAAGAAAAAGTTTGTGAACCCTTTGCAGTTACTTGGTTTTCTGCATTAATAACTTAAAATGTGGTCTGACCTTCATCTAAGTCATAATAATAGACAAATTCAATCTCACTGAACTAATAACACACAAACAATACTGAGTAAACCATTTAAACAATCACAGTCCAGGTTCAAAAATGTATGTGAATCTCTGGAGTAATGTCTTCTGAAAAAGCTATTTGGAATCAGATGTTCCAATCAATGATATGAGATTGGAGGTGTGTGTTGTAGAGGTGCCCTGCTACAAAGTCAGGTTATTGACAGAGCCTGCTCTTCTCAAGAAAGATCTGTTTATGGGCACCATGCCCTGATCAAAACAACTTTCAGATTACCTTAGAATAAGAATTGTAGAGGTACAGTATAGGAGGAAGCTAGAACAAAAGCTGCAGAAAAAAAGCATGAAGGAGGTGTGGGATGGGATGAAGATCATCACCGGATGTGGTGCAAAGCGGGGGGCGAACATAAGTGGAGATGTGGAGAAAGCGAACCAGCTGAACAACTTCTTCAACAGGTTCGACAGCTCAATCTCATCCTCACCGCAGAAATCCACACCAGGCTTACTTCCCTCACAGGAAAATAGCCACTCACAGGAGACCTTGCCCACGCCCAGGATTACGGCTGCACAGGTGGAAGGTCAACTGAGGAAGATCTGTACCAGCAAGGCGGCTGGACCGGATGGAGTTTCCCCACGATTACTGAGGGCCTGTGCGACTGAGCTGGGAGAACCACTACAGCGCATTTTCAACATGAGCCTGGAGCAGAGAAGAGTACCCAGACAGTGGAAAACATCCTGTATTGTCCCGGTACCGAAGAAACCACAACCAAAGGAGTTGAATGACTTCAGACCTGTTGCCTTGACGTCGCACGTGATGAAGACCATGGAGCGGCTGATAATACAGAATCTGAGGCCACAAACCAGGCACGCCCAGGATCCTCTTCAGTTTGCGTATAAGGAGAAGGTGGGAGTGGAGGATGCTATCACGTATTTGCTGCACAAATCACTCTCTCACCTAGAGGGGGTCAGTTGTGCTGTGAGGATTACATTCCTTGACTTCTCTAGTGCCTTTAACACCATCCAGCCCAAGATCTTAAGGCACAAACTAACGGAGATGGGAGTAGACTCTCACATGGTGGATTGGATAGTGGACTACTTGACAGATAGACCTCAGTATGTGCGGTTGGGAGACTGTAGGTCTGACACGGTGGTCAGCAGCACGGGCGCCGCAGGGAACCGTACTCTCTCCGGTCCTGTTCACCCTGTACACATCAGACTTCCAATATAACTCGGAGTCCTGCCACGTGCAGAAGTTCGCTGATGACACGGCCATAGTGGGGTGTGTCAGGAATGGACAGGAGGAGGAGTATAGGAAACTGATACAGGACTTTGTGATATGGTGCAACTCAAACTACCTGCGTCTCAATATCACCAAGACCAAGGAGATGGTGGTGGACTTTAGGAGATCTAGGCCTCATATGGAGCCAGTGATCATTAATGGAGAATGTGTGGAGCAGGTTAAGACCTACAAGTATCTGGGAGTACAGTTAGACGAGAAGCTAGACTGGACTGCCAACACAGATGCCTTGTGCAGGAAGGCACATAGTCGACTGTACTTCCTAAGAAGGTTGGCGTCATTCAATGTCTGTAGTGAGATGCTGAAGATGTTCTATAGGTCAGTTGTGGAGAGCGCCCTCTTCTTTGTGGTGGCGTGTTGGGGAGGAAGCATTAAGAAGAGGGATGCCTCACGTCTTAATAAGCTGGTAAGGAAGGCGGGCTCTGTCGTGGGCAAAGTACTGGAGAGTTTAACATCGGTAGCTGAGCGAAGGGCGCTGTGTAGGCTACGGTCAATTATGGATAACTCTGAACATCCTCTACATAGCACCATCCAGAGACAGAGAAGCAGTTTCAGCGACAGGTTACTATCGATGCAATGCTCCTCAGACAGGATGAAGAGGTCAATACTCCCCAATGCTATTAGGCTTTACAATTCTACCGCCAGGACTTAAGAACTTTTTAAAAGCTATTATTAATGCTTTTTGAGATAGTGATTTAGATGCATATCATATTTTTTACTGAGTTAAGTATTGTATGTAATTAGTTTTGCTACAACAAGTGTATGGGACATTGGAAAAAAGTTGAATTTCCCCATGGGGATGAATAAAGTATCTATCTATCTATCTATCATGAAGCTGGAAAAGGCTACAGAAGTATTTCTAAAGACCTGTGTGTCCATCAGTCCACAGTAAGAGAAATTGTCTACACATGAAGGAAATTTAGTACTGTTGCTACTCTCCCTAGGAGTGGACCTGCATCAAGAGCACTGTGCAATGGTGAAGAAGTTGAAAAAGAACCCAAGGGAAACAGCAAAAGGCCTGCAGAAATCTTTAGAACTTGATAAATCTGTTCACTATAAGAAAGACATTGAGCAAGAATGGCGTTCAGAGAAAGGCTCTACAGAGGAAACCACTGCTTTCTAAAAACAACATTGCTGCGCGTCTCAAGTTTGCAAAAGACCACCTGGATGTACAAAATACTTCTGGGACAATGTTCTGTGGACAGATGAAATTTTTGGCAGAAATGCACACTGCTACGTTTGGAGGAAAACCTCATCCCAACTATGAAGCATAGTAGAAGGGGTATCATAGTTTGGGGCTTCTTCACTGTCTCAGGGTATAGACAGCTTGCGGGAACAATGAACTCAAAATTGTATCAATACATTTTACAGGAGAATGTCAAGATAGCGGTCTGTCATCTGAAGCATAATACAAGTTGGATGATGCAACAAGGCAATTATCCCAATCACAAGAGTAAATAAACAACAGAATGCTTTAAAAAGAAGAAAATTTGTGTTTTGGAATGGTCTAGTCAGAGGCCAGATCTTAACCCAATTGAGATGCTGTGGTGTGACTTGAAGATGGCTGCTGATATCCCAGAAATACTGATGAACTGAAACAGTTTTGTATGGAGGAATGGTCCAAAATTCCTCCTCATAGTTGTGCGAATCTGATCAACAGCTACAGGGTTATTATAGATAAATAAAATATTGTAGAATACTTTTAGGTTATGCTGCTAAAGGGGATTCTACCAGTCATTAAATACAAGGGTTCAGATACTACTTCCAGCCTGGATTTTGAATGGTTAAACAATGTGTTCAATAAAGACATGAAATGTACAATTGTTTGTGTGTTATTAGCTCAGGCAGATTGTGTTTGTCTATTAATGTGACTTAGATGAAGGTCAGACCACATTTTATGAGTAATAAATGCAGAAAACAAGGTTCATTCATAGCTTGTCACACCAGACAGCCAGCCACTCTGGTGTTGTTTGGTTGATTTTGAGCAGGTCAGTGTCAGCTAAATCAGGTGAGAGTGGACATTTGCGCAGAACGTGTTTAATGTTCTGCACCCTTAAGCCACACTCACAGGATTCGCTGGTTTTTAAACCCCATTTCACCATATTGTCTCCCGTCCTACAAACTCCCGCTCTCGCTCTGTTGAGAGTGCACCACTTCCGTCCGTCAAGCAGTGCCCCATCTGGCAACATTTCTGTGGGTCTTGCACTGTATTGTTTGTTGGGGTTCTGGCTTCTGTTTGTTGCCAGAGGTCAATCCTGTATGTTTGGGGGGATGTTCCATGCGGTAGTTCCTCCACTGTAGCAAAACTTTTCCTCAATTTTAGGTGGTCGGAAACTGGCATATGATGACGTAGTGGGTGCTGTGGATCTGAGTTCTGTTTAGCTTTTTCAATTATTGTTGTAGTGTGTCTTTGGATCTCTGGGGGAGCAATGCCTGCAAGTCTGTAAATGATGTTAGTGGGTGTGGGGTGCAGTGTGCCCATGATTATTCGGCAGGCTTTGTTAAGCAATGGGTCTATTTTCTTTGCATGGGCTGATCTGCCCCACACAGGTGCACAGTATTCTGCAGGTGCATAGCAGAGTGCTAGGGCAGTTGATCTAAGTGTGTGAGCATTAGCTCCCCCTTTTGTGCTTGCAATTTTTTCAAGAGAATTGCGAAAGCCAGCTTTCCCTCAGAGTTTTTGGATGTGGGTGGCAAATGAGAGCGTCCTATCCAGTGTCATGCCCAGGTAAAGTGGAGTTGGATGGTGTTCAAGCTCCTTCCCACACCAGAAGATCTTGAGTTTCTGAGCTGCTTCTCGATTCCGCTGGTGGAATACACACACTTGAGTTTTTTGATGGATTTGGGTTCAGAGACCATTTTTCATAATACTGCTTCATTGCTTTGAGGACTGCTGTAAGTCATACTTCATCTTCTTGGAAGGAGTTAGCTTGTGTTGCTATGCATATGTCATCTGCATAAATAAACCTTCGTGTGATAGGAAAGGTTGGTTGGTCGTTTGTGTAAACATTAAATAGTAGAGGTGCCAGGACTGATCCCTGTGGTAGTCCGTTCTTTTGTGAATGCCACCTACTCTTAATTTCATTCATTTCTATGTAAAATCTGTGATTTTCTAGTTTGACTGTGGTTTCGTTCTTTAACATTTTAGATAATTTCAGTAGAAGGCCTCTGTGATTCACAGTGTTGTGTGCTGCTGCTAAGTCAATGAATACTGCCCCTGTAATTTGTCGCCATCCTCAATATACTGGGTTCAGTTCAGGACTTGACTGCAGCAAGAGCAGCCTGGCCTGAACCCGGCTTGATCTGCTGTTAGAAGATCTTTGCCTAACAGGGATATTCTCTTACACAAACTCTTGTGTCTCCTCTTCAGAGAAGTTGCTAGTTCAAATGAAAGATCATGTATTTGAAACATTAAAACATCAGTCTTTCTGAAACAGGTATACATGTTAAAGTTGATAGGTTGTGTATTTCCTGTAAGGTGTGGGTGATGAGTACACTGGTAAACAATGTTGGTATGTTTTACAGTTCACAGGATACCTTTGGGAACAGTGATTGGTGCTACCGGTGCCAGCATCTGTGCACTTGTCTTGATTGTGGCTGTCTGTTGGAGTTGGTGGTAACAAGTGGGCAATGCGACTGGGGTCCTGTGGTGAGTATCAGGTCATTCAGAGGTGCTATCTAATCAGATTATAGTTCCTTCAGTACAACTATAAGATGATCAGAGAAGAAGGAATACAGTCAGTACCCCGTGCTAGCTCTGCCATTCCATACGATGATGCATGATCTTTTATCTCATTGTTACTTTCCTGTGCTAAACCCCATATCCTTGATTCCTTGTATATCTAACAGTCAGTGTCATTTGACTGTTTGCATCACTGTCTGGTATGAACTAGATTGGAAACAGCTGCAGAAAGTTGCAAACTTGGCCAGGTCCATCTTGGGCACTTAAGCCTCACCAGTATTGAGAACATCTTCAAAAGGCAATGCCTTAAGAGGGAGGCATCAATTATTAAGGACCCCCATCACCTGAACATGCCCTCTTCTCGTTATATTTCATAGTTTTTATGTTCTGTTCTGTACTGCTGCCGCAAAGAAAAAGTGAGCCAAGTTGTTGACAGTCAGAATTGGCCATTTTGGTTTTAGGCATAAATAAAGAACAAGTTATCTAAAGATATTGAGACTTGATATTGAGTCCAACCTACAGAGAGAAGATGAGCTGTTCTTCCACAAGCTTGGTCCATGAAGCCACAGACAGAAAAGCCATAATTGGATGTAGAATTACAGTGACAAAGTTCAAAATAAGTTTATTATTTTAAGTACATATATGTCACTATATGCTCGGCGATTCATTTTCTTGTGGGCATTCACAATAAGTACAAAGTAACACAATAGACTCAATGAAAAACTACACACAAAGACGGGCAAACAACCAAGGTGCAAAATCAAAAAGAAAAAGAAAATAGTAATAGATAAATAAGTAATAAATAATACTGAGTTTTAGAGTCTTTGTACGTTGCAGACAGATAACTGGAAGTTCCTGCAGATTGAACATGTGTGTTTGGCTTCTCCAATGTAGTGATCATATGTGAATACCAAATACAGTACAACAGATTGGAGTAAATGAGTTGTTGCTTCAGACAGAAGGACTGTGTGGGTCCCAAGATTGCATCAAGGGAGTGAAGTGACAGGTGTTAAAGAAGGTGGCAGTAATGCACTATTAAGCTGAGTGCCAACCGCCGTAAAACAAGAAGAAGAAGACAGGTGTTAAATCTTCTGGTGTTTCATAGCAAAGTGTCATAGGAGAGAATGATTGGTGGGAACAGAGGAGCAAGTCAGGGAGTTGTGAAGGGAGAGTGGTGAGAGGGAAGGGAACATATGTCTGCTAGTAGAATCTTGGAGCTGGCAGAAGTTACAAAAGATGATCGATTTGGTGTGGAGGCTGATGGACTGAAAGGTAAAGATCAGAATCATGTTTAATATCACTGATGCATTGTGAAATGCTGAGTTCCTCCAGCATCTTGTGTGTGTTGCTTTGGATTTCCAGTATCTGCAGATTTTTCGTGTTTGTGCGTCAACTGTTTATTCCTATGCACAGATGCTACTTGACTCGCTGAGTTCTTCCAGCATTTTGTGTTGTTCCAGATTTGCAACATCAGCAGTCTCTGTTGTGTATCCAGTTTGTAGAGGCTGGCCACACCCTCCCTGCTCCCCTATCCGGTACTGGTTCCAGCTGCCCGATTGGTTCCTTTTATAACTTGCTTCACTGATCAGAATCCAGCACTACTTCCTTTTGTGTTCCAGCTTATTCCACTCCACCTGCTGTCTCTAACCCTAACACTTTCCACTCCTTTTTCTTTGTCCAACGCAGTTTTTCATTTACTTGCTCAAGCCCTCCTTTTCCCTACAGGGCACAACTTGCCTGTCATTTTACACCCCTCAGTCTACCACCTCAGACTCCCATCACACCACTCTTCTCCTGAGCCCTGATGGAGTGTTTCTACCCAAAACGTCGACTGGTGGGGAAGCAGCATCCATCATTAAGGATCTCCACCATCCAGGCCATGCTCTCTTCTCATTGCTGCCATCAAGGGGGAGATACAAAAGCCTTCTGTCCCATGCCAGCAGGTTCTGGAGCGGTACCCCTCAAAAGACAGGCTCGTGAACCTGAGGGGATAGCTTCACTCAATTCAGCACTGAACTGATTCTACAACCTATGGACCTGTACTCAAAGCCTCTGCAATTCATGTTCTCAGTATTGTTTATTTACTTATTTGTTTATTATTATTGTATTTGCACAGCTTATCTTCATTTGCGCATTGGTTCATTGTTAGTTTTTGAGTCTTGGAGAAGAACACCACAGAAACAAACTATTTAGTCCCTCTAGCCCATGCCAAAACTATTTAAACTGCCTACTCCCATTGACCTGCAACAGGGCCCTCCATACCCCTACCATCCATGTACCCATCCAAACTTCAATGTTGAAATCTAACTCGCATGAACCATTTGTGTTGGTAGCTCATTCCACTCACTCACGATACTCTGTGAAGAAGTTACACCTTGTGTTCCTCTTAACCAATGATCTGTGTGCACACACAACCTCAGTGCAAAAAGCCTGTTTGCATTTTCCCCATCTATACCCCTCATAATTTTGTACACCTCTATCAAATCCCCAATCAGTCTTCTGAATTCTAAAGAATACAGTCCAAACCTATTCAATCTTTCCTTATAAATTAGATCCTCCAGACCCAGCAACATCATTGTAAGTTTTCTCTGTACTCTTTCAACTTTGTTTACATTTTTTTCTGTAGGTAGGTGACCAAAACTGCACACAATACTCCAAATTAGGCCTCACCATTGTCTTATACAACTTGAACATAACAGCCCATCTTCTGTACTCAGTACGTTGATTGATGAAGGCCGATATGCCAAAAGCTTTCTTTATGACCCTATTTACTTATGATGCTACTTACAATGAACTATGGATCTGTATTCCCAGAACCCTTGGTTCTATCATGCTCCTCATTGCTCTACTGTTCACTGTGTAAGACCTACCCTGGTTTGTCCCACTGAAGTGCAAAACCTCACATTTGTCTGTTAAATTCCATCTGCCATTTTTCAGCCCACTTTTCCAATTGATACAAGCCATGATGGCCTTCCTCACTGTCGACTACACCCCAAATCTTGGTGTCATCCACAAATTTGCTCATCCTTCAGCAAATATTCAGATCATTGATATAGATGACAAACAACAAAGGATTCAGCACCGATCACTGCGGTACATCAGTATTCACAGGCCTCCAGTCAGAGAGGCAACCATCTTCTACCATTCTCTGGCTTCTCCCTGAAGCCAATGTATAATCTAATTTACTGCCTCATTCACAGAAACACAGAAAACCTACAGCACGATGCAGGCCCTTCAGCCCACAAAGTTGTGCCGAACATGTCCCTACCTTAGAAATTACAAGGTTACCCATAGACCCCTATTTTACTAAGCTCCATGTACCTATCTAAAAGTCTCTTAAAAGACCCTATCGTATCCACTTCCACCACCGCTGCCGGCAGCCCATTCCACGCACTCACCACTCTGAGTAAAAAAAAGTTAACCCTGACATCTCCTTTGTACCTACTCCCCAGCACCTTAAACCTGTGGCCTCTTGTGGTAACCATTTCAGCCCTGGGAAAAAGCCTCTGACTGTCCACATGATCAATGCCTCTCATCATCTTATACACCTCTACTCATCCTCCGTCACTCCCGTTCACTCAACCTATTCTCAAAAGGCATGTTCCCCAATCCAGGCAACAACCTTATAAATTTCCTCTGCACCCTTTCTATAGCTTCCACATTCTTCCTGTAGTGAGGCAACCAGCACTGAGCACAGTACTCCCAAACAAGACACACAAAATGCTGGTGGAACACAGCAGGCTAGACAGCATCTATAAGGAGAAGCACTGTCGACATTTCGGGCCGAGACCCTTCGTCAGGACTAACTGAAAGGAAAGATAGTAAGAGATTCGAAAGTAGTGGGGGGAGGGGGAAATGCAAAATGATAGGAGAAGACTGGAGGGGGTGGGGTGATGCTAAAAGCTGGAAAGGTGATTGGCGAAAGTGATACAGAGCTGGAGAAGGGAAAGGAACATGGGACGGGAGGTCTCGGGAGAAAGAAAGGGGGAGGGGGGAGTACCAGAGGGAGATGGAGAACAGGTAGAGTGATGGGCAGAGAGAGAGAGAGAGAAAGAGAAAAAAAGAAACAAACAACTAAATATGTCAGGGATGGGGTAAGAAGGGGAGGAGGGGCATTAACGGAAGTTAGAGAAGTTAATGTTCATCCCTACGCGACTCCCTTGTCCACTCGTCCCCCCCATCCTTTCCCACCGATCTCCCTCCAGGCACTTATCCTTGTAAGCGGAACCAGTGCTACATCTGCCCTTACACTTCCTCCCTCACCACCATTTCAGGGCCCCAGACAGTCCTTCCAGGTGAGGCAACACTTCACCTGTGAGTCGGCTGGTGTGGTATACTGCATCCGGTGCTCCTGGTGTGGCCTTTTATATATTGATGAGACCCGATGCAGACTGCGAGATCGTTTCGCTGAACACCTATGCTTGGTCCGCCAGAAAAAGCAGGATCTCCCAGTGGCCACACATTTTAATTCCACGTCCCATTCCCATTCTGATATGTCTATCCATGGCCTCCTCTACTGTCAAATGAATCCACACTCAGGTTGGAGGAACAACACCTTATATACCGGCTGGGTAGCCTCCAACCTGATGGCATGAACATTGACTTCTCTAACTTCCGTTAATGCCCCTCCTCCCCTTCTTACCCCATCCCTGACATATTTAGTTATTTGTTTCTTTTTCTCTTTCTCTCTCTGCCCATCACTCTACCTGTTCTCCATCTCCCTCTGATGCTCCCCCTCCCCCTTTCTTTCTCCCGAGACCTCCCATCCCATGACCCTTTCTCTTCTCTAGCTCTGTATCACTTTTGCCAATCACTTTTCCAGCTCTTAGCTTCATCCCACCCCCTCCAGTCTCCTCCCATCATTTTGCATTTCCCCCTCCCCCCACTACTTTCAAATCTCTTACTATCTTTCCTTTCAGTTAGTCCTGACGAAGGGTCTCGGCCCGAAACGTCGACAGTGCTTCTTCTTATAGATGCTGCCTGGCCTGCTGTGTTCCACCAGCATTTTGTGTGTGTTGTTTGAATTCCCAGCATCTGCAGATTTCCTTGTGTTTGCACAGTACTCCCAAGTGTGGTTTGACCAGAGTCCTATATAGCTGCAACATTACCTCTCAGCTCCTAAATTCAATTCCACGATTGATGAAGGCCAGTACACCGTACACCGTCTTAACCACAGAGTCAACCTGCGCAGCTGCTTTGAGTGTCCTATGGACAAGGACCCCAAGATCCCTCTGATCCTCCACACTGCCAACAGTCTTACCATTAATACTATATTCTGCCATCATATTTGACCTACCAAAATGAACCACTTCACACTTATCTGGGTTGAACTCTATCTGCCATTTCTCAGCCCAGTTTTGCATCCTATCAATGTCCCGCTGTAACCTCTGACAGCCCTCCACACAATCCACAACACCTCCAACATTTGTGTCATCAGCAAACTTACTAACCCATCCCTCCACTTTCTCATCCAAGTCATTTATGAAAATCACGAAGAGTAAGGGTCCCAGAACAGATCCCTGAGGCACACCACTGGTGACCGACCTCCATGCAGAATATGCCTTCTGTGGGCAAGCCAGTTCTGGATCCACAAAGCAATGTCCCCTTGGATCCCATGTTCCCTTACTTTCTCAATAAGCCTTGCATGAGGTACCTTATCAAATGCTCTCCTAATTTGCTTCTTAAGCTCCTTCCTGGTAGCCTTATAATCTTCTTGACCTCTAACATTACCTGGCTCTCTGAATCTTTTGTAAGGTCTTCTTCTGTTCTTGACTAGATTTATTACAGCGTTTGTACACCACGATTCCTGTACCCTACTATAACTTTCCTGTCTCATTGGAACGTACCTACACAGAATAGTACCTGTTTGTGAGCCAACCTCGTCTACCCCAGATACTTCAGTTTGGTTCCCCCCCCGCCCCCCCACAAACAATTCTAGTTTAAACTCCCCAGTAGCCTTAGCAAACCTCCCCACCAGGATATTGGTCCCCCTGAGATTCAAGTGCAACCCGTCCTTTTTGTACAGGTCACACCTGCCCCAAAAGAGGTCCCAGTGGTCCAGAAATATGAATTCCTGCCCCATGCTCCAATCCTTCAGCCACGCATTTATCCTCCACCTCATTCTATTCCTATTCTCACTGTCTTGTGGCACAGGCAGTAATCCCGAGATTACTACCTTTGCGGTCCTGCTTCTCAACTTCCTAACACCCTGTAGCCTTTTTTCAGGACCTCTTCCCTTTTCCTACCTATGTCATTGGTACCAATATGTACCACAACCTCTGGCTGTTCTCCCTCCCACCGCAGGATATCTTGGACGTAATCTGAAACATCCTGGACCCTGAAACCTGGGAGGCAAATTACCATCCGTGTTTCTTTCCTGCATCCACAGAATCGCTTGTCTGACCCCCTAACTATAGAGTCCCCTATCACTACCCTTCTGAGCCACAGGTCCAGACTCTGTGCTAGAGGCACAACCACTGCCGCTTCCCCCAGGTAGGCTGTCTTCTCTCTTCCCCCCCCCCCCCCTTAATAGTACTCAAACAGGAGGACTTATTATCAAGGGGTACAGCCACAGGGGTACTCTCTAGTACTTCACTCTTCCCCTTCCCCCTCCTGTCTGTGACCCACTTGTCTGTCTCCCGTGGCCCCGGTGTGACTATTTGCCTACCATTCTATCACCTCCTTGCTCTCCCTGACCAAGCAAATGTCATTGAGCTGTATCTGCAGTTCCCTAATTCGGTCTCTCAGGAGCTGCCTCTCAACACACTGGGTGCAGATATGGCCGTCCAGGAGGTGGGAGACTCCAGGACTTCCCACATTTTACACCGAGCACAGAAAGCTGGCCTCACAACATACTTCCTCCTTTCCGCAAATAACACAGCTAAACCTACCTCACCTCACCCCATTACCACTTAAGCCCGTTGAGCCAAAGCCCTAGCACTCTGCTGCCCACTCGATAGGGTGGTTTTCTTGTTAAACCGTTCACGCTCTACGGGCTGACGTCACGCGCCTGCGCAGTTTTGCCTTTCTTTTACCCCGAGTAGTAACAAAACTCCCTTTGCTCTGATATATCAGCCGTTCACTCACAGCCTTCCTGCTCTGACCTTTGAACTACTACCTTTGTGTGTAGTTTTTCATTGATTCCATTGCGTTTCTTTGTTTTACTGTGAATGCCCATAAGAAAATGAATTTTGTGGTGGTATGTTGTGACATATATACATTTTGATCATTTACATTGAATTTTGAATTTTGGTCATCTCACCTTCCATTGTGAGCACTGATGCAGGGCTTTGACCCGAACCATCGACAATTCCTTTCCTCCCATAGATGCTGCTGCTAAGACTATTTGTTGATTCAACGATTCTCCCCTTGAGCCGAACTTGTTCTTGTCTGCCAAAGGTGGTTCAGAATTAGATACAGTTGCTCCAACTGGATCTGACCAATGTCAATACACAGAAGCATCCGGTTGGAATCTTTGTATAACAGGAGGAAATCATCTTATTCTTCCAATTTCCCTACCTCCTCTGCATCTGCATGAGGTTGTTTCTATAATACATTGGTGAGACTAAATTTTGAGTATAATGCGAAGTTCTAATTGCTTACTTACAGGAAAGAGTACGGTGAAACATTAGAGAAATACACAATTTGCTAAGGAGCTCAGCAGGTCAGCCAGCATCTATGGATAGGAATAAAACAGTGTTTCGGGCCAAGACTCTTCATTAGTACTCAAAGCTTTAAAGCAAGTTTGGATAAGTACATGGTTGAGAGGGGTATGGAGGACTATGCACCAGGTACAAATCAATGAGATTGGATAAGATAACTGACATGGACAAGATGATCTGCAGGGCCTGTTTCTGTGCTGTAATATTCTGTGATTCTATGACACAAAGAAAATATTAACCTCTGCTCTGGTTGACAGGTTCCCCCTGTGTGACTGTCTATATATCACTGAAGACGCTGCTGGTTAAGAGAAACCTCTGGTGCAGATGCAGAACAGACTTGAAGGGGGTATAAAGCACTTGGCTCCACTCTGTACACAACAAAGACTCGCCCTCCTTTCCATTGACACCAGAGCCAACTGCATCCATGCACTCAACTTTCTTTGAAAGCAGCAATTCCTGTAGTAAACTGTACGGAGAATGATGCTGTCAGCAAAGAACAAAATCATCAAAGACTGGTGCTGTGTTAATGGGTTTGTTTTTGCACTTTACAGTGTGGTACTAGCACTGTGTAGCAAGTGTTCCACTGGTAAACCTGTGTATCGCTGCAAAAACTGACTTCTACAATCAGGGACACTGCAAATCAATTTCTGACAACTGTTGAATTCTCAATTTATGACCTGTCTGTAGTTACAGCAGTGACTTTACTGAAACAGTAATTGTAGACTTATACCATTGAATCATGCACTTCAAGGGCCATACATGGCTAGCAATGTATGGATTTGGACATTTTTATCACCTAGTGAGAAGGAGATTAAACTGGCATAATTAAATTTCTTAAGTGAAGTACAGCATAACTCCTTAAGATGTTGCCGTGGAAGCGAATCTGTATTATTGGGACGGATGGATCCGAAATCCCAGAAGTATTGTAATGGAAAAGGTGTTTATCTCTGTACATTTGTCACACTTTTCATTGTAAGTTTCAGTCCTTTGCTTTGGAAGTGACATCTTGAAACCAGTGTTCTAACTTCTTTCTCTACCTCCCATTTCTTTCACCTGAGAATTAGGGACCACTTGTGAGTAAGGTTTCCTTTTTCTAGCCTTTCAGGCACAGGATACACTGTCAGATGATGAGTGTGATTGCAGTAAACTACAAAGGTTTTGAGTATATGAGAATGCAAATAATACTGTTCCACTCCATGTGTCGACCGTTTCTCTTTACAAAGTGCCCTAGTCCTGTTCTCCATCAGCTAATCTCTGAGGATCCAGTCTTTAAACAATGTTACATTTATTACAACTGTCTAGGTAATCTCAATTCTTAGTTGAGTCTCTTCTTGGCCTGTAGTGTTCCTGGGGAAATAAAAAACAATTCTGGAACAGAATTGTTCACCATTCCCAGTCCAGCAGTGGTATCATATTTTCTATTGGGATGTAACTAGTGCAGGTAAGGCTGCTTGTTTATTGGCATAATGGTAGTGGGTGCACTGCCTTGGTGCTTTGATACAGCACAAGGAATGGCTGGGATCATCATAAAGCAGCTGATAATCCACCACACTGCACGTTTGACTTCTATTGTGTTTGGGTCCATAGTGGAATAAATAGTTTCCTTTCAAACTATGAGTTAATGAGGTTTCTCTGGTAATTTGGATAAGCAAAATGATCTGTCATCTGTAGTTTAAAATGTAAATAGAATCCAAAATCAGATTCTGTATTGAGATTTGAAACAGTCATTCTAGTTATACAAAATAATTTCTACATACTTTAGCTTTCCAACTATAAGCCCCTCCAAATTGCATAAGTTGCTTTCCTTGTTGACTAACCATTATTTACTTTCGGAGATGTGATGTTGAACTTGAGTACGCCTCGCAAAGTTGATCTGTCTTTTTACATTTGGTTTTCCACTCCCAAGTTGTTGATATCCTGAAGAGACGAGGGTTAATACAGTATCTGTATTATTATATAAAATTACGTCTCTGAGTAACAGCGACAGTGGAAGATCCAGACTTCCACTGTGTACATTGACTTTTTCTATGCAGAGCCACTGTTCCAAGAACGTATCCTGTGTTGAAACCGTTTCCTTTTGTACACAGCTTCCTATTATAGATATGAACTCAATTCATGTTTCCTGCTCCAATTTCTACATGTTGGGCTTGCCATAACTACATTGGTTAGTCTTTATTTCATTTCCAATTTCAAACATGACCTGGTTAGTTTTAGTGACTGATGTCTCGATTTCCAAAGGACTAAGACAATTGGCTACAATTATGTTCCATGCTGTGAATTTGGAGATCGTGGTTGTTGAGTGTAGCTCAGATGAAGCTGACTGGAAATGTCCACAATCAACTTCCCTCTGATGCAGATATGGACTGTCAAACCAACATAAACAAGAATGGCTGCAAGCTTTGTAAATAGTTCCCATAGTGCTGGTCAGCTTGCCAGTTCTGGAGAAGAGTAGAGTAGAGCGCAAATGCTGGGCCATTGAATGGACCTGTGCTAATCATGGGATCAGACATGGGAGTGCTAGATTCAATAACTGCAATACTACAGAGAGTATTAAATTGAAGTAATGCCAATTCTGTAGTGTAAGGTTAGTAGATAGTAATATTTGTCTGCCTTTTCTGTATGATTTCATAAAACAGTATGATTGGCTAAGCCTGTGTGCACTGGCTCTTGTTCACAACTTCCTGGTATTGGTCAGGTACCAGAGAGGGGAGGGAGTTTGATGTCTCACACAATTACATTGTGTCAAGTCACTGATTATTTTTAGTTCTGTAACCCTTGCCAAACAAAAACGTGAAAATGAGGAATTATTATCCTTGTTTGTTTAATGATGTTTGTTTCTTTCCCCTCTGATTCAGGGGCTTTGACATTTAAATACATCAATAATTTAGTTTCTGCATGTGCTTCATTCATTTCTCCCTATACTACCATTCTCCAAGTTGTACACATCAAAGGAAGAGTCATTGGATGTCCAAGATCTATTGCATTGGATAACGGCTGGCTTGTTCCTCAACCCAACACTCCTCCCCCACCTTACCAAACTCATCGGTGCCACAACTTAAAAAATCATCACAGTAGGTCCTGGGAGATGCTGTTTAGCCGGTGTGTGCAGCTTGGAGCATTTGCTGTGAAAATGCAAGTAAAATTAAAAACACTGCAGATGAAGAATTCTGCCTCACCCCACTGATGCTGCCTGGTGTGAGCATTTTCAGCATCTTCTGATTTTATTTGAGGTTTCTGGCTGGATTGCCTGGAATTTCTCAACCTTGGGAAGAGGATGTGATCTGTTGCATGAGTACATCTTGAATGTTAGTGTCCTGGACCTACTTTGGACTGGAATAGAATAACCCTTTTGGAGAAGATTCCATATATGACTTAGTCTTGTATTTTAAACTGCTTTCTGCCTTACTCTTGAAGAACCATTCGAGACATTACGATTGTGCTCAGTGTAACACCATGCTAGCCTTTATTGATTGGCATCCAATTGTTTCCAGCTGGAGGTTCAAGAACCTGTTGTTGACCTTGACCTTCATATCTGACCCTCTGCAACTTCATTCTGAAAATAAAATATAGAATAGTACAGGGCCTTTAGTCCACAGTGCTGTGCTGGCCTTTTAACCTATTCCAACATCAATCTAAAGCTTCCCTCCCTCGTGGCCCCCAATTTCACTTTCATCCATTGGACTGTCTAAGAGTATCAAAGTTGAAAGGAAATTTATTATTTTAGTATATTTACATACAGTTGCAAGAAAATGTTTGTGAACCCTTTGCAGTTACTTGGTTATACATAAAATGTGGTCTGATCTTCATCTAAAGCAAAATATCAGACGAACACAATCTGCCTGGACTAATAACACTCAAATAATTGTACTGCTTGTCAATACTGAGTACATCATTTAAGCAATCAGAATCTAGGTTCAAAAAAAGTATGTGCAACTCTGGGAGCATTGCCTTCTTCAAAAGCTATTTGGAATCAAGTATTCTAATCAAAGATGAGATTGAAGGTGTGGGTTGTCGAGGTGCCTTGCCCTATTTTTTTAAAAGCAAGAGGTCACTGACAGCCTGCTCTTCTCAAGAAAGATCTGTTTATGGGCACCATGCCACGATCAAAACAACTTAAAGAGGATCGCAGAAGAATTGGAGAGATGCATGAAGCTGGAAAATGCTACAAATGCATTTCTAAAGACTAGAGTGTTAATCAGTGCATAGTAAGAGAAATTGTCTAGAAAACAAAGGAAATTCAGTACTGTTGCTGCTCTCCCTAGGAGTGGGCATCCTGCAAAGATCACACCAGCAGCACAATGTGCAAAGCTGAAAATGAAAAAGAATCTAAGGGTTAACAGTAAAGGACCTGCAGAAATCTCTACAACTTGTGATGTTAATGTGTCCACTATTGAACAAGAATGGTACTCATTTAAGGGTGCCATGGAGAAATCCATTGCTCTCCAAAAAAAATGCTGCATGTCTCAAGTGGCAAAAGACCAACAGAATGTTCCACTAATGGGACAACATTCTGTGGGTAGGTGAGACAAAAGTTGAACATTTTGCTAGAAATGTTTGAAGGGAAAAGGGCACTGCACACTAACACTGCAACTTCATCCGTACTGTGAAGCATAGTGGAAGGAATCACACAAAATGCTGGTGGAACACAGTAGGCCAGGCAGCATCTATAGTGAGAAACGCTGTTAACGTTTCGGGCTGAGACGTCGACAGCGCTTCTCACTATAGATGTTGCCTGGCCTGCTGTGTCCCACCAGCATTTTGTGTGTTGTTTGAATTTCCAGCATCTGCAGATTTCCTCGTGGAAGGAATCATCCTGGTTTGAGGCTGCTTTGCTGCCGCAGGTCTTGGATAGCTTGCCATCATTGAGGGAATACTAAAATACCTTTATAGAATTTTGCATTTGCAGGATAATGTCAGGGTAGCAGTCCACCTGAAATTTAATAGAAGTTGGGTGATGCAACAAGACAATGATCAGAAACACAAATCAACAGAATGGTTTATAAAGAAGAAAAACTATGTTTTGGAATGGCCAAGTCAGAGTCCCAACCTTAACCCAATTGAGATGCTATGGTGTGACCTGAAGAGGGTTGTTCATATAAAGTATCCCAGAAATATTGATCAACTGAAACAGTTTTTATGGACAAATGATCTAAAATTCCCCCTCGCCATTGTCCAAGTCTGATCAGCAGCTACAGGAAATGTTTGGTGGAAGTTATTGCTGATAAATGAGGTCACCAGTTATTAAAAGGGTTCACATACTTTTTCCAGCCTGAATTTTGATAATTAATGTATTAATAAAGACATGAAAAGTACAATTGTATGTTATTTGTTTAGACAGATTGTGTTTGTCTATTGTGACTTAGATGAAGGTCAGACAGCAGTTTGAAAGTATTAAAGCAAAAAGCCAGGTAATTGTGAAAGGTTCACAAACTTTTTCTTGCAACTGTATGCTGAACGCTGGATCTGTGGCATTCAAGTCTAGCGACTCAGGCCTGTACCAGAAAACCAGGTATGATTTGCAGAGGGCTACTTTAAAGGCAAAGAGACTATTTTGAATGAGGTTGGAGGTAGTGGATAGGCATAGCCCAAATACCATCTATAAATTTGCTGACGATGCAACCATTGTTCATAGAGTCTTGGGGACGAGGGCATTCAGTAGTGAGATATGCCAACTAGTGGAGTGGTGGTGCAGCAACAATAACCTGGCACTCAAAGTCAGATGAAAGAGCTGATTGTTGACTGGGAAGTATAAGACAAAGGAACACATAACAATCCTCATAAAGGGATCAGAAGTGGAGAGAGTGAGCAGTTTCAAGTTCCCGGGTGTCAAGATTTCTGAGCATCTAACCTGTTCCCAGCATATTGATGCAGTTATAAAGAAGGCAAGACAGCGGCTATAGGAGTTCAAAGAGATTAGGTATGTCAACAAATACACTCAAAAACTTATAGTTGTACTGTGGAGATCATTCTGACAGGCTGCATCACTGTCTGATTTTGGGGGGGTGGGGGCATGTGGAGCGGGCTACCGCACAGGACCGAAAGAAACTGCAGAGGGTCGTAAATTTAGTCTGCTCCATCTTGGGTACTGGCCAACAAAGTACCCAGGACATCTTCAAGGAGCAGTGTCTCAGAAAGGCAGCATCCATTATTAAGGGCCGCTGGAACCCAGGGCATGCCCATTTCTCACTGTTACCATCAGGTAGGAGGTACAGAAGCCCGAAGGCATGCACTCAGCGATTCAGGAACAGTTTCTTCCCCTCTGCCATCCAATTCCTGAATGGACATTGAACCCTTGGACACTATCTCACTTTTTGATTGATTTATTTATTTATCATGGTTCTTATTTTATTATTGTTTGGTTTTCTTCTATATTGGCAAACTGCTGCTGCTAAGTTAGCAAATTTCACGTCACAGGCTGGTGATAGTAAACCAGATTCTGATTTCACCATTTCCAACCCTGAGATTCATTTTCTTGCAGGTATACTCAATAAATCCATAGCAGACAAATAACCATAATAGAATCAATGAAAGACCACGCTAACTTGAGCATTCAACCTGTGTGCAAAAGGCAACAAACTACAAATACAGAAAAATAAAAAAATAACAATACTTAAATATCAGGAACATGCAATGAAGTGAAAGTGAGTCCATAGATTGTGGGAACATTTCAGTGAAATTATCCCCTTTGGTTCAAAAATTTATTATCTTAACACATTGAATCAATGAGCTCTTGGCCCACTGTTACTGCTAACTTTTGCATGTATGATCTGGTTTGGAATTAGTGGGAATTTGCACCTTCCAAAGATTGGAGGATTGAACCCAATGGTTTTGGTCCTTACTACAATCAGAATCAGGCTTAATATAACTGCCATATGTCATGAAATGTCTCGTTTTGCAGAACAGTACATTAATAATAAACTAAATTGCAATGAGAGGAATGGTAGCATAGTGGCTAGCACAGCAGTTTTGCACTACCAAAGACCCACGTTCAATTCCTACCAGTAAGGAGTATGTATGTTCTTCCCATGACTGGTTTCCTTCCGGTTCTCCAGTTCTTCCCAGACTCCAAAGACGTACCGATTGTTAGGTATATTGATTGTTGTAAATTAGCCTGTGATTAGGTTAGGATTAATTTGGAGGACTTCTGTGCAGCATGGCTCAAAAGGCCTATTCCATGCTGTATCTCAATAAGTAAATAAAGTATATATTAAAAATAGTGCAGAAAGGAAAAGTAGGCAGGGGTTATGGGTTTAGATAGATAGATAGATACTTTATTCATCCCCATGGGGAAATTCAACATTTTTTCCAATGTCCCATACACTTGTTGTAGCAAAAACTCATTACATACAATACTTAACTCAGTAATAATATGATATGCATCTAAATCACTAACTCAAAAAGCATTAATAATAGCTTTAAAAAAAAAAAGTTCTTAAGTCCTGGCAGTTGAATTGTAAAGCCTAATGGCATTGGGGAGTATTGACCTCTTCATCCTGTCTGAGGAGCATTGCATCGACAGTAACCTGTCGCTGAAACTGCTTCTCTGTCTCTGGATGGTGCTATGTAGAGGATGTTCAGGGTTTTCCATAATTGACCGTAGCCTACTCAGCGCCCTTCGCTCAGCTACCGATGTTAAACTCTCCAGTACTTTGCCCACGACAGAGCCCGCCTTCCTTATCAGCTTATTAAGACGTGAGGCGTCCTTCTTCTTAATGCTTCCTCCCCAACACGCCACCACAAAGAAGAGGGCGCTCTCAACAACTGACCTATAGAACATCATCAGCATCTCACTGCAGACATTGAATGACGCCAACCTTCTAAGGAAGTACAGTCGACTCTGTGCCTTCCTGCACAAGGCATCTGTGTTGGCAGTCCAGTCTAGCTTCTCGTCCAACTGTACTCCCAGATACTTGTAGGAGAGGGAAGGGTGCTATTCCTGAAACATTAAGTGCATGTCTTCAGGCTCCTGTACCCCCTTCATGATAGTAAGGGAGGGTATTAGATGGGCATCCTTAATCAGGGATGCTACCTTTTGAAGGTGTCATTGATGCTGGAGAAGCAAATGCCCTTGATGGAGTTGGCAAAGTTTGCAAGCCTCCAGCTTTTTTCTGACCATATGCAGCGGCCCCTCCATACCATTTGGTGAGAATGTTCTCCACGATATAGAGATACAATTCCAACCTGTGTCTGTCTCTTGCTAACTGCTGACATGGTATCTGTGCCTGATCACAGGATTTGATTGTTCCACCACGTCTGATACATTCCTACTTTGGAGAAAAGAAGTAATTACAGTTATGGTTAAGATCAAATTATGCTCCTTTGTGTGGAGGCACACAAGATTCTGCGGATGCTGGCAATCTGGTGCAATACTCACAGGATGCTGCAGTAGCATAGTGGTTAGTTAAAGGTCATAGCTTGAGACAGTGGAGTTCAAATTTCTATTCCAGCGCCATCCAAAAGGAGTTTGTAGGTTCTGACTGTGACTGCATGGGTTCCCTCTGTGTGCTCCAGTTCCACCCCCCTCTCACACATTCCAAATACCCTGAGAGGGGCCTGTTTGGTGCTATATCTCACATAAAATATTTTTTTAATGCTGGATGAACTCGCAGAGTCAGGCAGCATCTGTGGAGAAAAATGGGCAGTCAATATTTCTGGTCTAGGACACCAAAGGGTGTTCACCTGAAATGTCTATTCATTTTCCTCTGCCTGACCTACTCTCCTCCTTTGGTGCTGTCAACAGTGAGGGTGTGTGGCATGCCCATCAGGTCTTGGTGAGGAAAACCAAACCAACAAGCAGGATGGTCAACCCTGACACGGACAGAGAGAGCATGGGTCAGCTGGGGGTGAAGGGCTGTATCATGGCCAGGCAGAAGGTAAGATGCTGTTCTGGTATCAAATATTGGTCCTCACTGTGACATTGCAGGTGTCCCAAGACAGAGGGCTTCCACTGGGAGGGATGTGATGAAATTGAGGGGGCAGACAATGGGAGGGGCAGAAACCACAGGGGCTCAACAGTGTGACCAGCCAATCTGTGCCTTTTCCCCCCATTGCAGAGGAGTTCCCTGACTGACCACTGGGGTCCCCACAATGACCAACACTTCAGCATCTGGTGTATCGCCCACATCCATTGTAGACGGTGCCCAACAGCAGCTGGGTGCACCCTTGGCAGTGGACCAGCTACCTGTATGCACACAGCTGTCAGTGGGTGCTGGCCCTTGGCGGCAGTGCCCCAGAAATGGGAAATCCGGGGAAGAGGACAGTGGCCATGGTTATCTGATGGAGCAGGATAGAAGAGATGCTGACTGGCAGGAAGCAAAGAGTGAGAATAATGTGGGCCTTTTCTGGCTGGCTATCAGTAATGGGGTCTCCACAGAGGTCTGTGTTGGGCAGCATTTTTTATGACATATGTCAATGATTTGGATGACAGAATTAATGGCTTTATGGCCAAGTTTGCTGATGATTCATAGAGGGGCAGGTAGTGCTAAGGAGGTATGGAGTCTACAGAAGGACTTAGATTAGCAGAATGGGCAAAGAAGTGGAAATGTATGGTTAGTATTCATTTTGAATGGATTACAATACCAGAATAAAGATGAAATACTGAGGATTGAAAAGCCATTGGTCTCACCACACTTGGCATATAGTGACTAGTTTTGGGACATTTATATAAGAAAAAAAAAGCTGGCATTGGAATGGGTCCAAAGGAGGTTCAAGAGACTGTTTCCAGGAATGAAAGGATTAATGTATGAGGGCGTCTGTTGCCTCTCTCCTATGGTCGCTGGAGTTTGAATGAAAGGGGATCGTATTGAAACCTACTGAATATTGGATGGCCTGGACAGAATCAAATCAGGTTTACTTATCATTCAAACTATACATAGATTTAGCTAAATGAGACAGCATTCCTCTGGGGCCAAGGTGCAAAACATTCAAAATAGCAAGCAAACATTCACAAACAGCAAGTAACAGAATTCAAAATATCAAGCAAAGAAACGTATACACTTGAAAAAAACACATATTGTCCAAGACCCGAAGCACAATGCCCACCAATTCATGGGAGAAGGCAAGAGAATGGGCTTGAGAGAGATAATAAATCAGCCATGATGGAATGGCAGAGCAGACTTGAAAGGTTGAATGGTCTAATTCTGCTCCTATGTTTTATGGTCAATATATGGCAACACGCTCATCCCCGGACAAATCCTCTCTCCTATGGTAACACCAAAGAATTTGAAGTTACTGACCCTCTACGCCACTGGTTTCCTAATGAGGACTGGCTCATCTTAGGAATAGAATGAGGTGAAGCATAAATGCATGGCTGAGGGATTGGAGCAGACGCCAGAGATTCAGAATTCTGGATCGTTGGGACCTGAATTGGGGTGAGAGTGACCTGTACAAAAAGGACAGGTTGCACTTGAATCTAGTGGACAGGTGTGCAAAGGCTATTGAGGTGAATTTAAATTAGAATTACTGGGTAGTGAGAACCAAACTGAAGTGACGGAGGAAGAGGTGGTTCTTTCACAAATAGAGAAAGCTTTGAGACAGTGCAAGAGGGAGGATAGCCAGGTGATAGAGAGGGATATGTTCAGCCCTAAGGAAAACCCCAAGGCATTCGACAAGTATGTGAAGAGCAAGAGGATAAGATGTGAGAGAATAGGACCAATCAACTGTGACAGTGGAAAAGTGTGTATGGAACCAGAGGAGATAGCAGAGGTACTTAATGAATACTTTGCTTCAGTATTCACTACGGAAAGGGATCTTGGTGATTGTAGGGATGACTTGCAGCGGACTGAAAAGCTAGACCATGTAGATATTAAGGAAGAGGATGTGATGGAGCTTTTGGAAAGCATCAAGTTGGATAAGTCACTGGGACCAGACAAGATGTACCGCAGGCTCCTCTGGGAGGCAAGGGAGGACATTGTTGAGCCACTGGTGATGATCTTTGCATCATCAATGGGGACAGGAGAGGTTCCGGATGATTGGAGGGTTGCAGATGTTGTTCCATTATTCAAGAAAGGGAATAGAGATAGCCCAGGAAATTCTAGAGCAGTGTCTTACTTCAGTGTTTGGTAAGTTAATGGAGAAGATCCTGAGAGGCAGGAATTATGAACATTTGGAGAGGCATAATATGATTAGGAATGGTCAGCATGGCTTTGTCAAAAGCAGGTCGTGCCTAATGAGCCTGATTGAATTTTATGAGAATGTGACTAAACACATTGATGAAGGTAGAGCAGTGGATATAGTATACGAGGGGTGATTGAGATGTTCATGGCCTAGGGTAGAAGGAGTCAATTTTAGAAAACCTGGCACATTTCTTTTTCAATGTAGTTCCCTCCTATGTTTATGCACTTAATCCAGCAGTCGTGAAGCATATGGATGTCTTCTTTGTAGAAGTCGGCGTCATGGACCTCCAGAAGTGGTCCACAGCACGGGTGATTGATAAGTTTGTGGCCTAAGGTAGAAGAAGATGAGTTATACAGCTCTCGTTACATGTACGTGCAGGTCAACTCTTTGAGTTATTATGCAGAAAGTTTGGTTAATAACTCATCTCCTTATCAATCCGTATATGGATTTCAGCAAGGCATTTGATAAGGCACACCATGCAAGGCTTATTGAGAAAGTAAGGAGGCATGGGATCCAAGTGGACATTGCTTTGTGGATCCAGAACTGGCTTGCCCACAGAAGGCAAAGAGTGGTTGTAGATGGGTGATATTCTGCATGGAGGTCGGTGACCAGTGGAGTGCCTCAGGGATCTGTTCTGGGACCCCTTCTCTTCGTGACTTTTATAAATGATCTGGATGAGGAAGTGAAGGGATGGGTTAGTAAATTTGCTGATGACACAAAGTCTGGGGGTATTTTGAATAGTGTAGTGGGCTTTCAGAGGTTAGCATAGGACATTAATAGGATGCAAAACTGGACTGAGAAGTGGCAAATGGAGTTCAACCCAGATAAGTGTGAGGTGGTTCATTTTGGTAGGTCAAATATGATGGCAGAATATAGTATTAATGGTAAGACTCTTGGCAGTGTGGAAGATCAGAGGGATCTTGGTGTCTGAATCCGTAGGACACTTAAAGTTGCTGCACAGTTTGACTCTGTGGTTAAGAAGGCATATGGCTCATTGGCCTTCATCAATCATGGACTGAGTTTAAGAGCCAGGAGGTAATGTTGCAGCTATATAAGTCCCTGGTCATACCCCACTTGGAGTACTATGCTCAGTTCTGGTGGCCTCAGTACAGGAAGGATGGGGAAACCATAGAAAGGGTGCAGAGGTGATTTACAAGGATGTTGCCTGGATTGGGGAGCATGCCTTATGAGAATAGATTGAGTGAACTCGGCCTTTTCTCCTTGGAGTGACGGAGGATAAGAGGTGACCTGATAGAGGTGTATAAAAAGATGAGAGGCATCGATCATGTGGATAGTCAGAGGTTTTTTCCCAGGGCTGAAAAGGCTAGAATGAGAGGGCACAGTTTTGTGGTACTTGGAAATAGGTACCGAGGGGATGTCAGGGTAATTTTTTGACATAGAGAGTGGTGAGTCCATGGAATGCACTTCTGGCATCAGTGGTGAAAGTGAATACAATAGGATCTTTTAAGACCCTCTTAGATAGCTTAGAAAAATAGAGGGCTTTGAGGTAGGGAAATTCTAGGCAGTTTCATGTATGTTACATGGCCGGTACAACATTATGGGGCGAAGAACCGGTAATGTGCTGTATAAAAAAAAAAGAACAAAAAAAAAGAAAAAGAGGGATGTTGTGACATTCCTCATGCAGAAAGATCCAGAGATCACTGATGCTTTCCTTCCGATCCCTCTGAATAGCATCAAATCCACTGCAGATAAATGCTTGGAGCTGGCCACAGCGGTGGACAAAAGTTCACTGGGGTCATCCGTCTCATCAGTGAACAATTGGAGGCCAGGTCAAGCTCGAACGGAGTGAACATAGAACCTAGAACGTAGCAATCTACAGCACATTACAGGCTCTTCAGCCCCCCAATGTTGTGCTGACCGTTGCTGAGTGTATGAGCAACAACTACGCAACATAAAAATCAAAAAGGAACTGACTGAAATGAAGGAGAAAGCAACAAATGAGGCAAAAGCCTCATTTAGTGATTTTCTCCCTTTCTGCAGGAGAGGTCTTTGCAATTGACAAGGATGTGCCCAAGGGAAGGTTTAAGTACATGAAATATCCCAAATCATTCTGTACCTCTTTAGTACATGTGAACAACGAGAACTGGGAGGCTTTTCAGGAAGCCCATAAGAACATGGATCAAATCCGCTTCTCACTGACATAAGGGATGTTGTGAAGTTTCTCATGCAGAAAGATCCAAAGATCTGTGAAGATATCCTCTCGATCCCTCTAAACAAGAGCAAGTCTACTGCAGATAAATGCTGGGAGCAGTCCACAGCTGTGAAGAAGTTCACTGGGGTCATCCATCTGATCCATGAACCATTGGAGGCCTGTACAAGCTTGAATGGAGTGAACATAGAACTTAGAACAGAGCAATCTACAGCACATTACAGGCCCTTCAGCCCCCAATGTTGTGCCGACCATTGCCGAGTGTATGAGCAACAACTACACAACATAAAAATCAAAAAGGAACTGACTGAAATGAAGGAGAAAGCAACAAACGAGGCAAAAGACATGGTGGAAGAGCATCACCAAAAACTGGAATCACAACTGAAGGAGGTACAGGGAGATTACAAAGCCAGTATGGATTCTATCGCAGTTGGCTGAAACCCTGTGACAATGTCAATGACAGAAAAAATGGTGAATAGTATCATTTCTTTGTCAGTGCAGGATTTATCAAGGCTATGCTCTGTAGAGAAAACAGTGATAAATGTGATTAGCTAATTGGAAAAGTGATCACCAACCTAATCTAAACAATGCTGGAGGAGCTGAAAATAATATCATTTGTAGAGCAGAGACTCTAAGTTATTTTAGAGAATTGCTTCATTCCTTCCTGACCCTGATGCACCATCAATAACTCTCGGAGACTGGAAGTGAATGATAGGCTTTTATTAGCAGCAAAAGGGTGCACAACATCTCAGAGACTGAGGGAGGAGCAGTGCCCCAATCGCCTTAATACAGGGGTCTGTGGGAGGAGCCACAGGAGCAGTCAGCAGAGGGGCGTGTCCAGACAGGTATCCATAGTTTACCACAGACCCAGAATAACCAAATGGTCTTGGAGGAACTGAACAGTGAAGATGGAACAAAACTGTTAAGCTTCTGTGAACAGAAGTTGGAGAAATTGCAGGAGGCTGGAAGTAGGGGGGATTGAAAGAAAACAGTGTAGCCCTGCAAATCTGTGATAAAGAAATTAGAATTTCCTTTGTATGCTGTTAACCATGAATGTCTAAACCAGCCAGTAAGGAGATGATGGTTGATCTTTCAAGGAAGATCAAACAATTAATGCAGGACATAAATAAACTCAGCTCTTACTGCAAAGTTAAGAAAAGGACTGTGTGTGTAACTGCCACTCCAACACATATGGCACAAGCTGAGTCAGCAGAGGAACTCAATGGTCTACAGACAGCCAGTCTCAATGCCAGAATCAAAGCGGAGCAATCTACAGTACAGTTACAAGCTGCACAGGAAATATATGAGAGAAGCTTTCAGAATATAAAGACGAATAACAAAGAACTGCAAGGGGCCCTGCAAATTCTGAAGAGAAGTAATGTTCAAGATATAGATTCTGATAAAACTGTGAAGATGCTTCTGAAGGGATTGGACGCATTGGGCCGTGTGAAAGAACAATGGGGTAAGATGGTTCTCTTCTTCACCATAATGTCAAACCTGATCGGAAGCTCCATGAACCCATCACTTCACAAATTCATACAGTACAGTGAAAAGACTTCCTCTGACTATTCACAGAACCAGCTGATCCAGGACATGTTGTACACAGAGATCTCTCAAGCCAGTAATATTGCAAGCCTTGTCCACATGATTGCAGAAACATACGTGCAGATCTCCATCCAACATCTGATTGACTGGGTCAACAGAATACAAAATAAAGAAGATGAACTTGCAGCACAGTTGCAAATTTGCAAAACTGGAAGGTCTGCAGATAAGTCACCTGGACCAGATGTTATACATACCAGTGTTCTGAAAGAGGTGGCTGAAGAGGTCATGGAGGCATTAGCAATGATCTTTTAGGAGTCACAAGATTCTAGAAGACTAGAAAATTGGAAATGTCACTCCATTCTTCAAAAAGGGAGAGAAGCAGAACTATAGGCCAGTTAGTCTGACCTCAGTGGTTGGGAAGATGTTGGAGTTGATTATTAATGATGAGGTCTCAGGGTACTTGGAGGCACATGATAATATAGGCCATAATCAGTATAGTTTCATCAATGGAAAATCTTGACCGACAAATCTTTTGAAATTCTTTGAAGAAGTAACAAGCAGGATATATGAAGGATTAACGATAGATGTTGTGTACTTGAATTTTCAGAAGGCCTTTGAGAATGTGCCACAAATGAGGCTGCTTAACAAGCTCCAAGTCCATTGTATTACATGAACTATTCTAGCATGGATAAAGCAGTGGCTGATTGGCAGGAGGCAAAGAGTGGGAATAAAGGGTGCCTTTTCTGATCAGCTGCCGGTATTCCACATGGGTCTGTCTTGGGACCAATTCTTTTCATGTTATATGAC
Source organism: Hemitrygon akajei (assembly GCF_048418815.1). Lineage (NCBI taxonomy): Eukaryota > Metazoa > Chordata > Chondrichthyes > Myliobatiformes > Dasyatidae > Hemitrygon > Hemitrygon akajei. The sequence goes on from NC_133130.1 coordinate 12,063,588, forward strand.
AATGATTTTAATGATGGAATTGATGACTTTGTTCCAAAGTTTGCAGATATTATGTAGATAGATGGAGTACCAGATAGTTTTGAGGAAATAGAGAGGCTACAGAAGGACTTAAGCAGATTAGGAGAATGGGCAAAAAACAGCAGATGGAATACACTGTCCAGAAATGTATGGTCATGCACTTTGGTAGAAGAAATGAAAGGGATGACTATTTTCTAAATAGAGATAAAAACACAAAACAAAACTGAGACGCAAAGAGACTGTGGAGTTCTTGTGCAGGATTCCCTAACGGTTAATTTGGAGGTTCAGTCAGTGATGAAGAAGGCAAATGCAATGTCAGCATTCATTTGAAGAGGACTAGAGTATAAAAGCAAGGATGTAATGTTGAGGCTTTATGAAGCACTGGTAATGCCTCACTTGGAGTACTGTGAGCAGGTTTGTGACACTTAGAAAGGATGTGCTGTAGCTGGAGAGGTTCAAAGAAGGTTCAAGAAAATGATTCCAGGATTGAATAGATTGTCGTATGAAGAGTGTTTGATGGCTCTGGCCCTGTATTCACTAGAATTATGAAGAATGAGGAGTGACCTCATTGTAACCTATCGAATGGTGAAAGGCCTTGATAGAGTGGATGTGGAGAAGATGTTTTCAATGGTGGGAAAGTTTGAGACCAAAGGACACAGCCTCAGAATAACACAGCACCTTTCTAGAATGGAGATGAGGAGGAATGTCTTTAGCCAAAGAATGGTGAATCTGTGGAATTTTTTGCCACAGGCTGCTGTGGAGGTCAAGTCTTTATGTATATTGAAGGCAGAGGTTGATACATTCTTCATTGTTCAGGAGGTGAAGGGAAATGGGGAAGAGGCAGGAGATTGAGGATGAGGGCCCTGTACAGGGCCCTGGTGAGACCCCACCTGGAGTATTGTGTGCAGTTTTGGTCTCCAAATTTGAGGAAGGGCATTCTTGCTATTGAGGAAGTGCAGCATAGGTTCACAAGGTTAATTCCCGGAATGGCAGGACTGTCATATGTTGAAAGATTGGAGCGACTGGGCTTGTATACACTGGAATTTAGAAGGATGAGAGGGGATCTGATTGAGACATATAAGGTTATTAAGGGATTGGACACGCTGGAGGCAGGAAGCATGTTCCCGCTGATGGGTGAGTCCAGAACTAGAGGCCACAGTTTAAGAATAAGGGGTAGGCCATTTAGAACTGAGATGCGGAAAAACTTTTTCACGCAGAGAGTGGTGGATATGTGGAATGCTCTGCCCCAGAAGGCAGTGGAGGCCGAGTCTCTGGAAGCATTCAAGAAAGAGTTAGATAGAGCTCTTATAGATAGCGGGGTCAAGGGATATGGGGAGAGGTCAGGAACGGGGTACTGATTGTGTATGATCAGCCATGATCACAGTGAATGGCGGTGCTGGCTAGAAGGGCCGAATGGCCTACTCCTGCACCTATTATCTATTGAGAAGAAAATTGGAGCAGCCATGATGAAAAGGCAGAGCAAACTCAATGAGCCAAATGGTCTAATTCCGCTCCTATATCTTATGGTCTTATGGTCTAACAGCTTGGGGAAATGAAAGGGCTTCAACCTATATTGGGATACTTCCTGGTGAAGGATGCAAGAGGTTACATGGATAACCCCATCTTCCAATAATTCAGGATTAGAGAGGTCACTTGATCCTCCATCCAAATTAACTCCTGATCCCCTTTTCACTGGAATGAAAAAAAATGATCCTCAAGCAGTGACCCGAGCAATGGAATTGTCAGAAGAAGACAAGAATGATTTTCTAAAGATCCCCTTCCTCATATACCCCATCATTCCAGTGTTTCCGAAAGATCATTGCAATTTATTGTTTTTGTCTTGATTGGCTTTTAGGAGAGGTTACTCATCGGGTGGTGGGGTGGAGAGACATCTCTCCAGAGGAGGTGTAGCCCCCCAATCCAGGTCACGTGAAGACATGGAAGCAGATGGTAGATGGTTGCATGAGTAGCAGGTGCATATCACAAGGCCTAGTTATGTGACTGCTGATGCCAGGCAGACTATCTCTGAAGAGGATGATAATGGTCACTGTCTTGTAAAGACACTGCCCAGAAGAAGGCAATGCCAAACCATTTCTGTGAAAATATTTGCCAATAACAATCATGATCGTGGATGGATAAAATAATGGAAGAGCTTGATGAAAGACCAATGGAAGAACATGATTGCCCACGTCATGACATGACACACAATGATGATGATACCTATTAGTGGTAAATTTGTTGATTTGTTAGTTTGTAGGCAGCACAACAATTTGTGAAGCTGTGGATAATGAAAAAGATCTACAAAGAATACTGCAGAATGAAGATCAATTAGAGTTGCATGCAGGATAATGGTAAATGGAGTTCAATTTTGGCAAGTGCAAAGGTCAAATGTATACAGTTAATGTACAGATGGATCTTGTGGTCAAGTCCTGTGGTATACTATGTATACCTGTCTGGACACGCCCCTCTGCTGACTGTTCCTGTGGCTCCTCCCACAGACCCCTGTATGAAAGCTATTGGAGGCACTGCTCCCCCCTCAGTCTCCGTGATGCTGTGCTCCATTTTGCTGCTAATAAAAGCCTATCGTTCGCCTCCCGTCTCTGAGAGTTATTGATGGTGTATCAAGTCCATTGCATACTGAATGTTGATAGGGTAGTATTAAAGGCTCATGGCATATTTGACTTTATTTATCGTGACACTGAGGTGAAGAGTCAGGAGGTCATGTTGAAGCATTATAAAACTTACTTTAGGCCCCATTTGGAGCATTGTAGCCATTTCTGGTCTCTCCATTAGAGGAAGGTTGTAAACAATGAGGAGGTGCCAGAGAGGGTGCAAAGAGGTTTAACAGGATGCTACATGATAAGACGTTATTCAAGGGCCAAACACTGGCTTGGATGGCGCATCTTTGTACAGACCAGTTCCTTGGCCAGCATCTCAGCCTAGTTGAGCTGAAGGACTGTTCAATGTAATTACTATTGTTACGTATCCCGTAACTGGATCACTTACCAGCAAGGATAGAGAGGTCCACTGAAGTCTGATGGTACCATTTTTAAACGTTTTTATTTATAAAGGGGCACAAAAGTAAGGTTAATACAAACATTCAGATAACATACGTCGTCAATACTCAATCTAAAGCGCAGGTATAGTAATAATCAATCAGAAATAAGCTCTATCGTTGTCTAGGGGATAATATCTTGTCCATTCGGAAATATAACAGTCATTCAAAAGTCTGCAGGCTTCAGCCTTTTGGGAACTGCTGGGTTTCCCGTGTTGGAGAGAGAGAGAGAGATTGGTGAGAAAAGGAACACTTGCCCGGGTCCTTACGAAGCAAAGCCGTGGAATCAGGGGAGCAGGCTTTCCTGTTGTTAGTTAAAAGCGATTTTCTGTGATTCCAGCCACAGACTCCCGATTCGGAATCTAATGCACGTGGCTTCCTTCAAAATGGCTTCCCGCTACGACGGGATCGCTATCGTGTCTCCTTGGTGCGACTGAAGGGGTCGTCCCCCCCAGACCCTCCTTTATACTTCCTCACGGGATCACAGGTGTCAATCTCTCTCTCAACCAGCCCACTTTGCCCGAGGGCTTTACACGTGGTCTTCATGAGACAATAGTCAAGGTCGCCTTATTCTGCATCCCGGTGGAACGCGGTATTCAGCACGTCTCTCTCTTCTCTTGGGTCATTGACCCCCCCCCCCCCTTCACTAGGGCTCTTGCGATTCTCACAAAGGAGGGGGCTGGTATCATAACACTATGTCCCAATAATTTAAGACAAAAGAGGTTACTCCTTTGCCAATCCAAATTATCGCTAGTTCCTGCTCCACTGGACCATGGGTCTGTTCAATAACTCTGAGGTTTCTGCCTCCATACTTGTGCCCCTGTCCGTCACATGTATTCCCAATGGAAATAATGTCCATTGGAAGCTGCCTTCTACATCTGCAGCAGACTCTGCATGTTCTCTGATCGTCAACTCTAAATTGTGTTTCTACCTTATCCACCTTTCAGAGAGCTATAAACCTGCAACCCAAGGTTTCTCTGAATGTCAATACCCCGATCTCCCTTCTTTTACTGTATATGCCACATTATTTTTTAGCTCCCAAAATGCATAACTTCACAATTGTCTAGATTAAATTTCACTTGTCACTGTTCCTTCCAAATATCTAGCTTATCAATGACTTGCATTCTCCTTGTACACTTCTATAATCTACTATTCCATCACTTTTGAAGTTATCATCTCACCTCCAAATCAATCCATCTGATTCTTGTCCAAGAGATGACGGTCCTAGCACTGATCCCTGCAGAATACCATTGGTTACAGAATTACAATCAGAAAAACACCCCTTGACTGCTACACTCTGCCCCTTTCAACAAGACAATTTTAGATCAATTTTCCCAATTGCAAACTATTAAAAAACCTGAGTTGTGCTATATTTATCATACTAGCATCAAATTTCATTGTATCTTTCTGAAAAGAATTTGTGAGACAAAATTTTCCCCACATAAAAGCATGATAATACCTCATTATCCAAAGGAGCATTAATCTTTTCATGGAGTTTTTCCAATAATTTCTCTTCTTTGAGGCAAGTCTTAAAGGTTTGCAGTTTCCTGCCTTAACCTGCACTTTTGGAATAAGCAAAGAACATAAAACAAAGAACAGGCAAGTTGTCCATTGAAGATGTAAAAATCTGCATTAAACCCTAACTATCTGCTACCCTGCTTCCAATACATCCCATAATCGCCTCTGAACCCAGGTATTCATCTGCCCTTAATATGTGCTGGTATCTCCTTCCAGTCCAGAATATCAGCATACTCTCCACTCATTTGCCATCCTCCACATCCTGCTCCCTGGTGAATACTGATGAGAAGCAATCATTTAACATCTCACTTCTATTCCCTGTCTCTAACCACAGATGTCCATTTTAATTGCTCAGGGTACTACTCTTTCCTTAGTTACCCCCTACTTCTAAGCACCTTAAAACTAAGCCCTGTGCTAGCCATTTCAGCCTCTGACTGTCCACACAATCAATGTCTCTCATTATCTTGTACACCTCTATCAGGTCACCTCTCATCCTCCATCGCTCCAAGGAGAAAAGGCTGGCTTCACTCAACCTTTTCTCATAAGGCATGCTCCCCAATCCAGGTAACATCCTTGTAAATCTCCTCTGCACCCTTTCTATGGTTTCCACGTCCTTCCTGTAGTGAGGCAACCAGAATTCAGAACAGTACTCCAAGTGGGGTCTGACCAGGTCCTATGTAGCTGCAACAATACCTCTTGGATCTTAAACTCAATCCCACGGTTGATGAAGGCCAATGCACCGTATGCCTTCTTAACCACAGAGTCAACCTGCGTAGCTGCTTTGAGTGTCCTATAGACTCGGACCCCAAGATCCCTCTGATCCTCCATAATGCCAAGAGCCTTGCCATTAATGCTATATTCTGCCATCATATTTGACCTATCAAAATGAGCCACCTCACACTTATCTGGGTTAAACTCCATCTGCCAATTCTCAGCCCAGTTTTGCATCCTATCAATGTCTCACTGTAACCTAACCTCTGATAGCCCTCCACACTGTCCACAACACCCCCAACCTTTGGGTCATCAGCAAATTTACCAGCACCGACCCCTAGGGAAGAGTGAATCACGAGCCTCTAAACAAGAAACATTCGAACAACTTCACCCTCTGCTTCTGACAACCAAGGCCAATTGTGTGTCCAATTAGCTAAATCTTCCTAAATCCCATGTAATATAACTTTCTCTCGCAGCCTATTTGTGGAGTTTTATCACAGGACAGCCTGAATTCCATACAGACTGTCCACTGCCCTGTCCTCATCAAACTTAGAGTTACAGATAGAGCCATAGAGCATGACAGCACAGAAACAGGCCCTTGGCCCATCTAGTCAGTATCAAACTGTTTTTTTCTGACTGGTACCATCTACCTCACACTGATACACCATTCAACACTATAATTCCCTCCAGGCTTGACAAGAAGCTCAGATACCTCAGCATTCACACTGCCTTGTGCAGCTGGATCCTGGACATCCTGTCAGATCACTGGTAGGTTGTAAGAAAAGGCTCCCTCACCTCTACCCCTCTGACACTCAACACAGGTGCTCCTCAGGGCTGTGTCCTGAGCCACCTCCTTTACTCTCTGTATACCCATGACTGTGTTGCCACCCACAGCTCTAATCTGCTAATTAAATTTGCTGACGATACTACATTGATTGTCCTTGTCTCAATAATAACACTGATACAATTGTACTTCTATGCTATATTGACTGTCCTGTCGGACATACTAGTTATTACACTATAAATTGAAAATTGCACAATTAGACAGAGACGTAAGCATAAAGATTTTTACTCATGTATGTGAAGGATGTGAGAAATAAAGTCAATTCAATTCAATAATAGACCTCCATTCCCCTCTCATACATGTACCTATCAAAAGTTCTCTTAACATTTGCGATTGAACCTGTATCCACCACTTCTGCAGGCAACTCACTTCACATTTGCACCATCCTCTGAGTTATTAAGTTCCCCATCAGGTTCCCTTTAAATGGTTCACCTTCCATCCTTAATCTAATGACCTCTATCTCTGGTCACAGCCAATCTTAGAGCAAAAATACTGCAGGTATCATATCTCTACCCCTCTTATTTTTGTATATTTCCCATATTCTCCTATTCAACTTAGGTCCTCAAGTCCCAGCAGCACACTTGTAAATTTGCTTTGAACTTTTTCAAGATTCTTTGCCTTCTTTCTTGCAGGTAGATGACCAGAAATGCGCAGAATGCTCCATATTAGGCCTAACTAAAATCTTGTACAACTTCAACAACTACAGACTGTTGTACTTGTTACTCTGATTTATGAAGGCCAATGTGCAAAAAGCTCTCTTGATGACCCAATCTACCAGTGGTGTCATATTCAAGGATTAATAGATCTGTATTCCCAGATCCCTCTGTTCCAGTGCACACCTCAGTGCCCTACTGTTCACTGTGTAAGTCCTACACGGTTTGTCCTCCCAAAGTGCATCAAATTCCTTCTGCTGTTTTTCAGCCCAGTTTTCCAGCTGGTCCAGATCCTACTGCAAGCTCTGATGGTCTTCTTCACTGTCCACTGCACCCCCAATCTTGGTGTCATCGGCAAATTTGCTCATTCATTTTAACACATTATCCACATTGTTGATATAGAATGAAAGTAGACCCAACACTTATCCTTTCTGCACCCCACCAGTCACAGGTCTCCATTCAGAGAGGTAACCATCTACTACCACTCTCTGATTTCTGCTGCGAAACTGAAGTCTAATTGAACCTGTATCCACTATGTCTGCTGGTAACTCATTGCATATTTGCAACGTGATGTTAAACCAAGGTCACTAAGATTTCCTATTCCCTTCTTACCCTTGCAAGGGCATGCTGATCTGGTGAACCTTCACTGCCTTTAAACCCTTCTGAGTTATAAGATGTTGCTTTACCCCCTGGCAGCTGCTCTCTGTCTACTGTTGCTGAGACCTGCCTTATATTGAGATCAAAGATGAGAAAATATGCAGATGATGGAAATCCAAGCAACGTACACGAACTGCTGGAGGAACTCAATAGACAAGGCAGTATCTATGGAAAAGAGTAAACAGTCAATGTTTCGGGTGGAGACCCTTCATGAGGACTGGAGAAAAAAATATGAGAAGTTGGAACAAGAAGCAGGGTGGGGGGTGGGTGTAGATGGAAGAAGTGGTGAGTGATTTAGGTGAAGTAAAAAGCTGGGAAGTTGACTGGTGAAAGAGACAAAGGGCTGGAGAAAGGGGAATCTGATAGGACAGGGTAGAAGATCATGGAAGAAAGGAAAAGGGGAGGAGTACCAGAAGGAAGTGATAGGCATGTATGGAAATGAGTTGAGAGAGGGAAACAGGAATGGGGAATGGTGAAGGAGAGGTGGGTGGGCCATTCCCATAAGTTTGAGAAATCTATGTTTATGCCTTCAGGTTGGAGGCTATCCAGATGGAATATGAAGTGTTGCTCCTCCAACATATGTGGTCTCATTGTAGCAGTAAAGGAGGCCATGGACATTTCTTGTCCAAATTAGAACCATTAGCAACAGGAAAAGTGCCAGAAGACCAGTGATGGCTAATATTGTGTCTTTTAGAAGGGATCTAAAGAAAAGCCTCAATGGAGTAGCCAGGAAGCCTAACTTCTATTGCATTGGAGGCACTTCTCAAACATAAGATACTGTATATGCATATGATATTAAAGTCACTTCTTGTCCAAATTAGGCTCAACCTGATTTTAATGATTACAGAATTGTGGATGCTGTTTTCAAAGGTTTTTCCACCAACACTTCCACATCATGCCCACTCTCATTCTCTCAGGTTGAGTACAGCACTATGCCTTGCTGTGCTCTCTACGCACTGCTCTAACACCCTCATCAAGGCATTTGTCCCATCGATCCCATCTAAGTGTTTTGGTTGCTGCTAGCTTTACAACATTACTTTAACCAAAACATCTAGAATTAATAGAAATGAACAGACGGTCAACATCTTGGGCCGAGACCCTTATTCAGGACTGAGAAGGGAAAAGAGCTTTGGCCAGTGGCCAATCTGAACATCGGAAGTTTGGAGAAGAGGGGACTTCAATCAGGACCACTGCCTGAGGATAAAAGTCAGTAACAGGTTGATAGGTCATATAGAGAGGTAGTGACACCCAAGATGCAGGACACAGGAAACCAATGGGCATTTGGGATTCATTAGCAAGAGCAAGTTAAAGGAAGGCAGGGGCATGTGCAGCGGGTGTCATCTGAGTGGACATTGTCAGAGTGGTAATTTTGAGGCTTTAGCTCTTCAAGGCTTCAGCGAAGGGAGGCTTCACACAGGAAAAGCAAAGGAAAGAAAAGCTCAAGTTTTTCCATTCTCTTCTTTATAGCTGCTCAGATAGAATAGTAGAGCTGACGGACAGGATAGTGAATTACTCATCTTGTGGAATGTGGAAAGGCAAGGAGACCTTCAGTGTCCCTGGCGACTACAACTAGATAAGTGCATTCAGCTGCAGCCCCTAGCAAACCATCTTAAGAGGTTGGAGCTGGGACTGGATGAACTCCGGATCATTTGGGAAGCTGAGGAGGTGATACATCGGACACAGAGATACCCAAGGCGTAGGACACAGGAAATTGGATGACAGTCAGGAAGAGGTTAAGGAGCCAGTGCAAAGTACCTCGGTGGTTACCCCCCTCAACAGCAGGCATATCACTTTGGATACTGTCTGGGGCAGGGCATGGTGATATATGAGAGGAAAGACACAGTGATCGATTCTCTGGCACTGGGTCTGCCTCTGTGACTTGGAAGGGAAAGGCAGAGAAGAGACCTGCTGTGGTGATAGGGGATTCATTAGTTTGCCTCCCAGGTGCCATGGTTCATGATATCTCAGATCTAGTCCTCAGCATTCTTAAGTGGGAGGATGACTAGCCAGAAGTCATGGTCCATGTATGTACCAATGACATAGGTAGGATGAGTGACAAGGTTCTGCATAGAGAGTCCAGGGAGTTAGTTGCTAAGTTAAAGGGCAGGATCCTCCAGGGTGGTGATCTCAGGATTGCTACCTGTGCCACATGCTGGTGAGGCCAGAACAAAGAAGATTATACAGTTTAATATGTGACTAAGGAGTTGGTATAGGAGGGATGGCACAAGTGGCTTTCATTGATGGAAGGTGGGACTTAGTCAGAAGGGACAGTTTGCACCTGAACTGGAGGGGGACTAATATCCCAGCAGGAAGGTTTATTAATGCTGTGCGATGAAGATTAAACCAGAGTTCCAGGGGGGTGTGAACCAGAAAGCCAGAACAGTTAGTGGAGAGGTTGTGGAGGCAGATGTTGGTAAGTCCTTAGACAAAGTTAGGAATCAAAAGGTTGAACATGGTGCTACTAGTGTCCTGAACTGCACTATATTTCAATGCAAAAATGCATAACCTTGCATTTGATCACATTGAATTCCATTTGCTGAGTTCATGCCCAATCATGCAACTTAGCTAGAAACGTTTTAGGTCACATAATTTAAACTAGAGTTGCAGGGGCATGGGAACCAGAGAGCCAGAACAGTTAGCAGATAGGTTGTGGGGCAGATGTTGGTGGAACCTCAGAGAATGTTAAGAATCAAAAGGTTGAGCAAGGTTTGACTGGTGTCCTGATCTGCACATATTTCAATGCAAGAAGTATTGTAGGAAAGGTGGATAATAGTGCTGAAGATGATGTAGCTGAATGACAAAGGGCGAATATAGGACTGAAGGTGTTATATTTGAATGCGCGCAGTATATGGAATAAGGTAGATGAACTAATAACACATTTGCAGGTTGGTAGGTATGATGTTGTTGGTGTCACTGAATCATGGCTGGAAGATTATAACCATGGCTAACAAGGGAAGTCAAGGCCAACATAAAAGCCAAAGAGAGGACATATAATGGAGCAAAAATTAGTGGGAGGTTAGGTGATTGGGAAGCTTTTAAGAACCAACAGAATTCAACTAAAGAAGTTATTAAAAAGGTAAAGATGGAATATGAAAGTAAACTGGACAATAATATTAAAGAGGATACCAATAGCTTCTTCAGATGCATAAAGTGTAAAATCAGAAAAGGAAAGGTACATCGTATTCGGAATTTCTCTGGTTGGTGGCCTAAAATCAGAAAAGGCACCCTTTACTGCCCATCTTTGCCACCTGCCAATTAGCTACTGCTTCATCCATACTGGATTATTTCCTGTAATACCATTAGCTCATAGTTTGTGCCACCTTGTTAAAGGCTTTCTGAAAATCCAAGTAGACAACATCAACCAATTCTCTTTTGTCTATCCTGGTTATTATTGGTCAGGCAAGATTTTCTCCTGAGAAAACCATGCTGACTACAATCATTTTATCATGTGCTTCCAAGTACCCTGAGACTTCATCTTTAATAATTTACTCCAACAGCTTCCCATTAACTGAGGTCAGACTAACTGCCCTATAGTTTCCTTTTGTCTGCCTCTCTGCCTTCTTGAAGAGTGGAGTGACTTTTACAATTTTCCAGTCTTCTGGAACCATTCCAGAATCTAGTAATTCTTGAAAGATCATTACCAATGCCTCCACAATCTCTTCAGCCACATCATCCAGAACACTGGTATGTACTCCAACTAGTCCAGGTGACTTAATACCTTCAGACCTTTCAGTTTCCCAAGAACCTTCTCTTTAGTTATGATAACATCACAACGAGTAGTCTTTGGGGTACTGCAAGTCTGTGTCTTTACTGATGCTTTGCTGCACGCTTGAGTGCCTGGTGGGGGGTGCTGATGCTTTTTTGCTGGTGGGGGAGGGGGTTGTAATTGGTTTGCAACTGCTTATGCATGGGAGGGGGAATCAGTGGAGGGGGCTTTGGGGTTCTAACATTAACTGTCATTCATTCTTTGGGGCACTCTGTTTTTGTGGATGTTTGTGAAGAAAAAGAATTTCAGGATGTATGTTGTATACATTCCTCTGACATTAAATGCACCTATTGAAACCTAAAAGCTTCCCAATCCTCTAACTTCCCACTAATTTTTGCTCTATTGTATGCCCTTCCTTTGGCTTTTATTTTGGCTTTGACTTCCCTTGTTAACCATGGTTGTGTCTTCTTTCCTTTAGAAACCTTCTTCCTTTTCTGGATGTATATATCCTGTGCCTTCTGAATAGTCTCTGAAAATTTCTGCCATTGTTGCTCTGCCATCATCCCTGCCAGTGTTCTTTTCCAATCAGTTCTGGCCAGCTCCTCTCATTTGACTCTGTAATTCCTTTTACTCCACTGTAATACTGATACATCTGACTTCAGCTTCTCCTTCTCAAATTTCATGTGAATTTAATCACATTATGATCACTTGCCCCTCAGGGTTCTTTTACTTTAAGTTCTCTAATCAATTCTGGTTTATTGCACAATACCCAATCCAGAATAGTTGATCCTCTAGTCCAGGGGTGTCAAACTCATTTTAGGTCACGGGCCGGATCGAGCAAAATGCAGCTTCATGCGGGCCGGATCAGTCGGACGCGTGCGAACGCAGCTTTCGTTGCCTCCGTTTTTTCAGCCTGCTCTCATGTGTCTCAGTCTCTGCTATAACTACAAAGTGTTTCACTTTACAAATTCCGTTTCTTATGAAGAAGACTGCTGAGCAAGACTGCCGAATAAACACTAAAAACCCTGAAAACCTGGTACCTGAATAAACTCAGCATTAGCCATATCATACGCCATAGGCGCTTCGATTACTGGGGCCAGCTTTAATAGTAATTAGATATTATCTCGCGGGTGAAAGATAATTCCACCGTGGGCCGGATTTGGCCCGCGGGCCTTGAGTTTGACATATATGCTCTAGTCGGTTCAATCACGAGCTGCTCTAAAAAACCATTACATAGGCACTCTAGAAATTCCTGCTCCTGTGATCCATCACCAATCTGATTTTCCCAATCTGTCTGCATATTGAAGTCTCCCATGACTATTGTAACATTGCCCTTTTGGCTTGTGTTTTCTATCTCCCATTGTAATTTGCCGGCCACATCCTTACTAATGTTTTAGGATGTGTAAATGACTCCCATCAGGGTATTTTTCCCCTTGCACATCCTTAGCTCTATTCACAATGATTCAACACCTGCAGACCCTATGTCACATCATTCTAATGATTTGATTTCATTTTTTACCAACAGAGCAATGTCAACCCCTCTCCTTCCTTCCCATCCTTTCAATACAATGCATACCCTTGGACATTAAGCTCCCAGTGGTAATTTTTCAGCCATGATTCAGTGATACCTAGAGCATCATACCTGCCAATCTGCAGCTGTGCTGCAAGTTCATCTACCCTATTCCATATATTGTGCACATTCAGAGACAACACTTTCAGTATTCACCCTTTGGTTTTGTCCATCTTTTCTGTTGCAGCGCATCTTGTTGACTGCAATTTTACCCTGTCAATAGGGTCTCCTTACAACACATTGCCTCTGTTTGTAAACCAGCTACCTCATCTTCAGCACTGTTATCCGCCTTTCCTACGATACTTCTTGCATTGTATTATATGCAGTTTAGGACACAAGTTGCACCATGCTCAATCTTTTGATTCCTAACTTTGTCTGAGGCCTTACCAATATCTGCCTCCACAACCTCTCCACTAACTGTTCTGGCACTCTGGATTCTATGCACCTGCAACTCTAGTTTAAACACCACCATGAAGCATTAACAAACCTGCATGTCAGGATATTACCCCCCCCCCCCCCAGTTCAGGTGCAAACAATTCCTTCTGTACAGATTCCACCTTCCCCAGAAGACAGCTCATTAATCCAAATATCTCATGCCCTCCCTCTACACCAATTCTTTAGCCACATATTAAACTGTATAATCTTCCTAGTTCTAGCCTCACTAGGATGTGGCAGGGGTAGCAATCCAGAGAACACAACCCTGGACGTTCTGCCCATTAACTTAGCCGCTAACTTCCTGAACTCCCTCTGCAGAACCTTGTCACTAGTTCTACCATATCGTTGGTACCTACATGGATGATGACCTCTGGCTGTTCACCCTACCCACTTAAAAATGTTGAGGACTCAATCCGAGATATCCTGGAACCTGGCATCTGGGAGGCAATGTGCCATCTGGGAATCTTGTCCTCATCCACAGAAACTCCTGCCCATTCCCCTAACTAATGAATTCCCTATCACCACAGCATGCCTCTTCTTCCCCTTCTTTTCTGAGTCACGAGGCAGACTCAGTGCCAGAGACTTGACCACTGCAAATTTTCTCTTTTAGTTCATACCCCTATCCTCAACAGTATCCTAAATGATATACCTGTTTGTTGAGGGGAATGGCCTCAGGTGTACTCTGTACTGGATTTTAAAACCCTTCCCCTTTCATGAGTGTCAGCCAGTTTCCTGTGTCCTGCACCTCAAGTGTAACTACCTCTCTATATGTCCTATCTATCGTTGCCTCGGCTTCTGGAATGATTCAGAGCTCATTCAGTTCTAGCTCCCTGAATGCGGTTTGTTAGAAGCTGCAGCTGGATGCACTTCTCACTGTTGCAGTTCTCAGGGCCACTGGATATCTCCTTGCCTTCCCACATCCCGCACGACTAGCATTCAGTTATCCTTCCTGTCATCCCTACTGTCCCAGCTGAGCACATTTAAAGAAGAGAACAAAAAACAACTTGAGCTTTTCTTTCCTTTGCTTTCTCTGACTGAAGCCTATCTTTGCAGAAGCCTCGAAGAGCTAAATCCTCAAGATCACCACTCAGGCTATGTCCACTGAGACGAAGGCCACTGCACCTTCACTGCCCTGCCTTCCTTTAAATTGCATTTGCTAATCAATCCCAAATGCTGACTGGTCATTGGTCAAAGCTCTTTTTCGTTGTATGGTTTTCGTTGCCTTTTATCCTCATGCAGTGAACCTCACTGAAGTCCTCTCCTCTCAAAACTTCCAATGGTTCGGATTGGCTGCTGGTCGAAGCTCTTTTTCATTGTACTGACCTGCTGCTGTCTTTTATCCTTGGGCAGTGGACCTGACTGATGTCCCCTCCTCTCAAAATATCTGATAAAGCCAGAGGGTTACATCCTTGAAGTAAGAAGCTGGGAGATGAAAAGGTGGAAAAGGCTAAGGACTGGATAAAAAGGAATCTAAAATTCTAAGCACTGAAATGTTTGCACGCTGCTCTAAATGTTGTTGTACTGCTGCACTTGTAATTAAAAATGCACTATTTGGTGTTATTTGTATGTATTGCCATTGAGATTGAAAGGTTCTCTTCCTGGACTCTGCTTGTGTCTGTACAGTGGAGGCGGGTCGGGTGATGTCGGCTGGCTCACTCACTCATCAGTTTCTCCAACAACCACCACCACCACATACAGCACCTCCAACACAGTGAAACTTCCCAAAGTATCAGACAGGAAATTTATCAAACAGACATTTAGAGTGGGACACAGAAGGAGACATTGCAACATTCTAAATTTAATGTTAAAGCAGCAGGTTCTAGGCAACGTTCCCTCTAATTTGCAATGACCAGTGTGTGCAAAAATCGTGTGCTGTGTAATTTTTTGCCCTGTGGTAACAACATGTGTGCACTGAATAATTTCTTCAGTAAAGACAGTATAAATAAGCCAGTTCTATAATCTGCAGACAAACCATTGTAAATTCCACATTATCAATACCATTTGCATCAGAAACCAGAAAAGGAAATGAGATTATGTATGATTGTGAAATACACTTAACATGCCCATGAGATGGTGGGTGACAAACTTTTGTGTGCTAGTAGCAAAAGATGTATGTGTGCGCACACACCTTAGAGGGAGCATTGTTTCCAGGGAACCAATAGACAATAGGTGCAGGAGTAGGCCATTTGGCCCTTCAAGCCAGCACTGCCTTTCAATATGATCATAGCTGATCATCCACAATCAGTACCCCATTCCTGCCTTCTCCCCATATCCCTTGACTCAGCTATCTTTAAGAACTCTATCTAACTCTTTCTTGAAAACATCCAGATAATTGGCCTCCACTGCCTTCTGAGGCAGAGCATTCCATAGATCCACAACTCTCTGGGTAAAAAAGTTTTTCCTCAACTCTGTTCTAAATGGCCTACCCCTTATTCTTAATATCACAATTTAATATCCCTTTAATATGACCCTTTAATATCACAATGGAGGAATAAGATCCCAATCAAACCTTTGTCTCTGCTGACCTGCATCATTTCCCAGAGGCTGTGGTACATATTAGTAACAACGACATCGGTAGGAAAAGGGAAGAGGTCCTGAAAACAGACTACAGGTATTTAGGAAGGAAGTTGAGAAGCAGGACCTCAAAGGTAGTAATCTCAGGATTACTGCCTGTGCCACGTGACATTGAGTATAGGAATAGAATGAGGTGGAGGATAAATACGTGACTGAGGGATTGGAGCAGGGAGCAGGGATTCAGATTTCTGGATTATTGGGACCTCTTTTGGGGCAGGTGTGACCTGTACAAAAAGGACAGGTTGCATCTGATTCTGAGGGGGACCAAAATCCTGGCAGGGAGGTTTGCAAAGGCTATTGGGGAGAGTTTAAACTAGAATTGCTAGGGTGGGTGGGAACTGAACTGAAGTGATGGAGGAAAGGGAGGTTGGCTCACAAATAGAGAAAGGTTGGAGACAGTGTGAGAGGGAGGTTAGGCAGTTGATAGAGAAGGGATGTGCTCAGACCAATGGTTTGAGATGTGTCTATTTCAATGCGAGGAGTATTATGAATAAAACTCAGAGCATGGATCAGTACTTGGAGCTATGATGTTGTGGCTATTACAGAGACTTGGATGGTGCAAGGGCAGGAATAGCTATTTCTGGTGCAACATTTTAGATGTTTCAGAAAGGATAGAGAGGGAGGCAAACGAGGTGGGGGCATGCAATGTTGATCAGAGATAGTGTCATGGCTGCAGAAAAGGACGAAGTCATGGAGGGGTTGTCTATGGAGTCTCTGTGGTTGGAAGTTAGAAACAGGAAGAGGTCAATAACTCTACTGGGTGTTTTTTATAGACCACCCAATAGTAACAGGGACACCGAGGAGACAGATTCTGGAAAGGAGTAATAATAACAGAGTTGTGGTGGGAGATTTTAATTTCCCAAATATTGAGCGGCATCTCCCCAGAGTAAGGGATTTAGATGGGGTACAGTTTGATAGGTGTGTTCAGGAAGGTTTCTTGACACAATATGTAGATAAGCCGACAAGAGGAGAGGCTGTACTTGATCTGGTATTGGGAAATGAACCTGGTATGGTGTCAGGTCTCTCAGTGGGAGAGCATTTTGGAGATAATGATCACAATTCTATCTCCTTTATCATAGCATTGGAGAAGGATAGGAACAGACAAGTTAGGGAAATGTTTAATTGGAGTAAGGGGAAATATGAGGCTGTCAGGCAGGAACTTGGAAGTATAAATTGGAAACAGATATTCTCAGGGACCGTACAGAAGAAATGTGGCAAACGTTCAGGAGATATTTGCATGGGGTTCTGTGTAGATACATTCCAATGAGACAGGGAAAGGATGGTAGGGTACAGGGACCATGGTGTACAGAGGCTGTTGTAAATCTAGTCAAGAAGAAAAGAAGAGCTTATGAAAGGTTGAAAAAACTAAGTAATGATAGAGACCTAGAAGATTATAAGGCGAGCAGGAAGGAGCTTAAGAATGAAATTAGGAGCAGCAGAAGGGGCCATGAGAAGGCCTTGGCAAACAGGATTAAGAAAAACCCCAAGGCATTCTACAAGTATGTGAAGATCAAGAGGATAAGATGTGAGAGAATAGGACCAATCAAGTGTGACAGGGGAAAGTGTGTGTGGAACCGGAGGAAATAGCAGAGGTACTTAATGAATACTTTGCTTCAGTATTCACTACAGAACAGGATCTTGGTGATTGCAGGGATGACTTGCATTGGACTGAAAAGCTTGAGCATGTAGATATCATGAAAGAGAATGTGCTGGAGCTTTTGGAAAGCATCAAGTTGGATAAGTCACCGGGACCGGATGAGATATACCGCTGGCTACTGTGGGAGATGAGGGAGGAGATTGCTGAACTGCTGGCGATGATCTTTGCATCACCCATGAGGATGGAAGAGGTTCCGGAGGATTGGAGGGTTATGGATATTGTTCCCTTATTCAAGAAAGGGAGTAGAGATAGCCCAGGAAATTATAGACCAGTGAGTCTTACTTCAGTGGTTGGTAAGTTGATGGAGAAGATCCTGAGAGGCAGGATTTATTTGGAGAGGCATAATATATTTAGGAATAATCAGTATGGCTTTGTCAAATGCAGGTTGTGCCTTACGAGCCTGATTGAATTCTTTTGAGGATATGACTAAACACATTGATGAGTGTAGAGCCATAGATGTAGTGTTTATGGATTTTAGCAAGTCACTTGATAAGATACGCCATGCAAGACTTATTGAGAAAGGAAGGAGGCACTGGATCCAAGGGGACATTGCTTTATGTTTCTGGAACTGGCTTGCTCACAGAAGGCAGAGTGGTTGCAGACAGGTCAGATTCTGCATGGAGGTCGGTGATGAGTGGTGTGCCTCAGTGATCTGTTCTGGGACCCCTGCCCTTTGTGATTTTTATAAATGACCTGGATGAAGAAGAGGAAGGATGGGTTAGTAAATTTGCTGATGACACAAAGGTTGGGGGTGTTGTGGATAGTGTGGAGGGCTGTCAGAAGTTACAGCGGGACATTGATAGGATGCAAAACTGGGCTGAGAAGTGGCAGATGGAGTTCAACCCAGATAAGTGTGAGGTAGTTAATTTTGGTAGGTCAAATATGATGGCAGAATATAGTATTAATGGCAAGACTCTTGGCAGTGTCGAGGATCAGAGGGATCTTGGGGTCCAAGTCCATAGGACACTCAAAGCTGCTATGCAGGTTGACTCTATGGTTAAGAAGACATACAGAGCATTGGCCTATCCAAAAGGTATGTTGCAGGTATATAGGACCCTGGTCAGATTCAACTTGCAGTACTGTGCTCATTTCTGGTCGCCTCACTACAGGAAGGACATGGAAACCATAGAATGGTTGCAGAGGAGATTTACAAGGATGTTGTCTGGATTGGGGAGCATGCCTTATGAGAACAGATTGAGTAAACTCGACCTTTACTCCTTGGAGTGACAGAGGATGTGAGGTGACCTGATAGAGGTGTACAAGATAATGAGAGGCATTGATCATATGGTTCATCAGATACTTTTTCCCAGGGCTGAAATCGCTAGCACGAGAGGGCATATTTTTAAGGTGCTTGGAAGTAGGTACAGAGGAGATGTCAGGGGTAAGTTTTTTACACAGAGAGTGGTGAGTGTGTGGAATGGGCTGCCACTGGTGATGGTGGTGAAGGCAGAAACAATAGGGTCTTTTAAGAGACTTCTGGATAAGTACAGGGAGCTGAGAAAAATAGAGGGCTATGGATAAGCCTAGGTAGTTCTAAGGTAAGGTCATATTTGGCACAGCTTTGTAGGCCGAAGGGCCTTTATTGTGCCATATGTTTTCTGTGTTTCTATGTGTCTAAGTAGTGGTGAGAGCTTAGACAATCTATCAGAGCTTCGATTATACAACCAGATTATAGATACTTCTGCTCAACCAAGGCAAGTCAATGTCAGAAACTGGTATGTAATCCTGTGACAGATCATATCTCCGGGCTTGAACAACCCCATCTCTTTCCCTAGGTTGAGCAATTTCTAGCAATCCAAGCAGAAAGTGTATCAAATTAATTGATAGGATGCAGAGATAGGCTGAGAAATGACAGATGGAATGCAATCCACAGAAGTCTGAAGTCATGCACTTTCAAAGGGATATTTGAACACAGATGGTGGTGTGAGTCCTGAGGTTCCTGATGGAAGAGAACATTACCTGGATAGTGGGTGTCCTTGATGATGGATGCTGCTTTCCAGCAACTGTTCTTCATATAAATGTGCTCAATGGTGGGAAGAGCTATACAAATGATGGACTGGGCCATATCCATTACATTTTACAGGATTTTCTGTTCAAGGGAATTGGTGTTTCCATCCCAGGCCATGATGCAACCAGTTGATATAATCTCCAACTCACATCTATGCTTTAGAAGTCATGCTGAATCTTCGCAAATTTTGAAGACAGTAGAGGTGCTGCCGTACTTTCTTCGTAACTGCACTTACATGCTGGGCCCAGGACAGAACCTCTGCAAATGATAACATCCAGGAATTTTAAAGTTTCTGAACCTTTCCACCTCTCATTCCCTGAGGGGGACTGGCTGATGGTCCTCCAATTTCCTCCACCTGGTCAATAATCAACTCCTTGGTCTTGCTGATATTGAGTAAGAGGTTGTTGTTGGGGCACTGCTCAGCCGGATTTTCAATCTGCCTCCTATATCCATCACCGCCTTTGATCTGGACAATGACTGTGGTGTTAACAGCAAACTTAAATATGGTACTTGAGCTAAGCTTAGCCTCACAGTCATATGTGTAAAGCGAGTAGAACAGGGGGCTAAGTTCACAGTCTTGTAGTGCACTTGTGCTGATGGAAATTGTGGAGGAGATTTTGTTGCCAGTCCGAACTGACTGGGGTCTTCAAGTGAGGAAATGGAGGATCCTATTGTACAAGTAGGTATTGAAAGGTGAGCATGTACACTAAAAGCAGAATACTGCAGTGCTACATTAATTTAGTCTATCCTGACTTATGGAAGTGAATGCTGGACCATTTCCCCAGCAATGGAAAACAGACTAGAAGCAGCTGGATTATGGTTCTACAGGAGAATGTTAAAAATATCATAAACCACACACACATCAAATGAAGAAATTCTCAGAAGAGCCCAAGCAGTTAGATCACTCATACCAACAATAAGAGACAGACAACTCAGATTCCTAGATGAACTAGATGAACCAGAGTTTTCAGATGAACTAGAAAAACTCATACTCTCTGGAAAGATCAAGGAGAGCAAACCTAGAGGAAGTCGCCGGCTTATGTACATCAAAAGCCTAGGCTGGTGGCTACGCATCTGGGAAATGGACGTCATCCAAAGAATGAAGGATAGATATATATGGAAATCCATGGTCACCAATGTTTGCATCGGATATGGTACCCAGACAGACAGACAGTGGTGGAATGCTGACAAACACTGCCAAAGTCACTGCAAAAATATTATTGGAAAGGGTTGTTACTCACTGGGGATTACCTTAGCGTATAGAATTGCATCAAGGCACTCATCTTGCTGCACAGATAATGAAAGATGTCATGGCACTTTTAGGGATCAAGCAGAGATTTCATACACCCTATAGACTACAGTCTAGTGGAATTGTGGAAAGGATGAACTGAACATTAAAGAATATATGATGGCCAAAATGGTGCAGCAACAAGGCAGGAGGTTCTGCCTTGTGTACTGATGATAATGAGGAATATGGTAGCATCATCAATGGGTTATACCCTTGTAAACTCGTGACTGGAAGAGACGTGAGAGGGTTGGTGGAAATGTTAGGATTAGATTTGTCAGAACCTGAATTGTGTCAGGAAAGTGGGTACAATAATTGGAATAGGTTGTGAAAGGCCAATTATGCAGCAGCCCATCAAATAGGAAAGAAACAAAAACACCAGAGAAAAGTCTACTTTGACTGAAAAAGTCAGTCCCTAGAATTGTCCAGGAGAAAGTGATGATTAGAATACTGTAACTTATCTCATTTTTAAATCCAAGGTTTACTATGAAATGATAGATGAAGTAAGTCCATCAGCACAGGATACTGATTTCTTAGATAGAAGCAAGAGAGATGAGCCTGTGGCATGTCGAATTACCGGGTGAATGAGTAGTCTTTGGGGTACTGCAAGTCTATGTCTTTATTGATGCTTTGCTGCATGCTTAAGTGGGAGGCGCCGATGCTTTTTTTGCTGGTGGGGGAAGGGGGATTGTTTCTTTCTTGCTGTTTATGCATGGGTGGGGGGAGATGGAGGGGGCTTTGGGGTTCTAACATTTCACTGTCATCCACTCTTTGGGGTACCCCTCTGTTTTTGTGGATGTTTGAAAAGAAAAAGAATTTCAGTGTATATATTGTATACATTTCTCTGACATTAAATGTACCTTTGAAACTTTTGAAGTCCAACACTGAGTGACTGTACACACTCTGGAATAAAGGAGGGCGTAGATTTGGAAGGGTCAAGGTCACAGTCCTGGAAGAAACGCAAAGCGTCCAAGAGTATGTCCAGGAGATGGCCCCTAAGCAGAACCTGCTAGGAGAATACATCAGAGAGCAGACAGGGGTCATGGAAATGTAAGTACGTGAAGCAGAACCAGAGAACAATTTGGTACTTAATAAAATGGTTAGTTTGTCTCTCTTACACTTTTTAACTATCTACATGAAATGTTGACTAATTGTGGCCACTTAATTGGGCCAAAATGCACTGGTTCCAATGTGTCCCAATTAACCAGAATCCCCTGGATATCAATGACTAGATGAACATGTAGGTGGGTGAATTAGCAAGTTTGAGGATGACTCTGAGTTGAGTTTAGTTGCAGTCAGTGTAAAGGACTATCAAGGAATACAATACAGAAGGATCTGGGCATGTAAGTCCAGAGTTCATTGAAAGTGGCTACATGCGGATAAGGTGGGAAAGAAGGCTTACAACATGCCTACCTTTGTCAGGAGGTATGTACTGCCTTTGTCAGTACGAGAGTAAGGAAGTCATGTTGCGGCTATATACAACTTTTGTTGGGTCACACTCATTGTGTACATTTCTGGTCACCCCATTAGAGGAAGGATGTGGATATCGTGGAGAGGGTGCTCCTACTGATTCCACCCTCTGTCTGTTACTTGCCAACTCTTTCCGACATTGTAGCTGTGTCTGATCACAGCCCTTGATTGTTCCAGCATATTCCTGGATTGCTTTTCTCATTTTACTCAGTGTAACTTAATGTCCGTCAAAACTCTGATCCCTTCTCTCTCCTCTCCAGTTCCTAGTCCAGCAATTGTTTATCAAAGTTGATCAGAAGGGGCCACTAGCAGGGATGACAGCAGAGTAGCAATGGCTAGAGATTCTGGAAGCAATTTGGAAGGTGCAGGAGAAGAAATACTCTGAAGGCAAAAAGACACTTCTATGGCTGACAAGGGAAGTCAAAACCACCGTAAGAGTAAAAGAGAGGGCATATCATAGAGCAAAAATTAGTGGGGACATTCAGTCCTTCCAGATGAGGCTGTGAATTTTCTCGGGTTATATATTGTGCCTGGTGCTCCCAATGCAGACTTCTCTACAATGGTTAGATGCATCATGAATTGGGAGACTAGTTTATCGAGCACCTCTACATCATCTGCCACAAGCAGGACTTCCCATTCCCATTCCAACATGTCAGTCCTTGGCTTCCTCTTGGGCCAAGATGAGGCCACTCTCAGGGTGCAGGGGAAACACCTTGTATTCTGTTTGGGTACCCTCCAACTTAATGGCATGAATATTGATTTCTCCTTCTGGTAAACAACACCCCAGCCCCTAACTCTTCTGTTTGTCACTCTGACCTTTTACTTCATCTCACCTGTCTATCACTTCCCCCTGGGGCCCCTCCAACTTCCTTTTCTCCAGTGGTTTAATCTCTGGTTCTGTCTTCTCCAGCCCTTGACCTTTCCCACCCACCTGGCTTCATGTATCACCTTCCAGCCAGCCTCTTTACCTCCCACCCCTACCTTTTTATTCTGACATCTTCCCCCTTCCTTCTTAGTCCTGAAGAATGGTGTTGTCCTGAAAGGGCGACAGTTTATTCTTTTCCATAGATCTGTCTGATCTGCTGAGTTCCTCCAGCATTTTGTATGTGTTGCTTTGGGAAGTTAGAGGTTTGGGAAGCTTTTAAAAACCAACAGAAGACAATTAAAAAAGCCACAGGGAGGGAAAAGATGAAATATGAAGGTAAGCTAGCTAATAATATCAAAGAGGATACCAAAAGTACTTTCAGATAAATAAAGAGTTAAAGAGAGGTGAGAGCAGGTATTGAACTGCTGAAAAATGATGCCTGAGATGTAGTAATGGGGGATAAGGAAATGGCAGACCAACTGAATAATTATTTTGCATCAGACTTCACTAAGGAAGAGACTACCAGTATGCTGGAAGTTCAAGAGTGTCAGGGAGCAGAAGTGAGTGCAATTACTTTTACTAGGGAGAAGATGTTTGGGAAGTTGAAAAGTCTTAAAGCAGTTAAGTCACCTGGACCAGATGAACTACACCCAACTGTTCTGAAAGAGGTAGCTGAAGAGATTGTGGAGACATTAGCAATGATCTTTCAAGGATTAATAGATTCTGGCATGGTTCCAGAGGTCTGGAAAATTGCAAATGTTATTCCAGTTTTCAAGAGAGGAGGGAGGCAGAAGAAAGGAAATTATAGGCCAGTTAGCCTGATTTCAATGGTTGGGAAGATGTTGGACTTAATTGTTAAGGATGAGTATACAGGGTTCTGAGAGACACATGAATAAATAGGCCAAAGTCTGCATGGTTTCCTTAATGGAAAATCTTGCCTGACAGATCTGTTGGACTTGTTGAGCCATAGAAAGGTACAGCACATAAAGGTACAGGCCATTCAGCCCATCTAGTTCCTGCCTACCCCTGTTGATCTGTACCAGGACCATAGCCCTCTAAACCCAAACTTTCAACTTCATTGAGGCAATAACAAGCAGAATAGGCAGGTATATGTTGTGTAGTTGGATTTTCAGAAGGCCTCCGGCAAGGTGCCACACGGGAGGCTGCTCAGCAAGATAACAGTCCATGCTATTACAGGAAAGATACTAGCATGGATAGAGCAGTGGCTAATTGGCAGGAGGCAAAGAAGGGGAATAAAGGGAGCCTTTTCTGATTGGCTGACAGTGATGTTCCACAGGGGGTCTGTGTTGGGACCGAATTTTTACATTGCATGTGATGCACTATCAATTACTCCAAAAGACTGGAAGTAGAGTAAATACTGAAAGGCTTTTATTAACAGAAAAATGTATCCATGTCTGTCCTGGACAGTGGGAGGAGCAGTGACACAATCGCCTTTATTCAGGGGTCTGTGGGAGGAGCCACAGGAGCAGTCAGCAGAGGGGTGTGTCCAGGCATGTCCAGACAGATAACCCAGTTACAACCTATATACATGGTTTACCACATTCACCCCTCCTTTTTAAAAAAAAAAGAGTCCAGCGGGGTGAAGTGACTGACAATATTTAGAACAAGTATATTTACAGGTTAAGTCTATCAGGCGGTTGAGTCCGTCGCTGCGATCTACGTAGCACCAGTGGTGATTGCACTGGTGACGGTGGTTGTGCTGGCTCCAGCCTGACTTGAGGTGCCAGCATGTTAGGCGTCAGTAATCCCTCGTGTAAGTGCGTCGCGCCCGGTATGGGAGTGTCGTGAGGAGTCTGTGTAGGGCTTGGTGTGCTCGGTGTCTCGTGGGTATATACATCGGTGGCTACGGGGTTCATAGTCACCATGGAGTGTTCGGGGTAGGGGTCTGGTGCTTCTTCGGGCGCCAGGTCACGGACGGAGACCGTGTCCTCTCGCCCATCAGGTAAGACCACATAGGCATACTGGGGGTTCACATGAAGTAGATGAACCCTCTTGACCAGCGGGGAGTACTTATTGCTCCTCACATGTTTCCGGAGCAGCACTGGCCCCGGGGACGTCAGCCAAGCTGGTAGGATGGTCCCGGTGGTCGACTTCCTGGGCAAAGAAATGAGTCGCTCATGAGGAGTGGCATTGGTGGACGTGCATAACAGGGAGTGGATGGAGTGGAGTGCCTTGGGAAGGACCTCCTGCCAGCGAGAGACCGGCAGTCCCTTTCTTCTAAGGGCTAAGAGTGTGGCCTTCCACACCATGGCATTCTCCTTCTCCATCTGTCCATTCCCCCGGGGATTATAGCTCATGGTCCTACTAGTTGCAATACCCCTAGCCAGGAGGTATTGGTGCAGCTTGTCACTCATAAACGAGGACCCTCTGTCACTGTGGATATAGCATGGGTATCCAAACAGAGTGAAGAGCTGGCGCAGGGCCTTTATGACTGACGCGGCAGTGGTATCGGGGCAGGGAATGGCGAAGGGGAACCGCGAGTACTCATCGATTACATTAAGAAAGTACACATTGCGGTCGGTGGAGGGAAGGGGCCCCTTAAAGTCGATACTCAGTCACTCAAAGGGGCGGGTGGCCTTGATTAGTTGTGCCTTTTCGGGTCGGTAGAAGTGCGGTTTGCACTCTGCGCAGAATTGGCAGTCCCTGGTCATTGTCCTGATCTCCTCAAGGGAGTAATGCAGGTTCCGGACTTTCACGAAGTGGAAAAGCCAGGTGACCCCTGGGTGGCAAAGATCTGCATGTAGGGCATATAGCCAGTCGATCTGCACGCTGGCACACATTCCCCGGGATAGGGCATCGGAGGGCTCATTGAGCTTCCCAGGCCTGTACATGATGTCATGGTTGTAGGTGGAGAGTTTGATTCTCCACCTCAAAATTTTATCATTCTTGATTTCATCCCGCTGTTCGTTGCTAAACATGAATGCGACTGAGTGTTGGTCAGTCAGCAGGGTGAACTTTTTGCCGGTGAGATAGTGCCTCCAGTGCCTAATAGCTTCCACTATGGCCTGGGCTTCTTTCTCCACAGCGGAGTGCTGAATTTCAGGGCCTTGAAGGGTACGGGAGAAGAACGCCACTGGTCTTCCCGCCTGGTTGAAGGTAGCAGCCAGCGCGAAATTGGAGGCATCACTCTCTACTTGGAAGGGAATGGTCTCATCCACCGCATGCATCGTTGCTTTGGCAATGTTGCCTTTAATGCGGCTGAAGGCCGCGTGGGCCTCGGCTGAGAGGGGAAATGTGGTGAACTTGACCAGGGGGCGGGCCTTGTCTGCGTAGTTAGGGACCCATTGGGCATAATAGGAAAAGAAGCCCAGGCACCTTTTGAGGGCTCTGAGGGTGTTGGGAAGAGGGAGTTCCAAAAGGGGGCGCATACAGTCAGGGTCCGAGCCAATGACTCCGTTCTCCACGACACACCCAAGGATAGCGAGTCGGGTGGTTCCGAACACACACTTGTCCTTGTTATAGGTAATATTGAAAGCTTTGGCCGCTTGAAAAATTTTTTGGAGGTTGTTGTCATGATCCTGCCGGTCGTGACCGCAGATGGTGATGTTATCCAGATATGGGAATGTGGCCTTCAGTTGGCACTGGTCCACCATCCGGTCCATTTCCCACTGGAAGACAGAGACACCGTTTGTGACACCGAAGGGGACATGCAGGAAGTGATAGAGCCTGCCGCCCGCCTCGAAGGCAGTGTAGGGGCGGTCCTCCGGGCGGATGGGGAGCTGATGGTAAGCGGATTTTAGGTCTATGGTTGAGTGTACACCTTGTACTGAGCTATCTGATTGACCATATCCGCGATGCGGGGTAGGGGGTACGCATCAAGCTGCGTGAACCTATTGATGGTCTGGCTATAGTCCATGACCATCCAATTTTTCTCCCCGTTCCAAACAACAACCACCTGGGCCCTCCAAGGGCTTGTGCTTGGCTCAATGATTCCCTCCCTGAGTAGCCGCTGCACCTCCGACTGAATGAAGGCTCTGTCCCCCGCGCTGTACCTCCTGCTTTTAGTTGCCACAGGTTTACAGTCGGGGGTCAGGTTGGCGAACAGTGGTGGGGGGAGGGATCTTGAGGGTGGAGAGGCTGCAAGTGGTATCTGTAGTGCAGCTGTCGTCATGGTGTTGGGTGGAATATGCAGGTCGGTGTATGGGGGTGGTCAGTAGCAGGAAATGTGACAAATTCCCACAGAACTGAGGATTTCCGACAGTGATTGGTGGGAGGGGCCCGTCATACTCCATTGTCACGCTTTTCAGGTGGCTCTGGAAGTCGAGCCCCAATAGCAGAGGGGCACACAGTTGAGGCATGACCAGCAATGCAAAGTCTCGATATTCTGTGCCCTGCACCACTAGCATCGCTACACAACCCCCCTGGATGTCTGTTATATGCAACCCAGAAGCCATGGCAACCCTCTGGCTTACCAGCCGTGTCACGAGTCCGCAACGCTGCACCGTGTCTGGGTGGATAAAACTCTCCATGCTGCCTGTGTCAAACACGCAGCTTGTCCTGTGCCCCTCCACCAGGATGTCCATCATTGACCTTGCGAGCTGGTGGGGAGCACTTTGGTTGAGGGTCACGGAGGCCAGAGTTGTATCACTGTCTTGGTCTGGCGCGTTGGGGTGCCTAGTAAGCACCCATGGGTCGTAGGCGGTGCGAGGTGGCACCAACCAAGATGGCCGCCTCAAAGTCTTGCACATGGTGGTGGTGTGCAGGCAAGATGGCGACGGTCAAGATGGCGACACCCATGCCTCGCACATGGCACTGCTCGATCCCGCTCGTGGTTTGGACTTACAGGCCTTGGCGAAGTGGTCCTTCTTTCTGCAGCTGGAGCAGGTAGCTTCTTGGGCCAGGCAGTGTTTCCGGGGGTGCTTCTCGAGTCCGCAGAAGAAAAACTTCACGGACTTGCGACTGGCAGCAGCCGTGGTCGATTCGACGGCAGGTTCCAGGGTCTGCGGTGGCCACGAGGCCGTCGGGAGATCGCATGCCTGGAGAGCGTCAGAGTTGTGCAGAGTGGCCTTCAGCATGTCAGCCAGCTCAATCGCCGTACGTAAGGTAAGATCAGCGTGTTCCAGCAGCCGCTGGCATACATACACTGACCTGGTCCCCGTGATGAAGGTGTCTCTTACTAGAAGCTCCGCATGCTGTTCGGCCATCAGCCCCCGGCAATCACAGGCCCACAAGAGTGTCAGTAGGGCCCCGACAAACTCAGCACTCGACTCTCCGGGCCGCTGCTGCCGCTCGCTAAGCGATGTTGTGCATAGATGGTGTTTAACGGCTGCAGGTATTGTCTTCTGAGGACGCTTATTGCACCATCGTAAGTTGGCTGGTCTCTAATCATTGAGTAGACCCGTGGACTGACCCTGGAGAGGAGAACTCTGCGCTTCACAGCAGACTCAGTCACCTCAATCTCCTCCAGGTACGATTCGAAGCAGGCCAGCCAGAGTTTGAAAGCGTTTCCAGTCTCAGGTGTTTGTGGGTCGAGGTCTATCTTGTCAGGTCTCAGGACGTGTTCCATGCCTTAAAATTACTGTTAATAAAATTGATGCACTATCAATTACTCCAAAAGACTGGAAGTAGAGTAAATACTGAAAGCCTTTATTAACAGTAAAATGGATCCACGTCCATGCTGCATGTCTGTCCTGGACAGTGGGGGGAGCAGTGACACAATCACCTTTATTCAGGGGTCTGTGGGAGGAGCTACAGGAGCAGTCAGCAGAGGGGCGTGTCCAGGCATGTCCAGACAGATAACCCAGTTACAACCTATATACATGGTTTACCATAGTATGTCAATGATTTGGATGATGAAATTGATGGCTTTGTCGCCAGGTTTGTGTACAATATGGAGATAGGTGGAGTGGCATGTACAGCTGATGAAGCAGAGAAGCTGCTGTAGACGGTGTTTCATGGCTCTAGGCCCATATTCACTGGAATTTAGAAGAATGAAAGGGATCTCCTTGAAACCTATTGAATGTTGAAAGGTCCATAGTGGATGTGGAGAGAATATTTTTCTACAGTGGGAGTCTAGGAGCAGAGGGCACAACCTCAGAGTGGAGGGATGTCCATTTAGAATGGAGATGAAGAGGAATTTCTTCAGGCAGAGGGTGGTGAATGTGTGGAATTTGTTGCCACAGACAGCAGTGAAGACCAAGTTATTGGATGTATTTAAGGTGGAGGTTGATTGTTTCTTGAGTAGTCAGGGTGTGAAAGGTTACAGGGTGAAGGCAGGAGATTGGGGTTGAGATAGAAATGGATTAGGCATGATGAAATGGTGGAGCAGACTCAATGGACCGAATAGCCTATTTCTTAAGGTCAAATGATTTTATTTCTTTCCCTGGGCTTAACTTTCACTGCACAGTCATAGGCTGTGTGAAGGAAGTTAACCTTTCTCGTCAATGGCGAGAACACTCCCGATAGTAAATCATACATTTATTCATATTTAACAAGTGTAGTGATACATTGACATTCAGTTCAGCATGCAAACACTTCATTATGGTAAATATGGGAAATTCGTTAATTAGATTAGATTGTTTAATTATTATTTTCTTTGCAGGTTAAACATCAGTCACTGAAAGTAAGCATGCAGGTACAGCAGGCAGTGAAGAAAGCTAATGGCATGCTGGCCTTCATAACAAGGGGAGTTGAGTATCGGAGCAAAGAGGTCCTTCTGCAGTTGTAAAGGGCCCTGGTGAGACCACACCTGGAGTATTGTGTTCAGTTTTGGTCTCCAAATTTGAGGAAGGACATTCTTGCTATTGAGGGAGTGCAGCGTAGGTTCACAAGGTTAATTCCCAGGATGGCAGAACTGTCATATGTTGAAAGATAGGAGTGACTGGGCTTGTATACACTGGAATTTAGAAGGATGAGAGGGGATCTGATTGAAACATAAGATTATTAAGGGATTGAACACACTAGAGGTAGGAAAAATGTTCCCGTTGTTGGGGGAGTCCAGAACCAGAGGCCACAGTTTTAGAATAAGGGGTAGGCCATTTAGAACAGAGTTGAGGAAAAACTTTTTCACCCAGAGAGTTGTGGATCTATGGAATACTCTGCCTCAGAAGACAGTGGAGGCCAATTCTCTGGATGCTTTCAAGAAAGAGGTAGATAGAGCTCTTAAAGATAGCGGAGTCAAGGGATATGGGGAGAAGGCAGGGATGGAGTACTGGTTGTGGATGATCAGCCATGATCACATTGAATGGCAGTGCTGGCTCAAAGGGCCGAATGACCTACCCCTGTACCTATTGTCTATAATGCTATTTAGCCTGCTCAGTTCACTATGAACCAGTGGGTTAGCATTCATTTTTCCTGTCTTTTTGTACTAATTTAATTTTTCACATACATAATGAGGTGTATAGGGTGTCCAGGGAGAGAATGGAACTGCAATGTCTTGCCCTATATATATATATATTTAGAGATTTTTAAAAAATTATTATGTATTGCAAAGTACTGCTGCAGCAAATCAAAAAATTTCACAATATATGCTTGATATCAGACCTGATTCTGATTCTGATATTAGGATTTGAAATCATTGTAAATTGTGTAGAAATAACTCGGGTCCAAATTCTCCAATGTCCACTTTCATCTACCCTTCAGTACCATTGGAAGACTTCTACCAGTATTAATGAAAACATCTTTTGTAGCTTGAAAAATATACTTCATATGTGTCAGAGATTCCAGTTCAATCCAGATCTCAGTGTATGGATGCTGTCTGGATGCTGTTTGCACTTTGTTGCTGTGACCCTGTAGAATCCCCCAGGCTCTCCAATTTGCAGTCATACAGAACAGAAATAAACCCTTCAGAACATGCTATCCATCCTCCCTGCTAGCCCCCACATTCAGCCCATAACCCTCCATGCAACTATCCAAATCCCTCTAACTTGTAATTATATCCCAAAACTTGTGGTTTGCCAGCATAACTGGCTGAGGTAAATTACTCTGGTGGTTGGTAGATAGATACTTTATTCATCACAAAGGAAATTACAGTGTCACAGTAGCATTACAGTTCATATATACACAAATATTAGAAGCGAAGGAAGAAAAAAATTAAAACCAAGTTACCTCCAACAGTCTACAGGAGGGGGTCGTTATTTCTCTGGCTATAGGTTGACTCATTATAGAGGCTAATGGTCAAGGGCAAGAATGATTTCATATAGCACTCTTTGGAGCACCTCAGTTGTCTTAGTAGAATCCTATGCAGAGTTGGTTGGAATGTGGGGAGATTCAAAAATTAGATCACTGCAGGATTTGTAGGTAAATCCAGTGATTGCATTTTGGGAGCTCAAACAAGGATGGGACTTACACAGTGAATGCTTGGGCCTTGGGGAGTATTATGGATCTGAGGGATGTAGGCATGCAAGTGCACTTTTACAAAGAAACCACTGCCTCTGCTTTCTCAGAAGTTTGCAAAGATTTTGCATGCCATCTAAAACTTTGACAAACTTCTATTGATGTACAGTGGAGAGTATACTATTTGATTGCATCACGGCCTGGTATGGAAACACCGATGCCTTTTGTCACCAGGTTTGGACAAGGCCCAAGTGCGGAGTGAGAGACACCAAAGTGGATTGATTTTTCACAGACTTTAATGTGAACAATGTTAAAGGGAAAAGAAAACAGTAATTGCAAGGCCAAACAGGGGTGTTAACGAGAACCCTCAAATGGAAAACGAAGTCTACACTACGGCTGAAAAGAACAACTAAGAATAAAACAAATACTGCTAGTCTTCTGAGTCAGTTGACTCGACAGTCCAATTTCTTAGGCAAGGTGGAATGCAGATAATGAAGTGTAGTTATGTCCTGGGTACAAGTCTGGACAAACACTACGATGGAATGAATGGAGTTAAATGCCATCACAATGAAATCATAATTAACTGACACTTGCATTGTCACAAGTGCAATTGCCGAATCTGTGGTTGTGACGCCTTTGAATGAAAACGGCTACAAAAAGCAGTGGATACAGCCCAGTCTATCACATGAAAAGCTCTCCCCACCACTGAGCACATCTACAAGGAGTGCTATTGCAAGAATGCAGCATCCATCATCAAGGCTCCCCACCATCGAGGCTATGCTCTCCTTTTGCTGCTACCATCAGGAAGGTGGTACAGGAGCCTTGGGACCCACACCACCAGGAACAGGAATAGTTATAAAAACTCAACCATCATGCACTTGAACCAGAGAGGAAAACTTCACTCAACTTCACCTATCCCAACACTGAACTGTTCCTATAACCTATGGGCTCACTTTCAGAGACTCTTCATCTCATATTTTTGATATTTATTACTTTTTTTATTTATATTATCCTTTTCATATTTGCAGTTCATTGTCTTTTGCACATTGATTGTCAATCTTGCATGTGGTTTTTCATTGATTCTGTTGTGTTTCTTTGGATTTACTGTGAATGCACAGAAGAAAATGAATCTCAAGGTAGAATAGGATGACATATGTACTTTGATAATATAGTTACTTTGAACTTCAGCTTGGTGAAAGCTGTGTAATTGATGATCAAGTTGGTGTTGGCCATGCTGCCCTTCATCACTCAGGGCTTGGTGTACAGAAGATCAGTAGATACAGTGCAGTTATACAAGATGTTGCTGAGCCTGAACTTTGACATTAGTGCTTGGTTTTTGTCACAGGATAAAATCTGCAGATGCTGGAAATCCAAGCAAAACAGAAAACACTGGAGGAACTCAGCAGGCCAGGGAGCATCAGTGGGGAAAAGTACAGTCAACATTTTGGGCTGAGTTCTACTGATGTCTGTGTTGTATGGTTTTGGTCACCATGTTTATAGGAAAGATCTTACCAAACTAGAAAGAGTGCAGAAAGATGTACCAGGATGTTGGCTGGACCCGGGGTTTTGGATTACAAGGAGATGTGGGGTAGACTAGGTTCTTATTCCTTGAGACGCAAGAGATTGAGGGATGACCTGATCAAGATTTACAAGATCATATGGGACACAGATAGGGCAAAAGCACATCATCTTCTTTCCCAAGCAAATGCTGCAAAAAGAGGCAAGAAATTTAAAAAGGACATCAGGGGCAGATTCTTCACACAAGGGGTGTTGCATATTTGGAATGAGCTGCCAGAAATAGTGGTTGAGGCAGGCACATTACCAATGTTTAAAAGCTTTTTAGATAAGTACATAGAGGTTTAGAGAGTTGTGGGCCAAATATAGGCAGGTGTGATCAGCTTGCTGGGAAACAGAGTCAGCATGGATGAGTTGGGCCAAAGGGCCTCTTTCTGTACTGTATGACTCTATTGTAACTGGGTGGTTACTGGTAGTGTGGGTTCAGTGGGTCAGGGGCCTGTTTCTGTACTGGATGACTATTGTAATGGGGTAGTTACTGGTGGTGTGGGTCAGTGGGACAAAGGGCCTGTTTCTGTGCTGTCTGACTATTGTAACTGGGTAGTTACTAGTGGTGTGGGTCAGTGGGACAAAGGGCTTGTTTCCATTCTCAGTGAGGGACCTGTGAATAGGATTTAGCATCAGGGACCTTGGCGACACGATGGTAGCAGGAATAACAGTTTAAAGGTCACAAACAAGACAATCTGCAGATGCTGGAAATCAAAGTAAGACACACAAAATACTGGAAGAATTTAGTGGAAGCCGGAGGCTTGATGAAGGGTTTTGGCCTGAAATGTTGTCTGTTTACTCTTTTCCATACATGCTACCTAGACTGCTGAGTTTCTCCAACATTTTGTTAGCTTAAAGCTCAGTTCCCTGCAGAGACACAATGCCACATGGCACATTCTGATGTACACAATTACTGTGCTCATCGCCATTAGCACCACTGACTGACATCTGAATCTGACCATTCAATGGCCTTCAGCTGACCACTGAGAGATTCCAGCTTCTCAACAGTGGAAGCCTCCAGTTGCAGCACCTTCCCATCCAGCAGGTTGGGCAGCTTTAATATGTGGGCAATGATGTCATTGAGTACAATGACCAGTGCATCCACGTTACAGAATTTCTCACTGCGAAACTTCAACACTTCCACTTTACCAAGCAGTTCATTGACAGCAACTGTCCCATGTTTCAGCTGGGAATCTAATTCAAAGAGATTGCTGAGCAGCTTGTGCAGTCTGTCGAGTTCATCCTCCACGCTTTTTATTCTTTTTTCTGTCTGGTCGATCTCTTCCTTTACCTGCTGTATGTGTGAGATACAGGATTGCAGATCTGATGAACATTTTGAGATACGCTGCTCTTCTTCCTTCACTTTTTCACTGCACCATCGACAATTTGACTCTGCCTCAGCTCTTCTAGTCTCACAGATCCCAACCGTTATAGCTCCTGTAGGTAGAAATGTTTTCACTGGATTAAATACTCCAATACTAACTGTTACAATTTAAAATCACAAGCCTACTGTCCATTGGACTTCACTATTGGTGTATGGCCAGTGGCCAAGATGAGTTGTCAGAATTAGTTCTTGTGAAAGTTCACCAAATTCCATATTTCTGCAGCATGGAATGAGATCGGTCAGCCCAATTCTATTGTCTGCCTGCACTGCACTTTCTGTGTAATGTTAACAGTTTATTCTGCATTCTGCTATTGTTTTATCTTGTACCATCTCAATGCACTGTGTAATGAATTGATCTGTGTGAATGACATGTGAAACATAGTTCTTCACTGTCCCTCACTACACCCGATTTATGCACCAGACCACACTTGTGAATATGTGACATTGGAGCCAGTTTTCTTACCTAACTCATACCACCATAATGTTCTGTCCCCTTCTTCCTTGTGCGCTTGTCCCGATTTTCCCTTAAGGTCATGATACGATTCACCTCAGGTGGAGAGGGAGGGGGAGATCACCCTCCCACCTTGGATTGGTGACTGCTCTTGCCCACATGTGTGCCCTCTGTTTTTACTCAAAACTTTCACTGTTTTAAAGATGTCAATCTAGTCACATACTGGTTTTCTTCAAGACCCCAACGATATTTTCACTGAACTTGCAACCTTGCAGGACTACCCTTGTGAATCTTCACTGGATACACTATTTTGTTCTGCCAGCAAGAGGTAAATTGATGATCAGAATTGCACGTGGTGTTTCTATGTGTTCCCTAATCGAGACTCAGCTAAATAGCACAGTTTGTACATTAGCAAGAAGGAAATTCTGATGAGCTGCTGACAACAGTGGTTGAACTGGTGATCACTGCACTGTGTGTGTGTGTAAAACTGTTCGAATCTAAAATTATATTCAAAACATAGGCCAATTGTGAGAGGGGGTGGAGTTGACAGGTCATGAGGACCAGCATAGGTCTGTAGGACTGGTGTCATGTAATGTGTTCATAAGAGATTCGGCAGATGCTGCCAATCTAGACTAACACATATGAATTGTTGGAGGAACTCAGCAAGTCAAGCAGCATCGACAGAGGAATAAATTGTTGATGTTTCAGGCTGAGATCCTTTGTCAGGACTGAAAGGGAAGGGAGAAGTCATATCAAAGCCAGGTGTGGGGAGGGGAAGGAGTGCAAACATCCAGGTGAGAGGGAAGGGGAAGTGTGAGTCCTTTCATCAAGGCTGTTGGTGGACTGTGATGTGTGCTGTCTCCCTTTGCACAATATCGACTGTGAAATATGCAAATGATGGGAGTGCATTCTCTGTCACAGAACAGTGCGACATGTAATGGCAGTCTCAACCTAAATATTAGATGGTTCTTTCAATAGTGCCAGAGTTGGTTTTCATTATTGATAGTTGTTCTTCACCTGGTTAAGCTGAAGATAATGGATCAAACGCACAGCCCATCAAAAGCTCTTGTGGTTCACGTTACAGAAAGGCAGGTCAGAGAGGTGAACAACTTAGAAACATAGAAAACCTAGAGTACAATACAGGCCCTTTGGCCCACAAAGCTGTGCCGAACATATACTTATTTTACAAATTACCAAGGTTACCCATAGCCCTCCATTTTTCTAAGCTCCATGTATCCATCCAGGAGTCTCTTAAAAGACCCTATTGTATCCGCCAGCAGCCCATTCCAGACACTCACTACTCTCTGCATAAAAACTTACCCTTGACATCTCTTCTGTACCTGTTTCCAAGCACCTTAAAACCGAGCCCTCTCATGTTAGCCATTTCAGCCCTGGGAGAAAGCC
Organism: Hemitrygon akajei; assembly: GCF_048418815.1. NCBI lineage: Eukaryota > Metazoa > Chordata > Chondrichthyes > Myliobatiformes > Dasyatidae > Hemitrygon > Hemitrygon akajei. Next base: position 12,099,711 of record NC_133130.1, read on the forward strand.
TTTGACTATCCACATGATCAATACCTCTCATCATCTTATACACCTCTATCAGGTCACCTCTCATCCTCTGTCACTCCAAGGAGAAAAGGCCGAGTTCACTCAACCTATTCTCATAAGCCATGCTCCCCAATCAAGGCAACATCCTTGTAAATCTCTTCTGCACCCTTTCTATGGTTTCCACATCCTTCCTGTAGTGAGGCAACCAGAACTGAGCACAGTACTCCAAGTGGGGTCTGACCAGGGTCCTATATAGCTGCAACACTACCTCTTGGCTCCTAAACTCAACCCCACGATTAATGAAAACCAATACACCATATGCCTTCTTAACCAGATAGTCAACCGGCACAGCAACTTTGAGTGTCCATCTGCCACTTCTTAGCTCAGTTTTGCATCCTATCAACATCTCGCTGTAACCTGTGACAGTCCTCCATATCATCCACAACAGCCCCCAACCTTTGTGTCATCATCAGATTTCTTAACCCATCTGTTCACTTCATCCAGGTCATTTATAAAAATCACGAAGCGTAGGGGTCCCAGAACGGATCCCTGAGGCACAGAGTCGACTGTACTTCCTTAGAAGGTTGGCGGCATTCAATGTCTGTAGTGAGATGCTGAAGATGTTCTATAGGTCAGTTGTGGAGAGCGCCCTCTTCTTTGTGGTGGCGTGTTGGGGAGGAAGCATTAAGAAGAGGGACGCCTCACATCTTAATAAGCTGGTAAGGAAGGCGGGCTCTGTCGTGGGCAAAGTACTGGAGAGTTTAACATCGGTAGCTGAGCGAAGGGCGCTGAGTAGGCTACGATCAATTATGGAAAACTCTGAACATCCTCTACATAGCACCATCCAGAGACAGAGAAGCAGTTTCAGCGACAGGTTACTATCGATGCAATGCTCCTCAGACAGGATGAAGAGGTCAATACTCCCCAATGCCATTAGGCTTTACAATTCTACCGCCAGGACTTAAGAACTTTTTAAAAGCTATTATTAATGCTTTTTGAGATAGTGATTTAGATGCATATCATATTTTTTACTGAGTTAAGTATTGTATGTAATTAGTTTTGCTACAACAAGTGTATGGGACATTGGAAAAAAAGTTGAATTTCCCCATGGGGATGAATAAAGTATCTATCTACCACTCATCACCGACCTCCAAGCAGAATATGACCCATCTACAGCCACTCTTTGCCTTCTGTGGGCAAGCCAGTTCTAGATCCACAAAGCAATGTTCCCTTGGATCCCATGCCTCCTTAATTTCACAATAAGCCTTGCATGGAAAAATTGCTTCTGCTAAAGTTATTGTGAATCAGCCTGAATGTGTTAAAAATACTGATACATTACTGAGAGCGGCATTATATGAAGGAATTTACAGGTATTTCCCAGTCTGTGCTGAGGCCCACTGGAGCATGGGCAACTCCCAACTTTCTGGCACTTGAAAGGGCACAATATCCAAATGTATACCACATCCACAAGGTGGATGAATGCACTGTAAAAGTACATTTTAAATCCAATTACCATTACAGAAAGGTGACTGCAGAGTGAATAACATTGGGACCCAGTTTTGGAAGCATTGGGGTGAGGTGAGCTCACAGAAAAAGGGATTGGACAACTCTGAGTGCATGGAATGGTTTCACACTTCAGTTGTCAATGTTTTTGGATTTGTGTAATATGGTACAGATTTAGAACATTTTTGTGCAGAACTAGAAGCGCTGTGACATGAAAGCAGTATGCATCATTAAGGACCCAACCATGCAGGTCATGCTCCCTTCTCACTATTACCATCAGGCAGGAGGGTCACCAGATTCAGGAACAGTTATTACCCTGCAATACCAGGCAGCTGAACAACCATGGATAAATTTACTCACCTCAACACTGAGCTGATTAAACAACCTACAGACTCACTTTCAAGGATTCCACAACTCATGTTCTCAGCATTATTTATGCATGCTGTACTGTGCAAAAGCCTGAGGCACATATTTATAGTTAGGGTCCTGAAGCCTTTTGCATAGTACTGTAGTAATTTTATATGTGCCACAAAAAATTCAGGAGTTCAAAATTCAAAATAAATTAGTTAATTTGCTGATGACACAAAGGTTGGGGGTGTTGTGGATAGTGTGGAGGGCTGTCAGAAGTTACAGCGGGACATTGATAGGATGCAAAACTGGGCTGAGAAATGGCAGATGGAGTTCAAACCACATAAGTGTGAGGTGATTCATTTTGGTAGGTCAAATATGATGGCAGAATATAGTATTAATGGCAAGACTCTTGGCAGTGTCGAGGATCAGAGGGATCTTGGGGTCCAAGTCCATAGGACACTCAAAGCTGCTACGCAGGTTGACTCTGTGGTTAAGGCATATGGTGTATTGGCCTTCATTAATCGTGGGAATGAAGTTAAGAGCTGAGAGGTAATGTTACAACTATATAGGACCCTGGTCAGACCCCACTTGGAGTACTGTACTCAATTCTGGTCACCTCACTACAGGGAGGATATGGAAACCTTAGAAAGGGTACAGAGGAGATTTACAAGGATGTTGCCTGGATTGGGGAGCATGCCCTATGAGAATAGTTTGAGTGAACTCGGCCTTTTCTCCTTGAAGTGATGGAGAATGAGAGGTGACCTGATTAAGTGTTTAAGATCATGAGAGGCATTGATCATGTGGATAGTCAGAGGCTCCCCCCCACCCCGGCTGAAATGGTTAACCCAAGGGGGCACAGTTTTAAGGTGTTTGGAAGCAGGTACAGAGGAGATGGCCGGGGTAAGTTTATTTTAAAATGGAGAGTGGTGAGTGCGTCGATTGGGCTGCCAGCGACAGCGGTGGAGGCGGAAACGATAGGGTCTTTTAAAAGACTCCTGGATGGATACATGGAGCTTTGAAAAATAGAGGGCTGGGGTAAGCCTAGGTAGTTCTAAGGTAAGGACATGTTCAGCACAGCTTTGTGGGCCAAAGGGGCTGTATTGTGCTGTAGGTTTTCTATGTTTCTAGAGTGAACTTATTATCAAAGTATATACAGTATCACCATATACAACCCTGAGATTCATTCTCCTCTGGGCACAAGCAGCAAATCTATAGGATAGTAAATATAACAGGATCAATGAAAGATCAATCAAGAGTGCAGAAGACAACAAACTATGCAAATTCAAATAGAAATAATTAGCTACAAATAATGAGAATATGAGATAATGAAATAAAGAGACCTTAAAGTGAAATCATTGCTAGTGGGAATATTGTGAGTACAGTTATTCCCTTTTATCCAACAGCCTGATGGTTGTGGTGTAGTAACTGTTCCTGAACCTGGTGCTGCAAGTCCTGAGGCACTTGTACCTTCTACCTGATGGCAGCCAAGAGAAGTGAGCATGACCTGGGTGGCGAGGATCTCTGATGATGAATGCTGTTTTCCTACGACAGCATTTCAAGTAGATGTGTTCAATGGTTGGGAGGGCTTTACTCATGCTATACTGACCCAAATCTGCTACCTTCTGTAGCATTTTCTGTGCAAAGCAAAGGTATTGGTGTTTCCATACAAGGCCGCAATGCAGCCAATCAATATGCTCTTCAATGCACATCTATAGAAATTTGTCAAAGTTTTAGATTTCAGTCTGGACCTTTGCAGACACCTAAAGTAGAGACACTGCTGTTCTTTCTTCACAATTGCACTTATGTGCTGGGTCCAGGATGGGTTCTCTGAAATAGTAACATCCAGGAGTTTGGAAGTTTCTTACCCTCTCCACCTCTGATTGTTTGATGAGGCCTGGCTCATGGACCTCTGGTTCCCCTTTCCTGAAGTCTACAATCAGTCTTGCTGACATTGAGTGAGAAATGTTGTGACAGTAGTTAGCAAAATTTTCAGTCTTGCTCCTGATTTTGACATGGGTCTCTTTTGTGGACTAAAAGTGGGATGGGGGCAGAGAGAGGGGAATCATGGTTGGGAATAGCGGAAGACAACAGGGTGGGGTCAGGAAACACCAGAGACATTCTATATTCATCTATAAACCAATTGTTTCGTATCAAATGCCCTTTCCTGGTGTCTCAGAAATGGATGTATTTGCACCTGTTTTAGCCCAACACCTGGCACTTGCGCTCAGCTAACCTGCCCTACACCCCTCCTGCAGCATTCCACCCTCACCTTTCCCATCATCATTTGCTCTTGCCAGATTTACAAACCTGCTCTTCATTCCACGTTGACAATTACGTACTGTGTAAAAGTCTTAGATACCCTAGCTACATGTGCCTGAGGCTTTTGGACAGTACTAAATGTGTCTATTTTCCCCAATGTGTCATCTTTCGCCCATTAGTTGTGTCTTTATTTATTAATATATTTTCATAATTCTATTGTGTTTCTTTATTTTTCTGTGAATGTCTGCAAGAAAATGAATGTCAGGGTAGTATGTGCTGACATATACGTACTTTGCTAATAAATTTACTTGGACTTTGAGAATTTGTTGTGGACAAAAATCAAATGAATGTCTTTCTTAGCTTCTGACTTAAAGATTGTGATTTGGGACAGTGTCAATAAGGAAAATGGAGGCATACTCTACAGAATGAAATAATCAGTAATGCACCATTTGCCATTATAATCATTTGCCACAACTTTGTGAACACCTCAATCCCTTCGACCCTCACATATTTGCAGTTCTGTATGTCTGCATTTGGGTAATAATCTACATTTTTTCTTGTCTACTAGCAAAAATACATAACCTCATATGGCCACATTGAATTCCATCTGCTGAGTTCATACTCGATCACACAACCAACCTATAAACGTCTTGGATCACATAACAAACTGAAGTTACAGAGGGATGGAAACCAGAGTACCTGAGCCGTTGGTGAAGAGGTTGTGGAGGTAGGTGTTAATGGGACCTCAGACAATGTTAATAATTAAAAGGTTGAGCAAGGTGCTACCGGTGTCCTGAGCTGTGTATATTTCATTGTGAGAAGAATCGTAGGAAAGGTGGATAATAATGAGGTTGCAGATTTGAAAGCAGAGGCAATGTACAGTAAGGAGAAGCTGTTGAATGGGCAAAATTGCAGTCAACGGGTTGAGTTCCAATGTGAAAGACTGACAAAATTGAAAAGCATGAATATAGGACTGAAGATGTTATATTTGAAGGTGTGCTGTATACGGAGTAAGGGGGATGAACTTGGACCACAGTTGCAGATTGGCAGGTATAATGTTGTAGGCATCACTGAATCATGGTTGAAAGAAGATTACAGCTGTGAGTTAATGTGCAAGGATACACATTCTATCCAAAGGACAGGCCGGAAGACAGAGGGGATGGTGTTGCTCTGCTTGTAAAAGATGAAATCAAATCATTAGAAAGAGGTGCCATAGGGTCAGAGGGTGTTGAAGTATTGTCGATGGAGGTAAGGAACTACAAGAGTAAGATGACCCTGATGGGAGTAGTGTACAGTCCCTATGCAGTAGTGAGGATGTGGCCTACAAATTACAATGGGGAATAGAAAATACATGAAAGAAGGGCAATGTTACAATAGTCATGGAGGATTCCAATATGTAGGTAGATTTGGGAAAGTCAGGTTGGTGCTGAATTCCAGGCAGGTGAACTTCTGGAGTGCCCAGAATATGGCTTTTGAGAGCAGCTTGTGGTTGAGCACAGCAGGAGATCAGTTATTCTGGATTGGGTGTTGTGCAATGAACCAGAACTGATCAGTGAGCTTAAGGTAAAAGAACCATAAGGGAAAGTGATCGTAATATGACTGAATTCACCCTGAAATTTGAGATGGAGAAGCTGAAGTCAGAAGTATCAGTATTACAATGAAGTAAAGGGAATTAAAAAGGCATGAGAGGGCAGTTGACCAGATTGATTGGAAAAGAACAGTGGCAGGGATGATGGCAGAAAAGCAATGACTGGAATTTCTGGAAGCAATTCTGAAGGCACATGACATACACATTCCAAAGAGTAAGAAGTGTTCTCAAGGCAAGATAACACAATTGTGACTAATAAGAGAAGTGAAAGCCAGCGTAAAAGACAGAGGCCATATAATACAGCAAAAATTAGTGGGAAGTGAGAGGACTGGCAAGCTTTGAAAAGCCAACAGAAGACAACCAAAAAGTCATTTTGAAAGTAAAAATGGAATATGAAAGCAAGCTGGCCAATAATATCAAGGAAGACACCAAAAGTTCCTTCAGTTACATAAAGCGTAAAAGAGAGATGAGAGTGGATATCAGAGAGCTGGAATATGATGCTGTAGAGGCAGTATGGGGGACAACAAAATGGTGGATGACTAAACAAGTATTTTGTATCAGTCTTCACTGTGGAAGACAGTAGCAATATGGTGGAAATTCGAGATGTCAGGGGTCATCATGTGTGTGAATTTACCATAACTAGAGAGAAGGTTCTTGGGAAACTGAAAGATCTGAAGGTAGATGAGCCACCTAGAGGAGATGGTGGACATCCCTAGTTGTGAAAAAGTGCCTGAAGAGATTGTGAAGGCATTCACAAAGATCTTTCAAGAATCACTAGATTCTGGAATGGTTCTGGAAGACCGGAAAATTGCAAATGTCACTCCAATCTTCAAGCTGAGAAAGAGGCAGAAGAAAGGAAACTCTACATTAGTTAGTCTGGCCTCTGATTGGGAAGATGTCAGAGTCAATTATTAAGGATGACATCTCAGGGCACTTGGAGGCACATGATAAAATAGGCCATAGTCAGCATGATTTCATCAAGAAAAAGTCTTGTCTGACAAATCCATTGGAATTCTTTGAAGAAATAACAAGCAGGATAGACAAAGGAGAATCAGTTGTTGTGTACTTGGATTTTCAGAAGGCCTTTGACAAAATGCCACTTTTGAGCCAGATTAACAAGCTAGGAGCCTATGGTACTGCAAGAAAGATTCTAGAATGGAAAATGCTGTGGCTGGTTGGAAGGAAGCAAAGAATGGGAATAAAGGGAGCCTTTTCCAGTGACAAGTGGTGTTCCACAGGGGACTGTATTGGGACTGATACTTTTTTATGTTATATGTCAATGATTCGGCTGATGGAATTGATGGTGTTGAAGCAAAGTTTGCAGATGATATGAAAATAGGTGGAGGGACAGGTAGTCTTGAGGCTACAGAAAGAGTTAGACATATTAGGAGAGTGGGCAAAGAAATAGCTGATGGAACAGTGTCAGGAAGTGTATGGTCATGCAGCTTTGTGGAAGAAATAAAAGGGTTGACTGTTTTTAATTGGAGAGAAATACAAAAAAAAAGACATAAAGGGACTTGGGAGTTCTTGTGCAGGAATCCCTAAAGGTTAATTTGCAGGTTGAGTTGGTGGTGAGGAAGGCAAATGCGATGCAATTTCAAGATGACTAGAATATAAAAGCAAGCTTGTAATGTTGAGACCTTATGGAGCATTAGTGAGGCCTCTCAGAGTATTGTGGGCAATGTTGGGCCCCTTATCTTAGAAAGGGGGTGCTGAAACTGGAGAGGGTTCAAACAAGGTTTAGGAAAATTATTCCAGAACTGAATGGCTTGTCATATGAATGAAGAGCGTTTGACGGCTCTGGGCCTGTACTCAGAATTCAGAAGAATGAGGGCTGACCTCATTGAATTCTATCAAATGGGGAAAGGCCTTGATACAGTGCACGTGGAGAGGATGTTTCCTGTGGTGGGAGAGTCTAAGATCCAAGGACATTGTCTCAGACTAGAGGGGCAGCCTTTTATTATAGAGATGAGGAGTAATTTCTTTAGCCAGACAGTGGTGAACCTGTGGAATTCTTTGCTGTAGGCAGCAGTGGAGGCTCATTCTTTATGTATATTAAAGGCAGAGTTTGATAGATTCTTGATTGTGCAGGGCATGAAGGGATATAGAGAGGTCAGGTGATTTTGGGCTGAGAGGCAAATTGGATGAACCCTGATTGAAGGGTGGAGCTGACTCATTGGGCTAAATGGCCGAATTCTGCTCCTATGGCCTTATGGTCTTATAATACTCATGCACCCCTTCAAACTTGGGAATGGCATAATTTACCATTTGGCCCACAGTTTTGTGCTGATCTTGATGCCAATTTATTCTAAATACCCTCCTCCATTCCTTTCAAATAACATAGAACATAGAATGTTACAGCACAATACAGGCCCTTCAGCCCACAATGTTGTGCCGACCATTTAACCTACGCTAAGTTCAATCTAAACTTTTCTTCCAATAGAGCTCTCCATTTTCCTATGGAAGAGTTTGTTAAATGCCCTATGTATGTGTTCCTACCATTACTCCTGGTAGTGCATTCCATCTACCCACTACTGTCTGTGTAAAGAACTTACCCCTGACATCATTTATAGTGATATGTCTATTCATGAGCCTCTTAAGCTCGAACAAACCAACTGCTTCCCCACTAACCTATTCCAGGTACCCATCACTCTCAGTAAAAAACCTTCTTCCTCAAGTCACCTTTAACCACCCTCCTGCTTCCCCCCCCCCCCCCCCCAACATGAAAAGCATGCCCTCTCGTATTTGACATTTTTAACCCGGGGAAAGATTTGGACTGGCCACCCTACCTTTTCTTGTCATAATTAAAAAATAAACATCTATTTGGTCTCCCTTCATTCTCCAGCACTCAAGAAGAACACCCCAGATTTGTCCAGCCTCAATGTCCTTGTAGCTCATAGCACTACAGTCCAGGCAGCATCCTGCTAAACCCTCTCCAGGTCCTTGCCATCACGGTGCAACCAGAACTGCACACAATGCTCCAAGTGCAGTCTGACTAAAGTTTTAAACACAAAGTGCACTGCAGATGCTGCAGTCAAAGCAACACGTACGACAAGCTGGAGGAACTCAGCAGGTTGGACAGCATCTTGGAAACGAGCAGTCAACGTTTTGGGTGCAGACCCTTCATCAGGACTGACGAGAGAGGGGGCAGGGGCCCTACAAAGGAGGTGGGGGGAGGGTGGGAAGGAGAAGGCTGGTAGGTACCAGGTGAAAAATCAATCAGAGGAAAGATCAAGGGGTGGGGGAGGGGAAGCAGGGAGGGGATAGGCAGGAAAGGTGAAGAAGGAATGTAAGGGGAAAGCACTATGGGTAGTAGAAGAAGGCGGAATCATGAGAGAGGTGATAGGCAGCTGGAGGAGGAGGCAGAGTGAAACTGGGATGGGGAAGGGAGAGTGAGGAAATTACCGGCATTTGGAGAATTCAACGATCACTCCAAGGGGCTGGAGACTACCCAGACAGTATATGAGGTGTTGCTCCTCCATCCTGAGTTTGGCCGCATTATGGCAGTAGAGGAGGCCATGTATGGACATATCCGAATGGAATGTGAAGCAGAGTTAAAGTGGGTGGCAACCGGGAGATCCTGTCTGTTGTGGTGGACGGAGCGGAGGTGCTCAACGAAGCGGTCCCCAAATCTGCGTCGGGTCTCGCCGATGTAGAGGAGGCCACACCAGGAGCACCAGATGCAATAGTTTACCCCAACAGACTCATAAGTGAAGTGTTGCCTCACCTGGAAGGACTGTTTGGGGCCCTGAATGGTGGTAAGAGAGGAGGTGTAGGGACAGGTGTGGCACTTACGCTTGCAGGGATAAGTGCCAGGTGGGAGATCTGTGGGGAGGGTGTGTGGACCAGGCAGTTGCAGAGGGAGCAATCCCTGCAGAAAGCAGAGAGGGATAGAGAGGGAAAGAGGTGCTTAGTGGTGGGTTCCTGTTGAATGTAGTGGAAGTTGCAAAGTATAATGTGCTGGATCCAGAGGCTGGTGGGGTGGTAAGTGAGGACAAGGTGAACCCTGTCCCTTTTGTGGTGTCGGGAGGATGGGGTGAGGGTTGAAGTGTGGGAAATGGAGGAGATGCGGGTGAGGGCATCATTGATGACGGCAGAAGGGAAACAATGATCCTTAAAGAAAGAGGACATTTGAGATGTCCTGGAAGGGAAGCCTCATCCTGGGAGCAGATGTGGCAGAGACGGAGGAACTGGGAATAGGGAATAGCATCTTTGCATTTGGCAGGGTGAGAAGAGGTATAGTCGAGGTAGCTATGAGAGTCAGTGGATTTATAGAAGATGTCAGTGGACAGTCTGTCTCCAGACTGGAAACAGAGATCGAGAGAGGGGAGAGAAGTGTCTGAGATGGACCAAGTGAATTTGAAGGCTGAGTGGAAGTTAGAGGCAAAGTCGATTAAATTGATGAGCTCAGCATGGGTGCAGGAAGCAGCACCAATCTAGTCATCAATGTAGTGAAGGAAAGGTTGGGGAGCAGTACCAGTATAGATTTGGAGCATAGACTGTTCCACATAACCAACGAAGAGGCAGGCATAGCTGGGGCCCATGAGAGTGCCCATAGCTACACACCCTTGGTCTGAAGAAAGTGGGGAGAGACAAAAGAGAAGTTATTGAGTGCGAGTACCAGTTCCGTCAACCGGAGGAGTGTGGTGGTGTTGGGGAACTGGTGAGGTCTGTTGTCAAGAAAGTAGTGGAGGGCTTTGAGGCCTTCTTGATGGGGAATGGAAGTGTGTAAGGATTGGACATACATAGTGAAAATGAAGCAGTCGTGACCGGAGAACTGGAAGTTATTGAAGAGGTGGAGGGCATGGGATGTATCCCGGATGTAGGTGGGGAGGGACTGAACTATGGGAGAGAAAATGGAGTCCAGGTAGGCAGATACAAGTTTGATGGGGCAGGAGCAGGCCAAAACTATGGGTCTACTGGGACAGTCAGGCTTGTGGATCTTGGGGAGGAGGTAAAACCAAGCAGTGTAGGGTGTGGGAATTATGAGTTTTTTGGCTGAGGATGGAAGGTCTCTGGAGTTGATACGGGCAGTGATGGTACAGGAGACAATGGTTTGATGCTTTTTGGAGGGGTCCTGTTCCAGGGGTAAGTAAGAGGAGGTGTCAGAGAGCTACCGTTTGGCCTCAGTTAGGTAGAGGTCTGTCTGCCAGACTACTACAGTACCACCTTTGCCTGCGGGTTTGGTGGTGAGGTTAGGATTAGTGTGGAGAGAGTGGAGGGCAGTGTGCTCAGAGGGAGTGAGGTTGGAACCGGAGTGGTGAATTTGAGACGGTTGATGTCTCGACGACAGTTGGAGATGAAAAGATCAAGGGCAGGTAGAAGGCCTGGTGGGCGTGTCCAAGAAGAGGAGTGTTGAAGACAGGAGAACGGGTCATCAATAGGGGGAGGAGAATCCTTGTTAAAGTATTAGGCTTGGAGACGTCAGCGACGGAAGAAGAGTTCAGCGTCATGGCAGGCACAGAACTCATTGAGGTAAGGATGGAGGGGGAGAAAGGTGAGGCCTTTGCTAAGGACAGAACGTTCTGCCTCAGAGCGGAAAGTGAGAAGGGATGGTGAAGACATGGCAAGGGTTGGGGCTGGAGTCAGAGGAGGATAAAGAGTGGGAGGTCTCAGGAGGGAGAGGGGGGTTGGGATGTTTAGGGAGAGCGGGCTGAGGGGAGGATGATCAGAGGAATGGAGGGGGATGAGGGGTGGAGGGAAGGTTGGGAGTCGCGGGGAGGATAGGGGGCAGTAGAGGAATAAGACGAGTGGTAGGACCCAGCCGTAGTAATAACTGTCCCGGTCTGGAGAGGGTCAGGACCTCCGCTCCATCCGCTACAACAGACAGGATCTCCCAGTTGCCACCCATTTCAACTCTGTTTCACACTCCCATTAAGAGATGTCCACACATGGCCTCCTCTACTGCCATGATGAGGCCAAACTCAGGTTGGAGGAGCAACACCTCATATACCATCTGGGTAGTCTCTAGCCCCTTGATGTAATCATTGAACTCTCCAACTTCCGGTAATTCCCTCCCTCTCCCTTCCCCCATCCCAGTTTCACTCTGCCTCCTCCTCCAGCTGCCTATCACCTCTCTCATGGTTCCGCCTTCTTCTACTACCCATAGTGCTTTCCCCTTACATTCCTTCTTCACTTTTCCTGCCTATCCCCTCCCTGCTTCCCCTCCCCCACCCCTTGATCTTTCCTCTGATTGGTTTTTCCACCTGGTACCTACCAGCCTTCTCCTTCCCACCCTCCCCCCACCTCCTTTGTAGGGCCCCTGCCCCCTCCCTCTTCAGTACTGATGAAGGGTCTCAGCCCAAAACGTTGACTGCTTATTTCCACAGATACTGCCCGACCTGCTGAGTTCCTCCAGCTTGTACGTGTTGCTTTGACTAATGTTTTACATGGCTGCAACTTAACTTCCTTACTCAAAATCAATACCGTCTAATCATGTCAAGCATTCTATACACCTTCTTTACCATCTTAGCCACTGTGTGAACTATGGACATGGACTCCTGTGTGTCAATGCTATTAATGACTAACATTCACTGTATGCTTCCTCTTTTCATTGGAGCTTCCAAAGTCCAAAACCTCACACTTGCCTGGATTACTTTCTATCTGTCACTTCTCTGTCCATATCTGTAGTGGATCTATATCCCGCTGTGTTCTTCAATCGTCCTTTACACTATCCATACGTCCACCATAGAACTGAGAAGAGTATAGCACAGGAACAGGCTATTTGACCCATATTGTTTTGCTAAACCAGTTAAAACACAAATCAAAAACACCCAAACACTATTTCCTCCTACCGACACATGTCCATATCCTGTCATCTTCCTTATATCCATGTGCCCAACCATTGTCTCTTAAAAGCTTCTAATGTGTTTGCCTCTACCACCAAACCAGGCAGCGCATTCACACATCCACCATTCTGAGTAAAAAACTTACTCTGCACAAACCCCTTGAACCTTCCTCTTTGCTTTCAATGTATGTCCTCTGGTATTAGACATTTCAATCCTCTGTCCAATCTATGTCTCATAATTTTGTAAATCTCCATCTGATTTTACCCCAGCCTCCAATGCTTGTGATAACAGCTGCCCTCTAAACCAGGCAGCATCCTGGTAAAGTTCTGCATCCTCTCCAAAGCTTCAACATCATCTATCCACCTACATTTTCAGTAAGTCATTGATACGCAGTATATCCCAAACAGAGACCCCAGTACCATTCCTTGCAAACACCATTGGTCACAGACCTCCAGCCAGAATAATACTCTTCCACCCTCTTCACTGTCTTCTACAGGCAAGTCAGTTCCGATCCCAAGCTTGCAATTCACTATGGCGCTCATGCATATTTATATTCTGCATCACCTTATCATGTCAGATCTTATCAAATGTTCATGTAGAGATAACATCCACTGCCTTACCCTCATCATGCTCCTTTGTCACCTCCTTAGAAAACTGAATCTAGTTTGCAAGGATGCAAACTATCTGCCCAACACAAAGTCATGCTGACTGTCCCTAAACTGGTCGTGCATTTCCAAGTGCACATAAATCCTCTTCCCCATCTGTATCCTTTCCAGAGGTTTCCCTAACACTCATAATAGGCTCACTGGCCTTTGGGTATTTGAAATTTCCCCTTTCCCTTCTTCAATAAAGGCACAATTGCTACTCTCCAGTCCTATGGGACTTCACCTATTGTTAGTGAGAACACAAAGATTTGAGTCAAAACTTCAGAGAAAGAAATAATAGAGCCAGTCCACAGCAATGTTTTGGGAACTTAGTGAGAGTACCAGTCTGTAGCCTTGACAGTAGATAATGGCGAAAAACATGTTTGTCTGGAAAAGTACTGGGGTAAAAATTATGTGAGAGAGATAGTGAGAACTGATGATTTCTTCATCCGGCTCAACGAGTGCATTTCCTGGCTCCCACTTGTCCTCCACACCCATAAATCCCTCCAAACATCCATTGGAATTTGATAGGATTGCTAAGAGGGTATATTGTTTGTTGACATTCATTAGGCGGGGGACTGAGTTCAAGAGTCATGAGGTAATGTTGCAGCTTTCTGAAACACTGCTTAGACCACACTTGGAATGCTGTGTTAAGTTCTGGTCACTTCATTATAGGAAGGATGTGGAAGCTTTAGAGAGGGTGCCAGGATTTACCAGGATGCAGGTAGATTAAAGAGCATGTCTAATAAGGACAGGTAAAGCGAGCTAGTACTTTTTTCTTTCAAGCAAAGGAGGATGCAAGTTGACTTGATAAAAGTGTACAAGTTGATAAGAGACATAGATCAAGTAGACAGCCACAGACGTTTCCCAGGTGGAAATGGAAATACAAGAGGGCAATATTTTAAGGCGAACAGAGGAAAATGTAAGGAGTTGTCATGGGTAGGTGTTTTACATAGAGAGTGCTGCGTGTATAGAAGCCAGGGGCAGTGATACAGTTGTATGTGGGCAGGAGGAATGAAAACTGATTACCCCCTGGGCTCGTAAATTGGCAAGGCCTAGTTTGTGGTCTCATCATCGGTGAGTCTGGAGTTCAGGGACATGTCTCAATGATCGACATGTCCTGGGATTGATGCCAAGGATCAGTGCCCAAGAGTTAAGTCAGAAGGGTGGATGTTGAGGCCTGTTGGCTGGAGCTGACTGTGGATCTCTGTGAGTCCACTGGGGAGTCAAGACCCAATGTCCGTGTGTCTGTGTCTGTTGCAGGCTGCTGGTTTGTCTTGGGGACTAAAGGATTGTGTAGGTGCATGAGTGGGAGGAAGGGCCGGGGCTTGTTTTGCTGCTATTGATCTGTTGCTTGTTGTGATCTGTGTTGTTCTGCTGTGGACATGTTATGTTGGTGGTGGAATGTGTGGCGACACTGTGGGCTGCCCCCACTGCATCCAGTGGATGTGTTGGTTGTTAGTGCAAATGACACATTTCACTTTATGTTTTAACGTGCACATGATAAGTAAACTTGAATCTTGATGGATTAGATAGTTGGATTAGCTTGGATAAAGGAAAAATTGAACATAGAATACTATAGCACCATACAGGCCCTTTGGATCATAATGTCGTATCAATCCTCCAAGATCATTCTATCTCTTCCCTCCCACCCAAGCTTTCATTTTTCTTTTACCCAATGGAGGGCTATGTTGGAGGGAAGGGTTAGTTTTAAGTTGGAGTAGGTTAAAAGACTGGCATCCTGGGCCAAAGGGCTTGTACTGTGTTCAACTGTCCTACATTCTTGAATCATGAATAACCCAGAACTGATCTGAAGGGTATTCAGGCATACTGGACAGATCTGCAGCACCAATTTACAGTGACTCACCTGCAATTGTGCCAATAATGGGCAGAAATAAAAGGCCAATGCCAACATCACGTCCCACTCTCATTGACCTCTGATCTTCCTGTTGTTTCTCCAATTCTTGCTCTGCATCTCTCAGAGACTGTCTTGAACAATGCAGGCGATATTCATATTCCTCCTTCTCCTTTTCAATGTTCGGTAATTGGGCTTGTAAACTGCTCAGCTGTTGTTTCTTCTCTTTTATCGCATCTTGCAATTGGCCTTTCTGTTCCGTTAACTGCTCACACTCTGACTGAACCTTTCTGAGGTAGCCAGAAGCCATGTCATAAGCTTCTTGCGCTCCACTGTGTGCTTCCTGGACCAGCATCTGGATCACATCTGTATCTACCTCACTTAAGCCTCTGTTTCGAATGCTGCTCAGGTTGCGGGCCAGCGACTCCACAGCCTTGATCTCTCTCGAAAGACACACGGCAATCTTACAGGAAACTTCTTCATCCATATAAAGGGGTGCAACTGCCATGATCCCTTTAGAAATACAGAGGTCAGATACTGAGTGACAGTGTTGAGTTTCCACGGGTCACACTCCCTCCTCTGTGAGGTGGTAGATTGGTCACATCACTGCACAGAATGGTTATGTGCATCTCATAATAAGGTCATCCCTGCACTGGAGATGGAGCAGAGTTTCACCGGAATGTTTATTATGGGAGAAGATTGGACAGGCTGACATTGTTTGAGGCTCAGAGGGACCTGACTGAGTTGAGAATTATGAAGGGTGGATGGAGTGGAAAGTTTGCAAATTATCCCAGTGCAGGGTTGTTAACACCAAATGAATAAGTTTAAAGTGGGGTCGAAGGTCCAGAGGGGATCTGAGATTGATGCTCTTTTTCCAATTCAAAAGACTGCAAGAGCATAAAATTTTAGAGCAGAATTTGGCTATTTGGCCCATTGAGTCTGCTCTGCCATCTCATTGGATAGCAGTAGAAGGATCAGTCCGAGTAGGCATGGATTTATGAAGAGAAAATCATGCTTAACTAATCTTCTGGAGTTTTTTTGAGGATGTAACTATGGAAATGGACAAGGGAGAGCCAGTGGATGTAGTGTACCTGGACTTCCAGAAACCTTTTGATAAAGTCCCACATAAAAGATTAGTGGGCAAAATTAGGGCACATGGTATTGGGGGCAGAATACTGACATGGACTGAAAATTGGCTTGCTGACAGGAAACAAAAAGTAGCGATTAACGGGAATGGCAGGCTGTGACCAGTGGTGTACCACAAGGTTCGGTACTGGGACTGCAGCTGTTTACAATATACATTAATGATTTAGATGAAGGGATTAAAAGTAACATTAGCAAATTTACAGATGACACAAAGCTGGGTGGCAGTGTGATATGTCAGGAAGATGTTATGAGAATGCACGGTGACTTGGACAGGTTGGGTGAATGGGCAAATGTATGGCAGATGCAGTTTAATGTGGATAAATGTGAGGTTATCCACTTTGGTGGCAAGAACAGGAAGGCAGATTATTATCTAAATGGAGTCAAGTTAGGAAAAGGGGAAGTACAACAAGATCTAGGTGTTCTTGTACATCAGTCAATGAAAGCAAGCATACAGGTACAACAGGCAAGTGAAGAAAGCTAATGGCATGCTGGCCTTTATAACAAGAGGAATTGAGTATAGGAGTAAAGAGGTCCTTCTGCAGCTGTACAGGGCCCTGGTGAGACCCCACCTGGAGTATCGTGTGCAGTTTTGGTCTCCAAATTGGAGGAAGGACATTCTTGCTATTGAGGGAGTGCAGCGTATGTTCACAAGGTTAATTTCCGGGATGGCAGGACTGTCATATGTTGAAAGATTGGAGCGACTGGGCTTGTATACACTGAAATTTAGAAGGATGAGAGGGGATCTGATTGAGACATATAAGATTATTAAGGGATTGGACACACTGGAGGCAGGAAGCATGTTCCCGCTGATGGGCGAGTCCAGAACTAGAGGCCACAGTTTAATAAGGGGTAGGCCATTTAGAACTGAGATGCAGAAAAATTTTCACCCAGAGAGTGGTGGATATGTGGAATGCTCTGCCCCAGAAGGCAGTGGAGGCAGAGTCTGGATGCATTCAAGAGTGAGTTAGATAGAGCTCTTATAGATAGCAGGGTCAAGGGATATGGGGAGAGGGCAGGAACAGGGTACTGATTGTATATGATCAGCCATGATCACAGTGAATGGCGGTGATGGCTAGAAGGGCCAAATTGCCTACTCCTGCACCTATTGTCTATCGTGCCTGATCCAACTTTCCTCTCAGCCCCAGTCTCTTGCCTTCTACACGTACCCCCTCATGCCCTGAACATTCAAGGATCTAATAACCTCCACCTTAAATATACATAAATATTTGGCTTTCACAGCTGCCTGTGGCAAAGAACCCCCTGATTCACCACTTTCTGGCTAAAGAAATTCCTCCTCAACACCAATCTACACAGAAGCCCCTCTATTCTGAGGCTGTCCCCTCTGATCTTAGACTCTTCCACCATATGCCTTACTCACCACAGACTCAACCTGTCATGAGCAGGACATGGGGAGTGGACCCAAAAGCAAGACACAGACACTGAACTACCAGGAACAGGACTAGGCATGAGAAGGAAACAGGGGAAGAGAGGAAGAAAGGACAGTGGACATGACAAAGGCCCTAGACAAGGCTAGGATTCCAGGCCTGGGCTAGGACTTGACAAGGATAGCAGAACCAGGACATGGAACTGGGAACTAGGAGCCTGAGCTTGGACTCCTAGCCAGAGACTGGACAAGGACCCAGAACCTGGGTCTTGACCCAGGCTTGGACTCCAGAACCCAGTGAGGTCAAGACATGGCTACAGAACAAGGAGAGGCAACAGGACTGGACGTGACTCCTGGACAGGACAAGGGAACCCCAGCACCAGGCTAGGCAAGGAACTCCTGGGCTGGGTGAGGCACACAAACAAGACAAGAACATAAAGCCATGGCTTGGACAGGACAAGGTACTAGGACCTGGCTAGGACTGGAACAAGAACCCAAAGCCTTGACTAGGTTGAGGAAGGAACAGGAACATAGAACACTGAGCCTGGGTCAAGGGAGAGACAGGAACATGGAACACCAAGCCAGGCCCCTCCTTGGGTACAGGACATTGGGCCAGGACTCATTACACTGTACACAGAGCCAGGACACCTCCTTGGATACAGAACATGGGGTTAGGACTCATTACACAGAACACTGAACATAAAGAGACAGTTCTCAACACAAGGTAGCAGCAAAATAGCCAGACCTACCTAGCAAAGTCATGGACACAGACAATTCCAAACAGGGTAGGGCAAGGCAAGGCTCAATCCTGAAGCTATTTATGAAGCCAGCCCAAACGAGAATCAGCTGTCTCAGCAGAAACTGGGGAAACCCAGAAAACCTGGAATAAGGAACATGGACTGGACCGTTAACCGGAATGCAGATTTCATGGACCGGACCATGACACAACATGCAAACTAACCATTAGGGAATCCTGCACAAGGACTCCCAAGTCCCTTTGCATCTCTGGTTTCTAAATTGTCA
Source organism: Hemitrygon akajei (assembly GCF_048418815.1). Taxonomy (NCBI): domain Eukaryota; kingdom Metazoa; phylum Chordata; class Chondrichthyes; order Myliobatiformes; family Dasyatidae; genus Hemitrygon; species Hemitrygon akajei. The sequence continues at coordinate 12,118,249 of NC_133130.1, forward strand.
AAGGTATTCTGAAAATACAAGTAAATGACATTCACTGCCTCTCCTTTGACCACCCTGCTTGTTACTTCCTTGAAGAGCTCTAACTGATTTATCAGGCAAGATTATTTTCTCATTAGTCTCCAAGTACCTTGAAACCTCATCCTTAATAATAGACTCCAACATGTTCCCAATCATTGAGGTTAGGCTAACTGGCCTATAATTTCTTTTTGTTTGACTTCCTCCCTTCTTAAAAGAGTGGAGTGACATTTGCAATCTTCCGGTCCTCTAGGACCATGTCATAATCAAGTGATTCTTGAAAGATCGTAACAACAGCATCTGTTATCTTTTCAACATCTTCACTCAACACTCTGGGATATAGTCCATCTTGTCTTATCTGACCTATTTACCTTAAGAACTTTCTGCTTCCCTCGCTGTTTTTCCTTTGTAAAAGCAATGCCACTCAGTCTATCTCCCTGACATTGCAGAAGTGGTTCCCTTATTCAAGAAAGGGAGAAGAGATAGCCCAGGAAATAATAGATCAGTGAGTCTTCCTTCAGTCATTGGTAAGTTAATGGAGAAGATCCTGATAGGCATGTTTTATGAATATTTGGAGAGTATAATATGATTAGGAATAGTCAACATAGATTTGTCAAGGGCAGGTCGTGCCTTACGAGCCTGATTGAATTTTTTTTAAGGATGCGACTATCTACATTGATGACCCTCTGGTATCCACCTCCACCACCGTCACCGGCAGCCATTCCATTCACACATCACTCTCTGCTTACCCCTGATATCTCCTCTGTACCTACTTCCAAGCACCTTAAAACTGCACCCCTCATGCTAGCCATTTCAGCCCTGGGAAAGAGCCTCTGACTATCCACATGATCAATGTCTCTCGACATCTTATACACCCCTATTAGGTCACCTCTCATCCTCTGTCACTCCAAGGAAAAAAGGCCGAGTTCACTCAACCTATTCTCATAACATATGCTCCCCAACCCAGGCGACATCCTTGTTAACATAGAAACATAGAAAACCTACAGCACAATATAGGCCCTTCGGTCCACAAAGTTGTGCCGAACATTTCCCTACCTTAGAAATTACTAGGCTTACCAATAGCTCTCTATATTTCTAAGCTTCATGTACCTATCCTAAAGTCTATTAAAAGACCTGATCGTATCCACCTCCACCACATTGCTGGCAGCCCATTCCATGCACTCACCACTCTCTGAGTAAAAAATTACCCCGACTTCTCCTCTGTACCTAATCCCTAGCACCTTAAACCTGTGCCCTCTTGTGGCAGCCATTTCAGCCCTGGGAAAAAGCCTCTGACTATCCACATGATCAATGCCTCTCATCATCTTATACACATCTATTAGGTCATCTCTCATCCTCCTTCGCTTCAAGGAGAATAGGCCGAGTTCACTCAACCTGTCTTCATAAGACATGCCCCCAAATCCAGGGAACATCCTTGTAATTCTCCTCTGAACCCTTTCTATGGTTTCCACATCTTTCCTATAGTGAACTCAGCACAGTACTCCTAGTGGGTCTGACCAGGGTACTATATAGCTGCAACGTTACCTCTTAGCTCCTAAACTCAAACCCACGATTGATGAAGGCCAATGCATCATATGCTTTCTAAACCACAGCTTTTAGTGCAGCTGCGCAGCAGCTTTGAGTGTCCAATCGACCTGGACCCCAAGATCCCTCTGAACCTCCACATTGCCAAGAGTCTTTCCATTAATACTATGTTCTGCCATCATATTTGACCTACCAAAATGAACCACCTCACACTTATCTGGGTTGAACTCCATCTGCCACTTCTCAGCCCATTTTTGCATCCTATCAATGTCCTGCTGTAACCTCTGACAACCCTCCACACTATCCACAACACACCCAACCTTTGTGTCACCAGCAAACTTACTAACCCCTCTCTCCACTTCTTCATCCAGGTCATTTATAAAAATCACAAAAAGTAGGTGTCCCAGAACAGATCCCTGAGGCACCAACTGGTCACTGACCTCCATACAGAATATGACCCATCTACAACCACTCTTTGCCTTCTGTGGGCAAGCCAGTTCTGAATCGACAAAGCAATGTCCCCTTGGATCCCATGCCTCCTTACTTTCTCAATAAGCCTTGCATGGGGTACCTTATCAGATGCCTTGTTCAAATCCATGTACTGCTGCACCTTCCTCAATGTGTTTAGTCACACCCTCAAAAAATTCAATCAGGCTCATAAGGCAGGACCTGCCCTTGACAAAGCCATGCTGACTATACCTAATCATATTATACCTCTCCAAATGTTCATAAATCCTGCTTCTCAGGATCTTTTCCATCAAGTTACCAACTTCTGAAGTAAGACTCACTGGTCTATAATTTCCTGGGCTATCTCTACTCCCTTTCTTGAATAAGGGAACAACATCCACAACACGCCAATCCTCCAGTACCTCTCCCATCCCCATTGATGATGCAAAGATCATCGCCAGAGACTCAGCAATTTCCTCCCTCACCTCCCACTGTATTCTGGGTTACATCTCTTCTGGTCCCAGGATTTATCCAACTTGATGCTTTCCAAAGGCTCCTGCACATCCACTTTCTTAATATCTACATGATCAAGCTTTTCAGTCCACTGTAAGTCATCCCTGCAATCACCAAGTTCCTTTTCTGTAGTGAATACTGAAGCAAAGCACTCATTAAGTACCTCTGCTATCTCCTCGGGTTCCATACACACTTTTCCACAGTCACACTTGATTGGTCCTATTCTCTCATGTCTTATCCTCTTGCTCTTAACATACTTGTAGAATGCCTTGGGGTTTTCCTTAATCCTGTCTGCCAAGGCCTTCTAATGGCCCCTTCTGGCTCTCCTAATTTCTTTCTTGAGCTCCTTTATGCTAGCCTTATAATCTTCTAGCCCTTTATCATTACCTAGCTTTTTGAACCTTTCGTAAGCTCTTCTTTTCTTCTTGACTAGATTTACAATAGCCTTTGTACACCACGGTTCCTGTACCCTACCATCCTTTCCCAGTCTCATTGGAACGTACCTATGCAGAACCCCACACAAATACCCCTTGAACACTTGCCACATTTCTTCCGTACAGTTCCCTGAGAACATCTATTTCCAATTCATGCTTCAAAGTTCCTGCCTGATAGCCTCATATTTCTACTTACTCCAATTAAATGCTTCCATAATTTGTCTGTTCCTATCCCTCTCCAATGCTATGGTAAAGGAGATAGAGTTGTAATCACTATCTCCAAAATGTTCTCCCACTGAGAGATCTGACACCTGACTAGGTTCATTTTCAATATCAGATCAAGTACAGCCTCTCCTCTTGTCGACTTATTTGTATATTGTGTCAAGAAACATTCTTGAACATACATAACAAACTCCACCCCATCTAAACCCCTTGCTCTAGGAACATGCCAATCGATATATGGGAAATTAAAATCTCTCACCACGAGAACCCTGTTATTTTTACACCTTTCCAAAATCTGTCTCCCTATCTGCTCCTCAATGTCCCTGTTAATATTGGATGGTCTATAAAAAAACTTCCAGTAGAGTTATTGACCCCTTCCTCTTCCTATCCTCCACCCACAGAGACACCTTAGACAATCCCTCCATGTCTTCCTCCTTTTCTATGGCCGTGACACTATCTCTGATCAACAGTGCTACACCCCCACCTCTTTTGCCTCCTTCCCTGCCCTTTGTGAAACATCTAAAGCCTGGCACTTGATGTAACTATTCCTGCCCCTGAGAGGCTCTGTAATGGCCACAACATCATAGCTCCAAGTTCTGAGCCACACTCTAAGCTTATCTGCTTTGTTCATAATAGTCCTTGCATTAAGATAGACACATCTCAAACTATCAGTCTGGGCACATTCCTTCTCGATCACTTGCCTATTCTCCCTCTCACACTGTCTCCAAGCTTTCTCTATTTGTGAGCCAACCGCCTCTTCCCCAGTCACTTCAGTTTGGTTCCCAACCCAAAGCAATCCTAGTTTAAACTCTCCCCAGTAACCTTAGCAAACCTCCCTGCCAGGATATTGGTCCCCCGGGATTCAAGTGCAACCTATCCTTTTCTTAATCTAATCCTAATCGTATGCCAAGTTCCATCTACCTGCATCCAGACCATACACCACAAAACTATTCATTTAGAAGTCAGGAGGCACAGCATCCAGGAAAACCTGGTTATGTTCCTTCTGAGTTGGCTTGGCCCTCCGTACATTCACCCTTCTATAGTGTTACTGTATTTACTGTCATTTTATATACACTTACTATCTTGTATGTTCTGTGTGTGATTGTTGGTGCTGTGTTTTTCACCTTGGTCCTGGAGTAACACTGTCTTGTTTAACTGTATTCATGGGTATTCATGTATGGTTGAATGACAATTCAACTTGAATTGAATTGGATCTCTACTACTCATTATTTTGTATACCTCTTACAAGTGTCTGCTCATTCTTCTACGCTCCAGTGAAAAAACTTCAGTCTATTCAACCTTTCCCTATAGCTCAGGTCTTCAAGTCCAAGCAATATCCTGTAAATTTTCTGTGCACTCTTTCAATCTTCTTTACATCCTTCCAGCAGATAGGTGGTCAAAACTGCATACAATATTTAAATTAAAGCCTCAGTAAAGTCTTATACTACTTTCGAGCAGATGGGGCTCATCAGCCATGGTTGGCAGCTCAGAGAAGAAAAACTCTGATATCAAACCTCTGCTGCCTTGCAGCTATACCCACTTACGGGCAAGGATTTGGGAGTAAACCAAGAGGGAAAATTACAGAGCTGGATTCCCTAAGGCAGTCTTATGTTGAGCTCAATGTTGACTGGCAAATCTAGTGATATAGTTGGTACCAAACTGTATTGGTCTCTGCCGTTCCTTTGGGTTCATCAGATGTGTGGAGAGGAGGAACTTGCTACAATGAAAACAGCTTGCTCTCCATATCGTACTGCCCAAGCTTGTGTATCTAGACAGCTAGGTCACAATATCTATGGTTGAACTTGACTGATGGAAGCCTCACAATACAACTTCAACAAGATATCCCAACTCCTGTACTCAACACTTTGAATTATGAAGGCCAATATGCCAAAAGATCTCTTTATGAAATTAATCTGTGACAACACTTTCAAAGAATTATGGACCTGTATTCACGGATTCTTTTGTTTACCATAACATTCACTGTGCTAGGTTCTGTCCTGTTCGTTCTCTCAAACTGCAACACCTCACACTTCTCTACATTAAATTCCATCTGTCACATTCTATCTCATATTTCTAGCTGGTCCAGATCCCACTCAGACTTTGATAACCTTCTTCACTGTTCACCCTGCTCCCCAGTTTTGGTCTCATCCACAAGTTTGCTGATTCAGTTTAACACACCATTGTCTAAATCATTAATATAGATGACAAATAACAATGGACCTAGCATCAAACCCTGTGGTACACTTTTAGTCACAGCCTTCATTGAGGCAACTGTCTGCTACCCTCTGGCTTCTCTCACAAAGTCAATGCTGAATCCAATTGATTACTTCATCCTGAATGCCAAGCGACAGATTCTTCTGGGAAAGCCTCCCATTGTCAAAGGCCTTGCTAAAGTCCATGTAGCTAATGTCTTTCCTTCATCAACATTTTTGCAGAATAAACCTGTCGATGTTGAACATTAACGTTTTGTAAGACAATTGACAAGGTTACATAGGTGCAGTTATTTGTTGGTTTTGATGGACAACCAGACTGGGGGTGATTCTAGAATGATAATGACAACATCAATCAGGTTAAATAGTCCTCACACAAGTTAAAAAAAATCTCCAAGTCATGTTGGGGATCTGATAAAGATCATCAGTGCGTACGCTCTGAGAAAATTCAGGAATTTGGTCAAACACTGTAACAAGTTCCAAGCAAAGCCAGTTTATTGAAAAGCAGATGCAATATATCCATATATTTTGGATTATTTTAAACAAAATACAATGAAGTTTCATCTAAGACAAGGGGGTGACCCTTGGGTTACATCGTTGTGATAAAAGACATCATTCAAGACCAGTTCCATTGTCATAAGCTAATCTTAGATCAAAACTTTGACTGAACTGTCCAGTTGGTAAGGGCACTGGAAGAGGCCATTTCTCATAAGGAGTTTATTTCAGGTATTTGCCAAGATCTTGGATTGCAAGTTTATAACTCCCTGAAAATTGCAACACTGGTGGATAAGGTAGTGAAGAAAGCTTTTGCCATTCTTGCCTACATTGGCCAAGGCATTGAGTATAAAATATTTGACATTACATTACAGCTGAATAAAACATTTTTCAGCCTGCACAGAGTATTGTTTAAAATACTGGTTGCCACAGCGCAGAGAAGACATGGTAGAGCTAGAAAGAGTACAGAAGATATTCAGCAGGACAATACCTGAATGATGGCCTGTTGTTTCAGGACAGATTAGATAAACTTCTTACTCTCACTGGAACATAGGGGACTGAGGTGACATTAAGAGATTTATAAATTTATTATAGGCATATGTAGGGTAGACAAACTTTATGTGGATGTGCCTAAAACTGGATGGGATAAATTTAAAGAAAGAAGGAGAATTTTTAAGGAGTTCTAAGTGCGCTGTTTATCTGAAATGAACAGTTAGAGGAAATAGAGAAGCAAGGACAGATATAAAAACTGGATGGGAAATTGGACTGAAAACAAGTTGAGGGGTTTTGGACAATTGCAAGGAAACTGGGATTAGCATAAATTTGTATCACAAAGGGCCTCTTTCTGTGCTGTATGACTCTATCAACAATCAGTAAGCATGGATAGACAGGGCTTTGCACAGCCAATTCCTAAAATAAAACCCAGAAGCTAATTGAACAGAAAAGCAGTCTATGCAAATACACCTTGCTTCTAAACTTTGTTTAAAATGCTGAAGGGAATTAAACCTAAACCTGCATAATACAGAGGAGATCTTTTGTGTTTGGGAAGCATTTGATCAGAGGCTTCATTGCTTTATATATTGAGTAGTAAGTGAATTTCAAACAACTACATGCAACACTCTATTGATTTACCAGAGGGCAATTTGTAACCTAAACACCAATTAACTGTGTGCTATTTTGTTACTACCTGTAAAAAGAGATGACAACCTTGCACCACATTCCAGGAATTTGTCTGTATTTGAAACACTGAACAGTAAAGGATTCACCCTGTCATAGGACACAAGCTGTACTTATCAAATGGCTGGCATGGTAGAAAAGAAGGTAAGAAGATGGCTTGTGTAAATATTTCATGTTTTTTTATGGACACAATCTCTGGGAGAAATGCATTTTAGAACTGATAATCAGAAAAAAACCCACAGAGACTGCTGCACATGAAGAAGACAGCTTCTAATAAATTTAGGGGAGGTCATTATTCCCAATAGGAATACATGAGATGGACAGGGAGAAACAGCAATGGAGACAGAAACATCTGAGTTGTTTAACAAACCCGTACATGGTGGAGTGTAGATGTAATGATGGTTTTGATTGGTGAATGAGTGGCCTCTCTTGTCCTGAATCATTGGAGATAGTACAGTGCTCAGTACAGTGCTATAGTAGAGCTCAGTAACAGCTTCTCCAGCCCAGGTTCCAGAGAAAACTATCCATTTGTCCAAATTCTTACAACTCATACCCACTAATCCATGCATCATCCTTTCCACATCCTTTAAACCCTTCTCATACTGGGGCAGCCAAAATTGAATGCAATTCTCCAAGTGTGCCCTAACCAAAGCTTTATAATGCTTCAACAAAACATGAACTCAATGCCTCAACTAATCAATGCAAGCCAACCATATGCCTTCTTTGAACTCAGTGCCTCGACTAATAAAGGCAAGCATGCCATATGCCTTCTTTACCACCTTGTCAACTTGTGTGGCTTCTTTCAGGAAACAATGGACTTGGACCCAAGACATCTTTGTACGAAACTCTTCAGGAGTCTGCCATTAACTTTATATTTTCCCCTAAGACTTGATCTCCCAAAGTGCCACAATTGGCACTTGGCCTGATAAAACTGAATCTGCCACTTCTCTGCCCATATTTCATTGTTCTTTATTCCATTGTATCCTCTAATTACCTTATAGACTATCTGTAGCTCCATCAACTTTTGTGTTGCCTGCGAACTTACACATGAGCTCATCTGCCATTTTACTGAAAGGGTAATCCCTCCTTACGAAAAGCTTGTCAAGACACATTCAACAAATTGCAATGACCTTTAAGAAGCATTGAAAGAATGGAGTGTGCAAGGGAGAGGATCATTAGACAAAATCATTCATGTCTTCCTCTGTCAGTTCTTTCACAGTATTCTCAATTTCTTTCATTTCTTCTGATGTGGCAGGAGGTAGCAAGGGCATCACACTGTTCTGGATTCTGTCTATTCTTGATTGCACACGCTTTTCATACTGTGCTTTGTTCCTCTTTACAAGATCTTCAATGGCTTTTCCTGCTTCCATACAGTCTGATCCAAATTTCTTACGCTCGATCATAAATTTATCGTGATCCCGATTTGGGTCGAGGCCCATTAATTTCCCCAAGCTGTTGACCCGGTCCATCAGATGTTGGGTGGAGACCTGCACGTATGTTTCAGCGATCATGTGAACAAGGCTTGAAATATTAGTAGCTTGAGAGATCTGTGTGTACATCAGGTCCTGGATTAGCTTGTTCTGTGAATAGCCGGAGGAAATCTTTTCACTGTACTGTACGAATTTGTGAAGTGATGGGTTCAAGGAGCTTCCAATCAGGTTTGACATCATGGAGAAGAAGAGAACCATCTTACCCCATTGTTCTTTCACACGGCCCAATGCATCCAAACCCTTGAGAAGCATCTCCACAGTTTTATCAAAGTCTATTTCCTGAATCTGACAGTTCTTTAGAGTTTCCAGAGTCTCTTGCAATTCTTTATTATTCTTCTTTATATTCTCAAAGCTTTTATCATACATTTTCTCTGCAGCTCGTAGCTGTGCTGTAGACTGTTCCACTTTGAACCTGGCATTGCGAGTGGCTGTGGATAAAGCACTGGCACCCTCTCCTGGGTCAGCTTGAGACATGTGAGGTGGAGTGGCTGTTATACCCATGATCCCTGCCTTTGCCTTGCAGTGAGAGGTAAACATCACCGTGTCCTGCACCACTTGTCTGATGTTCACAGCTATTTGGGTCATTTCATTTTCATCAGGTGGATTAGATGTTCGCAGCTTTTCCAGGCCCTCACATATTTCAATTCCTGTTTCACAGATCTGCAGGGCTTTATCCTTCTCAGGGCAATCCGCTCCATTTCCTGCCGCCTCCTGAAACTTCTCCAGTTTCTGTTTACATTGGCGTAACATTTTATTTCCATCCTTACCTTTCAGTTTTTTCAAGTCAATTTTCTCATTTTGGGTCTGGAAGGGATATAGCATTTTTATAAAAGTCTCTAGGTTCTTTGCTTTATAAATTATATTATTCTCAGTGCTTTTATAGCTGGGTTCATTACTGCTCCCTCGAGAGAACAATTTCTTTATACCTGTCACAGGACTGAATGAAGTAACTTTTCCGACAAGTGATTCTACCACTGCCATTCCCACAGCATTCCAGCCAACTGGTATAGAATCCATGTTGCTTTTGTAATCTTCTCGTGCTTGCTTTATTTGGGCTTCCATTTTTTGGTGTTGCTGTTCCAGCATGGCTTTTGCTTCTCTTGTTGCTTTCTCCTTCATTTCAGTCAGTTCCTTTTTGATTTTTATTTCATGTAATTGTTCCTCATACACTCCTTTCGAGCTTGTACAGGCCTCCAATAGTTCATTGATGAGATGGATGACCGCAGTGAACTTCTCCTCCACAGCTGTGGCCAGCTCCAAGCATTTATCTGCAGTGGATTTGATGCTGTTCAGCGGGATCGGGAGGAAATCTTCAGTGATCTTTGGATCATCTTGCATGAGGAACTTCACAACATCCCTCATGTCATTGGGGACGTTCACAGCGAGAAGCCGGATTTGATCCATGTTCTTGTGGGCTTCCTGAAAGGCCTCCCAGCCCTCATTGCTCACTTGCACTAAAGAGGCACGGAATGATTTGGGGTATTTCATGTATTGGAACCCTTTCTTGGGCACAACCTTGTCAATTGCAAAGTCCTCTCCTGCAGAAATGAATATTATCTCCCCTAAGATGGCAATAGAGAGTGGGCCAGGCATCAGGAACTGTTCCCAGTTACTGTATGGCTGCAACATCAAGGCATTGTCTTCCCTGACATCAGATGCTTTGGTGATACTCCTCATGGCCTTGTTTATAGTAGCAACAGATTTACATTCCTCAGTTGCCATGGTGACTCACTTCTTCTCCTGTAAGGAAAATAGTTGGAGTAAGCACCAGATGTTTGAGTACCCCATGTTACAAGGGTTATTTATGCGGCATCCTGAAATAATACATACTGTAACTCAAAAGCAATCAATTACCCGTGAATCCTCAAATTCACTGGAAGATTTGTGGATCCTCCTGGTCACTCAGGGTCTCACAGAACATTCTTAATAAAACACAAGAATGGAGACAAGTTGAGCAGGATAAGGCCACTCAGCCCCTCACCTGCCAGGCTATTCATTAAAATTCTGGCTAATCTACCCTAAGCCTCATTTCCTATCAGTTCCCCATAACCCTCAATTCCCAAATGTACATAATTACCCACTTCCTCATTCACTATGCCGTCTGATATAGCCTCCACTGCACTCTGGAGGAGGGAATCCTAGAGATCCCTTTGTGAAGACATTGCTATGCTCCTCAGTTTTACGTGACAGTATTAACCTCTGCCTTAAATATACATAAAGACTTGGCCTCCACAGCTGCATGTGGCAATGAATTCCACAGATTCAGCACTCAATGGCTGAGAAAATTTCCCCTCATCTCCATTCTAAAAGGACAGTCCTCTATTCTCTATTCTGCGGCTGTGTCCTTTGGTCTTAGACTCTCCCATCATACCCTCTCCGCATCCACTCTATCAAGGCCTTTCATCAATCAATAGGTTTCCATGAGGTCACCCCTCATTCTTCTGAATTCCAGTGAATACTGGCAACAAGCAATCAAATGCTCTTTGCACGCCAAGCTATTCAACCGCAGAAACATTTCCGTCTGCCTCCTTTGAGCCTTCTCCAGTTTCAGCACATCCTTTCTAAAATAAGCAGTCCAAAACTGTTCATAATAATCCAAGTGAGGGAACATCAGTGCCTTTATAAAGTCTCAAAATTACATGATTGCTCTTACATTCTAGTCCTCATGAAATGAATGCTAACATTGCATTTGCCTTCCTCACCACAGACTCAACTTGCAAATGAACCTTCAGGGAGTCAGGCACAAGGACAACCAAGTCCCTTTGTGCCTCAGATTTTTGTATTTTCTCTCCATTTAGATAATTGTCAACCCTTTCATTTCTTCCACCAAAGTGCATGACTGTACACCTACATAGCAACATAGAAACAGAAATCCTACAGCACAATACTTCAGCCCACAGTGCTGTGCCGAATATGTACTTCCTTTAGAAATTACCGAGGGTTACCCATAGCCCTTTATTTTTCTAAACTCTATGTAACTATCCAAAAGTCTCTTAAAAAACCCTATTGTATCCGCCTCCATCACCGTTGCCAGCAGCCCATTCCATGCACTCACCTCTCTCTGTGTGAAAAGCTTACCCTTGACATCTCCTCTCTACCTGGTTCCAAGCATCTTAAAAGCTGTGCCCTCTCATGTTAGCCATTTCAGCCCTGGCAGAAAGCCTTTGACTATCCACATGATCAATGCCTCTCATCAACTTACACATCTTCATCAGGTCACCTCTCATCCTCTGTCGCTCCAAGGAGCGAAGGCCAAGTTCACTCAACCTTTTCTCATAAGGCATGCTCCCCAATCCAGGCAAAATCCTTATAAATCTCCTCTTCACCCTTTCTATGGTTTCCACATCCTTCCTGTAGTGTGGTGACCGGAAATGAACACAATACTCCAAGTGGGGTCTGACCAGAGTCCTATATAGCTGTAATGTTACCTCTCGGCTCTTAAACTCAATCCCATGGTTGATGAAGGCCAATGCACCGTATGTCTTCTTAACCACAGAGTCAACCTGAGCAGCAGCTTCGAGTGTCCTATGGACTTGGACCCCAAGATCCCTCTGATCCTCCACACTGCTAAGAGTCTTACCATAAACACTATATTCTGCCATCATATGTTACCTACCAAAATGAACCACCTCACACTTATCTGGGTTGAACTCCATCTGCTACTTCTCAGCCCAGTTTTGCATCCTATTGATGTCACGCTGTAACCTCTGATGGTCCTCCATACTATCCACAGCAAAGTATTAATTAACACTTTGCTTCAGTATTCACTACGGAAAAGGTTCTTGGCGATTGTAGCAATGACTTACAGTGGATTGAAAAGATTGAGCATATTGACATTATGTCACAACCACGGATTCGGCAGTGTAGCAGATTCGGCAATTGAGCTCGTGCATATGCACATGCCAGCTAATTATTATTTTATTATGATAGTATTTAACTCCATTCATTACATTGTAGTGTTTGTTGAGACTTGAACCTAGGACACAGCAACACCTCGCTGCCTCAAATATTGGACTATTGAGTCAACTGAATCTGAAGGCTAGCGGTATTCGTTAAATTCTTACTTGTTCTTTTGAGCCGCAGTGTAGGCTTCGTTTTCCTTTTGAGAATTTTAGTTAATGGTCCTGTTTGGCCTAGCATTTATTGTTTTATTTTCCCTTTAACACTGTTCACATTAAAGTCTTGATCTATTGACCTGCTTCAGTGTCTCTCACTCCATACTTGGGCCATGTCTGCCCCAGTGACACATTAAGAAAGAAGATGTGCTGGATCTTTTGGAAAGCATCAAGTTGGATTAGTCTCCGGGATCGAATGAAATGTACCCCTCACTTCCTCATCCAGGTCTTTATAAAAATCATAAAGAGAGGGGGTCCCAGAATAGATCCCTGAGGCACACCACTGGACACCGATCTCCATGCAGAATATGACCCGTCTACAACCACTCTTTACCTTGTGTGGGCAAGCCAATTCTGGATCCACAAAGCAAGGTCCCTTTGGATCCCATGCCTCCTTACTTTCTCAATAAGCCTTGCATGGTGTACCTTTTCAAATGCCTTACTGAAATCCATATACACTACAACTATTGCTCTACCTTCATCAATGTGTTTAGTTACATCCTCATAAAATTCAATCAGGCTTGTAAGGCATGAGCTGCCTTTGACAAATCCATGCTGACTATTCCTAATCATATCATGCCTCTCCAAATGTTCATAAATCCTGCCTCTCGGGACTTTCTCCATCAACTTGCCAACCACTGAAGTAAAATTCTCTGGTCTATAATTTCCTAGGCTACCTCTACTTCCTTTCTTGAATAAGTGAACAACATCTGCAACCCCCCAATCCTCCAGAACCTCTCCCATCCCTATTAATGATGATGCAAAGATCATTGCCAGAGGCTCAACAATCTCCTTCCAGAACCATTCCAGTATCTAGTGGTTCTCAAAAATCATTACCAATCCCTCCACAATCACTTCAGACACCACTTTAAGAACCCTGGCATGTACACCATCTGGTCCAGGTGACTTATTTTTTTTCAGACATTTCATTTTCCTAAGAATCTTCTCTCTAATTATGGTAACTTTAAACATTCCATGATCCCTGACACTTGGAACTTCACCAAGCTGCTTGTGTCTTCCACAGTGAAGAATGATGCAAAATGCATGGCCTGTCAGCGGCATCAACACAGCTTTACCAAGAGGGATTTCTCACAGGTCAGCAGTGGTTATTCAAAAAGGGAGCTTCGAGAGCTTTTGTCCATTGTACGTGGCCTATCAGTGGCTATAACCTGAGCACCAATTGTGAAGTGGATATCAGGGAAGGTTCATGCATAAAAAGGAGACACTGCCCAGCAGAGTTGTCATCAAAGGAGCGGTCATCAATGGTGTGCTCTGAGGCAGAGTGGTAGGGCTTTAGCTCATTCAGGCTTTGGTAAGGTAAGTGGGTAAGTGGACTTCGTTTTTTTTCCTTTCCTTTTTTTTTAGAGGAATTAAAAAGGATGTCTGTAGAGTTAGTATTTTGCTCTGTGTGTCAGATGTGGGAATCCTGGGAATCTTCCAATCTCCCAGATGGCCACATCTGCACCAGGTGCACCGAGATGCAGCTCCAGAGAGACCATGTTAGGTATCTGGAGTTGCGGCTCGTTGACCCACAGCTTATTAGAGAAAGTGAGCAGGAGATAGATAGGAGATACTCTGTCACTCCAAGGAGAAAAGGCTGAGTTCACTCAACCTATTTCCATAAGGCATGCTTCCCAATCCAGGCAACATCCTTGTGAATCTCCCCTGCACTGTTTCTATGGTTTCCACATCCTCCCAGTAGTGAGGTGACCAGAATTGAGCACAGTACTCCCAAGTGGGGTCTGACCAGGGTTCTATATAGCTGCAACATTACCTCTCGGTTCTTAAGCTCAGTCTCACGATTGATGAAGATCAATGCACCATATGTCTTCTTAACCACAGAGTCAACCTGCTCAGCTTCTTTGAACTTCCTGTGGACTCAGACCCCAAGATCCCTCTGATCCTCCACACTGCCAAGAGTCTTACCATTAATACTATATTCTGCCATCATATTTAACCTACCAAAATGAACCACCTCACACTTAGCCAGGTTGTACTCCATCTGCCACGCCTTAACCCAGTTTTGTATCCTATCAATGTCCCATTGTAACCTCTGACAGCCCTCCACACTATCCACAACACCCTCAACCTTTGTATCTTCAGCAAATTTACTAACCCAACCCTCCACTTCCTCATGCACATCATTTATAAAAATCATGAAGAGTAGGGCTCCCAAAACAGATCCCTAAGGCACACCACTGGTCACCAACCTACATGCAGAATATGACCCATTTACTTTGCCTTCTGTAGGTAAGCTATTTCTGAATCCACAAAGCAATGTCCCTTTGGATCTCATGCCTCCTTACTTTCTCAATAAACCTTGCATGGGGTACCTTATCAAATGCCTTGTTCAAATCCATGTACTGCTGCACCTTCATCAATGTGTTTAGTCACACCCTCAAAAAACTCAATCAGGCTCATAAGGCACGACATGCCTTTGACAAAGCCATGCTGACTCTTCCTAATCATATTATGCCTCTCCAAATGTTCATAAATCCTGCCTCTCAGGATCTCCTTCATCAATTTATCAACCACAGAAGTAAGACTCTCTGGTCTATAATTTCCTGGGCTGTCTCTACTCCCTTTCTTGAATAAAGGAACAACATCCACAACCCTCCAATCCTGTGAAACCTCTCCTGTCCCCATTGATGATGCAAAGATCATTGCTAGAGGCTCAGCAATCTCCTCCCTCACCTCTCACAGTAACCTGGGGTACATCCTGTCTGGTCCCCGTGACTTATCCAACTTGATGCTTTCCAAAAGTTCCAGCACATCCTCTTTCTTAATATCTACATGCTCAAGCTTTTTAGTCTACTGTAAGTCAACCCTACAATCACCAAGATCCTTTTCCATAGTGAACACTGAAGCATAGTATTCATTAAGTACCTCTGCTATCTCCTCCGGTTCCATACACACTTACCCACTGTCACACTTGATTGGTCCTATCTCTCATGGCTTACCTTCTTGCTCTTCACATACTTGTAGAATGCCTTGGGATTTTGCTTACTCCTGTCTGCCAAGGCCTTCTCACGGCTCCTTTTGGCTCTCCTAATTTCATTCTTATTCCCTTCCTGCTAGCCTTATCATCTTTTAGATCTCTATAATCACCTGGTGTTTTGAATCTTTCATAAGCTTTTCTTTTCTTCTTGACTAGATTTACAACAGCCTTTGTACACCATGGTTCCAGTACCCTACCATCCTTTCCCTGTCTCATTGGAACACACCTATGCAGAACTCCATGCAAATATCCCCTGAACATTTGCCACATTTTTTCCGTACATTTCTCTGAGAACATCTGTTTCCAATTTATGCTTCCAAGTTCTGCCTTATAGCATCATATTTCCCCTTGCTCCAATTAAATGCTTTCCTAGCTTGTTTGTTTCTATCCCTCTCCAATGCTATTGTAAAGGAGATAGAATTTGTTATCACTATCTCCAAAACAGATCTCTACAAAGTGATCTAAATTAATTACAAATATAAAATACAATGTAATTGATTGCATAAGGATTCAAACTCTTCAAGTCAGTATTTACTAGACGCACCTTCATCAGCAATTACAGCCTGAGTCCATGTGGATAGGTCTCTATCAGCTTTGCAGCTCTGAATTCTGCAATTTTCCCCATACTTCTTTATAAAGCTTCTCAAGCTCTGTCAGATTATGTGGGGATCATGAGTGAATAACCCTTTTCATGTCAAGCCACAAATTCTCAATTAGATTGAGGTCTGGACTCTGACTTGGCCATTCCAGGACATTAATTTTGATGATTTTAAGCCATTCCTATTGGCTTTATACTTGGTGTCACTACCTTCTGAGAAAAAAAATCTTCTCCTAAATCACAGTCCTCTTGCAGATTGTATTAGGATTTCCTTCAGGATTTCCTTGTATTTTGGTACATTCCTTTTACCCTGTACCTTCACAAGCCTTCCAGGGCCTGCTGCAGTGAAGCATCTCCACAGCGTGATGTTGTCAGCCCCAGGATTCACGATAGAGATGGTGTGTTTTTGATGATGTGCATGGCATTTAGTCTGATGGCCAAAAAGCTCAATTTTGGTTTCATCAGACCATAAAACCTTCTTCCAGCTAACTTCAGAGTCTTCCACATGTTTTCTGGCAAACTCTAGCTGAGATTTCATATGAGGTTTTTTTTCCAACAGAGGCTTTCTCTTTGCTACTCTCCCATAAAGCTGCGACTGGTGAAGCACCTGGGCAACAGTTGTTGTTTGGGCAGTTTCTCCCATCTTAGCTACTGCAGCTTGTAACTCCTCCAGAGTTGTCATGAGTTTTTTGGTGGCCTCCTTCACTAGTCTCCTTCTTGCCTGGTCACTCAGTTTTTGAGGATGACCTGCTCTAGGTAGATTTACAGCTGTGCCATATTCTTTCCTTCCTTGATGATTGACTTAACTGTACTCTAAGGGATATTTAGTAACTTGAAGTCCATGTCCTGACTTGTGCTTTTCAAAAACCTTTACATGGAGTTGCTTGAAGTGTTCTTTTGTCTGCATGGTGTTGTTTTTGCCAGGATAATGATTCACCAGCAGTTGGACCTTCCAGGTACAGCTATATTTTTACTACAATCAATTGAAACATCTTGATGGTACACTGTTCTCCAGAAACAGATCTCCATTTAACTAATTATGTGACTTCTAAAACAAATTGGTTTTGTTTTTTTGATTTGATGTGTCATACTAAAGGGGGTGAATACTTATTTAATCAATTATTTTGTGTTTCATATATGTAATTAACTTAGATCACTCTATAGAAACATAGAAAACCTACAGCACAATACAGGCCCTTCGGCCCACAAAGTTGTGCCGAACCTTAGTAATTACTAGGCTTACCTATAGCCCTCTATCTTACTAAGCTCCATGTACTTATCTAAAAATCTCTTAAAAGATCTTATCGTATCTGCCTCCCCCACCATTGCTGGCAGCCCATTCCATGCACTCTCTGAGTGAAAAACTTACCACTGACATCTCCTCTGTACCTACACCCCAGCACTTTAAACCTGTGCCCTCTTGTAGCAGCCATTTCAGCCCTGGGAAAAAGCCTCTGACTATCCACATAATCAATGCCTCTCATCATCTTATACACATCTATCGGGTCACCTCTCATCCTCCGTCTCTCCAAAAAGAAAAGGCTGAGTTCACTCAACCTATTCTCATAAGGCATGCTCCTGAATCCAGGCAACATTCTTGTAAATCTCCTAGGCACCCTTTCTATGGCTTCCACATCGTTCCTGTAGTAAGCCGACCAAAACTGAGCACAGTACTCCAAGTGCGATCTGACCTGGATCCTATATAGCTGCAACATTACCTCTCGGCTCCTAAACTCAATTCCATGATTGATAAAGGCCAATACACCGTACACCTTCTTAACCGCAGAGTCAACCTACGCAGCTGCTTTGAGTGTCCTATGGGCTCGGACCCCAAGATCCCTCTGATCCTCCACACTGTCAAGAGTCTTACATTGTAGAGATGTTTTCACTTTGACATGAAAGAGTCTTTTTCCTTTGATCAGTGTCAAAAAAGCCAAATTAATCCATTGTGATTCAATGTTGTAAAACAATAAAACATGAAAACTTCCAAAGGGGAGGAGTGAATTCATTTTTATAGGCACTCGACGTCCCAAAGATGAAGAAGTATTCTAAAGCCAAGATGCCACAACCACGGCTAACAAGGGAAGTCAAAGCCCACATAAAAACCAGAGAGAGTAATAGAGTAAAAATTAGTGGGAAGTTAGAGGATTTGAAAGCTTTTAAATACAAACAAAAGGCAACTAAATAACGTCATTAAGAAGGTAAAGATTGAATACTAAAGTAACTTGACCAATAATATTAAAGGGTACACCAAAAGTTTCTTCAGACAAATAAAGTGTAAAAGAGAGGTGACAGTGCATATCAGATTGCTGAAAAATGATGCTAGGAAGTAGTAATGTGGGACAAGGAAATGATGGACAAAGTGAATAAGTACTTTGCATCAATCTTCACTGTGTAGGACACAAGCAGTATGGTTTAAATTCCAGGTGTCAGATTAATTATGTGTGTGAAGTTAACAAGGGAGAAGGTTCTTACAGAGGTGACTGAAGAGTTATGGAGGCATTAGTAATTATCTTTTGAGAATTACTAGGTTCTGGAATAGATCCAGCCGACTGGAAAGTTGTAAATATCACTCCACTCTTCAAGAAAGGAGAGAGGTAGAAGAGAGGAAACTATGGGCTAGTTGGTCTGACCTCAGTGGTTGGGAAGATCTCGGAGTCAATTATTAAGGATGTGGTTTCAGGGTACTTGGAGGCAGATAATAAAATAGGCTGTGGTCAGCATGGTTTCCTCAAGGGAAAATCTTGCCTGACAATTCTGCTGGAATTCTTTGAAGAAATAACAGGCAGGATAGAGAAAAGAGAATCTGTTGATGTTTTACATTGTTGTACTTGGATTTTCAGAAAGCATTTGACAAAGTGTCATACATGAGGCTGCTTAACAAGCTATGAGCCCTTGGTATTACAGCAAAGCTTCTAGTATGGATAAAGTGGTGGCTTATTGGCAGGACGCAAAGAGTGGGAATAAAGGGAGTCTCTGCTGGTTGGCTGCTGGTGACTAATGGTGTTCCACAGAAGTTTGTGTTGTGACTGATTATTTTTACATTATACATTATATACTTTTTACATTATATGTCAATGATTCAGCTGATGGAATTGATGGCTTTGTTGAAAATTTTGCTGATGATATAAAGATAGATGGAGGTGCAGGTAGTTTTGAGAAATTAGAGTGTCTACAGAAGTGCTTAGACATATTAGGAGAATGGGCACAGAAGTGGTAGATGGAGTACAGTGTCAGGAAGTGTTTGGACATGCATCTTGATAAAAGAAAAGAAAAGATTGATAATTCTCTAAATGGAGAGAAAATACCAGATTCTGAGGCACTATGGGATTTGGGAGCCCTTGTACAGGATTCCCCAAAGGTTAATTTGCAGGTTGATTTTGAGGTGTTGGGCCCCGTTTCTTAAAAATGATGTACTGAAACTGGAGAGGGTTCAAAGGAGGTTCACAAAAATTATTCCAAAATTAAACAGCATGTCATAAGAAGAGCTTTTGATGACTCTAGGCCTGTATTCACCACAATTCAGAAGAATGAGTAATGATCTCTTTGGAACCTATCAAATGGTAAAAGACCTTGATAAAGTGAACGTGTAGAAGATGTTTCCTGTGATGGGAGTGTCACAGCCAAATTGTGGGTAACCTAATCAAGTTACTCCAGTGGCCCCACTGCAACCTATTCCCACATTTGGTGAACCGTTTTCCAAAATAATTGTAGATTGTGTAGGCCCATTGCCAAAAAACTAAAACTGGCCATCAATATTTGCTGACCATCATGTGCACAGTGTCTAGGTTTCCAGAGGCAATACCACTTAGGAATATAACGGCTAAAACTGTAATAAAGGCTCTTTATTGTTGTACATTGTTGAATGTACAATGTAATTTTTTTAACAGAGTGGTATTTTAACATTTGCAACACTCCTACTGTATATTAATTTGTAAGGTGCTGTATGATAATACTATGTATTTTGTGTATGTTGTAGATTTTATACATTTGTTTTTGTAATTAATTAATTGTTAAAATTTTGCTCATGACAGACCAAATTTTTTTTTGGAGGGAGGTGTTACATACCCCATGGGTATCTTGTATCTGGTGTAATTGAGCATGATGTAATGTCTTGTGATGGTGGGGTGATGTAATTTCCTGCCAGTGTGAGGTCACGTGATGGCATGTTCTCAGCAGGTATAAAACAGGAAAGCCTGCTGTCACGCAGGAGCTTTGTGTTGAGCCGTTATTTAATTCGTCAGTTACTCTGTTATGCTGTGTATTTGTCTCATGACGCAATTTCATTTTAAAGTGGAGTTTTACTTCCTACTGTAAGGTACAGAATTGCTGTGCTAGCAGTTTTGTTTTATATATCTTTGATTTACTTTTAAAGTCTAAGTATTGGAGAGTGAAGACTTTACTGAAATATGGGAACCTAAAGGGTCGAGTAAAGTTCGGCGGTTTAATACAGGGTTGACCTTATTGAATCTTCGTTCAGGAAATAGTGACCTGCATCTGAGATAACCTCTAACTGTAAGAGTAGAAAGGGTTGTGCAGTGTTCATTTGCTAAGAAAAGGTTAGTTCCTTTAAGCCGTTTTTATTTCCTTTCTCGTGAATCCTTCCGAAAAGGTATATTTCAGCTGGGATCAGCAGTAAAGTCACGTTGTCGAGGAATTCATTACTTCAGGAAAGTCTGTCTTAATTGACTGTATAAGTCACTTGGACTTTTGTAGTTACCATTTTAAGACTGTGTTCACATTTACCACTTTAAGAACTGTTCCAGAGTTGCCGTATAGCAGTTAACTTCCGGTTAAGTTAGTTGTTTGTTTACTTTTCATTTTTTGTTGAGCAGATTTTAATAAATTGCTTATTTGTTTGTAAAACTTGACTTAATTCTATATTCATTGTTGTCGGACATGTATTGTAACAGTATACTTAAGGCAGTGCTTGATTGATTCTTAATTGGTTAGGGCATGAAGGAATACAGCGTGAAGGCGGGGGATTGTGGGTGAGAGAAAATGGATCAGCCATGATGAAATGGCGCAGCAGACTCAATTAGCCAAATGGACTAGTTCTGCTCTTTGATCTTATGGTCTAACTTACTCGACCTTTCCCTGTAATTCAGATCCTCAAGTCTTGGCAACAATCGCGTAAATTTTCTCTGCATTTTTTCACTTATTATCTTTCCTGTAGGTAGTTGTCCAGATTGCACACAATACTCCAGATTAGGATTCACCAACATTTCATTGAGCATCAATGTAACCCTGTACTCAGCACTGTGACTGATGTAGAGACAATGTGGAATGGGCCCTTCCAGCACAGCCAACAACACCTGATTTAACCCTTGCCCGATTATGGAACAATTAACAATGACACATTAACTTACTAAGTGGAATCTCTTTGGAGTGTGGGAGAAATCTTTGCCACCTGGTGAAATCCATGTATCCATTGAGGACCCCTGGACTGAACTCTGATCTACGATGTAGTTCTAATCACGTTGTGCTAACCACAACTTTACCATGAAAGTCAATGTACTGAAAGCTCTTTATATGTTTTCAAGAAAACCATCTATTATTTATTTATATAGAGGTACACATGGAAAAGAACCCTCTGGCACACTGAGCCATGCCATCCAGCAACACACCTATTTATTCCTGGCCTCATCATAGAACAGTTTACAATGACTAATTAACTGGTCCAGTTGGACTATGGGAGGAAACTGGAGCACTGAGAGGAAACCCATGTGTACATGGGAGAGGAGATACAGACTTGATTGGAGGTCATTGGAACAACTCCGAACTCCAACGTCCCGTGTTGTCATAGACCTGTGCTAACTGCTACACTACCATGGTCCCCAATCTGACATACAAGTGACATTGAACGATTTAGTTACAGTTTTCCAGGATCCCTTTGTCCCATTGCACTCCTCAGTGCCCTGCCATTCGACATGTAAGTTAGAATACCAGAAGCAATGTCTCCTGCAGGTTCCCTTGAAGTCACAAACCAGCTGAAGAAGAAAATCAGTGGCTCATGGAGCATCTGTGGAAGGAAAAGAATTGATGGACTTGATGCAGCCCTTGAACTGAAAATTCTCTTCAACCTGCAGATGCTGCTGGACCTACTGCGTTTGTCTTGTTCCTTTGTTATTTGTCATGTCATATGACAACGGTGATCATTGTCTTTTCAACAGTGGCTCAGACGTAAGGAATGTGCTTTGGGTCAGAGCCTTATGGAAGTCAAGAGAAAGGAGAAAAGGAGCAGATTTGGACAAGGTTGTACTCTTTGGACTGCACAGGTGCAGAAAATATTGGCGTCAGAGGTTGAACCTCAGCTGCAAATAAGAGGAGGGTATGCTCAATCAGAGTGGCAATTGTTGGAATGTGCCAGTGACAAAGTATTTTTTTCTTTCTTTTTTTGGGCATAGAATTGTCAGGATGGAATGCTTCTTCTGTCAGATGTAGGAATTCACTATACCTGACAGTTTCTCTGATGACTACGTCTGCAGGAAAAGAAAATGACTGACCAGGTCAAGGTGCTGGAGCTGGAGTGGACAGACAGACAGACAGACATACTTTACTTATCCCGAGGGAAATTGGGTACCAGAATAAAACTCTCTCCACCAGCATGTTAGAGAGGGTGCAGCTTCAACGTGTTACCGTGAAAGAAAAAAATACAACAAATAATGTAAGTTAGAAAAGTTAAAAAACTAGTCGGAGCGGTTGTAACAGGCTGCATGCACAGCCAGCGCATGCACACATGTGAGTTGGATGTACTCAGGATCATTCGGGAAGCTGAAGATATTATAGGTGAGACATTTGAAAAGGTGCTCACACCCTGAGTACAGGCTTCGGACAGTAGATGGATGACTGCCAGGAGAGGTAAAGGGATTAAGAAGTCATTTCAGACTTGCCCTGTGGCATTTCCCGTCAGCAACAACTACACTGATTTGGATATGGGGGGGGGGGGGGGGATGTGGTAGTAAGTGACCCATCAGATCCTGGCAGCAGCTGCCACGCTGGTGACCCTGTGTCCAGTTCTGAGCTTGACAGGGAAGGGTAAAGTCAGGCAGTACAGTAGTTAAAGGGGACTTGATAGTTCAGGGGACAGAAAGGAAGATTGAAAACAGACTCCAGGATGGTGTGTTGCCTTCCAGGTGCGAGGGTCCATGATGTAGTGGAGAGGTTGCAAAATGTTTTCAAGGGGGAGGGAGATCGTGGTACATATTGACACCAATAACATGGGCAGAAAAGGGAAAGTGGGCGTATGCAGTGAGTATATACATAGAGCTGGGAAAGAGGCTGAAGAGAATGACTGCCGAGATTGTAATCTCCAGATTACTCCCTGTGCCACGGGCTAGCACAGGTAATGGGGTGATGGCACAGATATAAGAGTGGCTGTGGAGATGGTGCAGGGGACAGGGTTATGAAGTTCGTGGATTGCTGGAATCTTTTCTGGGGAAGAGGTGACTTGTACAAGAGTGTGGGTTGCATATGAACTGGAGGTGAACTAAAATGCTTTCTGATGCTACTCGGGAGAGCTTAAAATAGTTTTGCAGGGTGCTGGGAACCAGAGCCCCAAGTCAGTAAGGGAAATATTGGACTGGAAGGAAGATGTCAGGTAAAGTATTGAAAAGTAAAATTGAAATGACAGGCCTGATGGGTCAGATAGTTTGAAGTGCATTACTGAAACTTGATTGAGAGAGAGACAAGAATGGTTGACTAATGAATCAGGTTTTCAGAGTTTTAAAAAAAGATAGAGGAGGAGGTAAAAGAGAGGGTGGATTTGCACTACTAATCAGGGACAATATCACAGCTGTACTCAGAGGAGACATAATGGAGGGTTCAGACACTGAATCCATTTGGGTGGAACTCGGGAATAGGAAGGGTGCAATCACACAAGTGGGATTGTACTACAGACCCCGAAAAACCACCGGGACATTGATGAACAGGTATGTAATCAGATTAAGGAAATATGTAAAAATAATAAGGTTGTCATCATGGGATATTTCAACTTCCCTAAACTAAACTGGGACATTCTTAGTGTGATGTGTTTAGATGGGGCCAACTTTTTTTAAGTGTATCTAGGAAAGTTTCTTAAATCCATATGTTGGCGATCCGATGAGAGAAGGGGCCATACTGGACCTGGTGTTGGATGATGAGCCTGGCCAGGTGACTGATATATCAGTGGATGAACAGTTAGGGAGCAGTGACCCCAACTCCTTAACTTTCAGGATAGCTATAGATAAGGATAGGTATGGTCTTTGTAGGAGAGTTTTAGATTGGAGTAGGGTAATTTACATTAGATAAGAACTAAGAAACGTTTATTGGGAATGCCCTTTCTCTGACAAATCCATATCAGACGTGTGAAAGATGCTTAAAGATCAATTGCATAGAGACCGGTGAAGGTATGTTCCTGTTAGAAGTAAGGACAGGGATGGAAAGCTTGAGAGAAACTTTGATGTTCAGAGAGGTGCTGAATTTAGTCAAGAAGCAAAGGGAAAGGTATATAAAGTTTCAGAGGTTAGGATCAAACAAAGCACATGAGGAGAATAAAGAAGCCAGAAAACAACTAAAGAAGGGGATTAGGAAAGCCAGGATTATGGGTAACATTGGTAAACTTCGAGCATGCATCAGTATACAGAAGTACGATGTTGTAGCCATTACTATACATAGATCAAGAGTAGGAGGATAACTAGTTAGTGGTTAGGAGCACTCAAGGATAAAGGAAGTCACATTTGCTTAGATTCAGAGAATGTAAATGAGGTACTTAATGAATACTTTGCTTCAGTATTTACTGAGGAAAAGGATATGGAGGACCAGGAGATCAGTGCTAAGTGCATAAATACGTTAGGGAATTTTAAAGGAGGAAGTGTTGTGCTTCCTAAGGAATATTAAGGTGGTTAAGTCCCCTTTGTCTGATGGAATTTTTCTCAGGTTATTGAAGGAGACAAGAGATGAGATTGCTGGGGCCTTAACCAGTAACTTTGTGATCTCTCTAGGCAGTGGTGAGACCCCGGAGGACTAGTGAGTGGCTAATGTTGTACCTCTATTTAATAAGGGGACAAGGGAAAATCCTGGGAAGTACAGACCGGTGGATCTCTTGTCTGCCGTAGGGAAATTGCTGGAGAAAATTCTTACGGATAGGATTTATGAGCATTTGGAAACCCATGGCCTGATTAGGAATCCAACATGGCAGGTTGTGCCTTACCAACCTGATTGAATTTTTGACAAAGTAACAAGAAAGTTTGATGGGAGTAGGGCAGTGGATGTTGTCTACATGGAGCTTGGTAAGGCATGTGCCAAAATGCCTCATGCAAGACTAATCCAGAAGATTAAGATGCGTGGGATCTGTGGCAAATTGGCTGTTTGGATTCAGAACTGGCTTGTACAGCTTGAAGACAGAGATTGGTGGTTGAAGGGACCTATTTGAGCTGGAGGTCTGTAATTAGTGGAGTTCTGCAGGGATCTGTGCAGAAACCTCTGCTGTTTGTGATGTATATAAATGAGTTGGATGAAAATGTAGATGGGTGGTTAAGTAAATTTGCGGATGATACCAAGATCGGTGGAGTTGTGAATAGTGTGGAAGACTGGCAAAGGAAATAGTATGATATAAACCTGGTGCATATTTGAGCTGAGAAATGGTAGAAGGAGTTTAACCCAGATAAATGTGAGACATTGTACGTAGGTAGAGCAAAAGCAGAGGTTCTGAACAGTGTAGCTGAGCAGGGAGATCTTGCAATTAAAGTTTATAGCACCTTAAAAGTAGCTACATAGGTCAACATGGTGGTTAACAAGCTTTATGGAATGCTTGGTTTCATTAGACTTCGAAAGTCAAGAGCACAAACAAGAGAAAATCTGCAGATGCGGGAAATCATAGTAGTCTACACAAAATGCTGGAGGAACTCAGCAGGCCAGGCAACATCCATGGAAAAGAGTAAACAATTGACATTTTGGGCTGAGACCCTTCATCATGAATGGAAAATAGAGATGAAAGGTCAGAGTAGGAAGGTGAGGGGAAGGGAGGTGGAAGTACTAGTAGGCGATAAGTCAAACCAGGAGAGGAAGATGGGTCAAGCATAGTGCTGGGAAGTTGATTGGTGTAACAGACCAGGGGCTGGAGAATCTGACAGGAGAAGACAAAAGGCCATGGAAGAAAGGGAAAGAGGAAGAGCAACAGAGGAAATTGTTGGTCAAGCAAGAAAATAAGGTGAGAGAGGGAAACAGGAATGGGGAACAGTAGAGGAGTTCTGGGTGGGCAATTCCCAGAATCGATGTTCATGCTATCAGGTTTTAGGCTACTCAGATAGAATATAAGGTGTTCCTCCTCCAACCTGAGTGTGGACCCATTGCAGCAGAAGAGGAGGCCATGGAATGACACATCGGAATGCAAATGGGAAACAGAACTGAAACGTGTAGCCACTGCGAGATCACGCCCTTCTGGCAGATGGAGCGTAGGTGCTTGCCGAAGCGGTCTGCCAGTATACAGGATCTAATATATTGGGTCTTACCGATATATAGGAGGCCACACTGAGAGGAGAAGTCAGGAGTCTATATTGCAACCTAATAAAACTCTGGCTCAACCACATCTGGAATATTGTGTACAGTTCTGGTAACTTCATTATAGGAAGGATGTTGAGGCTTTGGAGAGAGTGCGGAAGAGGATGCAGAGGGCAGGAGTGCCTTGCACCTGCTTAAGTAGAGATGTATCTCCACTCCAGTTTGTTAGAAATAGAGCTGAGTAACAGGCCCTTCTAGCCCAGTGAGGCCGTGCTGTCCAATTACACCCATGCGACCATTTCATCTAACCAGTCTGTCTTGGGAACATCTGAGGAAACCAGAACATCCAGAGCAAACCCACATGGTCATGGAGAGAATGCACAACCTTCCTGTGGACAGTGATGGAATTGAAATTGAGCCTGGGTCGTTGGCGCTGTAATAGTGTTGTGCTAACCATTGCACTATTACATCCTCTTAAGTGGGGGTAGAGGAAGAGAGAGGGGGGGAGAGAGGGAGAGTGAGGGAGATTGCTTCCCCAGATTCCAGCATCTGCAGTCTCCAAACAGCCTCATTCACTGATATCCAATAAACTCTGATCCTGTCATCAATGCATATTTCACATCAGTGGTTATTTAGACTGGAGAGTTACAAGAATTGAAAACCAGCAAGACTCACCGATGAAGGTTCGATATTTTGACAGCGTGGTCCAATGTGCCAGCTACTCACTTCGGCCGTCCAATGTGAGATGGTCTATGAACTGGGAGAGAGCAGGAGAATTTTATAGTGAGAAACAGGGAAATGGAAACTGAGAGACGCAGAATGAATCTTCAGTCAGCTGAGCCCTTTCTACCAACAGCTCAGCAGTTGTGGTGAGTAATCTTGAAAGCAGAAGAGGAACTATGCATGTCAACCCTAAATATCCCTGCCAAAATATTTGTCATAACAAGTATTGTATTATCCATTTATTCTCTCTGTTTGACAGTTGATGCATTTGCCTTTCAATTCCAGATGCTAAAAATTGAAATACATTCACGATTTAATTTCTGAAAATGTTTCAGTATTTCTCTCTCCTGTAACAAATGAACTGAAAAGGAGGAAACAGTGAATGACCAAGATCTGTTGCAGTCTTTAATTTTTTTATAATGACTGTTTTGTTTCGCAGATTCTCCTCTCAACCAAACCCTCATCTTGGAGTTGAGATTTGTCACTGGATTTCCCATGGTATTTCTGTCTTTGCAACAGAATTATTAGCAATCCTCTGGGCCTTATGGTGGATAGAAGACTCTCGACTATGCAGGGTTGTCATCTGTTCGGATTCTGCTGCTGCCTTAGAGGCTATAAAAGGGAATAAAACAAAAGCTCATCCTGACATAGTTAGTGAGATTCTGTTAGCTTTGTAGGGAAGATGGGTTGTGAAGTCAGATTTACATGGATACCTGGGCATGCTGGGGTGGAGGGAAATGAAATTGTGGATGGCATTGCAAAGTCTTCCTTACAGAGCGGGCAAGTAGGAACTAGAGTACCCCTAGGCAGAGCAGAATTGAGAAGTAGGATAAAAAAAGGTATAGAGAAGCAATGGCAGGAGGATTGGAAAAATGAATTAAAGGGAAGGCATTTCTTTTCTAGTCACCCACTAGTTAAAACAGTCTTAAATTGTAGAGATATTGTGAAATTAAGAAGACTTAAGTTGAGGCATTGTGGGCTAAACTATCACTTAAAGATAATAGGAGGACATCCTACTGGATTATGTGACTGTGTGGATTATGTGGATTATCCAGACAGTTCAGCACATTTTGCTGAGTTGTAATCCATACAAAAAATTGAAAGAAGCATGTTGTTCAAGAGGCTGTCTGACTTAAATGTATTTTGTTTTTCTATTAGATCTTTGTTTGGCCACCAAGAGAACCACCATCTGATTGAAAAGTTTATTATTCTGTTTCTACGTGCGACTAGTGTACACTAAAGAACTTGAGTTTCTTGAAACTCTGTATCTAATTATACATCCTGCAGAGGGCAGTAATACACCTAGATTCATCTAAACTGCTGGAAGTGGAAGAAGACGAAGAAGTAGAAACCCTCCACTTCAACCACCTCCACCCAATCCCTTCACATCACCTCTCCCCTTCCATCCCTCCCCATCCACCCCTCCACCTCTCCCCTCTACGTATTCCTATCAGCCCCTCCCCACACACCATTTCCTGTCCACCCCTCACACTCCACCCAAGCCCTCCACCCCACCCTCCAACTCTCCCCTTTGATCGCACCTTCTCCCCCTCCCCTTCCACCAATCCCCTCCACTCCTCCACCCCTTCCAACCCTCCTCATCCATCCATTTCCACATCTCCCTTTCCACCCTTCCCATCACTCCCCTTACACCATACCCCTTCTAGTTCCCCTCCATGCCTCCCCTTGACCCCTCCATTTAAACCCTCCCATCCATCCTTCTTCTTCACCCCTCCCATACTATCCTCCCCTTCCATAAATCCATCCACCCCTTTCCATGCCTCTCATTCCACTCATCCCCTTCTCTGCAACAAACTAGTCCTCCCTTTCCACTCCTCCCCATCCATGCCATAACCTCCACCTATCCTCTTACATGCCTACCCTTCCACGCCTTTCTCTCCATCCCTCCCCTACCATTTCCTTCCACCACACCCTATCCACCACTCTACTCTACACCTCCATCTCCACTCCCCTAACCACAATCCCACACCCCCACTCCCCTTCCTCCTAAACCCCCTCTCCTTCCACCTCTCCTCTTCCACTCCTCCCCATCCGCAACTCAGCTTTACCTCTTCCTTTTCTACCCCTCCGCTCCTGCTCCCCTTCTACAATCCCACTCCACCACTCCCCTTCCTCCCAAATCTCCACCCCTCTCCTTCCACCACTCCTCCCCATCCATACCTCACCTACCACCCCTCCCAGCCACCTCTCTTCCCACAACTCTCCATCACTCCTCCGCTTCCACCAGACCTGGTCCACCTCTCCTTTCAACTCTCCCCTTCCACCCCTTCCCCTGCAATGACCCCCACTCGACCTCCAACTTTCTCCCCTCCCTTCCACCTCTCCACCTGATCTCTCCATTTCCACCCCCTCCACTCCTCCCCTCCACCCCTCACCCATTCCCTCCACCCCTCTTCATCCACCTCTTCCCTCCACCGCTCCCCATTCAACATCCCCCAACCCTCCCCACCACCTCTCCCCCTTGCTATCTCAGATCTGGTCCGGTGCAATGAGACAGGTAAAATTTTGATCTTGTAGTTAGCGATCCTCTTGGAAAAAGTGATCACAGCATGATTTGAGTTTCTCTAGCAAATGGAGGGTGCAATAGTTCAATTAAAAACCAATGTTTAATCTGATCAATAAAGAAATGGAAGATAGATTGTCAAAATAAACTAGCACAAAATAGAAAAAATGGATAGTAAAAGTTTTGATAATTATATAAAGCGGAAAAAGGTAGCCAAAGTGAATGTAGGTCCCTTGGAGGACGAGAAGGGGGAATTGATATTGGGTAATGAGGAAATAACTGAAGCTTTGAATGACTATTTTGTGTCAGTCTTCATGGTGGAGGACACATCTAACATGCCAAAAAGAGATGATATGGGTGCAATAGGAGGTGAAGCATTTATACAATAGCTATCATGAAAGTGGTAGTGTTTAGCAAACTTAGGGCCTGAAGATAGATAAGTCCCCTGGTCCTGATGGAATGCATCCCAAGGTACTGAAAGAAATGGCAGAAGTTATAGTAGAGGCTTTAGTGATAACTTACCAAAATCCTTTGTACTCTTGGTAGGTCCTGTCAGATTGAAAGATGGCAAATGCATGCCACTGTTCAAAAAAAAGATGTAGGCAAAAAGCAGGTAAATATAGGCCAGTTAGTTTGGTTGGAAAAATCACCAAGAGTAATGGGAAACTGCTTGAAACTTTCATTAAAGAAGAAATAGCCAGGCATCTGGAAGCAAATGGATCCAGCGAAGGCAGATCCTGTTTGACAATCTTACTGGAGTACTTTGAAGATATAATGAGAGCAGTGGATAGAGGGGAACAGACAGATGTTATTTACTTGGATTTCCAGAAGGCATTTGATAAGGTGCCACATAAAAGACTTATCTATAAGATAAGGATGCATAAAGTTGGGGGTGATGTATTAGCATGGATAGGAAATTGGTTAACCAATAGAAAGCAAAGTGTTGGTATACATGGGTGTTACTCTGGTCGGCAAATCAGTGGTGAGCGGTGTGCCGCAGTGGTCAGTGCTGGGCCCACAACTGTTCACAAAAATGCATTAATGATTTGGAAGAGCGGACTGAGTGGAGAGTATCTATGTTTGTTGATAATTCCAAATTGAAAAGCAAATTGTGCAGAAGATACAGAGAGTCTGCAGAGAAATATAGATAGGTTAAATGAGGGGGCAAGGGTCTGGCAGATGGAATACAATGTTGGTTAGTGCAAGGTCATCCACTTTGGAAGGAAAACTGGAAGAGCAGATTAATAATGAAATGGTAAAAATTTGCAGTATGCTGTTGTGCAGAAGGACTTGGGTATACTTGTGCATGAATCACAAAGGGTTGGTTTGCAGGTGCAGTAGGCTCTTAAGAAGACAAATGGAATGTTGGCTTTTGTCGCGAGGAGGATTGAATTTAGAGCAGGGAGGTTATGCTGCAACTGTACAGGATACTGGTGAGGAAGCACCTGGAGTACTGCGTGCAGTTCTGTTCTCCTTATTTGTGGAAGGATATACTGGCTTTAGAGGCGGTGCAGAGGGGGTTCACCAGGTTGATTCCAGAAATGAAGGGGTTAGACTATGAATAGAGATTGAGTCGCCTGAGAATGTACTTGCTGGAATTCAGGAGAATGAGAGGATATCTTATATAAACATATAAAATTCTGAAAGGGGTAGATCAGATTGAGGCAGGAAACTTGTTTCCACAGGTAGGTGAGACTAGAATCTAGGGTCATGGTCTCAAGATTCAGGGGAGTAGATTTAGGATCCTTGGTTGCTTAGCTCCCTGCTGTGATCTTCCTTCAACTACAACATTGTGATGCCCACAATTCCATTCCTACTAGTTTCAAACTACATTACAAAATCATCTATCTTACTTAGTATACTGCGTACATTCAAATATAACACCTTCAGTCCTGTCTTCACCACCCTTCTTCTGAATTTTCTTGCCATGTTGCCTGAAGTTGAATTCTTTCTTATGGATTTTTAAACTTTCTGTTTCATTCTTTATTCTGGAGATTTTTCAGATATTCCAGTACAAAGGGCTCTAGAATTTACAGAGAATGGTGCAAAAAATAAATTAAAAATAAACCTGTCATGAGCAGTCTGTGGGTGAAAACAGGTTGTGAATGAGAGAGGTCAAAGGAAACTGCCAGAATAAAGAATAAGAGAACATTTAAAAAGGGATCAGAGTTGAACATTAGACAACATGAAGACTGGGAAGACTGTCAACCCTTGAAATGGATGAGCTACAGTAGCAGAAGACCATGAATATACACTCAGTGACTATTTTATTAGATACAAGATGAACCTAACAGAATGGCCAGTGAGTGTAAATGACAAGCTAGCATCTGATTACTTTTTCTTTCATCATAGTGTTTGGATGAAGCAACTTCCTTAAGTTCATTTTCTGGAAGTTGGTGCATTGGGACTTGAAAAAGGTGAACTGGACACTTTCTGAATGAAAAGTCATTCTCTGAGATATTCCATTTCTCTTTTGATCCTCACCATGATTGTAACAACATAGAAACATAGAAACACAGAAAATCTACAGTACATAATAGGCCCTTCGGCCCACAAAACTGTGTGGGACATGTCCCTACCTTAGAACTACCCAGGCTTTACCCATAGCCTTCTGTTTTTCTAAGCTCCACGTAGCCATTAAGGAGTCTCTTGAAAGATCCTATCATTTCCGCCTCCACCACCGGCAGCCCATTCCACGCACTCACCACTCTGTGTAAAAAACTTACCCCTGACATCTCCTCTGTACTTACTTCCAAGCACCTTAAATCTATGCCATCTTGTGTTAGCCACTTCAGCCCTGGGGATAAGTCTCTGACTATCCACACAGTCAATGCCTCTCATTATCTTGAACACTTGTATCAGGTCACCTCTCATTCTCCGTCGCTCCCAGGAGAAAAACGAGTTCACTCAACCTGTTTTCATAAGGCATGCTCTCCAATTCAGGCAACATCCTTGTAAACATGAGGAAATCTGCAGATGCTGGAAATTCAAGCAACACACACAAAATGCTGGTGGAACGCAGCAGGCCAGGCAGCATCTATAAGGAGAAGAAGTCCTGATGAAGGGTCTCGGCCCGAAACGTCGACAGCGCTTCTCCTTATAGATGCTACCTGGCCTGCTGCGTTCCACCAGCATTTTGTGTGTGTAGCTTGAACATCCTTGTAAATCTTCTCTGAACCCTTTCTATGGTTTCCATGTCCTTCCTGTAGTGAGGCAACCAGAATTGAGCACAGTACTCCAAGTGGGGTCTGACCAGGGTCCGATATAGCTGCAATGGGTGCACTATAGAAAGCATCCTGTCAGGATGCATCACTGCTTGGTACAGCAATTGCTCTGCATGTGAACATGAGCGATGGCAGAGAGTTGTGGGCAGAACTCAGCATATCACGGAT
This sequence comes from Hemitrygon akajei, assembly GCF_048418815.1. Classification (NCBI taxonomy): domain Eukaryota; kingdom Metazoa; phylum Chordata; class Chondrichthyes; order Myliobatiformes; family Dasyatidae; genus Hemitrygon; species Hemitrygon akajei. The sequence goes on from NC_133130.1 coordinate 12,151,625, forward strand.
CCAGACTCCCCTCCATGGTCACTGACAGCTTTAACACTATTTTACCAAGGCAGGGAGAAGTGCAAAGGTCTCACCACCCTAGACATTCTCTGTTCTCTCCCCTCCACCACAACCACAACAGGCAAAAGATAGAACACCCTGAAAACACAGTCTATCAGACTCATGGACTGCATCAACCCTGTTGTTATAACAGGATTGAACAATCTCCTAGTATGAAAAGAGGAACATTGAACTCGTGAGGTGCCTCACCATGACCTTGCACCTTGTTATCTGCCTGCACTGGACTTCTCTGTAACACATTGCTGAAAGGAGACTGTGGTAGGAAATGGACTTCTTTTTAGCAAAGAAACCATAGATACTGCTCAGACAGAAACCACATTCTGTCACATGAGCATTCTGCTCTTGTCATATTATTTAGTCAGTGAACGGCATTGACCTGATGTACCTCTGGACCAATCTCGAAAGTCAGCAGCACATGTTGCGTAAGAAACGTAAGGAGCCCAGGCATTGTCTTGGTTGCACCCAAAGTACAATTCATAGGCTTTCTTAATAAGGGGAGTCATAAAATATAGAAAGAACATAGAAAGCCTACAGCACAATACAGGCCCTTCAGCCCACAAAGCTGTGCCAAACATATCCTTACTATAGAAATTACCTAGAGTTACGCATAGCCCTCTATTTTTCTAAGCTCTATGTACCTATCCAGGGGTCTCTTAAAAGACCGTATCATATCCACCTCCACCACCGTCACCGGCAGCCCATTCCACGCACTCACCACTCTCTGCGTAAAAAACTTACCCCTGTCATCTCCTCTGTACCTACTTCCAAGCGCCTTAAAACTGTGCCCTCTCATGCTAGCCATTTCAGCCCTGGGGAGAAGTTTCTGACTATCAACATGATCAATACTTCTATCAGGTCACCTCTCATCCTCCGTTGCTCCAAGTAGAAAAGTCCGAGTTCACTCAACCTATTCCCATTAGGCATGCTCCCCAATCCAGGCAACATCCTTGTAAATCTCCTCTGCACCCTTTCGATAGTTTCTGTAGTGAGGTGACTAGAACTGAGCACAGTACTCCAAGTGGGGTCTGACCAAGGTCCTATATAGCTGCAACATTACCTCTTGGCTAAAACTCAATCCCATGGTTGATGAAGGCCAATGCACCATATGACTTCTTAACCACAGAGTCAGTCTACACAGCAGCTTTGAGTGTCCTGTGCACTCAGACCCCAAGATTCCTCTGATCTTCTACACCGCCAAGAGTCTTACCATTAATACTATATTCTGCCATCATATTTGACCTACCAAATTGAACCACCTAACACTTAGCTGGGTTGATCTCCATCTGCCACTTCTCAGCCCAGTTTTGCATCCTATCAATGTCCCGCTGTACCTTTTAACAGCCCTATACACTATCAACAACACCCCCAACCTTTGTGTCATAAGCAGATTTACCAACACATCCCTCTAATTCCTCATCTAGGTCAATTATAAAAATCACAATGTGTAGGGCTCCCAGAACAAATCCTTGAGGCACATCACTGGTCCCCGACCTCCATGCAGAATATGACCTGTCTTTGCCTTCTGTGGGCAAGCCAGTTCTGGATCCACAAAACAAGGTCCCTCTGGATCCCATGCCTCCTTACTTTCTCAATAATCCTTGCATGGGATACCTTATCAAATGCCTTGCTGAAATCCATATACTCTACCTCAACTGCTCTACCTTCACCAATGTATTTAGTCATAATCTCAAAAAATTCATTGAGGCTTGTAAGACACAACCTGTCTTTGACAAAGCCATGCTGAATGTTCCTAATCATATTATGCCTCTCCAAATGTTCATGAATTTTGCCTCTCAGGATCTTTTCCATCAACATACCAACCACTGAAGTAAAATTTAATTATCTCTAATTTCCTGGGCTATCTTCCTTGAATAAAGGAACAACATCCACAACTCTCCAATCCTCCAGAACCTCTCCCGTCCCCATTGATGATGCAAAGATCATCATCAGAGGTTCAGCAACTCATCTCTTGCTTCCCACAATATCCTGGGGTACATATCGTCTGGTCCCAGTGACCTATCCAACTTGATGCTTTCCAAAAGCTCCAGCATGGAAAGCGGCCAATGAGTGAGTGGGTCAGTGAAGGAGTGGCGATTTGAGGCTTTGACTCGAGAGGTTTCGACGAGAAGAGGCGGAGAACAAGTTTGTTCCCAGTTGGTCTTCACAATGCCTCCTGAGACAGTGATGTGCCTCTCCTGTGAGATGTGGCAGTCTTGGGGGAACTCTCCTCTCCCGCAGAGTCACATCTGCCAGAAGCGCTTGCGGCTGGGCGATCTGGACCGTGTGAGAAATCTGGAGCAGCAGCTGGATGACCTTTGACCCATAAGGGAGAATGAGGCAGACATAGATGAGAGCTACAGGGAGGTAGTCACACCTAGGCTGCCGGAAGCAGGTCGTTGGGTGACAGTCCGAGGGGGGAAAGCGAAGGAGAGTAGACAGGTAGTGCAGAGCACCCCTGTAGCCATTCCCCTGAATAATAAGTTTACCATCCTGGATACTGTTGGTGAGGACGACTGACCAGGTGTGAGCCATGGTGGCAGGGCCTCTGGTACAGAGTCTGACCCTGTGGTGTAGAAAGGTGGGATGAAGAAGAGGAGAGCTGTCGTCATTGGAGACTCTATAGTCAGGGGAGCAGACAGGAGATTTTGTGGACGTGAGAAGGAAACCCGCATGGTTTGTTGCCTCCCGAGTGCCAGGGTCTGGGATGTCTCTGACCGGGTGCATGACACCCTGCTACGAGAGGGAAAGCATCCAGAAGTCATGATACATGTTGGTACCAACGACATAGGCAGGAAGAGGGATGAGGTCCTGAAGTGTGAGTTTTGAGAACTAGGCAGAAGGCTGAAGAACAGGACCTCAAGGGTGGCGTTCTCAGGATTGCTGCCAGTTCTACGTGACAGTGATGGTAAGAACTGGAGGAGCTGGCAGTTGAATGTGTGGCTGAGGAGTTGGTGCAGGGGGCAGGGTTTTAGATTTTTGGATCATTGGGAACTTTTCTGGAGAAGGTGGGACCTGTACAGATTGGATGGGTTGCACCTGAACTCGAGGGGGAGCAATATCCTTGCAGGTAGGTTTGCTAGCATGGTTCGGGAGGGTTTAAACTAATTTGCAAGGGGGATGGAACCTGGAGCGATAGAGCAGTGAAAGAAGTGCATGGAGTAAAGCCAGATCTAACATATAGAGAGGCTTTGAGGAAAGAGAAGCAGAATAAAGGGTGTAAAAGTAGTAAGGTAGAAGGGCTAAAGTGTGTGTACTTCAATGCAAGAAGCATCAGGAACAAAAGTGATGAACTGAGAGCTTGGATACATACATGGAATTATGATGTAGTGGCCATAATGGAGACTTGGTTGGCACCAGGGCAAGAATGGATTCTCAATATTCCTGGATTTCAGTGCTTTAAAAGGGATAGAGAGGGAGGAAAAGGGGAGGAGAGGTGGCATTACTGGTCAGGGCTACTATTACAGCTGCAGAAAGGGTGGCTAATGTAGCAACATCCTCTTTTGAGTCAGTATGGGTGGAAGTCAGGAACAGGAAGGGAGCAGTTACTCTACTGGGGGTATACTACAAGCCCCCTGATAGTGGCAGAGATACCAAGGAGCAGTTTGGGAGGCAGATTTTGGAAAGGTGCAAAAATAACAGGGTTGTTATCATGGGTGACTTTAACTTCCCTAATATTGATTGGCATTTGATTAGTTCCAAGGGTTTAGATGGGGCAGAGTTTGTTAGGTGTGTCCAGGATGGATTCCTGTCACAGTATGTTGACAGGCTGACAAGGGGAAATGCCATACTAGATCTAGTATTAGGTAACGGACCAGGTCAGGTCACAGATCTCTCAGTGGGTGAGTATCTGGGGGAGAGTGATCACTGCTCCCTGCCTTTAGCATTATCATGGAAAAGGATAGAATCAGAGAAGACAGGAAAATTTTTAATTGGGGAAGGGCAAATTATGAGGCTATAAGGCTAGAACTTGCGGGTGTGAATTGAGATGATGTTTTTGCAGGGAAATGTATTATGGACATGTGGTCAATGTTTAAGGATCTCTTGCAGGATGTTAGGGATTAATTTGTCCCGGTGAGGAAGATAAAGAATGGTAGGGTGAAGGAACCATGGGTGACAAGTGAGGTGGAAAATCTAGTGAGGTGGAAGAAGGCAGCATACATGAGGTTTAGGAAGCAAGGATCAGATGGGTCTATTGAGGAATATAGGGTAGCAAGAAAGGAGCTTAAGAAGGAGCTGAGAAGAGCAAGAAGGGGGCATGAGATGGCCTTGGTGAGTAGGGTAAAGGAAAACCCCAAGGCATTCTTCAATTATGTGAAGAACGAAAGGATGATATGAGTGAAGGTAGGACCGATTAGAGATAAAAGTGGGAAGATGTGCCTGGAGGCTGTGGAAGTGTGTGAGGTCCTCAATGAATACTTCTCTTTGGTATTCACCAATGAGAGGGAACTTGATGACGGTGAGGACAATATGAGTGAGGTTGATGTTCTGGAGCATGTTGATATTAAGGGAGAGGAGGTGTTGGAGTTGTTAAAATACATTAGGACAGATAATTCCCCAGGGCCTGATGGAATATTCCCCAGGCTGCTCCACGAGGCGAGGGAAGAGATTTCTGAGCCTCTGGCTAGGATCTTTATGTCTTCATTGTCCACGGGAATGGTACCGGAGGATTGGAGGGAGGCGAATGTTGTCCCCTTGTTCAAAAAAGGTAGTAGGGATAGTCTGGGTAATTATAGACCAGTGAGCCCTACATCTGTGGTGGGAAAGCTGTTGGAAAAGATTCTTCGAGATAGGATCTATGGGCATTTAGAGAATCATGGTCTGATCAAGTACAGTCAGTATGGCTTTGTGAAGGGCAGATCGTGTCTAACAAGCCTGATAGAGTTCTTTGAGGAGGTGACCAGGCATATAGATGAGGGTAGTGCAGTGGATGTGATCTACATGGATTTTAGTAAGGCATTTGACAAGGTTCCATACGGTAGGCTTATTCAGAAAGTCAGTAGGCATGGGATCCAGGGAAGTTTGGCCAGGTGGATTCAGAATTGGCTTGCCTGCAGAAGGCAGAGGGTCATGGTGGAGGGAGTACATTCAGATTGGAGGGATGTGACTAGTGGTGTCCCACAAGGATCTGTTCTGGGACCTCTACTTTTTGTGATTTTTATTAATGACCTGGATGTGGGGGTAGAAGGGTGGGTTGGCAAGTATGCAGATGACACAAAGGTTGGTGGTGTTGTAGACAGTGTAGAAGATTGTCGAAGATTGCAGAGAGACATTGATAGGATGCAGAAGTGGGCTGAGAAGTTGCAGATGGAGTTCAACCCGGAGAAGTGTGAGGTGGTACACTTTGGAAGGACAAACTCTAAGGCAGAGTACAAAGTAAATGGCAGGATACTTGGTAGTGTGGAGGAGCAGAGGGATCTGGGGGTACATGTCCACAATCCCTGAGAGTTGCCTCACAGGTAGATAGGGTAGTTAAGAAAGCTTATAGGGTGTTAGCTTTCATAAGTCGAGGGATAGAGTTTAAGAGACGTGATGTAATGATGCAGCTCTATAAAACTCTCGTTAGGCCACACTTGGAGTACTGTGTCCAGTTCTGGTCGCCTCACTATAGGAAGGATGTGGAAGCATTGGAAAGGGTACAGAGGAGATTTACCAGGATGCTGCCTGGTTTAGAGAGTATGGATTATGATCAGAGATTAAGGGAGCTAGGGCTTTACTCTTTGGAGAGAAGGAGGATGAGAGGAGACATGATAGAGGTGTACAAGATATTAAGAGGAATAGACAGAGTGGACAGCCAGCACCTCTTCCCCAGGGCACCACTGCTCAGTACAAGAGGACATGGTTTTAAGGTAAGGGGAGGGAAATTCAATGGGGATATTAGAGGAAAGTTTTTTACTCAGAGAGTGGTTGGTGTGTGGAATGCACTGCCTGAGTCAGTGGTTGAGGCAGATACACTAGTGAAGTTTAAGAGACGACTAGACAGGTATATGGAAGAATTTAAGGTGAGGGGTTATATAGGAGGCAGGGTTTAAGGGTCGGCACAACATTGTGGGCCGAAAGGCCTGTAATGTGCTGTACTATTCTATGTTCTATATTGTATGTTCTTCTGGCTCTCCTATTTTCAGTTTTCAGCTCCTTCCTGCGAATCTTATAATCTAGATTTTCATATTTCCTAGTTTTTTGAACCTTTCATAAGTTTTTCTTTTCTTCTTAACTAGATTTGCAACAGCCTTTTGTATACCACGGTTCCTGTACCCTACCATCCTTTCCCTGTCTCTTTGGAATGTACCTATGCAGAACATCAAGCATTTCTGCTGTACACTTCCCTGTGAACATCTGCTCCCAACTTATGTTTCCAAGTTCCTGGGGCTGATAGCTTCAAATTTCCATTACTCCATTTAAATGCTTTCCTAACTTGTCTGTTCCAATCCCTTACCAATGCTGTGGTAAAGGAGGTAGAATTGTGATTACTATCTCCAAAATACTCTCCCACTGAGAGATCTGACACCTGACCAGGTTCATTTCCCAATACCAGATCAAATACAGCCTCTCCTCTTGTAGGCTTATTTTGTCAGGATACCTTCCTGAATACACCTAACAAATCCACCCCGTGCACTAGGGGGTGGCAATCAATATTTGGGAAATTAAAATCTCCCACCACAACAACCCTGTTAGTATTACACCTTTCCAGAATCTGTCTTCCTATCTGCTCCTCGTTATTCCTGTTACTATTATGTGGTCTATAAAATCACCCAGTAGAGTTATTGACCCCTTCCTGTTTCTAACTTCCACCCACGGAGACTCATTAGACAATCCCTCCATGACTTCCTCCTTTTCTGCATCCGTGACACTATTTCTGATCAACAGTGCCATGCCCCCACCTCTTTTGCCTCCCTCCCTGTCCTTCCTGAAACATCTAAAGCCTGACACTTGAAGTAACCATGCTTGTCCCTGAGCTATCCAAGACTCTGTAATGGCCACAACGTTATAGCTCCAAGTACTATGATCAAAAAGTACTATGATAGTTAAAAAAAAGGAAATATGACAGAGCTAAGGTGAGTGGGAGGACAGATGATTGGGAAATTTTTAAGGAACAACAGAACTTAACTAAAAAGACATTACGGGGAGAAAATATGAGGTATGAACGCAAGCTAGCCAGGAATATAAAGGAAGATAGCAAAAGCTTTTTTAGGTATGTGAAGAGAAAGAAGATAGTTAAGAACAATGTTGGGCCCTTGAAGAATGAATTGGGTGAAATTGTTATGGGAAACAGAGAAATGGCAGAAGAATTTAATGAGTACTTTAGATCTGTTTTTACTAAGGAAGAGACAAGCAATCTTCCAGATGTATGGATGGGCCAAGGACATAGGGTAACAGAGGAAATGAAACAGATTGACATTCGGAAGGAAACGGTGATGAGAAGACTGATGGGACTGGGGCTGACAAATCCCCAGGTCCAGATGGTCTGCACCCTAGGGTACTAAAGGAGGTGGCCCTGGAAATTGTGGATGCATTGGTAATCATTTTCCAATGTTCCTTAGATTCAGGATCAGTTCCTGAGGATTGGAGAATGGCTAATGTTATACCACTTTTTAAGAAAGGAGGGAGGGAGAAAACAGAGAACTATCAACCTGTCAGCCTCCCATCGGTGGTGGGAAAGATGCTAGAGTCCATTATTAAAGATGAACTAGTGGCATATCTAGATAGCAGTGACAGGATTGGGCCGAGCCAGCATGGATTTACCTAGGGTAAATCATGCTTGACTAATCTGTTGGAGTTTTTCGAGGATGTAACCAGGAAGTTAGACAAGGGAGATCCAGTGGATGTAGTGTACCTCGATTTTCAGAATGCATTTGATAAGGTCCCACATAGAAGATTGGTGGGTAAAATCAAAGCTCAGGGCATCGGGGGGAAGGCATTAACATGGATAGAAAACTGGTTGGCAGATAGAAAGTAAAGGGTAGCGGTGAATGGGTGTTTCTCGGAATGGCAGGTGGTGACTAGTGGGGTGCCACAGGGCTCGGTATTGGGACCACAGCTGTTTACCATTTACATTAATGATTTGGATGAAGGCATAGAAAATAACATGAGCAAATTTGCTGATGATACTAAGCTGGGTGACAGTGTGACATGTGATGAGGATGTTAGGAGAATTCAGGGTGACTTGGATAGGCTGGGTGAGTGGGGAGATACTTGGCAGATGGCGTTTAATGTGAATAAGTGTGAGGTTATCCACTTTGGGAGTAAGAACAGGAAGGCAGATTATTATCTGAACGGTGTAGAGTTGGGTAAGGGAGTAATACAAAGAGATCTAGGAGTCCTTGTTCATCAGTCACTGAAGGTGAATGAGCAAGTGCAGCAGGCAGTGAAGAAGGCTAATGGAATGTTGGCCTTTATTACAAAGGGAATTGAGTACAAGAGTAAGGAAATCCTCTTGCATTTGTACAGGGCCCTGGTGAGACCACACCTGGAGTATTGTGTACAGTTTTGGTCTCCAGGGTTAAGGAAGGACATCCTGGCTGTAGAGGAAGTGCAGCGTAGATTCACGAGGTTAATTCCTGGGATGTCTGGACTGTCTTATGCAGAGAGGTTAGAGAGACTGGGCTTGCACACGCTGGAATTAAGGAGATTGAGAGGGGATCTGATTGAAACATATAAGATTATTAAGGGATTGGACAAGATAGAGGCAGGAAATATGTTCCAGATGCTGGGAGAGTCCAGTACCAGAGGGCATGGTTTGAGAATAAGGGGTAGGTCATTTAGGACAGAGTTAAGGAAAAACTTCATCTCCCAGAGAGTTGTGGGGGTCTGGAATGCACTGCCTCGGAAGGTAGTGGAGGCCAATTCTCTGGATGCTTTCAAGAAGGAGCTAGATAGGTATCTTATGGATAGGGGAATCAAGGGATATGGGGACAAGGCAGGAATTGGGTACTGATAGGAATTGATCAGCCATGATCTCAAAATGGCGGTGCAGGCTCGAAGGGCCGAATGGTCTACTTCTGCACCTATTGTCTATTGTCTCTTGTCTACTGATCCTCACTCTAACCTCATCTTCTTTGTTCATAATACTCCTTGCATTAAGATAGACACATCTCAAACCATCGGTTTGAGCACATCCCTTCTCTATCACCTGCCTATCCTCCGTCTTTCACTGTCTACAAGCTTTATCTATTTGTGAGCCCGTTTCTTCAGTTTGGTTCCCACCCCCCAGCAATTCTAGTTTAAACTCTCCCCAATAGCTTTAGCAAACCTCCCTGCAATAATGTTGGTCCCTTTCAGATTCAAGTGCAACCCATTCTTTTTGTACAGGTCACGCCTGCCCAAAAGAGGTCCCAATGATCCAGAAAACTGAATCTCTGCCCCCTGCTCCAATCCCTCAGCCACACATTTATCTTCCACCTCATTCTATTCCTTTACTCACTGTCATGTGGCACAGGCAGAAATCCCGAGATTACTACCATTATGGTCCTGCTTCTCAACTTCCTTCCTAACTCCCTGTAGTCTATTTTCAGAACCTCCTCCCTTTCTCTACCTAAGTCATTGGTACCAATATGTACCACAATCTCTGGGTGTTCACCTTCCCACTTCAGGATATCGTGGAAGCGTTTAGAAACATCACGGACCCTGGCACCTTGAGGAAAACTACCATCTGAGCTTCTCTCCTGTGTCCAGGATTGCCTGTTTCACCCCCTAACTATAGACTCCCCTATTACTGCTGCCTTCTTCCTTTCCCTACCCTTCTGTGCCAGAGGTGAGGGCACTATTACTTCCCCCAGTTAGCCCATCTTCCCCCCACCAACTGTACTCAAACAGGAGTACTTAACGTTAAGGCGGACAACCACTGGGGTACTCCATAGGTTCTGCCTGTTGCCCTTTCCTCTCCCGACTGTTACACACTTAACTATCTCCCGAGGCCCCGGTGTGTCCACCTGCCTATAGCTCCTACCTATCACCTCCTCTCACTCCCTGACCAGACGATGGTCATTGAGCTGCATCTCCAGTTCCCTAACATGGTCCCTAAGGAGCTGCAGCTGGACGCAACTGGTACAGATGTGCCCGTCCAGAAGGCTGAGAGTCTTCCGGACTTCCCACATGAGACACCCAGTACAGAACACCAGCCTCACAGATATACTTCCTGTTTCTATTCTTCACAGGTAACTTACCTTGCCTCAACCCATTATCGCCTCAGCTCCATTGAGCCAAAGCCCTCCTACTCTGTCACGTGCTCTATAATGCTGTCTTCCTTTTAAACTCGTCCTGCTGGTCTAACTCACTGACGTCCTCACACTTGTGCAGTCATGCCTCAATCAAACCATTGAGGAAAAAATCTCCTTTTAAACTCTTCCCACTGGTCTAGTCATGCCTTGATCAAACTTTGGTCTGTGGGGAAAACTGTAAGTTCAAAGATCTGTCTCATCAATGTTCCCCCAAAAGGCCATTGTGAGAAGAGGATGTGGGGTGTATGTTGTCTTGGATGATCAGAGTAACAAGTCTTTAGCCAGATCATCTTTTTTTCAACATCTTTAACATAACCAATGGCACCTCCCTTTGCATACTTAAGATATGTGCAAAGAGCAAGAGGCTTTGCTGGAGGTCCTTAATAACGGACGCTGCCTTTCTGAGACACCGCTCCTTGAAGACCCTTGACACCCACAAACTTGAAACTGCTCACTCTCTCCACTTCTGATCCCTTTATGAGGATTTGTATGTGTTCCTTCGTTTTATCCTTCCTGAAGTCCACAATCAACTCTTTTGTCTTACTGATGTTGAGTGCCAGGTTGTTGCTGCGACACCACTCCACCAGTTGTCATATCTCACTCCTGTACACTCTCTCGTCTCCATCTGAGATTCCATCAACAATAGTTGCATCTTCAGCAAATTTATAGTCGGTATTTGAGCTATGCCTAGCCACACTGTCATGGGTATATAGAGAATAGAACAGTAGGCTAAAAACTGTTTTGCGCCAGTGTTGATCGTCAGCGAGGAGAAGATGTTATCACCAATCTGTACAGATTGTGGTTTTTCGGTTGGGAAGTCAAGGATCCAATTGCAGAGGGAGGTACAGAGGCCTAGTTTCTGCAACTTCTCAATCAGGATTGTGGGAACAATGGTATTAAATGCTGAGCTATAGTCAATGAACAGCATCCTGATGTAGGTGTTTGTGTTGTAAAGGTGGTCTAAAGCCATGTGGAAAGCCACTGAGATTGCGTCTGCTGTTGACTGATTGTGGCGATTGGCAAATTGCAATGGGTACAGGTCCTTGTTGAGGCAGGAGTTCAGTCTAGTCATGACCAACCTCTCAAAGCATTTCATCACTGTAGATGTGAATGCTATCAGGCAATAATCATTAAGGCAGCTCACATTATTTTTCTTAGGAACTGGTATAACTGTTGCCTTTTTGAAGTAAGAGGAAACTTCTGCCCGTAGCAGCGAGAGGTTTAAAATGTCCTTGAATAGTCCCGCTAGCTTGATGGCAGGGGTTTTCAGAGCTTTACCAGGTACTCCATCTGGACCTTCCATCTTCTGAGGCTTCACTCTCTTTAAAGACAGCCTAACATCGGCCTCTGAGCCAGAGATCAGTGGATCATCAGGTGCAGCAGGGATCTTCACAACTGTAGTTGTGTTCTCCCTTTCAAAGCTGGCATAGAAGGCGTTGAGTTCATCTGGTAGTGAAACATCGCTTCCGTTCATGCTTTTGGGTTTTACTTTGTAGGAAGTAATGTCTTGCACAGAACTAGCAGTTGTGAAAATGGGCGCCCCAATATCATGACCTCCTGCCTTAGCAACGCCCGTGTCAAGGAGAGCTTTGGCCAGTCCTGTCAGCCTCTTGTCCTCCCGCCTTCACCTCACAAGAAAGAAGTTTCATGACCAACACACAAAGCATGTTAGAATGTTACCTGGGTTTCAGCATCTAAGTTACAGAAAAATGTTGAACAAGTTAGGTCTTTATTCTTTGGAGCGTAGAAGGTTGAGGGGGGACTTGAAAGAGGTACTTAAAATTATGAGGGGGATAGATAGAGTTGATGTAGATAGGCTTTTTCCATTAAGAGCAGGGGAGATTCAAACAAGAGGACATGATTTGTGAGTTAGGGGGCAAAAGTTTAGGGATAATGCGAGGGGGAACTTCTTTACTCAGAGAGTGGTAGCTGTGTGGAACGAGCTTCCAGTAGAAGTGGAAGAGACAGGTTCGATATTGTCATTTAAAGTAAAATTGGATAGGTATATGGCCAGGAAAGGAATGGAGGGTTATGGGCTGAGTGCAGGTCAGTGGGACTAAGTGAGAGTAAGATTTCGGCACGGACTAGAATGGCCGAGATGGCCTGTTTCCGTGCTGTAATTGTTATATGGTTATATAATCTGTTGGAAAGTGATTGAAAGGTGAACTCTGGTAACAAATCTGTAAAAATGAAGGCAATATTTTAAGCTTATTTGGATTCTAGATTTGTTTTAGATTCTCTGTTGCATATTTGATACGATCTAATCAGCTTTTTGAAGTTTGGGTCATGATCCCTGTTGAAGGACAGAATTTTACTCCAATCTTTCAAATCCATTTGAAGATCTTATTACCTTTTAGTGTTTGACTGTGCTATTCAATTGATCAGGAACGTTGACTCTAATGTTTTAATGATTTTTATGAAAGCCACGAGTTCTGTTGGTGACATCTTTCACAGATACCAGGCGGGGAGTGTTATGTCTTTCCTGATGTGGTTTGTGTTTAGATACCAGATCTCACCACTTGAAAGTTCACAACTTCTGTCGATTACTTATTGTCATGTTGTTATGCAATTAGTTTTCGACTATAGGTCTGCCCTTATTACATTTCATTTAGTGGTTAGAAGCACCTGTTAGAAGTTGAAGGAATTTCAATCAATATTTGAATCTGCCTTTTGTCAGAATGCCGAGAATTACTGTCTTCTTGTGCTGGCTCCTTACATGCTGCAAGGCATTGATGAATTATAAAACTACCTATAATAGATAGATAGATAGATAGCTAGATACTTTATTCATCCCCATGGGGAAATTCAACTTTTTTCCAATGTCCCATACACTTGTTGTAGCAAAACTAATTACATACAATACTTAACTCAGTAAAAAAAATATGATATGCATCTAAATCACTATCTCAAAAAGCATTAATAATAGCTTTTAAAAAGTTCTTAAGTCCTGGCGGTAGAATTGTAAAGCCTAATGGCATTGGGGAGTATTGACCTTCAATGACAGCTATGCTGTGACCGGTGCTATCGATCTGTCTAGATTAAGAAAATGGGGAAAACTCTTGAGTGAGGGCGAAATACGACCATCTTTCCAGGACTTGTATGTGCCCAGGACAATGAACCAGACAGGAAAAAAATCATTGCAGACACTTTCTACCCTGCAAACTGCCTTTTCCATAAGCAGCTTTCTGGAAAGTACTATAGGCCTATAAAAACATAACCAGACTGTCCTTCCATGTGAGGCGACACTTCACCTGTGAGTCGGCTGGTGTGGTATACTGCGTCCGGTGCTCCAAGTGTGGCCTTTTATATATTGGTGAGACCCGTTGCAGACTGGGAGACCGTTTCGCTGAACACCTACGCTCTGTACGCCAGAGAATGCAGGATCTCCCAGTGGCCACACATTTTAATTCCACGAACCATTCCCATTCTGATATGTCTATCCATGGCCTCTTCTACTGTCAAGATGAAGCCAGGTTGGACACCTTGTATACTGGCTGGGTAGCCTCCAACCTGATGACATGAACATTGACTTCTCTAACTTTTGTTAATGCCCCTCTTCCCCTTCTTACCTCATCCCTGATATATTTAGTTTCTTTCCCCGCTCCTTTTTTTTCTCTCTCTTTCGGCCCATCACTCTGCCTGTTCTTCATCTCCCTCTGGTGCTCCCCTCCCCCTTTCTTTCTCCCTAGGCCTCCTGTCCCATGATCTTTTCCCTTCTGCAGCTCTGTATCCCATTTGCCAATCACCTTTCCAGCCCTCAGCTTCACCACACCCCCTCCAGTCTTCTCCTATCATTTCACGTTTTCCCCTCCCGTTCCTACTTTCAAAACTCTTACTATCGTTCCCTTCAGTTAGTCCTGCAGCTCCTTATAGATGCTGCCTGGCCTGCTGCGTTCCACCAGCATTTTGTGTGTGTTGCTCATCTTTAAAGCTTCTGTTTTAAGGAACTTAATCTGATCAGCCATTTTGTTTATCCTTTGCCAACCTCTATGTACTACCCCTGTCACTGCACTGCATTGTAAACACTTAAAACACTGTTTATATTGTATTGCTGTTTACATTGCAAATTCACATTGATATCTCTGGATAACAGTTTTTTTGAAAAGTTGCTTCCTCGAATTTATTTCCTGTTTTTGATAGACCACATGAAGCTGAACACCAATATAATTTCAGACCACTTGTATCAAGTAGGAATTTGGAGAAACAAGAAATTAACTGTTATTGAATATAATGTGTTGAATTGCAAAATGGTTCTGGCACTTCGCAATAGTTCAACTAAGCTAAAAATGTTTTGTTAATGATTTTCATTTCTACTCTGTGGCTTCTTGCTTAGGCATCCAACAATAATCATCTGGCAATGATGTATTCCACTTTCCCTGATACTGTTTCCCCATGTCAACTAACTCCTGGTGAAACTTACACCATGCTCGTCGCTGACAGCATCTGGATTTGCAGGGAAGAAATGTGAACTGAAGTGCAGAAATGAATCTTTAGTGAATGTTGTAATTCATAGTTTTGTATGCTTGAAGCTTGTTGTCCACTAGCTGCATGTTGTTTGATGATCCGTCATTGCCATGAAAACTTCAGCAACATCCTTGAATACCTTCCATATTATTTTCTCAATCTCATGAGTATTCTTTGAATTGTTTGTCATGAACGACCTGCTTGATTTGTGGACAAAAGCACAAAAATCTTCCTGAAACTTGGCATCAGTTTTTCTGACTTGTATTATGAATATAAATACCAAATACAGGTGATTTCAAATATAGGTGAGTAATAGGGAAATTTCATGATGATTTTCATGATCAGCAGCCCAAAATCTATAAGATACACCCCAAAGTATTCAGGAAGCAAAATCATTGTTGTCTAGTGTATTTGACTACGTTTTATTCCATATCCATACATTAACCTTAGATATTTGATTCCCAATTATCCATACATCAAAATGGGAATGCAGAAGCTGAATCTTCAGTGACATCTTGCACTTCATGGTTTTGTATGCTTGAAGCATGTTGTCTACCAGCTGCACATAATTTGGTGCTCTGTAATTGCCAAGAAAATCTTCAACAACATCCTTGAATGCCTTTCATGTGGCTTTCTCCGATTCCATGAGAAGATCTTCAAATTGCTTGTCATTGATGATCTGTTTGATTTGCGGACAAACAATAATGCCATCCTTCATCTTGGCATAAGCTATTCTGACGAATTATGAAATTAAATAACAAATATAGGCGATTTCCAAACGATGGGTGTGATAGGGAAATTCCACGATCACTTTCATGATCAGGACCCCAAAGTATTCAGGAATCAAAGTCTTTCTTGTCCATTGTATGTATGTGTATTATATTCCATGTCCATACTTGGACATTGATTTCATTATGACCTTGCACCTTGTTCTGTGCCTCAAATGGGACACTGAACAACATTGACTTCTAAAGTATCTCTGAGCCAAGCTCAAAGATTGACAGTGCATGTTGTGGAACAAATGTAAGGAGCCCAGGCTTTGTCTTAGTTGCACCCAAAGTAGAGCTCATGGGCTTTCATAATTAGGGGAACCATGCTCCATCTTTAAGATTTAAGTGTATACTTTCCTCAAATATAACAGAGAGTATCATGGCTGTTGCAACATTAGTGCGAATTTTGCTATCACAGATACTCCTGAAAATACAATTACTGTATTAAAATGCGTGCACATAATGCACATCACATGATCGCAAGCAAACACAATACATAGAGCAGTGTATGTATGATGCCTTTATAGCCTTTCTATAAACTGTCCTGCCAGGCAGTGTAAGCAAATTTCATTGTGATTTTCATGATCAGCAACCCAAAA
Source organism: Hemitrygon akajei (assembly GCF_048418815.1). Classification (NCBI taxonomy): domain Eukaryota; kingdom Metazoa; phylum Chordata; class Chondrichthyes; order Myliobatiformes; family Dasyatidae; genus Hemitrygon; species Hemitrygon akajei. Next base: position 12,167,732 of record NC_133130.1, read on the forward strand.
TCCATAAAATACACACATGTATTCAAGAAGCACTTTGTTGTCCAGTGCTATTACCCTGATGTCATCCTGAATTAGGAGAAGTACCTCACCTCTCTTGCCTTCCTGTCTAACTTTTCCTATTTCCCAGTACCCTTAGATATTTGATTCCCAATTATCTCCACCCTGAAACTATGTTTCTTTAATGGCCACCAAATCACAATCTCTGTACTAAGGTGTGCCATAAGTTCATTGATCCTATTTCGATAATTACAGCGGTTCTGATAAAGTGTCCTGACACTTATTGTCCTTTCAGAATTCAAAATGGCATTTTGTAAATTGTAAACACTGCAGATGAGGAATATCTGAAAGGCTCATTGTCCTTCTGTGCTGAATCTGCTTCTCTCCACAGACGCTGCCTGACCTGCTGAACATCTCCAGCATCCTCTGTTTTCATTTGAGAAGGTTTCTGGCTGGATTATCTGGAAATGCACAATCGTGGGAAGTAGAAAGGTCAATTTCGGTCCTTGTGAGTGATCTGTTGCATGACTACAACTACTTTATGAAGAATCATCATCTTTCTGTGGTGGAAATGCTTGTGATCCCGACAGTGATATTGTCTGCAGCTGAACTCTTAAAAACATAGGAAAACATGGAAACATAGAAAACCTACAGCGCAATACAGGCCCTTCAGCCCACATTTTGTGCCAAACATGTCCCTACCTTAGTAATTACTAGGCTTACTCATAGTCCTCTCTCTTACTAAGCTCCATGTAATTAGTACGAGTGCACAACTGGTCACCGACTTCCATGCAGATTCTGCCCTTTCTACAACCAATCTTTGCCTTCCATTGGCAAGCCAATGCTGGATCCACAAAGCAAGGTCCCCTTGCATCCTTACTTTCATAATAAGCCTTGCCTGGGGCACCTTATCAACTGCCTTGCTGAAATCCATATGTACTACATCTACTGCTCTTCCTTCATCAATGCATTAGTCATTTCCACAAAAAATCAATCAGGCTCGTAAGGCACGATCTGCCTTTGACAAAGCCAATCTGACTACTCCTAATCATATTATACTTCCTCAAATGTTCATAAATCCTGACTCTCAGGATCATCTGCATTAGCTTACCAACCACTGAGGTGAGACTCACTGGTCTATAATTTCTTGAGCTACCTCTACTCCCTTTCTTGAATAAAGGAACAATATCTGCAACCCTCCAATTCTCCGGAATCTCTCCAGTCCCCATTGATAATGCAAGGATCATCAGCAGAGGCTCAGAAGTCTCCTCCCTTGCCTCCCACAGTAGCCTGGGGTACATCTCATCTGGTCCCAGTGGCTTATCCAAATTGATGCTTTCCAAAATCTCCAGCACATCCATTTTCTTAATATCTATATACCCAACCTTTTCAGTCTGCTGCAAGTCATCGCTACAATCACTAAAGTTCTTTTCCATAGTGAATACTGAAGTAAAGTATTCATTAAGTACCTCTGCTATTTCCTCTGGTTCCATACACACTTTCCCACTGTCACATTTGATAGGTCCTATTCTTTCACGTCTCATCCATTTGCTCTTCACATACTTGTAGAATGCCTTGGGGTTTCCCTTAATCCTGCCCACCAAATGCCCTCTCATGGCCCCTTCTGGCTCTCCTAATATCCTTCTTAAGCTTCTTCCTATTAGCCTCATAATCTTCTAGATCTCTAACATTACCTAGCTCTTTGAAATGTTTGTAAGCTTTTCGTTTCTTCTTAACTATATTTATTACAGCCTTTGGGCACCATGGTTTCTGTGCCACACCATAACTTCCCTGTCTCATTGGAAAGCACCTATGCCAAACACCACACAAATATTCCCCTGAATATTTGCCACATTTGTTCTGTACTTTTCCCTGAGAACATCTCTTTCCAGTTTAAGCCTCGAATTTCCTGCCTGATGGCCTCATAATCCCCCTTACTCCAATTAAATGCTTTTCTAACTTGTCTGTTCCTATCTCTCTCCAAAGCTATTGTAAAGGAAATAGAATTATGATCACTATCTCCAAAATGATCTCCCACTGAGAGAACTGACACTTGACCAGGTTCATTTCCCAATGCCAAATCAAGTAAAGACTCTCCTCTTGTAAGATTATCTACATACTGTGTCAAGAAACCTTCCTGAATACACCTAACAAACTCCTTCCCATCTAAACCCCTTGCTCTAGGGACATTCCAATCAATGCTTGGGAAATTAAAATCTCCCATCACAACAACTCTGTTGTCATAATGACTTTCCAGGATCTGTTTCCCTATGTGTTCCTCAATATCCCTGTTACTATTGGGCAGCCTATAAAAAAAAACCACCTAGTAAATTTATTGACCCCTTCCTTTTCCTAACCTCCACCCACAGAGACTCTGTAGACAATCCTTCCATGGCATCCACCATTTCTGCAGCTGTGATACTATCTCTGATCAACAGTACCACACCCCCATCTCTTTTGCCTCCCTCCCTGTCCTTTCTGAAACGTCTAAAACCTGGCACTTGAAGTAACCAATCCTGTTGCTGAGTCATCCAAATCTCTGCAATGGCCACCACATCATATCTCCAAGTACTGATCCACGCTCTAAGCTCATCCGCTTTGTTCACAACACTCCTTGCGTTAAAATAGACACATCTCAAACCTTTGGTCTGAGCACGTCCCTTCTCTATCACCTGCCTATCCTCCATCTCGCACTCTCTACAAGCTTTATCTATTTGTGAGCCAACCTTCTCTCCCCCAGTCCCTTCATTGCGGTTTCCACCCCCCAACAATTGCCTGTCTGAACATCATCAATGTGTTTAGTCATATTCACAAAAAAATTCAATCAGTCTCATAAGTCATGACCTGCCTTTGACTATTCCTAATCATATTATGCTCTCCAAATGTTCAGAAATCCTGCTTCTCAGGATCTTTTCTATCAACATACCAACCACTGAAGTAACATCCACTGATCTATAATTTCCTGGGCTATCTCTACTGCCTTTCTTGAATAAGGGAATAACATGTGCATATCTCCAATTCCCCAAAGCCTCTCCTGTCCCCATTGATGATGCAAAAATCACTGCCAGAGGCTCAGGAATCTCCTCCCTCACCTCCCACAGTAGCTTGGGTACATCTCGTCCGGTGATGCTTTCCTCTTTCTTAATGTCTCTATGCTCAAGCTTTTCAATTCACTGTAAGTCATCCCTACATTCCCCAAGATCCTTTTCTGTAGTGAATAGTGAAGCAAAGTATTAATTAAGTACCACTGTTAACTCCGCTGGTCCTTTCACACTCTTTTACTGTCACACTTGATTGGTCGTATTCGCTCACATCTTATCCTCTTGCTCTACAGATATTTGTAGAATGCCTTGCAGTTTTCCTTCATCCTGCTCACCAAGGCCTTCTCATGGTCCCTTCTGGCTCTCCGATTTTCAGTTTTCAGCTCCTTCCCGCGAACCTTATAATCTTCTAGATTTTCATATTTCCTAGTTTTTTGAACCTTTCGTAAGCTTTTCTTTTCTTCTTAACTAGATTTTCAACAGCCGTTTGTACACCACGGTTCCTGTACCCTACCATCCTTTCCCTGTCTCATTGGAACGTACCCATGCAGAACATCAAGCATTTCTGCTGTACATTTCCCTGTGAACATCTGCACCCAATTTATGTTTCCAAGTTCCTGGGGCTGATAGCTTCATATTTCCATTACTCCATTTAAATGCTTTCCTAACTTGTCTGTTCCAATCTCTTGCCAATGCTGTGGTAAAGGAGATAGAATTGTGATTACTATCTCCAAAATACTCTCCCACTGAGAGATCTGACACCTGACCAGGTTCATTTCCCAATAACAGATCAAATACAGCCTCTCTTCTTGTAGGCTTATTTTGTCAGGATACCTTCCTGAACACACCTAACAAATCCACCCCATGCACTAGGGGGTGCCAATCAATATTTGGGAAATTAAAATCTCCCACCACGACAACCCTGTTAGTATTACACCTTTCCAGAATCTGTCTTCCTATCTGCTCCTCGTTATTCCTGTTACTATTATGTGGTCTATAAAATCACCCAGTGGAGTTATTGACCCCTTCCTGTTTCTATCTTCCACCCACAGAGATTCATTAGACAATCCTTCCATGACTTCCTCTTTTTCTGCAGCAGTGACACTATTACTGATCAACAGTGCCATGCCCCCACCTCTTTTGCCTCCCTCCCTGTCCTTTCTGAAACATCTAAAGCCTGACACTTGAAGTAACCATGCTTGTCCCTGAGCTATCCAAGACTCTGTAATGGCCACAACGTCATAGATCCAAGTACTGATCCTCACTCTAACTTCATCTTCTTTGTTCATAATACTCCTTGCATTAAGATAGACACATCTCAAACCATTGGTTTGAGCACATCCCTTCTCTATCACCTGCCTATCCTCCGTCTTTCACTGTCTACAAGCTTTCTCTATTTGTGAGCCCGTTTCTTCAGTTTGGTTCCCACCCCCCAGCAATTCTAGTTTAAACTCTCCCCAATAGCTTTAGCAAACCTCCCTGCAATGATGTTGGTCCCCTTCAGATTCAAGTGCAACCTGTTCTTTTTGTACAGGTCACGCCTGCCCCAAAAGAGGTCCCAATGATCCAGAAAACTGAATCTCTACCTCCTGCTCCAATCCCTCAGCCACGCATTTATCCTCCACCACATTCTATTCCTATACTCACTGTCACATGGTACAGGCAGAAATCCCGAGATTACTACCATTGCGGTCCTGCTTCTCAACTTCCTTCCTAACTCCCTGTAGTCTATTTTCAGAACCTCCTCCCTTTTTCTACCTAAGTCATTGGTACCAATATGTACCACAATCTCTGGGTGTTCACCTTCCCACTTCAGGATATCGTGGAAGCGTTTAGAAACATCACGGACCCTGGCACCTTGAGGAAAACTACCATCTGAGCTTCTTTCCTGTGTCTAGGATTGCCTGTTTCACCCCCTAACTATAGACTCCCCTATTACTGCTGCCTTCTTCCTTTCCCTACCCTTCTGTGCCAGAGGTGAGGGCACTAATGCTTCCCCCAGTTAGGCCATCTCCCCCCACCAACTGTACTCAAACAGGAGTACTTAACGTTAAGGGGCACGACCACTGGGGTACTCCATAGGTTCTTCCTGTTGCCCTTTCCTCTCCTGACTGTTACACACTTATCTATCTCCTGAGGCCCCGGTGTGTCCACCTGCCTATAGCTCCTACCTATCACCTCCTCTCACTCCCTGACCAGATGAAGGTCATCGAGCTGCATCTCCAGTTCCCTAACATGGTCCCTAAGGGTTGAGCTGGTGCTCCTGTGGCAGACTCCGGCCTGACTGTGTGTGCTGTTTGGGAGAGCATGAGAAACAGGTCTGGTTGGTTTGGCCTCTAGCATTCCTTTGTTCTATTTTAAATTTTGGACATGTATGCTTATATAACTTGTGTTTGGTCACCTTACTGGGGACTTAAAGGAATTTTTTTACTGGAATTTTGCCTTTGCATAGGCAATTTGCTAGCGCTGGTGGTAATAGAGGTACTTACTGTGTTTCTCAAAGAAAGAGCAAGCCAACCATTAGAATAGGGATAAAGTTGTGGGACTAAAAGTTGCTTCATGGAGAGAGTGAAATTTACCAACTTTGGGTAAAGGGGATTCAGTGAGGAGGCACAGTTGAGTAGCAGATAAAGTTTTTGTAGTGGTTGAATAAAAAGTCACCAAACTACAACTAACTAAATAAAAGAGGGAAGATGCAGGATCAGGTAATGTGCTGTTGCTGCATGATGTGGGAGCTGGTGGACCCCATTGTGGTTCTGGGTGATCACATTGCAGCAAGTGCTGGCTGCTCGAGGAACTCAGGTTCAAAGGGAATGACCTGGAATCTCAGCCTCATACACTGCAACACACCAGGGAGAGGGAGAGTTACCTGAACTCTGTGTTTCAGGAGTTAGGCACTCCCATTAGATTAGCCACCTCAAATTCGGCCTGTGCTCAGGGAAAAGAGGGTGTGACTGTGAATGTGTCAGGTAGTGAGATCCAAGAAACAGTGCTGGTGGAGCCTCAGCCCTTGAGCTTTTCCAGCAGGTGTGAGATTCTTGCTCCCTGTGTGGATGAGAGTGGGGGCTGTAGGAAGTATGAGCGACCTAACTGAGGCACTGTGGTTCAGGGAACCATTCAAGTGGAAGGGAGAGAAAGAAGTGTGGAAGATAATTGGGGAAAGTACAGTCAGAGGAATAGACAAAGTTCTCTGACGCAACGATAGAATGTCCCGAAGGCTGTGTTACCACCCTGGTGCCCAGGTTCGGGACACCAAATCTGACCTACAGCGGAATTTTCAGTTGGAGGGGAAAGATCCAGTTGTCTTGGTCCATGTGGCTATCAATGACAGGTAGAAAGAGGAAAGAGGCTCTGCTGAGGCAATTTGAGCACCTAGAGATTAAATTAAAAAGCCGAATCAAAAAGGTGGTCATCTCTGGATTACTACCTGAGCCACGTGCAAGTTGGCACAATGTTAAGAAGACGAGAGAGTTAAATGCATGGCTCAAGGATTGGTGTGGGAGAGGTGAGATTGAAGTCATGGGAAATGGACACCAATATTGGGGAAGGAGGGAGTTGTTCCATTGGGACGGGATCCACCTGAACTCTGATGGGACCTGGATCTTGTCAAATTGCATAACTAGGGTTGTGGAGAGGGCTAAATTAGTGGGGGAAGACATCACACAGGTACATGAGGTACCCGAGCAACAGAATGGGCCCCTAGTTACTCCCTTTGCACAGAGCTTTGAACTGGGTGGGTCATAATAGAAGATGTCTGCTGAGGGAGTGCAGATAAACCGTTAAGTGCGAATGTCCCAATCAGAATCAGAATCAGGTTTATTATCATGTGATAAAGGCATGTGGCATGAAATTTGTTAATGTAGCAGCAGCAGTTCAATGCAATACATAATATGGAAGACAAATAATAATAATAAATCAATAAGTAAATCAATTACAATGTACATAGATTGAATAGATTGAAAAATCATTCAAAAACAGAAATGCTATATATTTTAAAAAGTGAGGCCGTGTCCAAAGGTTCAATGTCCATTTAGGAATCGGATGGTAGAGGGGAAGAGGCTGTTCCTGAATCACTGAGTTGTACCTTCAGGCTTCTGTATCTCCCACCTGATGGTAATAGTGAGAAAAGGGTATGCCCTGGGTGCTGGAGGTCCTTAATAACGGATACTGCCTTTCTGAGACACCATTCCTTGAAGACCCTTGACACACACGAACTTGAAACTGCTCACTCTCTCCACTTCTGATCCCTCTATGAGGAATGGTATCTGTTCCTTCGTTTTATCCTTCCTGAAGTCCACAATCAACTCTCTTGTCTTACTGATGTTGAGTGCCAGGTTGTTGCTGCGACACCACTCCACCAGTTGTCATATCTCACTCCTGTACACCCTCTCGTCTCCATCTGAGATTCCGTCAACAATAGTTGCATCGTCAGCAAATTTATAGTTGGTATTTGAGCTATGCCTAGAAACACTGTCATGGGTATATAGAGAATAGAACAGTGGGCTAAAAACAGACCCCTGTGGTGCGCCAGTTTTGATCGTCAGCGAGGAGAAGATGTTATCACCAACCCACAGAGATTGTGGTCTTTCGGTTGGGAAGTCAAGGATCCAATTGCAGAGGGAGGTACAGAGGCCTAGTTTCTGCAACTTCTCAATCAGGATTGTGGGAACGATGGTATTAAATGCTGAGCTATAGTCAATGAACAGCATCCTGATGTAGGTGTTTGTGTTGTAAAGGTGGTCTAAAGCCATGTGGAAAGCCACTGAGATTGTGTCTGCCGTTGACTGATTGTGGCGATTGGCAAATTGCAATGGGTACAGGTCCTTGATGAGGCAGGAGTTCAGTCTAGTCATGACCAACCTCTCAAAGCATTTCATCACTGTAGATGTGAATGCTACCAGGCAATACTCATTAAGGTAGCTCACATTATTTTTCTTAGGAACTGGTATAACTGTTGCCTTTTTGAAATAAGAGGAAACTTCTGCCTGTAGCAGCGAGAGGTTTAAAATGTCCTTGAATAGTCCCGCTAGCTGACTGGCAGGGGTTTTCAGAGCTTTACCAGGTACTCCATCTGGACCTTCCACCTTCTGAGGGTTCACTCTCTTTAAAGACAGCCTAACATCAGCCTCTGAACCAGAGATCAGTGGATCATCAGGTGCAGCAGGGATCTTCACAGCTGTAGTTGTGTTCTCCCTTTCAAAGCTGGCATAGAAGGCGTTGAGTTCATCTGGTAGTGAAACATCACTTCCGTTCATGCTGTTGGGTTTTACTTTGTAGGAAGTAATGTCTTGCACAGAACTAGCATTCATGAAAATGGGCGCCCCAATCTCATGACCTCCTGCCTTAGCAACGCCCATGTCAAGGAGAGCTTTGGCCAGTCCTGTCAGCCTCTTGTCCTCCCGCCTTCACGTCACAAGAAAGAAGTTTCATGACCAACACACAAAGCATGTTAGAATGTTACCTGGGTTTCAGCATCTAAGTTACAGAAAAATGTTGAACAAGTTAGGTCTTTATTCTTTGGAGCGTAGAAGGTTGAGGGGGGACTTGAAAGAGGTACTTAAAATTATGAGGGGGATAGATAGAGTTGATATAGATAGGCTTTTCGATTAAGAGCAGGGGAGATTCAAACAAGAGGACATGAGTTGTGAGTTAGGGGGCAAAAGTTTAGGGATAATACGAGGGGGAACTTCTTTACTCAGAGAGTGGTAGCTGTGTGGAACGAGCTTCCAGTAGAAGTGGAAGAGACAGGTTCGATATTGTCATTTAAAGTAAAATTGGATAGGTATATGGCCAGGAAAGGAATGGAGGGTTATGGGCTGAGTGCAGGTCAGTGGGACTAAGTGAGAGTAAGATTTCGGCATGGACTAGAATGGCCGAGATGGCCTGTTTCCGTGCTGTAATTGTTATATGGTTATATAATCTGTTGGAAAGTGATTGAAAGGTGAACTCTGGTTACAAATCTGTAAAAATAAAGGCAATATTTTAAGCTTATTTGGATTCTAGATTTGTTTTAGATTCTCTGTTGCATATTTGATACGATCTAATTAGCTTTTTGAAGTTTGGGTCATGATCCCTGTTGAAGGACAGAATTTTACTCCAATCTTTCAAATCCATTTGAAGATCTTATTACCTTTTAGTGTTTGACTGTGCTATTCAATTGATCAGGAATATTGACTCTAATGTTTTAATGATTTTTATGAAAGCCATGAGTTCTGTTGGTGACATCTTTCACAGATACCAGGCGGGGAGTGTTATGTCTTTCCTGATGTGGTTTGTGTGTAGATACCAGATCTCATCACTTGAAAGTTCACAACTTCTGCTGATTACTTATTGTCATGTTGTTATGCAATTAGTTTGTGACAATAGGTCTGCCCTTATTACATTTCATTTAGTGGTTAGAAGCACCTGTTAGAAGTTGAAGGAATTTCAATCAATATTTGAATCTGCCTTTTGTCAGAATGCCGAGAATTACTGTCTTCTTGTGCTGGCTCCTTACATGCTGCAAGGCATTGATGAATTATAAAACTACCTATAATGACAGCTATGCTGGGACAGGAGCTATCGATCTGTCTAGATTAAGAAAATGGGGAAAACTCTTGAGTGAGGGCGAAATACGACCATCTTTCCAGGACTTGTATGTGCCCAGGACAATGAACCAGACAGGAAAAAAATCATTGCAGACACTTTCTACCCTGCAAACTGCCTTTTCCATAAGCAGCTTTCTGAAAAACACTATAGGCCTATAAAAACATAACCAGACAGTCCTTCCATGTGAGGTGACACTTCACCTGTGAGTCGGCTGGTGTGGTATACTGCGTCCGGTGCTCCCGGTGTGGCCTTTTATATATTGGTGAGACCCGACGCAGACTGGGAGACTGTTTCACTGAACACCTACACTCGGTCCGCCAGAGAAAGCAGGATCTCCCAGTGGCCACACATTTTAATTCCACGAACCATTCCCATTCTGATATGTCTATCCATGGCCTCCTCTACTGTCAAGATGAAGCCACACTCAGGTTGGACACCTTGTATACTGGCTGGGTAGCCTCCAACCTGATGACATGAACATTGACTTCTCTAACTTACATTAATGCCCCTCCTCCCCTTCTTACCCCATCCCTGATATATTTAGTTTTTTTCCCTGCTCCTTTTTTTTTCTCTCTTTCTGCCCATTACTCTGCCTGTTCTCCATCTCCCTCTGGTTCTTCCCTCTCGTTTTCTTTCTCCCTAGGCCTCCCGTCCCATGATCTTTTCCCTTCTCCAGCTCTGTATCACTTTCGCCAAACGCTTTTCCGGCCCTCAGCTTCACCCCACCCACTCTGGTCTTCTGCTATCATTTCGCATTTTCCCCTCCCCCATCTACTTTCAAATCTCTTACTATCTTTCCTTTCAGTTAGTCCTGATGAAGGTTCTAGGCCCGAAACGTCAACAGTGCTTCTCCTTATAGATGCTGCCTGGCCCGCTGTGTTCCACCAGCATTTTGTGTGTGTTGCTCATCTTTAAAGCTTCTTTTTTAAGGAACTTAATCTGATCAGCCATTCTGTTTATCCTTTGCCAATCTCTATGTACTACCCCTGTCACTGCAGTGCATTGTAAACACTTAAAACACTGTTTATATTGTATTGCTGTTTACATTGCAAATTCACATTGATATCTCTGGAATGCAATTGTTTTGAAAAAGTTGCTTCCTCGAATTTATTTCCTGTTTTTGATAGACCACATGAAGCTGAACACCAATATAATTTCAGACCACTTGTATCAAGTAGGAATTTGGAGAAACAAGAAATTAACTGTTATTGAATATAATGTGTTGAATTGCAAAATGGTTCTGGCACTTCGCAATAGTTCAACTAAGCTAAAAATGTTTTGTTAATGATTTTCATTTCTACTCTGTGGCTTCTTGCTTAGGCATCCAACAATAATCATCTGGCAATGATGTATTCCACTTTCCCTGATACTGTTTCCCCATGTCAACTAACTCCTAGTGAAACTTTAACCATGCTCGTCGCTGACAGCATCTGGATTTGCAGGTAAGAAATGTGAACTGAAGTGCAGAAATGAATCTTTAGTGAATGTTGCAATTCATAGTTTTGTATGCTTGAAGTTTGTTGTCCACTAGCTGCATGTTGTTTGATGATCTGTCGTTGCCAAGAAAACTTCAGCAACATCCTTGAATACCATCCATATTATTTTCTCAATCTCATGAGAATTCTTTGAATTGTCTGTCATGAACGACCTGCTTGATTTGTGGACAAAAACTCAAATGTCTTCCTGAAACTTGGCATCAGTTTTTCTGACTTGTATTATGAATATAAATACCAAATACAGGTGATTTCAAATATAGGTGAGTAATAGGGAAATTTCATGATGATTCTCATGATCAGCAGCCCAAAATCCATAAGATACACCCCAAAGTATTCAGGAAGCAAAATCTTTGTTGTCCAGTGTATTTAACTACTTTTTATTCCATATCCATACATTAACCTCTAACTTTCTTTTTAGGAAATTATTTATAATTATTGAATGTTGACATTTTTTTGTTGCATGTCACATCCTGATCACCAATCAACAGCAAAAACACCAGCCAGCGTTGTTCTGCCGTCAAATATACCCATGTCCCCTTCCAACTAACTTTGACCATCTCCTCTCTCATTCTTCTGTAGTTCTCTTTACTCCACTGTAACACTGATACGTCTGATTTTAGCTTCTCCCTCTCAAACTGCTGGGTGATGTCTATCACATGATCACTGCTTTCTAAGGGTTCCATCACCTAAGTTCCCTGATCAAATCTGGTTCATTTCAGAACACCAAATTGAGAATCATCTTTCCCCTCATGAACTCGACAAAAGATGCTCCAGAAATCCAATTTGTTGGCATTCTACAAATTCTTTCTCGTGTCCAATGTGTTCCAGTACTAACTTTATTTTCCAAATCTACTTTATACATTGAAATTTTGCAATCATCATAACATTGCCACTTTAACAGGAGTTTTCTGTCTCCTGCAGTAATTTGAACCCCATGTATTGGATACAATGATTCTACAGCTTCTAGTCATATGTCATTTCTGATTTCTTTTTTTCAACCAACAGAGCTCTTCCACCCTCTCTGCCCACCTTCCTGTCCTTTCAACAGGATGTGCATCCCTGGATGTTCAGCCCCCTGCTGTGATCTTCTTTCAACTACGACACTGTGATGCCCACAATCCCATTCCTGCTAGATTCTAACTACTCTAAAAAATCTTCAACCTTATTTTGTATACAGCATGCATTCAAATATAATGTCTTCAGTCCTGTATTCACCACCTTTTTTCTCAATTTCATCGTCATGTTGCCTGAAGTTAAATTATTATTCATCTTTAAACTTTCTGTTTTATTCTTCATTCTGTAGACTTCTGGAGGTTTCTTAAAATATTTGTGCACAACTGTACCTTGAGTTTGCAGAGAATAGTGCAAAAAAAAATTTAAAAAGCAACCAATCAGCAACATTTCTGTGGATGAAAACTCTTTGCAAATGTGAGAGGCCAGAGGAGATTTACAGAATAAAGAATAAGACATTTCTTACCTAAAAATAGATCAGTATTTAACTTGAGGCACCACGGAGACTGGGAAGACTGGTTCAAGCTGACAGTAACTCCAATAACTAGGCATTACAACAGTAGTATGGAGAATAGCATGTCTGAATGTACAACACATTGAACCTTGAAGTGGGTGGGCTACAGCAGTAGAAGACCATGAATATACACTCAGTGGCAACTATTTTAGGCATAGGAGGGACGTAATAAAGTGGCCAATAATTGGAAATGACAAACTAATGTCTATTTACTTTTGCTATCTAATATTAAACATGACAGTGCTTGGGTGAACGCAACCTCCTTTAATTGATATGTTGGCAGTTGGTGCTTTGGGACTGGAAAATAGTGAACAGCACACGTTCAGAAAGAAAATTCAAACACCAGCTTAACTGCCAGAAGTTGGGTAATTCCTCAGGATGCTACAGATACAGGATTTCCTGTTTTAGCAAAGAAACCAGACTCACTGGTCAGGCAAAAGCAGCAGTCTGTCACATGGCTGCTACTTCTTCATACCCCTTCCTACTAATTGGTGCCACTGGTTCACTGATCCTGTTTCGAATACTACAAGGGTTCCAATAAAGTGTTCTTACACTCACTGTCCTTTCAGAATTCAAGAAGGCATATTTGAATTCACAAATTAAACAGGATGTCTGAAAGGTACATTGACCTTCAGTGTTGACTCTGCTTCTCTCCATGAGAACATAAGGACATAAGAAGTAGGAGCAGGAATCTCATTGAGCCTGCCTGCCATTCAATAAGATTATGGCTGTTCTGGCCATAGACTCATCACCACCTACCTGCCTCTTCTCCATAACTCTTAATTCCCCTACTATGCAAAAATCTATCCAATCTTGATGATGCCTGACCTGCTGAACATTCCCAGCATCTTCTGTTTTTATTTGAGGAAGTTTCTGGCTGGATTGTCTGGAAATGCACAACCTTGGGAAGAAGCAGAGTCAATCTGGGTCCTTGGAAGTGATCTGTTGCATGATTACATCTTCCTTATGAAGAACCGTCACCTTGCTATGGTAGAAAGGCTTGTGATCCCAAGAGCAACACTATCTTTAGCTTAGCTCCTGGTAGGGTCACTGATGACAGTAAGGTCAAGGGGGAAGTTTCCAAAGAGGCTGTGTCCTCTGCTCTTAAGACTCTTCCAAACTACAAAATATCCTCTCTATATCCACACTATCAAGGCCTTTCATCATTCGATAGATTTTAATGAGGTCACCCATCATTTTTCTGAATACCTTTGAAAGCAGGCCCAGAGCCATCAAGCACCCTTCCCATGATGTCATTCAATCCTGGAATAATTTTCATGAACCTACTTTGAACACTACTAGGTTTCAGCACATCTTTTCAAAGATAAGATAAGGGACCCAAAACTGCTCACAATACACCAAGTGAGGCCTCACCAGTGCTTTATAAAGTCTCAACATTATATTCTTGCTTTTATACTCTAGTCCTCTTGAAATGAATGCTAACATTGCATTTGCCTTTCTCACCACAGACTCAAATTGCAAATTAACCTTCAGGGAATCCTGTGCAAGGACTCCCAAGTTCCTTTGCACCTCAGTTCTTTTGTATATTCTCTTCATTTAGAGAATAGTCAACCATTTCATTTCTTCTACCAAAGTGCATGAGCATACACTTCCTGACACTGTGTTCCATTTGTTATTTCTTTGCCCATTCTCCTCATCTGCCCAAGTTGTTGTGTAGCCTCTTTACTTCCTCAAACTACACCTATCTTCATATTGTCTGTAGATTTTGTAATAAAGCCATCTATTTCATCATCCAAATCATTGACATATAACATTAAAATAATCAGTTCCAACTCCTCTGGAACACCACTATTCAACAGCAGCCAGCCAGAAAAGCTCCATTTATTCCCACTTGTTACCTTCTGTTGATCAGCCATTGCTTTATCCGTGTTAGATCTTTCCTGTAATACAATGGGCTCATAGTTTGTTAAGCAGCCTCATGTGTGGCACCTTGTCAAAGGCCTTCTGAAAATCCAAGTACACAATTTCAACTGATTCTCCATTGTCTATCCTGGTTGTTATTTCTTCAAAGAATTCCAACAGATTTGTCAGGCCAAATTTTTCCTTGAGGAAACCATGCTGACTATGGCCTATTTGTCTCCAAGTACCCTAAGTTCTCATCCTTAAAAGTTGACTTCAACATCTTGCCAATCACTGAAGTCAGGCTGTAATTTCCTTTCTGCTATCTTCCTCCTTTGTTAAAGAGTGGACTGACATTTGCAGTTTTCCAGTCTTTCACAAACATTCCACAATGTAGTGATTCTTACTAATGCTGCATGATCTCTTCAGCCACCTTGTTCAGAACTCTGGGGCATACACCATCTGGTCCAAGTGACTTATCTACCTTCAGATATTTCAGCTTCCCAATAACCTTCTCCCTTGTAAACTTTGCACACTTCTGACCCCTTGCTGAATCAGTCCACCTCCTTGTTAAGCAGCACTTGGGGGAGGCATTGAAGCTGGCAAGGGCACAGAATGTACTCTGGGTGGGGGACTTCAATGTCCATCACCAAGGGTGGCAAAAAAAGCACAACAGAATCTCTTCCATCTCAGGTGACAATAGAAGTCCGACTTATAAATTCACATTTCTCTACATTGCGTCAGAATTGTAACGTAAAGAATTTTACTCCCTTGCATGGTGGGATGGATGGAAGATATACGTAAATTCAAATTTAAATAAATGTGTTTAATTGCATAATGGTGCTGATGGTTTGCAATAGTTCAACTAAGCTGAAAATGTTTTGTTGATGATATTCATTTGAACTCAGCGTCTGAGGCTTCTTGCTTAAGTGTCCAGCAATAATCAGGCAGCATTGATGGATTCCAGTTGTGCTGATACTGTTTCTCCATGACTGGAAGGTCCTAGTGAAACACTTCTCCATGTTCATCATTGACAATGCCAGGTTTTTCAGAGAACAAGTCCAAATGGGAATGCAGAAACTGAATCTTCTGTGACATCTTGCACTTCATGGTTTTGTATACTTGAAGTATGTTGTCAACCAGCTGCACGTAATTTGGTGCTCTGTAATTGCTAAGAAAATCTTCAACAACATCCTTGAATGCCTTTCATGTGACTTTCTCCGATTCCACGAGAAGATCTTCAAATTGTCTGTCATTGATGATCTGTTTGATTTGTGGATGAACAATAATGCCTTCCTTCATCTTGGCATAAGCTAATTTGATGAATTATGAAATTAAATAACAAATATAGGTGACTTCAAAACAATGGGTGTGATAGGGAAATTCCATGATCACTTTCATGATCAGGACGGTAAAGTATTCAGGAATCAAAGTCTTTCTTGTCCATTGTATTTATGTGCATTTTATTCCAGATCCATACTTTAACCTCTGAGTTTATATTTATATAATTATTTATAATTATTGAATGTTGATGATTTTTTTTGCATGGCACACCATGACCACTACACTACAGCAACAAACTCCAGCTTGTGTTGTTCTGCTGTCTGATCTGTCCATGTCCCAATCCAATCAACTTTGACCTCCTCTCCATGCTTCTCTTTACTCCACTATAACACTGATACATCTGATTTTAGCTTCTCCTTCTCAAACTGCTGGGTGATGTCTATCATATGATCACTGCTTTCTAAGGGTCCAATTACCCAAGTTTCCTGATCAAACCTAGTTCATTTTGAAAAATCAGGGATTGCCTTTCCCCTCATAGACAAAGCTACAAGATGCTTTAAAAATCCAATTTGTTGGCATTCTACAAGTTTCTTCTCTTGTCTAATGTGATCCAGTACCATGCGTAACATTGCCACTTTTGACTTGACTTTTCTACCTGCTGCTATACTTTGAACCCCATGTACTGGATACTGTTTGAAAGACTGTTTATAACTTCCATCAGTGTCTTTGTACCTTGCAGTTCTTTAACTCTTGTCACAAGGATTCTGCAGCTTCTAATCATATGTTATTTCTAATTTCATTTTCTTTCTCAACAGATCCATCCCACCCCACCCGCCACCTTCCTGTCCTTTTGACAGGATGTGTATCCCTGGATGTTTGCCTGCTGTGATCCTTCAACTACAAAACTGTGATGCCCACAATGCCATTCCTACTCATTTCTAACTACACTACAAAATCATCTACCTTATTATGTGTACAGTGTGCATTCAGATATAACACCTTCAGTCCTGTATTCCCCACCCTTCTTCTCAATTTCGCCGCCATGTTGCCTGAAGTTAAATACTTATTCATTTTTAAACGTTGTTTTTTTCTTTCTTCTGTTGAATTCTGAATATTCAGAATGAAGAATAAGACAGAAAGTTTTAAAAGAATTTAAAGAAAAAAATAACAACTTAACTTCAGGCAACATAGAGACTGGCAAGCCTGGTTCAAATTCACAGGAAGGCGACAGTAACTCAAAAATGCACACATAACAACTATAAACAAGAGAAAATCTTCAGATGCTGGAAATCTGAGCAACACACACAAAATGCGGGAGGAACTCTGCAGCCCAGGCAGCATCTATGGAACAAAGTGAAGCTGATGCTTTGGTTCGAGACATGTCTGTGTGTGTTGTGTGCATTACAACCATGATCGACATCATGTCGAACCTTAAAAGGGATGGGCTACAGCTGTAGAGATCATGAGTATAAACCCAGTGACTATTAGTGACAGGAAGCTGGGTGAAAACAGCTTCTTTTAATTCATTTACTGGAAGTCGGTGCTTTCGGACTGGAAAAAGGTGAACTAGACACTTTCAGAATGAAAATACATTCAGCAGCTAAGTAAGCAGAAGCTGAACAATTCTTCGGGATGCTAAATAAATATTCCATTTCCCTTTTGATTCTCGCCATGTTTGTAATGGATGCACTATAGAAAGCATCCTGTGAGGATGCATCACTGCTTGGTACGGCAATTGTTCTGGATGTGAACATAAGAGACTGCAGAGAGTTATGGGCACAGCTCAGCACATCATAGATCCAGACTCCCCTCCATGGACACTGACTCCCTAACATTGTTTTACCAAAGGAGGGAGAAGTGTAAAGGTCTCACCCATCTCGGGCATTCTCTGTTCTCTCCCCTCCACCACAACCAGACCAGACAAAAGATAGAACATCCTGAAAGCACAGACTACCAGACTCATGGACTGTGTCTACACTGTTGTTATAACAGGATTGAATAATCTCCTAGTACGAAAAGAGGGACATTGATTTCATTATGACCTTGCACCTTGTTCTGTGCCTGCACTGCATTTTCTCTGTAATACATGCCTGAAGGGAGTTTGCGGTATTCAATGTATTTCATGTTTTTGGCGAAGAAACCAGAGACACTGTTCAGACAGAAGCAGCAGTCTTTCACATGAGACTTCTATTCTTGCCATAACATTGGGACACTGAACAACATTGACTTCTAAAGTATCTCTGAGCCAAGCTCAAAGATTGACAGTACATGTTGTGGAACAAATGTAAGGAGCCCAGGCTTTGTCTTAGTTGCACCCAAAGTAGTGCTCATGGGATTTCATAATTAGGGGAACCATGCTCCATCTTTGAGATTTAAGTGTGTACTTGCCTCAAATATAACAGAAAGTATCACGGCTGTTGCAACATTAGTGCGAATTTTGCTATCACAGATACTCCTGAAAATACAATTACTGTATTAAAATGCGTGCACATAATGCACATCACATGATCGCAAGCAAACACAATACATAGAGCAGTGTATGTATGATGCCTTTACAGCCTTTCTATAAACTGTCCTGCCGTGAAGCATAAGCAAATTTCATGGTGATTTCCATGATCAGCAACTCCAAAATCCATAAAATACACACTTATGTATTCAAGAAGCAAAATCCTTGTTGTCCAGCACAATCATCCTGATCTCATCCTGAATTAGGAGCAGTACTCCACCTCCCTTGCCTTCCTGTCTAACTTTTCCTATTTCCCAGTACCATTAGATATTTAATTCCCAATTATCTCCACCCTGCAACCATGTTTCTTTAATGGCCACCAAATCACAATCTCTGTACTAAGGTGTGCCATAAGTTCATTGATCCTATTTTGAATACTACAGCAGTTCAGATAAAGTGACCTTACACTTATTATCCTTTCAGAATTCAAAAAAGCATTTTTGAATTCACAAGGTCAAATTGCAAACATTGCAGATAAGGAATATCTGAAAGGCTCATTGTCCTTCAGTGCTGAATCTGCTTCTCTCCACAGATGCTGCCTGACCTGCTGAACATCTTCAGCATCTTCTGTTTTTATTTGAGAAGGTTTCTGACTGGATTGTCTGGAAATGTATAATCTTGGGAAGTGGAAGGGTCAATTTGAGTCCTTGGGAGTGAACTGTTGCATGATTACATCGTCTTTATGAAGAATCATCACCATTCTGTGGAGGAAAGGCTTGCGATCCCGAGAGCGATATCGTCTGCAGCTGAGCTCCTAGAAGAGTCTCTGATGGTGGTAAGGGCAAGCAGGAGTTTCCAAGATTTCAACAATGGAGCTGGTGGAAGATAATTACACATTACAATGGCAATGAAGGCGGCGGAAGGCTTGCACTGTGAAGGGTCCCAGTTGTCTTTTATTCTGCACTCTGACCCTGAACTGTCAAGGATCGTGTGGTGGTCACCATGCATTAGCTTCCCCATGTTATCAAAGTCATGCACAAACATTCTCCTTTCCAAGAATCCACCCAAACATCCTGGACTATGTCCCATGGTGATCCCAGATCAGGCTCTACAGCCAACTGAAGACCCACTGATAGGCAATCAGTTAGGACATCATCACACTCGACTTCAGTGACCCTACTACTACTACTGATACATAACTGTTAATGTATTAATCTTCCTTGTTTCTGTAAAATATCTTTAATCTTTTGGCGAGACAACTCCATGTCTGCCTTGGTTTGGTATTAAAACTTGCTTCTTACTTCACTTTCCAATAACCATGTCTGATGTTAAGTCTGTGCCCAGCTTAAACTTCAGCTTGGGGTTCATCTGTTCACAGCTGGAGATTGCAACCCACTGCTTTACTCTGAATTTGGTCACATTTTTGGACCTTCTCTTTTATCTCTAAATGTTCAATTGTGTCTGACATCCAGAGGGGTAGTTGACAATGAATCAGTTCTCATGGATTATATGACAAGCTCTCTTAGTCTATCTGTTGTTCTTCCCTGATGTGGTTTGTCTCTAAGTACCAGATCTTACCACTTGAAAGTTCACAACTTTGATCGATTACTTATTATCATGTTGTTAAGCAATTAAACTTCATCATTAGGTCAGCCATTATATCATCATTTGTACATTTCATGTACATCGTTTGTAGTAGTCAGGAGCACTTGTTAGAAGTTGAAGGAATTTCAATGAATGTTTGAATCATCTTTGTGGTGGTGCCAATGCTTGCTTCTTTTTGCCGGTGGGGAGAGGGGGGAATTGTTGCTTGCTGCCGCTTATGTGCGGGAGGGGGAAGCTGGGGGGGGTGTGTGGAAATGTGGAAATGACATTTAACTGTCGTTCATTCTTTGAGGCACTTCTCTATTTTTGTGGATGTTTGTGAAGAAAAAGCATTTCAGGAATATACATTTCTCTGACATTAAATTAGACCTTTGAACCATTGAACCTTTGAATCTGCCTTTTGATAGAATACCAAGAAGTATTGCCTTCTCAGTTTCAGTTTCAGGTCAGTATGTCTACAAATTTAAATTCAACACCCACCCCCACCAAAAAAAAGGAAATGAAAAAAAATAAAATCTATAT
This sequence comes from Hemitrygon akajei, assembly GCF_048418815.1. Classification (NCBI taxonomy): domain Eukaryota; kingdom Metazoa; phylum Chordata; class Chondrichthyes; order Myliobatiformes; family Dasyatidae; genus Hemitrygon; species Hemitrygon akajei. The sequence continues at coordinate 12,188,096 of NC_133130.1, forward strand.
CTTAACTCTTTTCATGACGACAAATTCTCCAACATACTACAACTACGTCGACTCAGGCCCAGGGGGCCGGTGTCAGACATGATGATGGACTCTCCACTTCTCCCTCATCAGCATGTTCAGTTCATCTGTATTAGCCACGCCGCTATCTTCTAGGAGCGTGTTGACCATATCTTGGGAGTGCGCCCAGGGTTCATCCTCCCATGCTTGGGCTCCCATATGATGACTAGGCTGGCAGGCAGCTCAGTCTGGCATAGATAGTGCCCCACTTGTTGCAGTCTTCTCACCTCGATTTCAGTAGTGAGCATCGGTAGGTTGTCATAGAGCTCAACGTTCATCATGTGCTGTTGCCAACTCACGTCAAGAGCCATCCGGAGCATTTGTGTATAGCAACCATCTAGTGACTTTCGCATGGTCTTGGTAATATCACAACCTTTAAATAAAGCAAATCTTATTCAGTCACTTATCAAAGTCCTTGCAAAAATCCTCGCACCCCTCAGACAAACTCGTCTCCCTCCTGCCGTCTGGGAAAGGGCACCAAAGCATTTGGGCTGTCACGACGAGACTATTTAACAGTTTCTTCCCCCAAGCTATCAGACTCCTCAATACCCAGAGTTGACACCAACTTACTGCCCTATTGTCTTGTTTATTATTTATTGTAATGCCTGCACTGTTTTGTTCACTTTATGCAGTCCTGGGTAGGTCTGTAGTCTAGTGTAGTTTTTTTTCTGTGTTGTTTTTCACGTAGTTCAGTGTAGTTTTTGTACTGTTTCATGTAACACCATGGTCCTGAAAAATGTTTTTACTGTGTACTGTACCAGCAGTTATGGTCAAAATGACAATAAAAAGTGACTTGACTTGACTTGAAAAATAATTAGTTATTCCAAAAAATCAAGTTCAATTCCTTTGAATGAGTAATAAAAATATGCACCCGAGCATTTTAAATCCTCTATGCCTTGTAGCATTCCATTCCTGCGTTGATTTTTCAATCTTGGGTGGCTCGCCATCTTGTTTCTTGTTCATTGGATGGAATGGAGGGTCATCCATGGAATGTCGATTCAAAATACTTACACAAAAAAAACCTGACCAAGTTCCTTGGCATGATTCAACTGAACTAAAACTGGGTTACATGGTAACGATCTTGGACACCAGTCTCTGCTGATATTATCTCACTAGAGCTAGTGCTTGTTATAGCTATAGCTTCAATAAATCATTTATCAATGCCATCTCTCCTCCAAGGCTTATGGGTTAAGAATGAAAGGTGAAATGTTTAAGATGTTTAACATGATGGAGAATATCTTCATGCAGAGGGTGGTGAGAGTGTAGAAGGAGCTGCCAAAGGAAGTGGTGCATACAGGTTTGATTACAACATTTAAGAAAAGTTAGGATAGCTACATGTATGCAAGGTGTATGGTGGAGTGGTCCAGATGCTTGTTGGTTCTTCTAGAGAGAGTAATAATTTGGCAAGGATTAGATGGGCCAAAGAGCCTTTTCTGTGCTGTAGTGCTCTATGACTCTATTAAAACAACTCACTTATTTGACAGACTCTCTACCAGCTCCTAACAGTTAACTTGCCAGGAAAGTTGCTTCAGCAAGTTGTCATTGATATCCATAACCAAGAAAGATGGTTTCAAGCCAGTGCAGTTGTGGAATTTTGATCCACTGGACAGATTCATGGAGTTATACAGCATGGAAATGTGCCCATCAGTCCATGCCAATCAGAGTACCTCCTTGAGCCTTTTGCATGTGCCTGGTACGTATCGCAAATTGTCACAAAAACACTCGCAGGTATCTACAGATGTACTGTGAAGAGCATTCAAAATGGCTGTGGCACAGTCTAATATGAAGGGGTTACTGTAGAGGATTGAAAAATGCCGCAGAAAGCTGTAAAGTTGGGTAGCTCCACCATGGACACTGGCCTCACCAGCATACAGGACATCTTCAAAAGATGATGCCTCAAAGAGGTGGCATTCTTCATTACAGACTTCCATCACCCAGAACATGCCCACTTCTCATTCCTACCATCAAGAGGAGCCTGAAGACTTACACTCAATGTTTCAGGAACGGCTTCTTTCCCTCTGCCGCCAGATTTCTGAATGGATATTAAACCCATGAATACTTTGTTCTCTTTTTGCCTACTTAATAAATTTAATTTTGCATATATATATTTCTTATTGTAATTTATAGTTTTTATTATGTATTGTAATGTACTGCTGCTGCAAAACAACAAACTTCACAACATATGCCAATAGTATTAAATCTGATTCTGATCCCTTGCCATCTTTTTTAACTGTGTATCTTTACACACACTATTATTGTCTCACTTCTTCTGCTAGTTCATTCTATATAATCATTCATCTTCTGTGTGAAAAATCTAGTCCAAACTCCCCTTTAAATCTCAATTTAAAACAATGGCATCTCTTTTCAAACACTATTCCCAAGCAAAGAGGTTGTGATCACACACCACACAAGGCTGTATGACAAAGAAGCTAAATAAGGCTATTTGACCCATCGAGTCTGCTCTGTCATTCCTTCATGGCTGGTTTATTGTTCCTCTCAACCCCATTCTGCTGCCTTCTCCCCTATTCTTTGCCATCTTTACTAACCAAGAACCTATCAACACCTCTGCTTTAAATATTTTGTAGCCTGGGGAAAAATACACACACAGGACAACAAATACTTTTTCGAGTCTTAAGTTCCTTTATCTGTTTTAGATGCTTTATTGTAGAAAGAGGGTATCAAAATAAAAATGACAAGATAAACTTAAAACAGTTACTGCTATTACAATCTCAGTTTAACTTCGCACCACACCCTTGTTATGTATGCAGTATGAAAATAACAAAAAAAAACACAGAACCTTTACAGTAGTGAGAAATATTTGGAACACACGTGCTTAACTTCCAAACACATATAGGCTAGATCTTGAAAATGGTCCACCCATGCTAAATGCATTTTCTCTTAAAGGCACAGGCAGCATTACCAAGGTGAATACACAAGTACACTTTAACAATAAAAAATGTGTATTCAATGGTCACCTGGTTACAAATATACCCAATAACTTGGTCTCCACAATAGTCCGTGGCAATGGATTCCACATACAACTGTATGGCCGAAGAAATTCAAAGTTAAAAGTACACTTATTATCAAAATACATATTAATAATACAGCTTTGAGATTTGAATGCTTACAGGCAGCTACAAAACAAGAAAACTGAAAGAACCCAATTACAAAAAAGACCAAAACCCAATGCGCAGAGACTGAGTAAAAAAAAAACAGAACTAGAGTCCATGGACATGGAACTTGGAGCAGTCCGAGCAGGCCCATAGCCTCAGCTCATCACACAGTGGGACAAATCGTTTGAATCTAGCAGACATGAAGCCTGGAGCAGACGGACTAGACTCATAGCCTCAGCTCATCACACAGCAGGGCAAATCGTCGCAAAGCTCACAGACATGAAGCATGGAGCAACCAGACTAGTCTCGCTTCATCAGCACCACGAAGGGAGGATTAAACATTGTGGAAGAGCAAGCAGAATTGGCCCAATCCTGACATCCTACCTTTCCAGTCTATCTGGGTCAATATTTAAATCCAAACATCAGGTCATCCCACTGCACTAGAACCTGGGCCCCCACCACAATGAAATGTTCTGGGCCTGGACTCTGCCATCCATCCATCCACTTTTGGCCTGTATTTGATCTTTCCAATTCAGCCAAACATCGGGTAATTTCTCACTGTAATACCTGGGCCCTGTTGCATCAATACACTCTGTGAATGGACCCCACTGTCATGTTTCGACCCGTCCCTGACTTTTCCAAATTGGTCTGGTGCTTAGATTGATCAAACCTCACTCTTGCTTTAGGTAGATGGACTCCAAATTCTTCTCTGAACCCTCTACAATGTCAGTATATCCTTTCTCAAATAAGGAGCCCAAAACTGCACACAATACTCTGTGTGTGGTCACATGAGTGCCTTATAGAGCCTCAACATCACATCCCTGCTCCTATATATTCTACACCTCTGGAAATGAATGTCAACATTGCATTCGCCTTCTGCACCACCAACTCAACCTGAAGGTTAACCTTTAGGGTATCTTGCACAAGGACTCCCAAGTCCAAAATCTTCAGATGCTGGAAATCTGAGCAACACACACAAAATGCTGGAGGAACTCTGCAGCCCAGGCAGCATCTATGGAAAAAAGTGCAGCTGATGCTTTGGTTCGAGACACATCTGTGTGTGTTGTGTACATTACAGCCATAGTGTGCATGTAAAGGGGGCTATCTTCTTTTTCATTGTTACTGTGTATGTTACTCAGAATGGTTTCTTTGTTTTGTTAAAAGTAGGAATGCTTCTTTGTTGCGAGAGAGTGCTGGAAGCTTGTTTGGGTTAAAATTTACTGATAAGGAGAATTGTATTCCTTTATTAACCAATTGGGATTAATGTTGTTCTTTCTCCTGAGTCTGTAAACTATTGTTGGCGGGCTTTTGGGAGATCGGCGCGAGGGGGTGAGAGAGAGAGGACGTGAGACTGTAAGCTGGGTGAGGAATGGACCTCAAGGGGGAGTCCAAGGCCAGGAGGCACCCCGAGGAGAGGAGACGAAGATAGATGTGTTTGGTTGACCACTTCGGATGGTCCTGAGCTGCGAGTTGAGGAGTTCGGAGGGGGTCGAATGGTGGCCAGAAGACTTCAATAATTGAGCTCCAACGGTTGTGCAAGAAGTGGTTTGGACTTTGATAAGTTTGGTGCCTTTTGCTTTTTCTTTTTCTTTCATTTATATTGTATTGTCTAGTACTCTTTTAGTTTTAGTAAACTCTTTAAAGTGTATTCTGTAATGGTATCTGGTGTGAGTTCGATATTGTGTGTGTACGCGTGGCATAAACTTGATTTCCACAGCACCTGCGTGTACGGGAGGTGGGGTTGGTGAGTGGCTGGATCTCCTTTTCCCCTAGACATATACCAGCCTGTTGGGTAATTGTTACATGCAGAAGAGCATCTGAATGCACATCATGTCGAACCTTAAAAGGGATGGGCTACAGCAGTAGAGATCACGAGTATAAACCCAGTGACTGTTAGTGACAGGAAGCTGGGTGAAAACAGCTTCTTTTAATTCATTTACTGGAAGTCGGTGCTTTCGGACTGGAAAAAGGTGAACTAGACACTTTCAGAATGAAAATACATTCAGCTGCTAAGTAAGCAGAAGTTGAACAATTCCTCGGGATGCTAAAGAAATATTCCATTTCCCTTTTGATTCTCACCATGTTTGTAATAAGGTATTAACGTTAGACAGTGTGTTAAAGTTTAGCGATGAGTCTGACTGGTGAGGTAAACTACATACGAGGTGTTGGGAGTGCCCTTATGCCTGTACATTTGCATAGAGTAAATTTAAGGTCAGAGTTAGTTAGAAGACCTGTTAAAGTAGGGCTACAACCCAGTTTACCCATGAATGATGTTTCTCTATTGTTAGGGGATGACTTAGCAGACGGACAAGTTTTTCCTGAAGTGTCTTTGACAATGAAGTCAGAGGAACCACGGATGGATTCTAACACAGATTCCTTCTGTGTTGTAACTTGAGCTATGGCTATAAAGCTTGATGTGCAGAATGTGGTTGTTACCCATGACTGTTCACCTCAGGATTTGGATTTTGAGGATGTGTCAATAACTTTCTTACCTTCATTGTTTGATCAAGATTCTTGGAGTAAATCTGACCATGAAGATGTGTCTCTATCTCGGAAGGAAGTCATAGCAGAGCAGAGTAGAGACCCTGAGATTATCAAATTAAAAGTTCAAGCTTTCCCAGATAGTGAAATTGAGAAGGTGCCAGTAAGATACTACTTTGAAAAGGGAGTATTAATGAGGAAGTGGAGATCACCTACAATTTCTGCAAGTGAGGAATGGAAAGTTGTTCACCAGGAAGTAGTTCCTAGAGTCTATCGGAATGAGATTTTAATTTTGGCTCATAGTGTGCCCTTGGGTAGACATCAAGCTGTGAAGAAAACTGTGAACAAGGTTTTTAAACATTTTTACTGGCCTGGTTTGAGAAAAGATATGGTGATATTTTGCAGAACGTGTCATACTTGCCAAATTGTGGGTAAACCTAATCAAGTTACTCCAGTGGCCCCACTGCAACCTATTCCTGCATTCGGTGAACAGTTTTCCAAAATTATTGTAGGATGTGTAGGCCCATTACCAAAAACTAAAACTGGTCATCAATATTTGCTGACCATCAAGTGCACAGCGTCTAGGTTTCCAGAGGCAATACCACTTAGAAATATAATGGCTAAAACTGTAAAAAAGGCTGTTATAAAATTCTTTACTTACTGTGGGTTGCCTAGGGAAATACAATCTGATCAAAGTAGTAATTTTATGTCTGGAGTGTTCCAGCAGGTAGTTTATAAACTGGGAGCCAATCAGATTACCTCGTCTGCATACCATCCAGAATCGCAAGGAGCCTTGGAGAGGTTCCATTCTACTCTCAAAACCATGATTAGGACGTATTGTGTGGAAAATGAAAATGATTGGGATGAGGGCATTTATTTACTTCTATTTGCAGTACGGGAGTCAGTGCAGGAATCATTAGGTTTTAGTCATTTTGAACTTGTGTTTGGACATAGAGTTAGAGGACCTTTTGCCTTATTAAAAGAACAGTGGATTAATAAAGAGGTACACACTAATTTACTGGATTATGTTTTAAAATTTAAAGAAAGATTGCAATGCTCCTCAGACAGGATGAAGAGGTCAATACTCCCCAATGCCATTAGGCTTTACAATTCAACCGCCAGGAGTAAGATATGTTAAAGTGCCGGGGTTGATTGTATTTAATGTATTTAAGTAAACTACTTAAGAACTTTTTAAAAGCTATTATTAATGCTTTTTGAGAGAGTGATTTAGATGCATATCATATTTTTACTGAGTTAAGTATTGTATGTAATTAGTTTTGCTACAACAAGTGTATGGGACATTGGAAAAAATGTTGAATTTCCCCATGGGGATGAATAAAGTATCTATCTATCTATCTATCTATCTATCTATCTATCTATCTATCTATCTATCTATCTATCTATCTAAAGCTTGTAGCTTAGCCAGGGAAAGTTTAAAATTGGCTCAGGAGAAAATGAAAACCTGGTATGGTAAGGAAACTAGAATTAGGTCACTTAAGACTGGAGATAAGGTGTTGGTTCTTTTCCCGGTGCAAATGACCCCTTTACAAGCTAGATTTCATGATCCTTATGAAATTATGTCTAAAGTTAATGATGTGGATTATATGATAAAATACCAGATCAAAGAAGGCCAACACAGCTTTGTCATATGAATATGATAAAGCCATATTATGAGAAACAGTCTGCTACTATGATTGTTGTGGTCAATAATAATAAGTCTGATCTCACTAGGAACTTAATGGATGATTCATCTGAAACTCATTTTAAACCCCATATTATTTCTGCCAGATTACCAAACTCAACAATTCTGGAAAACATTGATGAAAAATTAGCTCATTTGCAGCCAGAGCAGAAGCAGCAGATGAAGCAGTTAATTTTTAAATATAGGGATTTATTTCCAGACATTCCTAGAAGAACCACAGTAGCTTCACATGATGTAGATGTTGGAGATGCTAAACCCATAAAGCAACATCCATATCAGATGAATATGGAAAAAATGTGAACTTGCTGATCAAGAAATTAACTATATGTTAGAGAATAATATTATTAGACCCTCTAATTCAAATTGGAGTTCACCTTGTGTTACGGTGCTTAAGTTAGACGGTGGTATTCGGTTTTGTACTGATTACAGGAAGGTGAATGCTGTGACAAAACCAGATGCATATCCAATCCCTAGAGTGGATGATTGCATGGATAAAGTCAGGAAAGCAAAGTTCCTTACAAAAATTAATTTGTTAAAAGTGTATTGGTGTGTTCCATTGATGGTTGAGGTAGAGAGATTTCCACATTTGTTACCCAATCTGGGTTATACGAATATAATGTTCTTCCATTTGGGATGAAGGATGCCCCAGGTACTTTTCAGCGGATGATTAATTCTGTGATTCATGGGTTAAAAGATACAGATGCCTACATTGACGATTTTGTTACAGGGAATGATACTTGGAAAGCACACATTACTGCAGTGGAGAAGCCATTTGAAAGGCTTTCACAAGCTAACTTAACTATTAACTTAGCTGAAAGTGAATATAGTCATGCCACTGTGACTTACCTTGGTTATGTTGTGGGTCGAGGTAAGTTAGCTCCTGTTTAGGCAAAAGTTCTGGCAATTTTAGAGGTCCCCACTCCAACTGGTAAAAATAACTCTCAGAAGATTCTTGGGAATGGTAGGATATTACTGAAAATTCTGTAAAAATGTTGCTAATATTGCCCTTTCATTAACTAACCTCTTGAAGAAAAATGAAAAGTTTGTGTGGACAGTGCTTTGTCAGAAGGCATTTGAGAAATTGAAAACCATGCTATGTCATCAAACTGTGCTCAGGGCACTTGACTTTGAGAAACCATTTTCATTAGTTGTAGATGCTAGTGATGAGGCTGCAGGAGCAGTGTTACCTCAAAGGAATGAGGGTGATGAGGTTGATCATCCAGTAGCTTACTTTTCTAAGAAATTTAATGAGAATCAAAGTAACTATTCAACTATAGAAAAGGAATTATTATCCCTTGTTTTGACTTTACAATATTTTGATGTGTGTGTTGGTACAACTCAGAAACAACTCATAGTTTACACCGATCATAATCTGTTAGTGTTTCTGAGTAAGATGAAAAACAAAAATAGGTTACTCAATTGGAGCTTGATGTTACAGGAGTATAATATTTTACTAATTCATATTAAAGGCAAAGATAATGTGATTGCTGACTGTCTATCTAGATGTTCAATGTACAATGTAGTTTTTTTATGGAGTGGTATGTTAATATTTGTAACACTCCTGCTGTATATTAATTTGTAAGGTGCTGTATGATAATACTAGGTATATTGTGTATGCTGTAAATTGTATACATTTGTATTTTTTTTGTAATTAGTTAATTGTTAAAATTTTGCTCATGACAGACCAAAAAAAATTTTTTTTTGGAGGGAAGTGTTACATACCCCGTGGGTGACTTGTGACTGTCTTATAACCATGATGTAATTGAGTATCTGGTGAGCATGATGTAATGGTCTTGTGATAGTGGGGTGATGTAATATCCCGCCAGTGTGAGGTCACATGATGACAGGTTCCAACAGGTATGAAATGGGAAAGCCTGCTGTGACACAGAAGTTTTTTTTTGTGTTGAGTCATCGTTTAATTCGTCAGCTACTCCGTTATGCTGTGTATTTTTCTCATGATGCAGTTTCGTTTTAAAGTGGAGTTTTACTTTCTATTGTAAGGTACAGAATCATCGTACTGGCAGTTTTGCCAATTGCTGCCAGTTGTATTTGAAGTATCTTTGATTTAATTTTAAAGTCTAAGTATTGGAGACTGAAGACTTTACTGAAGTACGGGAACCCAAATGATCGAGTAAAGTTGGTGTCATCGGCAGTTTACTACAGGATCAACCTTATTGAATCTTTGTTCAGAAAATAGTTACCTGCATCTGAGATAACCCCCGCCTGTAAGAGCAGAAAGGGTTGTGCAGTGTTACTTGCCAAGAAAAAGGTCAGTTCCTTTAAACCGTTTTTTATTTCCTTCGTCATGAATCCTTTGGACCAGGCATACTGCTGGGATCAGTAGTAACATCATGTCATCGAGGAATTTATTACTTCTGGAAAGTCTGTCCTAATTGACTGTATAAATCACTCAGACTTTCGTATTAACCATTTTAAGAGAGTGTTCGCATTCACCACTTTAAGAACTGTTCCAGAGTTGCCATTCAGCAGTTAACTTCCCGTTAAGTTAGCTGTTTGTTGAATTTTCATTTGTTTTTGGGAGCAGAGTTTAATAAATGTTTATTTGTTTATAAACCCTGACTTAATTCTATATTCATTGTTGCCGGACTCGTATCGCAACACAAGAATAGGTGATACCATCTCTTGGTAGGATTACTGAATGCTTCAAATTGAGAGGTAACAAAGCCTTTTTTAATCATCCTCTCACTCTGAGACTAGCATCTTGTAATACTGGGTCAAGTTGGAACAATGAATGGCTGTGTGGCAGTTTACCTTGACTCAGTATTCGCACTTCCTCTTTGAAAGCATCCCTTTGTGCCAATTTTACAAGCACAAGACTGGCCTTTCTTCTGTCTTTGACGTTTATGGGTATTGCTGATTTGGCTCTCTTTGCTAGTTGCTGGATCCGTGCAACCACATTCAATGTTGTATGCCATTTTGAGAACTGTTTAAGTCTCTGCAAGAAATTGTCCTCTTTTACCACCTTTGTTTCTAGTACTTGTGTCATTTTGACTTCAGGATCACCCACCAGAAACTCTGGAGATATCTTTAATGTGACAATCTCTCTTTCCCACAGAAACCTGGGTCCAGTGAGCCAATTTGTACCAATCAGTTCTGCCACCTTCAGGCCTCTGGAAGCGTGATCTGTCAGATTTTGATCAGTGTCAATGTGGTACTGCTGTGCTGGATCAGTTGCTTCTCTGATTCTTTGGACTCGATTTGCAACGAAAACGTGAAACCTTCAGGCTTCATTATTAATGTAGCCCAAGACAATCTGAGAATCTGTCTTTGTCAATTTTGAGCTCTGGCTCCTCCTTTAGCATACTGCTGACCACTGAGGAGACCACTGCAACCGTTAACTCCAGCTTTGGTACGGTTATAACTCTTGTGGGTGCAACTCTTACCTTATCTATGACTAAGGACCAATGCACTTTGTCCACACTCAGTACACGGATATATGAGCACTGACCGTACCCATGGCTACTCGCATCCGAAAAGTGATGCAGTTGAATTCTCTGGACCTTCCCTAGGTTTCCAGGAGCAAAGTATCTTGGAATCTAGAGTTTTTGCAGATTCTTTAGATCGTTTAGCCAGCTCTCCCATTGTGGCTTTAATTCTCCAGGCAGTGGTTCGTCCCATCCAATGCCCTTTTGGCACATATCCTGTAGTACTTTCTTTCCTAGTAGGAGGAAGGGAGCTGGGAAGTCTAGTGAGTCAAACACAAAGGCTACAGTCGAGAGGATTCCCCTCCATGTTGCTGGTTTCTCATCTAGGGTGACTTTAAAAGCGAAAGTGTCACTGATCACACTCCACTTTACTCCCAACACAGTCTGGACTGGGAGTTCATCACAATTGAGATCCACATCCAGAACTCCACTAGCTCGTTCATTGTTCGGAATTGACTCCAAGTCTTCGCTGTAGTTGGAGATGAACTTGTGGAGATGTAATCTCCCTCCTGCACACACAGTTTGCACTTCTCTCACTAGTTTGATGGTTGTGCCTGCAGATTCTACACTGATGAGGCCATCATCAACTTAGAATTTGTTTCTGATGAAGTTGGCTGCTGCTGGATACCCTTTCTTAATTTTGGCTCGCAGGATACTTTATTCCATAATTTGTGCAGCCAGGAGAGGATGCTGCTCCAAAAAGATGGAACTTCATGCGATATTCTTTTGGCTCTAGATTTGTATCGCCATTTTCTCACCACAGGAACCGTAAGTAATCTCTGTCCTTTGGCTTACATGGAACCTGTGGAACATTTTTTCTACATCACGGATGACTGCGATTGGGTGTTTGCAGAATCTGCAGAGCACGCCTGTCAGCCCACTTGTGAGATCAGGTCCAGCTCGTAAGTGATCATTCAGAGTCGTGCCATCATACTTAGCAAAGCAGTTGAACACAACCCTAATTTTTCCTGGCTCTGTAGGGTGATAGACTCCTTGGTGAGGAATATACCACACATTTCCTGCTTTGGGTTGATCTTCAGCTCTCTCCACATCACCATCCTTGAAGACACCTTCCATAATTTTAACGTAGTCATCCTTGAATTTGGGATTTTTCTCAAGTTACCCTTTCAGGTGCTTCAGCCGCACCAGAGGCAGCCATTTATTTTCTGGCAGTTGAGGGCATGTCTTAAAGGGGAGGGGCATTTCCAAGTGCCCATCTGCATTCCGGTGTATTCTTTCATTAGGTAATTGTATGAACTGTATGTCATCTTGTGCTGTGCTCTTTTCCCCAGGGTTTGTATCTCTGAATTCTGATTCAAGGGCTCTAACAACAGTGTCAACAGCGGAAGTTCTTTGACGGATACACGATGGCACAGACCTGTCACTTCTGTTGACTTTGTGACCCGTGGTGAGCTGCCGACAATGCTCCAACCCAGGTCAGTCTTGATGGCATACGGCTCATCGTCACCTCCTGTGATGACATGTCGTGGTGGCAACGGTCTCGCGCAGCCATAGCCTATTAGGAGTCCTACCTCGCAAACCATCAGCTCTGGTATTTCCTGTGCTATTCCATTCAGATGATTCCACCTTCTGGCCGTTTCAGGGGTAGGAATGTGGGAATGTTCGAGTGGGATGAAATCTCTGGTATAGCTTTGCTCTTATAATCCTTTGAATTGTGTCTTCTCCTAAGACAGCCAAAGCACAGATTATTGTCCATGAACCCTCTCTTGCCCTCCACAGGCTTCTGGCATTTGTGTTTGGAGTGGCTTTCCCCACAGCACGTGCATGTGACTGGGTTTGGAGATGAAAATGAAGTGTTCACCTTCTTGGATCCGTTTGAATCCTTTGAGCTGCTCTCCACGGCACTGTGTGTTTCCATCACTGTGCTTGATTTATCCGACGCTTTCACATTTGTGATTAATGTGTTAGCTTTTGTGCGCTTTGTGTCTCTAGATGGCTTTTCTTCAGTCGGCTTCAAGGCATGAAAGGACGTTGCAGGATTGCACGCGATTTCTGCTCCTTGTGCCACAAAATCAGAAAACCCCTTGAAATCAGGGAATTCCCCCGTTTGTCGCAACTGCTTTGTGACATGACGATTCCAGTGAGAGGTCACCCAATCAGGGAGTTTTTGGAGTATCTTTTGATTCTCTTCACAGTCATTTAACACCTGAAGCCCTTTGATATATGGCATGGCATTGCTGCAGGCTGTCAGAAAATCACTGAATTGTCTTAGTTTAACTGACTCCCTTGAGCCAATCTTTGGCCAGTTATTCAGTCTTTCTCTAAATGTGCGCTGGATTACAACAGGGTGGCCATACCGAGCATTCAAAGCCTCCCATGCCTGGTCATCATCCTTTCGGTAGAAGCTTCCTTCCAATACAGATCGTGCCTCACCACTGATGTATTTTTCTAGGTAGAACAACCTGTCAGCTGGATTTGTTCATCACCGTTCTATCAATGCCTTAAAACTTGTGCTCCTCTCTAAGAACCTAAGTGGGTCCCCTGAGAAGACTGAGGGCTCGGATGTAGGAAGTCTGGTATGTCGTGTAGGGCTTGTACTAATGATGCTTCATTGTTAGTATTGTTTGTTTTTTCATTGTTATTGTTCTTACATGTCTTTATAAGGTATGCCTTTAATTTAATAAGGTATTGGAGGACAATTAGCCGGCTCACTGCTTGCTGTTCTACTTCCCTTTCTTGTCCAGTCTCTCTCTCTCTCTATGACTGAAGGTCTCTCTCTCTCACTGTCTGTGTAAAAATCTGAAGCAAACTGCTTCAGCCTGTGACTGACGTCATAATCCCACCTCACTCAGGTGCTTAAAGCGACAGTCCACAGTAAACAAAACCTGTGGGTTCGTAACACAGGTCACCTCTCATCCTCTGACGCTCCAAGAAGAAAAGGCTGAGTTCACTCAACCTATTCTCATAAGGCATGCTCCCCAGTCCAGGCAACATCTTTGTATACCTACTCTGCACCGTTTCTATGGTTTCCACATCCTTCCTGTAGTGAGGCAACCAGAACTGAGAACAGCACTCCAAGTGGGGTCTGACCAGGGTATAGCTGCAACATTACCTCTTGATTCTTAAACTCAATCCCATGATTGATGAAGGCCAATGCACTGAATGCCTCCTTAACCACAGAGTTAACCTCCACAGCATCTTTGAGTGTCCTATGAACTCGGACCTCAAGATCTTTTTGATCCTCCATGCTGCCAAGAGTCTTACTATTAATAGTATTTTCTGCTATCAAATTTGACCAACCGAAATGAACCACCTCACACCTATCAGGGTTGAACTCCAACTACCACTTCTCACCCCAGTTTTGCAATCTATCAATGTCCCGCTGTAACCTTTGACAGCCCTCCACACTATCCACAACATACTCAATTTCTGTGTCATCACCAAACTCACTAACCCATCCTTCCACTACCTCATCGAGGTCATTTATAAAAATCACAAAGAGAAGGGGTCCCAGAACAGATCCCTGAGGCACACCTCTGATCACCGACTTCCATGCAAAATGTGAACTGTTCCCACAACGTGCAGACTCACTTTCAAGGATTCTTTACCTCATGTTCTCGATAGTTATTGCTCTTTTATAAAGATTATTTTGTTTATATTCTTTATTTAGTTTGTTTTTAGTTTATTTGTATTACTGTGATGGGCCGCAAGGAAATTAATATGAAGGTTGTATATGCTGACATATATGTACTGAGATAATAAATTTACTTTGAAATTTGAAGTACATAGATCCATAGTGCTTCAGCACAGAAACTGGCCCTTTGGCCCATCTAGTCTGTGTTGTCATTCTGCCCAGTCTCATCAATCCGCTCTGTGACCACAGCACTCCTTACCCCTCCCATCCATGTAACTATTCAAACTTCTCATAAATGTTGAAATCAAACCCATTTCTGCGGGCAGCTTGTTCCACACTCTCACCATTCTCGGAGTGAAGATGTTTCCCTCAGGTACTCCTTAAATATTTCACCTACAGCTCCAAAAATTGCAATGCCTCAAAGAACTTGGCATCCATCATTAAGCACCCCCATCTCCTAGGGCATGCCCTTTTCTCATTGCGACTATCAAGGAAGAGTACAGAAGCTTGAAGATACACACTCAACATTTTAGGAACAGCTTCCTCCCCTCTGACTTCCCCCAACCCCACCCTGGTGGCTGACAAGTGAAGTCAGAGCCAAAGTAAAAGGACAAGAGAGGTGTACAAGGAAGCCAGAGTTACTGGGAAGATAGAGGATTGGGAAGCTTTTAAAAACTTGCAGAAGGAAACTAAGAAGGTCATTCGGGAGGAAAAGATGTATTATGAAAGGAAGCTGGCGACTAATATCAAAGAAGATACTAAAAGCTTTTTTAAGTATATAATGGGTAAAAACGAGTTGAAGGTAGATGTAGGACCAATACAAAATGACGCTGGAGATATTGTACTGAGAGATGCAGAGATGGCAGTTGAACTGAATGCATATTTTGCACCAATCTTCACAGTGGAAGACATCTGCAGTATATCGGACATTCAATAATATCAGGGAAGTATGTGCAGTGAAAATCACGACTGAGAAGTTGCTCAGGAAGCTTAATGGTCTGAGGGTGGATAAATCTCCTGGACCTGATGGAATGCACCCTTGGGTTCTGAAGGAAGTAGCTGGAGAGATTGCAGAAGCATTAACGATGATCTTTCAAGAATCAGTAGAATCTGGCATTGTACTAGATGACTGGAAAATTGCAAATGTTACTCTGTTATTTAAGAAGGGTGGGAGGCAGCAGAAATGAAACTATAGACCTGTTAGCATGACATCAGTGGTTGGGAAGTTGCTGGAATCAATTGTTAGGGATGAGATTACAGAGTACCTGGAGACACATGACAATATAGGCCAAAGCCAGCATGGTTTCCTGAAAGGAAAATCCTGCCTGACAAACCTACTGCAATTCTTTGAGGAAATTACAAGCAGGGTAGACAAAGGAGATTCAGTAGACATGGTGTACTTGGATTTTCAGAAGGCCTTTGACAAGGTGACGCACATGAGGCTGCTTAGCAAGATAAGAGCCCTTGGAATTACAGAGGAGTTACTAGTGTGGGTGGAGCATTGGCTGGTTGGCAGAAAATAGAGAGTGGGAATAAAGGGATCCTATTCTGGCTGGCTGTTGGTTACCAGTTCAGTTCCACAGGGTTTGCTGTTGCTACTGTTGCTTTTTATGATGTATGTCAATGATTTGGACTATGGTGTTAATGGATTTGTTGCTAAGTTTACTGATGATTCAAAGATAGGTGGAGGAACAGGTAGTGTTGAGGAAACAGAGAGCCTGCAAAGGGACTTAGATAGTTCAGGGGAATGAGCAAAGAAGTGGCAAATGAAATACAATGTTGGAAAGTGTATGGTCATGCACTTTGGTGGATGTAATAAACGGGCGGACTATTATTTAGATGGGGAGAGAATTCAAAATGCAGAAATGCAAAGAGACTTGGGAGTCCTTGTGCAGGATACCCTAAAGGTTAACCACCAGACTGAGTTGGTTGTGAAGAAGGTGAATGTTGGTACTTATTTCTAAAGGTATAGAACATAAGGGCAGGGATATGATGTTGAGGCTCTATAGAGCACTTGTGAGACCACACGGAGTATTGAATGCAGTTTTGGGCTCCTTATTTTAGAAAGGATAAATTGACATTGTAGGGGGTTCAGAGAAGATTCACGAGAATGACTCCAGGAATGAAAGGGTTACTGTATGAGAAACGCCTGGCAGCTGTATTCCCTGCAGTTCAGGAGAATGAGGGGGGATCGCATAGAAACATTCCAAATATTAAAAGGCCTGAACAGATTAAATACAGCAGTTATTTCCCATGGTAGGGGATTCTAGGACAAGAGGGCAAGACTTCAGGATTGAAGGACGTTCATTTAGAACTGAGATGTGGAGAACTTACTTTAGTCAGAGAGTGGTAAATCTGTGGAATTTGTTGCCACGAGTGGCTGTGGAGGCCAGGTCATTGGATATATTTAAGGCAGAGATAGATAGGTTCTTGATTACCCAGGGCATCAAAGGGTATGGGGTGAAGGCAGGGGAGTGGGGATGACTGGAAGAATTGGATCAGCCCATGATTGAATGGTGGAGTAGACATGATGGGTTGAATGGCCTACTTCTGCTCCTGTATCTTATGGTCTTAAGGTCATCAGATTTCTCAATGGACAATGAATAATGTCAGTGGACAATGAACCCATGTAGACTACCTCACAATCTTGTTCTCTTTTTGTGCTACTTATTTATTTTTTATAACTCTCTAATAATAATTATACTGTATTTTATGTACTGCTCTGACCTGCAGCTGCAAACAGCAAATTTTATGACACGTCATTGACAATAAACCTGATTCCAAGAGTTCATGCAACTGGACACACTTCCTGCACACGTGGTGATCAGGGACTCCGGTCCCACATTGATCAGGGACAGCCTGACATGGGGGTGAGCTCACCTGTCATAAGTCGAAGGCTCTTTTCAATTTTCTCGTTCTCCTGTCTCTGTAAGCGCACAGCATATCAGGCATGCACCTCATACCAATCACCTCACGCCTATCAGCAATCGCCTCGCATCCCGCACCTCGCTCCAATCGCCTCGCATCCCGCACCTCACTCCTCGTTCCAATCACCTCGCACCCCGCACCTCACTCCTCGTTCCAATCACCTCGCACCCCGCACCTCACTCCTCGTTCCAATCACCTCGCACCCTGCACCTCACTCCTCATTCCAATCACCTCGCACCCCACACCTCACTCCTCGTTCCAATCACCTCGCACCCTGCACCTCACTCCTCGTTCCAATCACCTCGCATCCCGCACCTCACTCCTCGCTCCAATCACCTCACACCCGCACCTCACTCTTCTCTCCAATCACCTCACACCTCGTTCCAATCACCTCACACCCCGCACCTCACCTCTCGTTCCAATCACCTCGCACCCCGCACCTCACTCCTTGCTCCAATCACCTCGCACCCACACCTCACTCTTCTCTCCAATCACCTCACACCTTGTTCCAATCACCTTGCACCCCGCACCTCACTCCTCGTTCCAATCACCTCGCACCCCACACCTCACTCCTCGTTCCAATCACCTCACACCCCGCACCTCACTCTTCTCTCCAATCACCTCACACCTCGTTCCAATCACCTCGCACCCCGCACCTCACTCCTCATTCCAATCACCTCGCACCCCGCACCTCGTTCCAATCACCTCGCACCCCGCACCTCACTCCAATCACCCCGCACCCCGCACCTCACTCCTCATTCCAATCACCTCGCACCCCGCACCTCGTTCCAATCACCTCGCACCCCGCACCTCACTTCTCGTTCCAATCACCTCACATCCCTCACCTCACTCCAATCTCCTCACATCCCTCACTTCACTCCTATCACCTCGCATCCCGTGCCTCGCTCCTCACTCCAATCACCTTGCATCTTGCGCCTCGTTCCTCACTCCAACTGCCTCGCATCCCGCGCCTCACACCTCGCTCCAATTGCCTCGCATCCCTCGCCTCACACCTCGCTCCAATCGTCTTGCTCCTGGTGCTTCCTGCCTAATCTCTTTAACTGTCCCGGACTCGATAAACTGAAAAATATCGACAGGCTTCTCATCTTAAATCACCACAAGCAGCGGCTTTTGCTATCCGAAACTGAATGGATAGAAAAAGCCGAATAAAAACCTTACAATAAACTTAAAATGTCCGATGAGCATGAACGCAGTGGCACTTGCCACGGAGGAAACTTTAACATGCACAGAGATCGGGTGAATCATATTGCCTGAGGTAGTCTTGAGAACTTCATAGAAATAGTTTTTGAATAGCTTGTTAATGAACCTACCCACAAGGGAAATGCTCTCTTCGATCTGGTCCTGTGCAATGAGGCAGGAAAACTTAATGATCTTGTTGTGAGGAATCCTCTTAAAGCAATCACAGTATGACTAAATTTCTTATACAAATGGAGGGTTCCTTACCAGTAACAATGACATCTTTCAGGTAACACTGAATGCTTGGCTAGCACCTTGTCCACAACCAAACCTGGGAGCTGCCTGGTGGCCGCTTTATTGGACTCCCTGTACCGATTCAAATGACCACTGAGTGTACATTCGTGGTCTGCTGCTGCTGTACCCCATCCAGTTCAAGGTTGGACATCTTCATTCAGAGATACATTCTGCATACCACTGTTGTAAAACATGGTTATCTGAGTTGCTGTCACCTTCTTCTCAGCTAGAAGCAGTCTGTCCTTTCTCCTCTGACCTCCCTCATTAACAAGGCATGTTCGACCCGATAAATATTTTTTGTTTTTTGCACCATTTTCTGCTAACTCTACAAACTATTATGCATGGAAATCCCAGGAGATTAGCAATTTCTGAGATACTAAAACCACCCTGTCTAGCATCAGCAATCATTCTCCTGTCAAAGTCACTTGGATCACATTTCTTCCCCCATTTTGGTGTTTGTTCTGAACAACAACTGAACCTCTTGACCACGTCTGCATGCTATTATGCATTGAGTTGCTGCCTCATGATTGGCTGATGATCACATGATCATTAACGAGCAGGTGACCTAATAAAATGGCCACTGAGTGTAGGTCCATTGGAAGATGAGAAGGGGGAAGCAGTGGGGTTCAATCATTGGGAGCACCCACTTATTTGGTTAGGTGGGGTGAGGTTTAAAAAGAACTCGGGATGTTTCAGGGCTTTCTGATGGGCTTCAATCATAGCAATTGATTCGGTACTTGGCAAAGCCCAAATTAGGAAGTGAAGTGTAAGTTGAGTGGCTTTTGTGCGAGTGACTGTTGTGTGAGGAAACAGTGTTAGAGTGGTTAGGCTTTGGCTTGACAGGCTTTGGTGAGGAGGGACGAAGACCAAAGTCAGATTCTGGTAAGATTTTATTTTCCTTTGTCTGTTGGTACATAACTAATGCAGTTAGAATGGGTCCATGGTTAGTGGTATGCTCTCCATATTAGATGTGACCTCCAGTCTCCCTGAGAACTACGTCAACATAAAATACAGCTCCATAGAGGCAGTCTCAAGGAAATAGAACCACAGCTGGATGATCTTCGGCTCACAGAGGAAGATAAAGAAGTGATTGATAGGAGCTAAAGGGATGTAGTCACTTCTGTGTTTCAGGAGGCAGGTATCTGGGCGACTGTCAGGAGTGGTGAAGGGAGTAGGCAGCCAAAACAGATTACACTTAGTATCTAACAATACTGGGAAACAGTCATTAAGACAAAATCTGAGATTGTGTTACATGATAAAAATGTGTTACATATATATATCCAAAGAGCTTTACTGTTAGTCCAGAACAGTCAACTTTAATTGACTTTGGACTCCTACAGGCCAGGAAGATGATAGTTTTATCTTGGAG
Organism: Hemitrygon akajei; assembly: GCF_048418815.1. Taxonomy (NCBI): domain Eukaryota; kingdom Metazoa; phylum Chordata; class Chondrichthyes; order Myliobatiformes; family Dasyatidae; genus Hemitrygon; species Hemitrygon akajei. The sequence goes on from NC_133130.1 coordinate 12,208,278, forward strand.
AAAAATGGATATTCCTTCTCATGCATGTATGGGTGAAGGAGATGGCATCTTGTATTATCCTGGGGAGACTGACTTACATAACCAGGGGAAGGGCAGGAGAATTTGAAAATGTGTGGAAACCTTTATTGGAGTTTCTTGGACATCAAGGTGCACAGTCATTTTGAAATAGCTGTGTGTTGTTGAGTGCTCCTACAGTTTTTTTTCTGAAGTGTTTTTATTTTATTTTTTTATTAAATATGTGAAGTATGTGAAATGTTATATCTCTTTTCCTTTGATGATTGTGAAAAACATGAGGACCTGCTTCATTATTTAGTTTAATTATTACTATTGTTTATTTGTATATGTGAAATATATGTAGAACTCAATAAAAATATTGTTTAAAAACTACCAATGGTGAAAACCAGGACCCCGAATTCTGGAGCTCCCTCAACACCTTCACTCTTCTGTTATAATGTTAATACGCCCCTGGACCTTACACCCTGTGATCTGTTGCAATGCATCCTTTTATGTCCCAGCCTCAGTTTCTGTATGATAAAGGTTCCTGTCTGATACTTTGGGATGTTTCACTGTGTTGGAGGTGCTGTATGTGGTGGTGGTGGTTGTTGGAGAGACTGAGGAGTGAGTGAGCCAGCCGACAACACCCGACCTGCCTCCACGACAGAGTCTCAGACTGAGTGAAGGAAGTGAGCCTTTCAACATCGGTAATGAAGTCTGACAGCAAAATGTACATTTATTCATACTTAATAACAAACATAGCGATACATTGACATTCAGATCAACATGCAGACACTTCAGTACGGTGAATATGGGAAATTGGTTAATGTGGTAGTCAAGGGCAGCTAGCAACTTAACAAAGACAAGGCTGTGTATCCTGCTCAATTCTCCCTGAATGGCTGGCTTATCATGGTAAATTGTGGGGTTCATTTAGAAATAAATCGGGGCCATGTTACCCAATGTCACTGTTCACTCTCTCTGTTAAATCCAACTGTAGGCTGTTTTTGTGCTGGCATTAACCTCGCATCTTTGTAGTTTGAAAAATGTACTTTATGTGCACCAGAAACCCAGATTCAGTCCTGTCCTTGGGCACGGTCTGGGTGCAGATTGCATGCTTCCCCGTGGAGTTCCTCCAGATGATCTGGTTTCCTCCCACATCCCAAAGACAAGACTTTTATAGAATAACTGGTCACTATCAATTACCCCAGTTAGTGGTAGAACTGGGGAAGAGTTTGTAGGAATGTTGGAGATCCAAATCTGAGATTACTGCAGGAGTCATGGAACAGAGCGGTGACTGGTGGTGTGGGTCAGTGGGTCAGGGGCCTGTTTCTGTACTGTATGACTATTGTAACTGGGTAGTTACTGGTGGTGTGGGTCAGTGGGTCAGGGGCCTGTTTCTGTACTGGATGACTATTGTAACTGGGTAGTTACTGGTAGTGTGGGTTCAGTGGGTCAGGGGCCTGTTTCTGTACTGGATGACTATTGTAACTGGGTAGTTACTGGTAGTGTGGGTTCAGTGGGTCAGGGGCCTGTTTCTGAACTGGATGACTATTGTAACTGGGTAGTTACTGGTGGTGTGGGCTCAGTGGGACAAAGGGCCTGTTTCTGTACTGTATGACTATTGTAACTGGGTAGTTACTGGTGGTGTGGGTCAGTGGGTCAGGGGCCTGTTTCTGTACTGTATGACTATTGTAACTGGGTAGTTACTGGTGGTGTGGGTCAGTGGGTCAGGGGCCTGTTTCTGTACTGTATGACTATTGTAACTGGGTAGTTACTGGTGGTGTGGGTCAGTGGGTCAGGGGCCTGTTTCTGTACTGTATGACTATTGTAACTGGGTAGTTACTGGTGGTGTGGGTCAGTGGGTCAGGGGCCTGTTTCTGTACTGTATGACTATTGTAACTGGGTAGTTACTGGTGGTGTGGGTCAGTGGGTCAAAGGGCCTGTTTCTGTACTGTATGACTATTGTAACTGGGTAGTTACTGGTGGTGTGGGTCAGTGGGTCAAAGGGCCTGTTTCTGTACTGTATGACTATTGTAACTGGGTAGTTACTGGTGGTGTGGGTCAGTGGGTCAGGGGCCTGTTTCTGTACTGTATGACTATTGTAACTGGGTAGTTACTGGTGGTGTGGGTTCAGTGGGTCAGGGGCCTGTTTCTGTACTGTCTGACTATTGTAACTGGGTAGTTACTGGTGGTGTGGGTCAGTGGGTCAGGGGCCTGTTTCTGTACTGTATGACTATTGTAACTGGGTAGTTACTGGTGGTGTGGGTCAGTGGGTCAGGGGCCTGTTTCTGTACTGTCTGACTATTGTAACTGGGTAGTTACTGGTGGTGTGGGTCAGTGGGTCAAAGGGCCTGTTTCTGTACTGTATGACTATTGTAACTGGGTAGTTACTGGTGGTGTGGGTCAGTGGGTCAAAGGGCCTGTTTCTGTACTGTATGACTATTGTAACTGGGTAGTTACTGGTAGTGTGGGTCAGTGGGTCAGGGGCCTGTTTCTGTTCTGTCTGACTATTGTAACTGGGTAGTTACTGGTGGTGTGGGTCAGTGGGTCAGGGGCCTGTTTCTGTACTGGATGACTATTGTAACTGGGTAGTTACTGGTGGTGTGGGTCAGTGGGTCAAAGAGCCTGTTTCTGTACTGCATGACTATTGTAACTGGGTAGTTACTGGTGGTGTGGGTCAGTGGGTCAGGGGCCTGTTTCTGTACTGTATGACTATTGTAACTGGGTAGTTACTGGTGGTGTGGGCTCAGTGGGACAAAGGGCCTGTTTCTGTACTGTCTGACTATTGTAACTGGGTAGTTACTGGTGGTGTGGGTCAGTGGGTCAGGGGCCTGTTTCTGTACTGTATGACTATTGTAACTGGGTAGTTACTGGTGGTGTGGGTCAGTGGGTCAGGGGCCTGTTTCTGTACTGTATGACTATTGTAACTGGGTAGTTACTGGTGGTGTGGGTCAGTGGGTCAGGGGACTGTTTCTGTACTGTATGACTATTGTAACTGGGTTGTTAATGGTGGGGTGGGTTCAGTGGGTTAAAGAGACTGTTTCCATGCTGAATTAGAAACATGAATAGAACTGAATATCAGGGACTCCAGGGACACAATGGGAGGGATGATAGCAGCACAATTCTCAGATTCCTGCAGTGAATCAGTGTCATAGGGCACAGTCTGTTGTACACAGTTACTATGGTCATCGCCACTAGCACCACTGACTGACGTCTGAATCTGACCATTCAATGGCCTTCAGCCGACCACTGAGAGATTTCAGCATTTCAACAGTGGAAGCCCCCAGTTGCAGCACTTTCCCATCCAGCAGGTTGGGCAGCATTAATATGTGGGCAATGATGTCGTTGAGAACAATGACCAGTGCATCCACGTTACAGAATTTCCTGCTGCGAAACTTCAACACTTCCACTTTACCAAGCAGTTCACTAACAATGCCTGCCCCTTGTTTCAGCTGGTATCTAATTCACCGCGATTTTCCAGCAGCTCGTGCAGGTTTTCCAGATGCGTCTCCATATTTTGGAGATTTTTACCACGGCAGTCGATCTCTCGCTTTTTCTCCTCTATGCGTGCGATACAGGATTGAAGACGTGCTGAACATTTTGAAATGTGCTCTTCTTCATCCCATACTTGTTCACTGAACAATTGATAATTTGCCTCTGCTTCAGCTCTTTGAGATTCACAAATTCCAATAGTTATAGCTCCTGGAGGAGAAATGTTTTTGCTGGATTAAATACTCCAGTATTGACTGTTACAATGCTCAATCACAAGCTTACTGTCTATTGGACTTCACTGCTGATGTACAGCCAGTAGACAAGACAATTTGTGAGCATTTGTTTTTTTTTTGAAAGTTGCAATAAGGGCTGAGAAATGGCAATTGAGTTGAACCCCAACAAATGTGAGGTGTTATACCCTGGTAGGGCAAATGCAAGGAAACAGTACACTGTTAAGGGCTGGATCCTTAACAGTGTTGCTGAGCAGAGAGACCTTGTGATCCAAGTACATGGCTCCTTAAGAGTGGCTACACAGGTTGATTAGATGGTTTAGAAGGCTTATGGAATGCCTGCTGCAATTAGACGAGCATTGAGTTCTGGTTTATTAATCTCTGATTTGGCCACATTTGGAGTATTGAGTATAGATCTGATCGCCCCACAATAGGAAGGATGTTGAGGCATTGGAGAGAGTGCGGAAGAGGTTTACCAGGATGCATGTGCTATCACAGGAGCAGCAGAGCCTGAGTGGAGATGTGATAGAGGCTTACAAGATTATGAGACACATACACAGAGTGAACAGAGAGCATCTGCTTCTCAGGGTTGAAATCTCTAATACCAGAGGGCATACATTAAGATGAGAGGGGCTAATTTCAATGCGGATATGAAGGATGAGTGTTTCACTCAGCAGCTGTGGATGCCTGGAATGTGCTGCCTGGTATTGTCGTCCAGGCAAATTCATTAAAGATCTTTAAGAGACATTTGGATAGGCACACGGATACAAGGAGGATGGAGGGATATGGGCGTGTTGTAGGTAGGAGGGATTAGTGCTTTTTATCTGGTTCAGCACAACACAGAACATAGAAATCTACAGCACATTACAGACCCTTCAGCCCACAATGCTGTGCTGACCAGGTAACCTACTCTAGAAACTGCCTAGAATTACCCAAGCACATAGCCCTCCATTTTTCTAAGCTCCATGTAGCCATCTCTGAGACTCTTAAAAGACCCTATTGTATCTACTTCCACCACAGCTGCTGGCAGTGCTTTCAACGCACCCACTACTCTCTGTGTGGAAAAACCTATCCCTGACATAACCTCTGTAACTACTTCCAGGCACCTTAAAACTATCGCACATATTGTTAGCCATTTCAGCCCTGGGGAAAAGCCTCTGACTATCCACAAGATCAATGCCTCTCATTATCTTGTACACCTCTATCAGGTCACCCCTCATCCTCCGTCGCTCCAAGGAGAAAAGGCAGAGTTCACTCAATTATTCTCATAAGGCATGCTTCCCAATCCAGGAAACATCTTTGTAAATCTCCTCTGCACCCTTTCTATGGTTTCTATATCCTTCCTGTAGTGAAGTGACCAGAACTGAGCACAGTACTCCAAGTGGGGTCTGATCAGCTTCATATATAGCTGCAACATTACCTCTCAGCTCTTAAACTCAATCCCACGGTTGATGAATGCCAACACACCATAAGCCTTTTTAACAACATTGTCAATCTGCACAACTTTTAGTATCCTATGGATGTGGAATCCAAGATCTCACTGATACACACTGCCAAGAGTCTTACCATTAATATTATAGTCTGTCTTCAAATTTGACCTACCAAAATGAACCACTTCACACTTACCTGGTTTGAACTCCATCTGCCACTACTTAGCTGAATTCTGCATCCTATCGATGTCCCGCTGTAACCTCTGACAACCCACCAGACTATCCAAAGCATCCCCAACTTCTGTATCATCAGTAAACTTACTAACCCACCCTTCTACATCATGGTCATTTATAAACATCACAAAGAGGAAGGTTCCCAGGATTGATCCTGGCAGAACCCAAGTAGTCACCATCCTCCATGCAGAATATGAACCATCTACAACCACACTTGCCTTCTCTGGGCAAGGCAATTCTGGATCCACAAAGCAAGGTCTCCTTGGATCCCATGCCTCCTTACTTTCTGAATGAGCCTTGCATTGGAGAACCTTATCAATGCCTTACTGAAATCCATATACACTACATGCACTGCTCTACCTTCAATGTATTTTGTTACATCCTCAAAGAATTTGATCAGGCTTGTAAGGAATGACCTGCCCTTGACAAAGCCATGCTGACTATCCCTTATCAGATTATATCTCTCTAAATGCTCATAAATCCTGCCTCTCAAGATCTTCTCCAACAACTTGCCCACCACTGAAGTAAGACTCACTGGTCTATATTTTCCTGGGTTATCTCTACTCCATTTCTTGAACAACATTTGCAACCCTCCAATCATCTGGTTCTTCTCTGTCCTGATTGATAGTGCAAAGATCATCACCGGAGGCTCAGCAATCTCCACCCTCGCTTCCTCACAGTGGCCTGGGATATATCTCATCCGTCCCGGCAACTTATTTAACAATGCTTTTTCAAAAGCTCCGGCATATCCTCTTTCCATGCACGTTTCCATTATCACATCTGATCGGTCCTATTCTCACATGGCTTATCCTTTTGCTCTTCACGTACTTGTAGAATGCCTTGGGGGTTTCCTTAAGCCTGCTCACCAAAGCCTCCTCATGATCCCCTTCTAGCTCTCCTAATTTCATTCTTAAACTCCTTCCTGGCAACCTTGTAATTTTCTAGACCTCCAGCAGTACTTAGTTTCTTAAACCTTTCGTAAGCTTTTCTTTTCTTCTTAACCAGATTTTCTACATCCTTTGTACACCGTGGTTCTTTTATCTTAACCATCCTTTCCCTGCCTTAATGGAGCATACCTATGCAGAACACCATGCAAATAATCCCTGAATATTTGCCACATTTCTGCCATGCATTTCCCTGAGAAAATCTACTCCAAATTTATGCTCCCAAGTTTCTGCCCAATAGCATCTTATTTCCCCATACCCTAATTAAATATGTTTCCCAAATTGTCTGATCCTATCCCTCTCCAGCACTATGGAAAAGGAGATAGAGTTGTGATCACTACCTCCAAAATGCTTTCCCATTGAGAGATCTGACAGCTGACCAGGTGCATTTCCCAATACCAGATCATGTAGAACCTCTCCTCTAGTTGGCTTATCTACGTATTGCATCAGGAAACCTTCTGGAACACACCTAACAAACTCCACCCCATCCAAACCCCTTGCTCTATTATTGCGGGCTGAATGGCCTGTTCCTTTCTAGTACTGTTCTATGAAAGTTCACCATGTTCCATATTTCTACAGCATGGAATGAGATCGGTCAGCCCAATCCTATTGTCTGCCTGCACTGCACTTTCTCTGTAATGTTAACTGTTTATTCTGCATTCTGCTATTGTTTTATCTTGTACCATCTCAATGCACTGTGTAATGAATTGATCTGTGTGAATGACATGTGAAACATAGTTCTTCACTGTCCCTCACTACACTCGATTTATGCACCAGACCACACTTGTGAATGTGTGACATTGGAGCCAGTTTTCTTACCTAACTCATACCACCATAACGTTCTGTCCCCATCTTCCTCGTGTGCTTCTCCTGATTTCCCCTGATGGTCATGATACTATTCACCTTATCACTGCTGAGAGATCTGGGTCCACTTTTTTCTCTCTGTGGGGAAAGTGTTTCTGCTGAATTCCCCATTGGATTGCTGACTACTCCTGCCCATGTTGGTGCACTCTGTTTACTTAAAGCCTGTCACAGTTTTGAAGATGTCAATCTGGTCACATAGTCTGTACTCATTCAGCTCCCCTGTCACAAGGATCATGACAGAAAACCTTTCCTACCAAATGCAATATACAACATTTCATCACTGTGACAGAATGCACATCATTGTACAATAGTCTCTGTTTTATTAGCTTGTATGTTATTATCACACATTATTGCACTGGTACATTATTATTGTTTATATTATTATTCTGTAGTTTGTTATTATTATGTCTGAACACTGCTAAGTGTTTTTAAATGTTGCTGTTGTAACAAAAGAATTGCTCACTCAGGATCAGTAAAGTACTTTATTATTATTCTCATTATTATTATACTGTCAGGCTTTTTCAAGACCCCAATGATATCTTCACTGAACATGCAACCTTGCAGGACTACCCCTGTGAATCTTCATGCACACACTATTTTGTTCTGCCAGCATGATGTAAATTGATGATCAGAATTTTATTTAGTGTTTCGATATGTGGCTGAATCGAGACTCAGCTAAATAACATAATCTGTACATTAGTAAGAAGGAAAATCTGATGAGCTGCTGGCAACAGTGGTTAAACTGGTGATCACTGCACTGTGTGTGTGTAAATCTTTTGAATTTTAAATTATATTCAAAGGATTGGCCAGATGTAGGAGGGGATGCTTTGTTAGACAAGTTTTTCAAACACCAACAAAGACTTGTCAGAAAGGTGGCTTGTGATGTGAGCCATTTCCCTGTGCATGAGGCACAATACGAAATACACAATTGTCCATCACAGAACAGTGCAATGGTAATAGCTATCCCAACCTGAATATTAGATGGGTTTTCAATATTTGAATCGTACCAAATGATTGGAGGCGGAATCAGTTTTTATTGGACAGAAACACCTATTCTCTTTCACCAGGCTAATCTGAAGAGAGTGACCAGCCAGGTGGCCAGGTGGCAACTTTCTTCACAGGAAGGTAAGACAGTGAGATGAGCACCCACAGATTCCACTAAATTTGTCGTGAATCAGCCTGATGGTGGTCAAATATCAAGCTGTACTTCAGTATCACACTGAAGAAGATATTTTGCTGTTATGTCCTGCTCTGGTGTATTTTTGATGAGTCCCATTTGAATATGATTGGCTTCTAATGAGCCTGCAGGGAGCAAAGGCACACACCGTATACCACCACTGAAAGGAACGTATCGCAATGCACACTGCAACTAAAGCTGCGTGCAGAAATGGTAAGTGTTAATTGTAAATTCAATTCCAATTGCAGAAACATGATTGCAGAGTGCCCATGATCCACTGGAAATTGGATTGGATCAGCAGAAAGTGATATTTTTGGAATGAGATAAAAAGTAACAATGGCAAACCAAAAATTTTATGTTACTGAAACATTACATGTTGACTCATCTACTCAGAGACCAGAAAACAAAGGCAAGTGTGCAGAATCTTTGCGACTATGTGGGCACTTTCAGGGAGCTGTGGACATGGACTCCAGGATCACTCTGCTAATGTTGATAAGGCTCCTGCCATTAACTGTAAACTTTCTCAAGCAGACAATAATTAGATCATTCAACCATCAGAACATAAGATATAGGAACTGAATTAAGCCATTTGGCCCATCGAGTCAGCTTCACCATTTCATCATGGCTGATCCATTTTTCCTCTCAGGCCCAATCTCCTGCGTTCTCCCCATGTCTGTTCATGCTCTGACCAATCAATAATCTTTCAACCTCTGCCTTAAATATACATACAGACTTGGTCTCTACAGCTGCAGATGGCAAAGAATTCCACAGATTCATCACTCTGGCTAAAGAAATTCCTCCCCATCTCTGTTCTAAAAGGATGTCTCTCCATCCTGAGGCTGAGTCCTCTAGTCTCAGTCTCGTCCACCGGAGGAAACATCCTCTCCACGTTCACTCTATCAAGGCCTTTCACCATTCAATAGGTTTCAATGAGGTCAGTCCTCATTCTTCTGAATTCTAATAAATACAAATGCAGAGCCATCAAACACACTTAACATGACAAGCCATTTGCTCCTGCAATCACTTTCATGAAGCTCCTTTGAACCCTTTCCAGTTTCAACATATCCTTTCTAAGATAAGGGACACAAACCTGCTCACAATACTCCAAGTGAGGCCTCACCAGTGCTTTATAAAGTTTCAATATTACATCCTTGCTTTTATATTCTAGTACTCCTGAAATGAACGCAAACATCGCATTTGCCTTCCTCACCACTGATTCAGACTGCAAATTAAACTTTCAGGAATCCTGCATGAGGGCTCCCAAGTTTTTGGTACTTTTTCATCATTTAGAAAATAGTCAACCCTTTCATTTCTTATACCAAAGTGCAAGGCCATCCAATTCCCAACACTGTATTCCATCTTCCACTTCTTTGCCCTTCACCTAATCTGTCTAAATCCTCTGTTGCTTCTCTCCTTCCTCAAAACCTCCTGCCCATCCACCTATCTTTGCAACAAAGCCATCAATTCCGTCATCCAGATCATTCACATATAATGTAAAAATAATTGGTCCCAACACAGATCCCTGTGGAACACCATTACTCATTAGCAGCCAACCAGAAAAGGCTTCTTTTATTTCCATTCATTACCTACTAATAAACAGCCATGCTGTATACATGCTAGAATCTTTCCTGTAATACCATGGACTCGTAGCTTGTAAAGCAGCCTCATGTGTCGCACCTTATCAAGGACCATCTGAAAATCCAAGTACACATGAGCTGATTCTCATTTGTCTATCCTGCTTGTTACAGCTTCAAAGAGTTCCAACAGATTTGTCAGGCAAGATTTTCCCTTGAGGAAACTGCAGTCTATTTTATCTCATGACTCCAAGTACCCTGAGACTTCATCCTTAATAATCGACTTCTACTTATTGCCAAACACTGTGGTCAGACTAACTGGTCAATAGTTCCTTTCTTCTGCCCCTCTCCTTGAAGAGTGGAGTCATATTTACAATTTTCCGGTCTTCTGGAACCATTCCACTGTCATGGTCCGGATTGGGTTCCCTTTAAATTTACCTCGTTTGTGTTACGATCTGGACCATTGACTCCTTGTTTAACTTTAATTCCCTGCTTTCCCGTGTCCCTCGAGCTTGGTGATTAAAGGCAATTTACTCTCAACCGAACTGGCAGTTTATAAGCCCCCAGCTTCAGCCGTTCGGGGCGAGAGCGTTATGGAGCATTAGCGAAGTCACCGTTGCTACCGCGAGCCAAAGTCATCTAGCCGGAGCCAACTAAGTTTCTTGCCGGAGCAAGCCAAGACTCCACCCACAGCAAGTGCCAGCAAGCCGCCTTCCCTTGCCAGAGCGGGTCCAGGCAAGGTTAACCCGCCAGGGGTGAGATAAGAGCTCCCGCTGCTTGGAGCAAACTTGAGCCCAGTTAATATATCGTCCATTGTTGTTTCATGGTCTCATATCCAGCTCAGTAGATAGACTATGTGCTGCCGCTTGAATGGACTGTCGTTGTTTTATGGTCTCGTATTCAGTTCAGTAGGCAGCCATTTGCCACTATTCGAATGGACTGTCATTGTCTTGTCATCTTATACCCAACTCAGTAGGCAGGCCATTTGCCGCTACTCGAATAGACTGTTGTTGTGTTCCGTGTGTGAGTCCCAGCCCTAAGTCCTGTACCCAAGGAGGGGTCCCGGCTCACTGTTCCATGTTCCTGTCTCTCCCTCTGTGTGTTCCAAGTATCAAGTCCTGGCTGTGGTGTTCCAAATATCAAGTCCAAGGTCCGTGTTCCGAGTCCTGGCTCTGATCCCCGATCTCTAAGTCGTAGACCCCAGACCCTGAATCCCAGCCTAGTCCCAGGCCTGAGTCCTCATCCATTATGCCTATTCCCACTTCCTCTTTGCTCTCCTTGATTTCTCTGTTCTATCCTTGCGTCACGGTTCTCCTTGTAAATAGTAATAAACTCTATTTAGTTAACCTTACAAAACGTGCTTGTGTCCTGCATTTGGGTCCTCCCCCAGCACCCTTGTCCCTCCACATTGTGACATCCACAATCTAGTGATTCTTGAAAGATCATTACCAATGCCTCTACAATCTCTTCAGCCACCTCTTACAGAACTCTGGGGTATCGACCATCTGGTCCATATGACTTCTCTACCTTCAGACCTTTCAGTTTCCCATGAAACTTCTCTCCATTTGTGATAACTTCCCACACTTCATGATCGATGGCACCTGGATCTTCTACCATACTACTGGTGTCTTCCACAGTGAATGCTGATGCAAATACTTATTCAGTTTGCTCGCTATTTTGTTGTCCCCCATTACTACCTCGCCAGCATTCTTTTCCAGTGGTCCAATATTCACCTTCATCTTTCTTTTACACTTTATGTATCTTAAAAACTTTTGGTAACCTCTTTAATATTATTGGCTAGCTTACTTTCATAGTCAATTTTTACCATCTCAATAACATTTCAGTTGCTTTCTGTTGGTTCTAAAAGGTTCCAAATCTTCCTATTAATTTTTGCTTTATTATATGACCTCTCATTGGCTTTTATGCTGGTTTTGACTTCTCTTGTTAGCCATGATTGTGTCATCTTCCCTTTAGATTACTTCTTCCTCTTTGGGATGCATATACTGTATCCTGTGTCTTCTGAATTGCTTCCAGAAATTCCAGCCATTGCTGCTCTGCCACCATCCCTGTCCGTGTTCTTTTCCAATCAATTCTTGCCAACTCCTCTCTCACGCTTCTGTAATTCCCATTACTTCACCGTAATACTAATACATCTGACTTAGCTTCTCCTTTTTAAATTTCAGGCTGAATTCAATCACATTATGATCAGTTTCCCAAATATTTTTTTTACTTTAAGCTCTCTAATCAGTTCGGGTTCATTGCACAACATACAATCCAGAATAGCTGATCTTCTGGTGGGCTCAACCACAAGCTGTTCTAAAAAGTCTTTTCACAAGCACTCTGCAAATTCTCCTTCCTGAAATCCAGCACCAACTTGATTTTCTAATCTACCTGCATATTGAAGTCCACCATGACTATTGTAATGTTGCCTTTTTAGCTTGTATTTTCTTTCTCCCATTGTAATATGTAGACCACATTCTTACTACTGTTTGAGGGTCTGTTTACAACTCTCATCAGGGTTTTTTTTACCCTTGCAGTTGCTTAGCTCTATTCACAATGACTGAACACTTTCTGACCCATGTCACCTCTTTTTAATGATTTGATTTCATTTTTTACCAACAATGCAATGCTGCCCCTGCCTTCCTGCTTATCCTTTCAATACAATACATATCCTTGTACATTAACTCCCAGCTATAAACTGTCAGTCCATCAAGTCTGCTCCGCAATTCCATCTTGGCTAATCTATAATCTCTCTCAACCGCATTCTCCCAACTTCTTCCTGTAACCTTTGATGCCCTGACTCATCAGGAATCTATCAACCTCCTCCTTAATTGTATCCAGTAACTTAGACTCTACTTCCATTTGTAGCCGCAGATTCTTCCACAACTCTGTTCTAAGTGGATGTCCCTCAGGCTAGCCTTCTGTTCCTAGACTCCCCATTGGAAACATGCTCTCCACATCCACTCTATCTAGGCTTTTCAATATTTGATATGTTTCAATGAGATCCCATGGCATTCTTCTAAACATCAGTAAGTACAGGATCAGAGTCATCAAATGCTTCTCATATGTTATCTCTTTCAATCCCAGAACTATTCACATGTATCTCCCTGGGATCTCATCAAATGCAGAAAAATTTTACTTAGAAAGTGGCCCAGAACTGACTACAATATTCCAAATGCAGTCTGACCAATGCCTTATAAAGCCTCAGCATTACATCCTTGCTCTTATATTCTAGTCCTCTTGAAACAAATGCAAAAATTGCATTTGCCTTCCTTGCCTCCAACTCAACCTTCAAGTCGACTCTTTGAAGAGGACAAGAGAAGGGAGAGTGGATATAAGACCATTGGAAGATGATATGACAGGTAGTAATGGGAAACAGTGAAATGGTCGATGAACCTGGTAAGTATTTAGCATCAGTCTTCACTGTGAAAGACGCTGGCAGTATGCTGGATTTTCAACAGTGTCCGGCAGAAGTGAGTGTTGTTGCAATTACTAAGGAGAAGAACCTTGGGACACTGAAAGGCCTGAAGGTATATAAGTGACCACAACCAGATGGATTACTCCCCAGGGTTCTGAAAAAGATAGCTGAGTAAATTCTGGAGGCAACAGTAATGATCTTTCAAGAATTACAAGATTTTGGAATGGTTCTGAAGGACTGGAAAATTGCAAACTTCACTCCACTGTTTGAGAAAGGAGGGAGGCAGAAGAAAGGAAATCACAGGCCAGTTAGTCTGACTTCAGTACACAAACAAGAGAAAATCTGCAGATGCTGGAAATCCAAAACAACACACACAAAATGCTGGAGGAACTCAGCAGGCCAGGCAGCATTGATGGAAATGAGTAAACAGTTGACATTTCAGTCTTGAAGAAAGGTCTCAGCCTGAAACATCAACTATGTACTCTTTTCCAGAAATGCTGCCTGAACTGCTGAGTTCCTACAACACTTTGTGTGTGTGCAGCCTGACTTCAGAGGTTGGGAGAATGTTGGAGTCCATTATTGAGTCAAACATGACTGTCAAATATTAACCGCCCAATAATACAATCTTAAATTAGGAAGTGCAAGTCCACCATCTTTTTTAGATGTTTGTAAATGATACTTATTAATTCCTGGTCTTTTATTGTTCCAAATAAAGGATGAAAAAAGAGTCAATTTGAACAAAAAAATTTTAGTTAAAAAGATAGGTATATTTTGAAAAATATATAAAAATCTAGGTAAAATCATCATTTTCACAGCATGGATATGACCTATTAAATAAAGTGTAAGTGGGTTCCATCTAGAAAATAATTGTTTCATAGAGTCCATTAAAGGAAATACATTAGCTTTATAAAGATCTTTATATTTTAGTAATTATAATATCTAAATATTTAAAAGAATTAACAATTCTAAATGGAATATTGTTATATATAAAAACAGGAGTATTTAACCATATAACCATATAACAATTACAGCATGGAAGCAGGCCATCTCGGGCCCTTCTAGTCTGTGCCGAACTCTTACTCTCACCTAGTCCCACCTACCTGCACTCAGTCCATAACCCTCCATTCCTTTCCTGTCCATATACCTATCCAATTTTTTTTAAATGACAAAATTGAACCTGAAAATTTTCCAAAATCATTTAGTATTTTCAATAGATTAGGAATATATTCTTCAGGTTTTGAAATATAAACCAAAAGATCATCTGCATAAAGAGAAATCTTATGTATGGTCGCATTTATAGAGATACCATGAATATTTTTAGCTTCATGGAGTATTATGGCCAAAGGCTCCAGTACAAGATTAAATAATAAAGGGCTTAATGGACATCCCTGTCTAGTACCTCATGAAAGTGAAAAATAAGAAGACCTGAGATTATTAGTAATAACAGTAGCAGTAGGATTCTTAGGGATCATTTGAATCCACCTATTGAAATTATTACCAAAGCCAAATTTTCCTAATACCTTAAACAGATATGTCCATTCAACGCAATCAAATTCCTTTTCTGCATCAAGAGAAATAACACATTGGAGTACCTCAGATAGTGATGAATATATAATGTTCATCAATCTCTGAACATTGGAGAAAGAGTAACAGCCTTTAATAAAGCCTGTTTGATCCATAGAGATTATTTTAGTTAAAATTTTCCAAACAGTTAGCCATTATCTTAGTGAGGATTTTTGCATCCACATTCAATAGCAAAATAGGTCTATATGTTGAACATTCAGTAGGACCTTTATCTCGCTTAAGGATTAAGGAAACAGAAGCTTCATAAAAAGGTGGCAAATTACCCTTCTCAAAAGATTCATGACATATTTCCAAAATATATGGAGAAAGTAATTTTTCAAATGTTTTGTAAAATCCTACCAAATAGCCATCAAGTCCAGGAGCTTTACCTGCTTGCATTGACAACATAGCATTCTGAATTTCATGCTCAGGAATTGGAGCATCAAGCATCTATTGATCTTCAACAGTAGTTTGAGGAAATTTAATCTTATGTAAAAAAGCCTTCTTTTTGGAGGAACCTGCAGGAAACTGAGATTTATAAAGATCAGAATAAAAATCCTGAAAAATATTATTAATGTCTTCATGGTTACTTACTATAGCTCCATTGTCTTTATGAATCTTTACAATTTGTTTTTTAGGTCTAGCTGCCCTTAATTGGGAAGCTAAGAGCTTATTATTTTTATCCGCAAAATATAGAACTGACTTTTCAATTTAAGCAACTATCCTTCAATAGGATAATTCAATAGGCGTCATTCAATGTCTGTAGTGAGATGCTGAAGATGTTCTATAGGTCAGTTGTGGAGAGCGCCCTCTTCTTTGTGGTGGCGTGTTGGGGAGGAAGCATTAAGAAGAGGGACGCCTCACGTCTTAATAAGCTGGTAAGGAAGGCAGGCTCTGTCGTGGGCAAAGTACTGGAGAGTTTAACATCGGTAGCTGAGCGAAGGGCACTGAGTAGGCTACGGTCAATTATGGATAACTCTGAACACCCTCTACATAGCACCATCCAGAGACAGAGAAGCAGTTTCAGCGACAGGTTACTATCGATGCAATGCTCCTCAGACAGGATGAAGAGGTCAATACTCCCCAATGCCATTAGGCTTTACAATTCTACCACCAGGACTTAAGAACTTTTTAAAAGCTATTATTAATGCTTTTTGAGATAGTGATTTAGACACATATCATATTTTTTACTGAGTTAAGTATTGTATGTAATTAGTTTTGCTACAACAAGTGTATGGGACATTGGAAAAAAGTTGAATTTCCCCATGGGGATGAATAAAGTATCTATCTATCTATCTATCTAATAAATTATATTGTGATTGTAATTCCACTCTTCTTTTAAACAAATCAACATTTGGAGAGGTTGCATTGATGTTACCTAAATCTTTTATTTGTTTAGAGATGTTATCTAATTCCATTCTTGTCTGTTTCTTCAGTTTAGCTATATACGAAATAATCTGACCATGTGAATAAGCTTTTAATGTATCCCAAATTACTAACTTTGAGACATTTCCTGTATTATTAAAGAGAAAAAACTCTTTTATCTGAGTTTCAATAAACTCAACAAATTCTGAGCTTTGTTACAAATGTTCTGGAAAACGCCAATGTGGTCTTGTAGAAGCAACATCTTTCAGTTCAAATATTAGGTTTACGGGAGCATGATCAGAGATAACAATTGCATCATATTCACACTTCTGAACATTAAATAGAAGTTGAGGGTCGACTGTAAAATAGTCGATTCTCGAATATTTATTATGAACATGTGAGTAAAAGGAATATTCTCTATCGCTAGGATGTATATGTCTCCAAATTTCAATTAAGCCATAATCAATTAAAAAAGAATTAATAAGTGATGCAGAACGATTAGGGAGTTGATGTTTGGATGATGACTTATCTATTAAAGGATTTAAACAAGTATTAAAATCACCACCCATTAATAACACATATTCATTTAGATCAGGTAATAGAACAATAACAGCTTTAAAGAATGAGGGATCATCAACATTTGTTTCATATATATTAACCAAAACCATTTTCCTGTTGTAAATTGTTCCTTTAACAATCAAAAATCTACCATTAATATCAGCTATAATATCCTCCTGGTTAAAAGGAATATTGGAATCAATAAAAATGGAAACTCCTCTAATTTTACTTTGAGAATTTACATGAAACTGAGGACCATCCCAAAATTTAAAAGATCAATTTTTTATCACATAACCTGATATGCGTCTCTTGTACAAAGATTATATCAGGTTGGAATTGGTTAATGATTTTAAAAGTTTTCTTACGCTTAATAGGATGATTCCAACCACAGACATTCCAACTTAGAATATTTAACTGTTTAAATATCATCATGAGGTTATGTATCTAAAAAAAAATAGTTAGACACATGTCAGGATAAGGTAGTTGAGAAATTGCGGAGATAAAGAACAATAATAATAATTTGTGTATGCTCCAGAATTCCATAATGGGGATAAAAAATAAGAAAAGAAAAAAGGAAAAAACCCATCCAACCTACAAAGCCCAGAAATAAGTCGATATCGATTGACGCGCCCCAAATTATGCACGAAAAGCAATTATAAACCCCACCTGCCTGAATAATAGTAGTCTGTCGTGGGCAAAGTACTGGAGAGTTTAACATCGGTAGCTGAGCGAAGGGCGCTGAGTAGGCTACGGTCAATTATGGAAAACTCTGAACATCCTCTACATAGCACCATCCAGAGACAGAGAAGCAGTTTCAGCGACAGGTTACTATCGATGCAATGCTCCTCAGACAGGATGAAGAGGTCAATACTCCCCAATGCCATTAGGCTTTACAATTCTACCGCCAGGACTTAAGAACTTTTTAAAAGCTATTATTAATGCTTTTTGAGATGGTGATTTAGATGCATATCATATTTTTTTACTGGGTTAAGTATTGTATGTAATTAGTTTTGCTACAACAAGTGTATGGGACACTGGAAAAAAAGTTGAATTTCCCCATGGGGATGAATAAAGTATCTATCTATCTAGAAGGTAAAAATGAAAAAAGTAATCTCTGTCTCCCTCTTCTGGATATACATCTCATTACAGTCGACATACAGCTCATTACAACTGAGTTGAAAAGAAGAGTTATTAGAGATGATCTTCAGTTTTGAAAATAATCTTCATAATATTAGATGAGAAAAAAACGCGTCCAAAAAAATTCTTGAAATATTTGCACAGAAGAAAAACAATCGCCATCTCTAAATTATCAAATCTATCTTTAAAATGTAAAGAAACCCGGATAATTACCTAAAAGTTCTTAACGAAAACATACAAAGCAAAAAAGTAATTAGTTCATTTAAATGCTGCAAACAGAAAAACAAAAACAGTTCCCTCGCTCTGATTTCTGAGGTTGTCACGTACCCCGTGACCAGGTTACCAAACCAGCAGAAATGGAATAATACGTTGGAGTCTGGTATCACTTTAACTAAAAGTATTTATTAGTTAACTAAGTAATACAGTACTATAAAATGCAAATATATATGAAACAGGTTAGCAATGATATATACAGAAGTGTGGAAATAGGTAACAACCAAGCTCTAGCAAAGTCTAGGGGTAAATGAATAGTCTTGAGATGATGCAGAGTTCAGTTCAGTTTAGTTTAAGTCGAGGTAGTTGCTGTTGTACCGTTGGGGAGAGAGAGAGAGAGAGAGAGAGAGAGAGAGCAAGAGGTGAGCAGTTGCAGCAGACAAACCTTCCATTGTCTTCTTGTCCTGTTGTGGCCACCGACTGTGACCCCTCCATACCAGGCCAGACCGTTCTTCAGTGGTCAGCTTGTCACCCAGGTGAGTGTGGACACACACACAAGCCCCCACCGGTCTGCCTTCACACACTATGAGCCTCTGATCGATTCCCCTGAATCGATCCTCCCAAACCCCCACCTTCTCATGGGTGCACAACACTCTTTCAGTGTCCTGTGGCATGTCTGCCTGTGTCTCAACAGACTTGCTTTTTATGTCCCCTGCCCGGGTTACCAGCCATCCATCAACTGTCCATCACCTGGTACCGCCTTGCTGTCTCAGCAGGAATCCACACAAGCAGGCAATGTGTCCTTGGAGCAAAGTAAATAATTATCCAAGAAGCCATAATACTAAATCATCCCTCGCTCTCTCATTATCAGCATCTGCAGCAGGATGCCTCCCCCCGCTTCTTCTCTCTCTCTCGTTAGCAGCATAGTTCATGGGGGGGCTCAACTCTGGACCCCATCTCAGCCTGGTTTTCTCTTCACATATCACAAGGTTAAAACCATCCAAACCAGTCTATTTCAGAGATAAAAGTACACTTTAAGGTAAAGACATTCTATACCCATCAAATCTTCCGATTTCATCACTCCTTACGTCGCGAGACAATCAAACAGTTGTAAGTCATTCGAACTTCAGACGTAGGACTCGTCAGGAAGAGAATTAATAAAACGCAATGCTTCAGCTGGGTCCTCAAAAATATGAACCCCAGAATTTTTGATGAAAAGCCTTTAATTTAGCTGGGTATTGAAGAGATGGATGCAACTGTCTTTGATAAGCTGTACACATTACAGCAGCAAATCCAGAACATTTCTGAACAATTTCACGCGGAAAATCTTCGAAGAAGCGAATCTCAGAGCTTTGAAATTGAAACAATCTTTGTTTTCTTGCAAGCTTAATAATGTGATCTTTGTCTCTAAACTGAAGAAAACAAAACGCACAACAATATGCCTGTTTTTACCTTGAACTGAGGATTTTAAAGCACCAACTCCATAAGCCATTTCAATCTCCGGTGGTTGTGGGCAAGCCTGTGGAAATAAAGATTGAAACATTTTAGCAAAGTAATCCATTGTGTTGGCAGTTTCTGATTTCTCTTTTAATCCAAAATTTGAATATTGTTCCGACGAGAGCGAGCCTCCAAATCCACAGATCTGTTGTTGAGTCTTTTCCAAACGAGAAGAAATATCAGCCGTATTTTGACTAACCTCTTTAAGATCAAGGCTTAAAGTGTCATTTCTTTCCTCCAGGGGGAGAAATCTTTCTTTTAGTTGAGTTAATTCAGCAACGATATAGCTGATTTGAGACTCTAATCTATTTACCCAGGGTGGCTCCTCTGAAGTTTCATCAGCTTTTTTAAGCTTACCGTTGCCTGCTTCAGGATTCCTTTTGGTGCTTCTTAGGTTAGACATAATTATAACTGTCGCTCTACAGGATCCGACTGAATAAAGTTAAAATTTCAAAGTTTAAGTCAGGAAAGGGAGAGATTAAAGGTGGACAGAAAGAAACTGTGTCTTAAATGTCCACAGGCGGAAGGCGGAGTCCCTCTTAAATGTTACCACTGAACCCACATTTACCACTTCTGCTGGTAGCTCATTTCATACTTCCACCACTCTCTGAGTGGAGATTTCCTTCCCATTTCTCCTATTCATATTTTACCCTATACCTATGACTTCTAGTTCTAATCACACTCTACCTTTGTTGTATGGTCTTATGGTCTACAATGACGGAAGACCTTAAGACTTACAAGCAGAATTAGGCCATTCAGATCATTGAGTCTTCTCCACCATTTCATCCTGGCTGATTTATTTTCCCTTTCAACCCCATTTCCTGCCTTCTCCCTATAACCCTTTACATCCTGACTAATCTGCTTTAAATATACCCAATGATTAGGCCTCTACACCTGTCCGTGGAAATGAATTCCAATGGTTGACTGAACTCTGGATAAATAAATCCCTCCTAATCTCTGTCCAAGTGAATATCCATGTGATCTGAGGCTGTGCCCTCAGGTCCTATATTCCACCACTGCAGGAAGCATCCACACGATCGATGCCTTTCAATATTCGATAGGTTTTAATGAGATACACCCTCATTCTTCTACACTCCAGCAAGAACATAAAGGCCAAAGAGATGGCATATAGTTGAGCAAAAACTAGTCGGAAATTAGAAGATTGAGAAGCTTTTAAAAACCAACAGAAGGGAACTGAAAAAGTTATTAAGAAGGTCAAAATGGAATATGAAAGTAAGCTAGACAATACTATTAAAGAGGGTACCAGAAGTTTCCTCAGATACGCGAAGAGTAAAAGAGGGGTGAGAGTGGATATTGGACTGCTGGAAAATGATGCCGGAGATGTAGTAAAGGGGGATGATCTGAATAAGCGTTTTGCATCAGTCTTCACAATGGAAGACACTTGCGGTATGGAGGAAGTTCCAGGTGTCAGGGTCATGAAGTGTGTGATGTTACCATAAATAGAGAGAAGCATCTTGGGAATCTGAAAGGCCTGAAGGTAGATGTCACTTGGACCAGATGGTGTACATTCCAGAGTTCTGAAGGACGTGGCTGAAGAGATCTTTGAGGCACAGTAATGATCCTTCAAGAATCACTATATTCTGTGTTACTCACCCCGTAACTGGGTGTCTAACCAGCAGAGGAAGAAGAATCCGTTGGAGTCTGGTGGTACTATATTCAAAAGTGTTTATTAGTAAAATACACAAATCAATATCAATAATGCAAATATATAGATAATACACGTTAGCAATAATAAACCTAAAAATGTGGGAATAATAATACACAAGCTCTATCGATGTCTAGGGGATAATGAATTGTCATATACAAGTATAGAGTTCAGTTCAGTTCATACGTGCTGAGGTAGATATTGGTTGTTGTGATGTAATCATTGGAGAGAGAGAGAGAGAGAGAGAGAGAGAGAGCCAGCGAGCAGCAACAGCTACAGGCAGGCAAACCTTCCTTTACGTTCTTGATCCGTCGTTTTGTTGTTGTTGTGGCCATTCAGTTATGACCCCTCTGTCCTTCAGCTAGACCGTTCTTCTGTGGTGGACTCGTCACTCTGGCATGAGTGGACACAAACACAAGCCCCCACCGGCCCTGCTATAACACTGTGAGTTCAACTGACCGATCTCCTGGTTCAGTCAGCGATGCCTCACACCTTCCCGTGGGTTCCAACACTCAATCAGTGCTCACTAGTGTGTCTCCTGGTGTGTCTGAGGGGTGTCTCCTCAGACCTCACTTTTATCCCTACTCATGGGGTCTCAGTTGTCAATCAATTTTGAATGGCTGTGTCCATCAAACCAGCCCACTCCGGCTGTCCACTGAGGAATGTTAATGAACAGAATGGTACAAGATAAATAACCCTCTCAGAAGCCATAAGTCTCTCAGCAGTCATAATACGGTGAATCAACAAGTCTCTCTCCCCTCGATTATCAGTAGCAGATGTTCCAGCATGTTTTTGTTTCATCTCTCTCTCATTAGCAGCAGAGCAACAATAATGGTTTGTGATTCTCCCGGGGGGGGGGGGGGGGACATGGGCAACTCTGCACCCTTCTGCCCATCAGAGCTGTTCATCCTTCATAACATCTGGAAGACTGGAAAATTGCAAATGTCAGTCCACTCTTCAGGAAGCCAGAAAGCCAGAAGAAAGAAAACTGTAGGCCACTTAGTCTGATCTCAGTGGTTGGGAAGATGTTGAAGTTGGTTATTAAGGATATGGTCTCAGGGGTACGAGGCTTATCATAAAATAGGCCATGATTTCCTGAAAAGAAAATTTTGCCCGACAATTTTGTTGGAATTCTTTGAAGAAATAACAAGCAGGATAGACAAAGGGCCGAGTCCTGACGAAGGGTCTCGGCCCGAAACGTCGACAGTGCTTCTCCCTATAGATGCTGCCTGGCCTGCTGTGTTCTACCAGCATTTTGTGTGTGTTGTTGTTTGAATTTCCAGCATCTGCAGATTTCCTCGTGATAGACAAAGGAGAATTGGTTGATGTTGCGAACTTGGATTTTCAAAAGACCTTTGACAAGTTGCCACACATGAGACTGCTTAACAAGCTACGAGCCCATGGCATTACAGGAAAGATTCTAGCATGACTAAAGCAGTGGCTGATTGACAGGAGGCATTGAGTGGAAGTAAAGGAAGCCTTTTTTTGGCTGGCTGACGGTGAGTAGAATTGTTCCGCAGGGCTCTGTGCTGGGACTGATTCTTTTTACATTATATGTCAATGATTTGGGTGATGGAATTGATGGCTTTGTTGCAAAGTTTGCAGTCAATATGAAGATAGATGGAGGGGCAGGTAATTTTGAAGAAGTAGAGAGGCTACAGAAGGACTTAGACAGAATGGGAAAAGAAATGGCAGGTGCAATACAGTGTTGGAAAGTTTGTGGTCATGCACTTTGGTAGAAGAAATGAAAGGGCTGACTATTTTCTAAATTGAGAGAAAATACAAAAATCTGAGGTGCAGAGGATCTATGAAGTCCTTTTTGCAAGATTTCCTCGGGGTTAATTTGTCAGTTGAGTTTGTGGCAAATGCAATGTTGGCATTCATTTCAGAAGGACTAGAATATAAAAGCAAGGATGAAATTTTGAGACTTTCTAAAGCACTGGTTAGGCCTCAGCTGGAGCTTTGTGAGCAGTTATGGGCCCCTTTTCTTAGAAAGGACTGGAGAGAGTTCAAAGGAGGTTCACGGAAATGACTTCAAAATTGAATGGCTTGTCATATGAAGATTGTTTGATTGGTCTAGGCCTGTATCCACTAGAATTTGGAAGAATAGGGGTGACCTCATTGAAACCTATCAAATGGTGAAAGAACTTGATAGAGTTGAAGTGGAGAGGGTGTCTCCTGTGGTATGAGAGTCTCAGACCAGAGGAACCAGCCTCAGAATAGAGGGGCTTCCTTTCAGAATGGAGATAGAAAAAAACATAGAAACATAGAAAGTCTGCAGCACAGTACAGGCCCTTCGCCCCTCAATGCTGTGCCAAACATGTACTTACTTTAGAAATTATCTAGGGTTACACATAGTCCTCTATTTTTCTAAGCTCCATGTACATATCCAGGAGTATCTTAAAAGATGCTACAGTATCTCCCTTCACCACTGTCTCTGGCAGCGTATTCCACCACTCACCACTCTCTGCATAAAAAAACTTACCCCTGACATCTCCTCTGTACCTACTTCCAAGCAAATTAAAACTGTGCCCTCTCATTTTAGCCATTTCAACCTTGGAAAAAGGCCTCTGACTATCCACACGATCAATGGCTCTCATCATCTTATACACCTCTATCGGGTCTCCTCTCATCCTCTGTTGTTCCAAGGAGAAAAGGCCAAGTTCACTCAATCTATTCTCGTATGGCATGCTCCCCAATCCAGGCAACATCCTTGCAAATCTCCTCTGCACCCTTTTTATATTTTCTACATCCTTCCTGTAGTGAGCACGGAACTGAGCACAGTACTCCAAGTGTGGTCTGACCAGGGTCCTATACAGCTGAACATTACCTCTTGGCTCTTGAACTCAATCCCATGGTTGATGAAGGCCAATACACCGTATGCCTTCTGAACCACAGAGTCAACCTGCACAGCAGCTTTGAGTGTCCTATGGATTCAGACCCCAAGATCCCTCTGATCCTCCACACTGCCAAGAGTCTTACCATTAATACTATATTCTCCCATCATATTTGACCTACCAAAATGAACCACCTCACACTTATCAGAGTTGAAGATGAGGAGGCATTTCTTTAGCCAGTTAGTGGTGAATCAGTCAATTTTTTTTCCCACAGGTGCCTGTGGGGGCCGAGTTTTTATGTATATTTAAGGCAGAGGTTGATAGATTCTTGATTGGTCGGGGCACGAAGGGGTATGGGGAGAAGGTCTGAATGGAAAATTGGAACAGCCATGATGAAATGGTTGCACTTTGGTTCAAATGGTCTTATGGAGTACAGGTGCAGAGCTATCAAACGGTCATCATATGTTATGCCTTTCGTTCCTGGGATTATTCTCGTGAACCTCAGTCCAGACCCCACTGCAAGCTTTGATAGCCTTCCTCGCTGTACGTTATGCTTCGAATCTTTGGATCATATGCAAATTTGCTGATTATCATCCAAATCATCAATACAGTTGACAAACAAAAATAGAGCGAACGCTGATCCCTGTGGTATATCACGAGAAACAGACCAGTAGGTCAAGACAACCATTTAATACCACTCTCTGGCTTCTCTTGCTGAGACTTTGCTGAAACTAATGGAATACTTCTTTCTAAGTATCAGGCTACTTTACCTTATGGACCAGCCTCTGTACAGGACTTTAGTGTCATAGAGTCATGGAGACATATGACCCAGAATCAGGCCCTTTGGCCCATCTAATCCATGCCCACTGCCCACTGCCATCAGCCTGCATTGGAACCACAGACCTCCATTACTTATTATCCATGTATTTATCCAAACTTCTCTTAAACATTGAAATTGAACTTGCATGCACCACTTGAGCTGACAGCTCACTCTCATGATCCTCTGAGTGCAGAAGCTTCTCCTTAAACTTCTCACCTTTCACCCTTAAACCATGACCTCTGGTGGTAGTCCCACTCAACCTCAGAGGAAAAAGCTTTCTTGCATTTACCCTGTCTATACCCCTTGTTATGTACCCCATAACGGGTTAAAAAGGACCAGCAGAAATGGACACACCTGGAGTCTGAGTCTTCCGTTATAAACACTATTTTATTAGTAACTA
This sequence comes from Hemitrygon akajei, assembly GCF_048418815.1. Classification (NCBI taxonomy): domain Eukaryota; kingdom Metazoa; phylum Chordata; class Chondrichthyes; order Myliobatiformes; family Dasyatidae; genus Hemitrygon; species Hemitrygon akajei. Next base: position 12,233,691 of record NC_133130.1, read on the forward strand.
TGTGATAAAGTAATATAGAACAACATATGGCAAACAGGGTACCAGAGTTTATGCAATTATAAGTGAGTAAATAAAGATCCCCCCCCCCCCCAAGCTTCTCCCAGCTTAGGTGGTGAAATGATACAGTCTTACAGTGGTATAGGTATGCAGTCAGTTCAGTTCTGGATATTGAATTGAGTAGTTTGAAGAGAGAAAGAGATGTTTTGTCTTCCCAGTGCCAATGCCGTCGAATCTTCCACATCGTCCTCCTGCTCCCGAAACTTAAGTCACCGACTGTGACCACAATAAAGAGGATGCCATTTTCACACGGTTCAGCTATCAACCCAGGCCAGGGTTAAACACATGGATAGCTTTCCACCAGTCACCCCTTTGTCCACACTGTGAACAAAAACCCCACTTTTGTCATGGGCACACAAAGCTCAACCAGTGTCAGTGTCTTCCCTGTCTCGGGTGTGTCTGTTGCGTCTGATTACAAAGCCAGTTGACCTTGTATATATTCCACAAGTGCTGAACACCAGCGGTCCATCATATAGCTCCATCTTGCCATTTCCCAGGCAACTCATAGGCTTTCGTTGCTCTCTGTCTGTTGCTGAACTCGCACACATGCTGCCCGCTCTCTCTCTTTTTTTTAATGGAACAGTCCATATTCAGTAATCCTTCAGATCTCATCACACCCTCATTATTTTGCATAACTCTATTAAATCTCCTCAGAATCTTCTATATTCTAAAGAATACCCTCCGAACCCTATAGCTCCGGTCCTCCAGATCCAGCAATATCCTTGCAAATTTTCTCTGCACACTTTCAACCTTATTTACATCTTTCCTTTAAGCAGGTGACCAGAACGCACACAATGCTTCAAATTAGGCCTCACCAGTGTTGTATACAACTACAGTACAACATAGTACTCAATACGCTGATTTATGAAGGCCAATATGCAAAAGCTTCCTGTATGCCCCTATCTACCAGCAAGAGCAGTGTCAAAGAGTGATGGATCCCAGATCAATTTGTTCTACCACACTCCTCTGTGTAAGGCTTAACCTGGTTGGTCCTACTTAAAGTGCAAAACCATGTATTTGTCTTCATTAAATTCCATCTGCCATTTTTTCAGCCCATCCCTATTTAAGCCAGGACAGCCTTCCTCACTGTCTACTACACCCCAATCTTGATGTTAACCATAAATTTGCTGATCCAATTAACCTCATTATGATCCAGATAATTGATATAGATGACCAACAACACCAATCCCTGTGGTACATCACTAGTTACAGGCTGGCAGTTGGAGAGGCAACCGTCTATGACCATTCTCTGGCTTTTCCCACAGAGCCAATGTCTAATCCAATTTACAATCTTATCTTGAATGCTGAGTGCCTGAACCTTCTTGACCAGCCTTCATGTGGGACCCTGTCAAGTGCCTTACTGAAGTCCATATAGGCAACATCCACTACCTTGCCTTCATCCATTTTCCTGGAAACTTCCTCAAAAAACTCTATAAACTTGATTAAGATCGGTTAGACATAATCTACCCTACACGTAGCCATGTTGACTATCCATAATCAGTCCATGTCAATGTCCAATAATTTTCCCACAACTGATTACGGCCTCATCAGTCTATAACTTCCTTGTTTATGTTTGGAGCCTTTTATAAATAGCAAAACAACACTGGCTATCTTCCAATCCTCTGGTACCTTCCCTGTCTCTGAGGATGATTTAAATGTCTCTTTTAGAGCCCTGGCAATGTCTGCACTTGCCTTTCACAGGGCCTGAGGGAGCACCTTGTCAGGACCTGGGGATTTATCCAGCCTGATTTGCCTCAGAGTAGCAAAACACCTCCTTCTCTGTAATCTGCACAGGGTTCATAAATTTGATGCAGCTTTGTCTCACTTTTATAGATTCTGTGTCCCTCCCTGAGTAAATACAGATGCAAAACCATTGTTTAAGATCTCCATCATCTGTTTTGGTTCCACACATGGATTACCATTCTGATCTTCCAAAGGACCAGTTTTGTCCCTCGCAATCCTTTTGCTCTTAACATATCAGTGGAATCTCTGAGGATCTTCCTTCTCCTTGTCTGTTAGGGCCACTTTATACCTGCTTTTAGCCTTCCTGTCTTCTTAAATGATTTGTTGCATTTCTTATACTCCATAAACACCTCATTAGTTCCTACTTACCTGCAATGGTTATCTTTCCCTTTTATTCTGACAGCTTTGCACTTTCAAAATTTCATTTTTGAAGACCTCCCAGTTACTAATTACAGTACACCTTTGCCAGAGAACCACCTGTCCCAATCCACACTTCCGAGCTCATTTCTGATACCAAAAAAATTGGCCTTACTCCAGTTTAGAGTCTCAACCTGTGGACCTGTCACCACGGTGCAGACGTGGCCCAAGTGAGGAGTGAGAGACACTGACGCGGGTCAATTAAAGTCGCATCACAGACTTTAATGCGAACAGTGTTAAAGGGAAAAGAAAACAATAAACGCTAGGCCAAACAGGACTGTTAACTAAAACCCTCAAATGGAAAATGAAGCCTATACTGCGGCTGAAAAGAACAACTAAATGCAAAACAAATACGGCCGGTCTTCAGAGTCAGTTGACTCGACAGTCCTATATCCCAGGCAAGGCCGAATGCAAAGAGGCAGCAAAGTGTTGCTGTGATGTGTCCAAGTCTCGACAAAAACAACGATGGAATGAAGAGTTAAATACTATCGCAATGAAATGATAATTAGCAGACACGTGCACATTCACAAGAACAATTGCCAAATCTGCTGCACTGCCTGATTTGTGGTTGTGACAAGACCAAAGCTACATTTTTGCATATTTACTTTGAAACTAATGGCTTTGTGGTCACTAGATGCAAAGTATTCCCCTACACAAACTTCTGTCACCTCCACTGTCTCATTCCCTAATCGCAATCCAGTCTTGCATGCTCTCTCATTGGGACTTCTATATATTGATGAAGGAAAAATCCTGAACACACTTAACAAACTCTATCACATTTTGTCCTTTTACAGTCTGGGATTCCCAGTCAACATATGGTGTGGAAAGTTAAAATTACCTACTTTAACCCTTCTTCCTTTAATCCCTATGCTCTGTCATATCTAAAGGATGGAACCCCAGAATAAGGAGCTGCCAGTTCTGCTCCTCCTGCAACCAAGTCTCACTAATGGCTACAATGTCATATCTCCAGGTGTTGACCCATGTCCTGAACTCATCCGCCTTTCATATGATACTTCTTGCATTGAAATATATGCAGATCAGGACACTCTATGCACCATGCTCAACATTTCGATTCCTAACTTTGAGATCTGCCTCCACAACCTCTCTGCGAACTATTCTGGCGCTCTGATTCACATCCCTTAGAACTCTAGTTTAAACTCCACAGTGCAACGTTAACAAACCTTCCCACTAGGATATCAGTGCCCCTTCCAGTTCAGACACAAACCGGCCCTTCTGTATAGGTCCCACCTTCACTGGAAGAGAGCCCAATGATTCAAAAATCTTATGCCCTCCCTCCTGCACCAAATCCTTCGCCACATGATAAACTGTATAACCTTCCTAGTTCTGGCCTCATTAGCTTGTGGCACAGTTAGCAATCCTGAGATCACAACCCTGGAGGTCCTACCTTTTAACAGCACTCCTTGAACATCCTGTGCATAAACTTGTCACTTGTCCTACCCACGTCATTGCTACCTACATGGACGAGGACCTCTGGTTATTCACCCTCCCACTAAAGAATGCTGTGGACTCAATCCAAGATGCTTCCCATCCTGGAACCTAGGAGCAATCTCATTCTAGCCCACAGAATCTCCTTTCCATTCCCCTAACGAATGTACCCCCATCACCTCAGCACCCCTCTTCTCCTCCCCTTCATTTCTGAGTCACAGATGCAGACACAGTATCAGAGACCTGACCGCTGTGACTTTACTCTGCTAAGACAGCTTCTCCAACTGTATCCAAAGTGATATTCCTGTTGTTGAGGGGGTTAGCCACAGGGGTACTCTGCACTGGCTCCTTAACCCTTTCCCCTTCTAGACTATCACACAGTTTCCTGTGTTGTGCACCTTGAGCGTAATTACCTCTGCATTATGTCTTAATGTTAGAGCTGCAGCTGGATGCACTTCTCGCACTTGTAGTTGCCGGGGACACAGGAGGTCTCCCTGCCTTCCCACATCCCGCAAGAGGAGCACTGCACTATCCTGCCTGGCATCTCTACTCTTCCAGCTGAGCAGATGCAAAAAAGAGAAGGGAAGTGAACTTTACCAAGAGCTTTTCTTTTTTTCACTTTCTCTGACTGAAGCCTTGAAGAGCTAAAGCCTCAAGATCACCACCCTAACTCTGTCCACCCAGAGATGGCTGCTGCAATGCCATCAAAGGCCTCGCTAAAGTCCATGTAGACAACATCTACCGCTTTCCCGTCATCAACCTCCCTGAAAAACTCTGTAAGTTTGGCTAGCCTCAGGAAGCCATGTTGACTATCACTGATCAGGCCCTGTCCATCCTAATACTTACATAGTACATCCTGTCCATTATAACACCTTCCAATCAAAGAGGAAATAGTATTAATTTACAAAAACGGAACATAATTTAACCTCATCAGCATGTTTTTATCAATGATAAACCATATTTCAAAAAAATTTACACAAATTCTTTGAAGTTTGATAGGGAGACTTGACAGGGAATCCTGTAGATGTTATGTACTAAGATCTCCTGAAGACAATTGACAAGGTTCCACAGGTGGCCAGTGAATAAGTTAAAATTCCATGCCGTTGGTAGATTTACTGGACTGTGGGTGTGTTGACAGCATCTTCAATCAGATTAAGTAATCTCCATTCAAGTGTATAAGTACTTCTAAGCCATATTAGTGATCTTATAAGAATGCTCAGAGAAAATTTTTGAAGGATTCAGTCAAAACACTTTATCAAGTTCCAAGCAAAGACAGTTTATTGAAAAGCAGATGCAATACATTGATATACCGCATGCTGGATTATTTTAAGCAAAATACAATAGAGCCTCATCTAAAACAAGGGGTTGCCCTGGGGTCACATAGTCTCAATTAAAGCAATCTTCCAAGACCACTTCCATTGCTGTAAACCACTTAAATCAGAACCACAATGTCTTTACTGAATTGTCCAAGTGGCAAGGGCACAGAAGGAGAAAAGTTGGCCCACTCAGTTTATGTTGCGTGTCTGCCAAAAAATTATTCTCAGACCTTATTTTCTCAAACGGACCTAATGTATTCCCCTTTGAAGGCTACAATTGAATTTGATTTTGAAACTTGTGATGCTGCAGAGGATTGTCTGAATCTATAGCATCATATTGAGTAGCTGGAAAGTTTGGCAGACCAATGGGAAATGGAAGTTAGATTTGACAATGTGTGAAGTGATGCATTTTGGAAGATAAAATAAGTTTAAGGCATACACAGTTAATGGTAGGGCTCTGAAGAGTGTAGATGATGAGAGGATTTTTATGCTATATGTCCATAGATCTTTGAAAGAGGTAGCACAGGTAGACAGGGTGCTGAGGAAGGCATAGGTGATACTTGCTTTCATCAGGGGTGGGATAGATTACAACAGCAGCAACTTGACGTTACATGTTTGTAAAATATTGATTGGGCTACACCCGGAATATTGTGTACGGTTCTGATCATCACACTATAGGAAGGATGTGATTGTACCAGAAATGGTGTAGAGGAGTACAGATAGTGAATTTCCCTTTCTGTGCATTGGCTTTTAAGGAGAGGAGTACGTTTAAAGGAGATCTGAGCATTCTGGTTGTATAAAACGAGCATTTAGAGGAAGCGGACAGGCAAATATTGTTACAATGTTTAAAAGGCATTTGAACAGGTACCTGGTTTGGAAAGGACTGGAAGGATATGGCCAAATGCAGGAAATGAGATTATAGATGGGCATCGTGATCACCTTGTATAAGCTGGGGAGATGAGCACATTTCTGTGCAGTGGACTCTAAAATGATTAATAAGCATCAACAAATAAGATTTTGCAAGGTCATGTCCCAAGCTAAAGCCTAGAAGCTAATTCAGTAAAGAAGTAATCTATGCAAATATTGTTTGCTTCTAAACGCTGTTTAAAATGCAGAAGGTAATTGAACCTGAACCTGAGGAAGAAAGATGGAGGTGACTTTTTCAGTTCAAGAGGTGTTCAGAGAGAATCATAACTGTTTTATATATTGAGCCATGTTTGAATATTCAACCAACTGACTGATATGGTCTCTGGATACACAAGATATTTACTTGGTGCCTCTATTTCCATTTGCTGTCTGTTTATCTCTTCACCACGTATATAGAGTTGACATCTTGCAGAACTCTGTGGTACATTCCAGGAACTTGTCTCAGATTCTATTGGACGTCTGTATTTGAAAGACAATAGCACTCAGTTGATACTTATGAATGTGAGGCTAAGCAGAGCTCCAATGCCATATTCAAGCTTGCTGACAGCACCACTGCTGTAGGTGGTGATGAGTCATCTTACAGGAGGGAGATTGAAAATCTGGTCGAGTGGACCACAATAACAACCTCTTACTCAATGTCAGCAAGATGAAGGAGCTGATTATTGACCAGGAGGAAGAAACCAGTGGTCGATGAGCCAGTCCTCACAGGAGAATTAGAAGTGGAGAGGGTCAGCAAGTTTAAATTCCTCAGTGTTTCCATTTTGGAATAGTTATCCTGGACCCAGCGCATGCACAATTACACAGAGAGCACAGGAGCTCCTCTCTTTACTTAGAAGTTGGCGAAGATTCGGCATGACAGCTAAAACTTTGACAAACTTCTATAGATGTGTGGTGGACAATACATTGATCGGCTACATCACAGCCTGGTATGGAAACACCAATGCCTTTGAACAGAAAATCCTACAAAAGTAGTGGATAGGGCCCAGTCCATTATGGGACAAGCTCTCCCCACCACTGAGCACATCTACTCAAAGCATTGTCACAGGAAAGCAGCATTAATCATCAGGATGCCCACCACACAGGTCATTCTCTTTTCTCACTGCTGCTAGGACCCACACCACCAAGCTCAGGAACAGATATTATTCTTTAACCATCAGCTCTTGAAGCAAAGGAGATAACTTCACTCAACTTTACTTCATCCTTGAAATATTCCCACAACATATAGACTCACTTTCAAGGACTCTACATCTCATGTCCTTGATATTTATTGCTTATTTATTTATTATTATTATTTCTTTCTTTGTGTATTTCCACAGTTTGTCAACTTTTGCAGACTGGGTGACAAGTTGGTGCTGTCTTTCATTGATTCTATTATGGTTATTATTCTATTGTGGATTGCTTGGTGACATATACAGTATATATTTAGATAATAAATTTAATTTGAACTTTGAACATTGAACTTTGAAACATAAGAACAATTTAACATCCCCATGGTAAGGTGGAATAAGGATCTAGAGTCCATTTGGATGGGGGAACAAGTGTCCTCTCTTGTCATGAATTATTGGAAGATGCCGTTATCCATGGAACTTGCTGCCTCCTTTACCAGGGATGAGTAAACCCTCCTTACTAAAAGCAAATCAAGATACAATCAATAAATTGCAATGATATTTGGGAAGCATTGAAAAGGTGGAGAGTATAGCGCGGTGTCATTAGACAAAATCATTCATATCTTCCTCTGTCATTTCCACCATTGCTGCTCGAATGCCTCCTTGCACGGCATCTTTAATTTCTTTAATTTCTTCTGGTGCAGCAGGGGGTAGCAAGACATTCACATCGTTTTGGATTCTGTCTATTCTCGCCTGCACACGCTTTTCATACTTTGCTTTGTTATCCTTTACAAGATCTTCAATGGCTTTTCCTGCTTCCTCACAGTCCAATCCAAACTTCTTCCGCTCCTCCTCAAATGTATTTGTGTCTCGTTTTGGGTCGAGGCTCATTAACCTCCCCAAGCTGTTGACCCGGTCCATCAGATGTTGGGTGGAGATCTGCACGTATGTTTCAGCGATCATGTGGACAAGGCTTGAAATATTAGTGGCATGAGAGATCTCTATGTACAGCAGGTCCTGGATCAGTTGGTTCTGTGAATAGCCAGAGGAAGTCTTTTCACTGTACTGTATGAATTTGTGAAGTGATGGGTTCAGGGAGCATTCAATCAGGTTTGATATCATGGTGAAGAAGAGAACCATCTTACCCCATTGTTCTTTCACACGGCCCAATGCATCCAATCCCTTCAGAAGCATCTCCACAGTTTTATCAAAATCTATTTCCTGAATATTACAGCTCTTCAGAGTTGCCAGGATCTCTTGCAGTTCTTCATTATTCTTCTTTATATTCTGAAAGCTTCTCTCATACATCTCCTGTGCAGCTTGTAGTTGTGCTGAAGACTGTTCCACTTTGATTCTGGCATTGAGACTGGCTGTCTGTAAACCAATGGGACCCTCTCCTGGGTCAGCTCGAGACATGTGTGGTGGAGTGGCTGTTACACCCATGGTTCCTACCTTTGTCTTGCAGTGTGAGGTGAACCTGATTGTCTCCTGCATCACATTTTTGATCTTCTTAGCTAGACTGGCCATTGCCAGTTCATCAGCTGGTCTAGACTTTTGTAAGGTTAGTAGCTCCATACATATTCCAATTCCTGATTTACAGATCTTCAGGGCTGTATCCTTCTCTGGGCAATCTCCTCCATTTTCTGCCTCTTTCTGCAATTGCTCCAAGTTCTGTTTACACAAGCTTAACATTCCTGTTCCATCCTCACTGTTCAGTTTCTTCAAGTCAATTTTCTTATCCTGGGTCCGGAAGGGATAAAGCTGTTGTATAGAAAACTGCAGGATCTCTCCTTTATAAATGATATTATTCTCAATGACTTTAGCATTGCTACCGGAGTTGGGACTGACTGCAGCTGTTACAATATTGCTAATTCCAGAGAACAGTGACTTGACAACCCCTAGACTGAGTAATGAACTGACACTATTGAAAAATGTTTCTGTTATTGACATTCCCACAGCGTTCCAGCCAACTGGAATGGAATCCATGCTGGATTTGTATTCTGTATTTGCATTATCAAATTGCTTTTCCATTTTTTGGTGGTACTCATTCAGAATTTCTTTTGCCTCTCTTGCTGCTTTCTCCTTCATTTCAGCCAGTTCCTTTTTGATTTTTATTTCATGTAATTGTTGCTCATACACTCCTTTCGAGCTTGTACAGGCCTCCAATAGTTCATTGACGAGATGGATGACCCCAGTGAACTTCTGCTCTACAGCTGTAGACAGCTTCAAGCATTTATCTGCAGTAGATTTGATGTTGTTCAGAGGAATCGGTAGGAAAGTTTCAGTGACCTTTGGATCTTTCTGTATGAGGAACTTCACGACATCTCTCATGTCAGTGGGGACATTCAGAGTTAGAAGCCGGATTTGATCCATGTTCTTGTGGGCTTGCTGAAAAGCCTCCCAGCCCTCGTTGCTCACTTGCACTAAAGAGGCACGGAATGATTTGGGATATTTCATGTACTTGAACCCTTCCTTGGGCACAACCTTGTCAATTGCAAAGTCCTCTCCTGCAGAAATGAATATAATCTCCCCTAAGATGGCAATAGAGAGTGGGCCAGGCATCAGGAACTGTTCCCAGTTACTGTATGGCTGCAACATCAAAGCATTGTCCTCCCTGACATCAGATGCTTTGGCAACGCTCCTCAAGGCCTTCTTTATGGTAGCGACTGTTTTATATTCCTGAGTCGCCATGGTGACCGTCCGCTTCTCCTGCAAGGGAAATAGTTGTAGTAAACACAAGATGTTATGGGGGTCAGTTATGTGGCATCTCTCACCGCCCCCCCCCACCCAATGACAAAGTGACTCACAGACAGGAGTAATCCACATCCTCCTGATCTCCACTGGATGGATGTTGGGATGTCCTGGTGACTGGGGATCTCACCGAATTACCCAACAGCTCATTCTGTAGGTTGGGCTGTTTGCAGAGGCAAAGGAGAGAGGTAAAATAGGAGATAACAGCTCACAGCTCGCTGCCACCTTTGGTTTCTTACAATATATTCAGTTCTGGCAATCTGATGGTTTGCTGACATGCAGGGGATAATTTTGGAATATTTGTTGTTGGGGAGTGGGGAGCCATTCAGCTCATTGGGTCTCTTGATGCAGCAAGTGACACCTGCATATTAACTTCATAGAAAATGAGAGATACACCAATGGAACAGGCCGTTCAGCTGGCCAATAACATTATAAGCATTAACCAATCATTTACATTAACCTTACACTTAGCCCATTTATTTTCTGCTTACATTCTATCAACAATTTGGGCCCAAAGGGAAAGTTTCCATCTGTGTTACTCTAACTCCCTTCAGGTTTCACCCTGCAGGTTTTGTACGAACAACTTACAATGTTCGATACTGACCCAACCAACTTGCTGAGTTGCTGTGCCATTCTTCTCAAAATCCGTGTTCTGTAACACTGAATCTCTGCCTGGCCATTTACAAACTTCACCCTTCACTGAGGATTTGGCACCAATAAGACTGTTGAGGCTGGTTTCAGATGCTAGTGGCCAAAGGGTTGTGGAGTTGGCATCCAAAGTTACCAAGCAAGTTGATGGGATGGTTAAGAAGGCAAATAGTGTGTTGGCCATTGGTCATGAAATTGAGATGACAAGCCATGATTTGGTGCTGCAGCTCTAAAAATCCCTGATTAGACCACATTTCAGTTCTGGTCACCTCATTGTCAGAAAGACATGGAAGCTTTAGAGAGAGTGCAGAGGTTATTTACCAGGATGCTGACTGGACTGGGAGGTAAGTCTTCAGTGGATTGATTGAGTGAGCGAGGGCTTTACTCTTTGAAGTGAAAGAGGATGAGAGGTGACTTGATCATGGTGTAAAGTTAATAACAGACTAGATCAAGTAGATAGCAAGAAAATTTTCCCCAGTATGGAAATGGATTATGGTTTATGGTGGCACTACTTACCATAGAACCATAGAACAATAGAACATTACAGCACAGAAACAGACCTTTTGGCCCTTCTTGGCTGTGCTGAACCATTTTACTGCCTAGTCCCACTGGCCTGCACCTGGACCATATCCCTCTATATCCCTCTCATCCATGTACCTGTCCAAGTTTTTCTTAAATGTTAAAAGTGAGCCTGCATTTACCACTTCATCTGGCAGCTCATTCCACACTCCCACCACTCTCTATGTGAAGAAACCCACCCTCAATGTTCCCTTTAAACTTTTCCCCCTTCACCCTTAACCCATGTCCTCTGTTTTTTTTTCTCCCCTAGCCTCAGTGGAAAAAAGCCTACTTGTATTCATTCTATCTATACCCATCCAAATTTTATATACCTCTATCAAATCTCCCCTCATTCTTCTACGGTCCAGGGAATAAAGTCCTAACCTATTCAACCTTTCTCTGTAACTCAGTTTCTCAAGTCCTGGCAACATCCTCATAAACCTTCTCTGCACTCTTTTAACCTTATTAATATTTTTATCCTGTAATTTGGCAACCAAAACTGGACACAATACTCCAAATTCAGCTTCACCAAATTCTTATACAACCTCACTATAACATTCCAACTCTTATACTCAATACTTGGATTTATAAAGGCCAATGTACCAAAAGCTCTCTTTACAACCCTATCTGCCTGTGACACCACTTTCAGGGAATTTTGTATCTGTATTCCCAGATCCCTCTGTTCTACTGCACTCCTCAGTGCCCTACCATTTACCTTGTATGTTGTACCTTGGTTTGTCCTTCTAAAGTGCAATACCTCACACTTGCCTGTATTAAACTCCACCTGCCATTTTTCCAGCTGGTCCAAATCCCTCTGCAAGCTTTGAAAACCTTCCTCACTGTCCACTACACCTCCAATCTTCGTATCATCAGCAAATTTGCTGATCAAATTTACTACATTATCATCCAGATCATTGATATAGATGACAAATAACAATGGACCCAGCACTGATCCCTGTGGCACACCACTAGTCACAGGCCTCCACGCAGAGTAGCAATCCTCCACTACCACTCTCTGGCTTCTTCCATTGAGCCAATGTCTAATCCAATTTACTACTCACCATGTATACTTAGCAACTGAATCTTCCTAACTAACCTCCCATGCGGGACCTTGTCAAAGGCCTTACTGAAGTCCATGTATACAACATCCACTGCCTTCCCTTCATCCACTTTCCTGGTAACCTCCTTGAAAAACTCTAATAGATTGGTTAAACATGACCTACCAAGCACAAAGCCATGTTGACTCTTCCTAGTAAGTCCAAATACTTGCAGATCCTATCTCTTAGTACTCCTTCCAATAATTTACCTACTACTGACGTCAATTTTACCGGCCTATAATTTCCCGGATTACTTTTAGAGACTTTTTTAAACAACAGAACAAAATGAGCTATCCTCCAGTCCTCTGGCACCTCACCCGTAGATACAGACATTTTAAATATATCTGCTAGTGCCCCTGCAATTTCAACACTAGTCTCCTTCAAGGTCCGAGGGAATACCCTATCAGGTCCTGGGGAGTTATCTACTCTGATTTGCCTCAAGATAGCAAGCATCTCCTTCTCTTCAATCTGTATATGTTCCATGACTTCACTACTTGTTTGCCTTATTTCCATTGACTCCATGTCAGTTTCCTTAGTAAATACAGATGCAAAAAAACCTTTTAAAATCTCCCCCATTTCTTTTGGTTCCATACATAGCCGACCACTCTGATCTTCAAGAGGACCAATTTTTTGCACTTTTTATACTCCTCAAGCACCTTATTTACTCCCTGTTTCCTATACATGTCATACATATCTCTCTTCTTCTTTATCAGATTTCAAATATTCCTTGAGAACCAAGGTTCCTTATTCTTATTCACTTTGCCTTTAATCCTGCCCGGGACATACAAACTCTGCACTCTCAAAATTTCTGCTTTGAAGGCCACCCACTTACAAATCACATCCTTGCCAGAAAACAACCTGTCCCAATCTATGCTTTTTAGATCCTTTCTCATTTCTTCAAATTTGGCCTTTTTCCAGTTCAGAACTTCAACCCGAGGACTGGATCTATCTTTATCCATGATCAAGTTGAAACTAATGGTGTTATGATCACTGGAACCAAAGTGTTCCCCTACACACACTTCCATCACCTGTCCTAACTCGTTTCCTAATAGGAGATCTAATATTGCATCCTCTCTAGTTGGTACCTCTATATATTGATTTAGGAAACTTTCCTGAACACATTTTACAAACTCTAATCCATCTAGACCTTTAACAGTATGGGAGTCCCAATTAATACGTGAGAAATTAAAATCCCCTACTATCACAACTTTATGTTTCCTGCAATTGTCTGCTATCACTCTGCAGATTTGCTCCTCCAATTCTCGCTGACTATTGGGTGGTCTATAATACAACTCTGTTAATGTGGTCATGCCTTTCCTGTTTCTCAACTCTACCCATATGGCCTCGGTAGACAAGCCCTCTAATCTGTCCTGCCTGAGCACTGCTGTAACATTTTCCCTGACTAGCAATGCCACCCCCCCCCCCCCCACCCTTCATTCCTCTACCTCTATCTCATCTGAAACATCGGAACCCTGGAACATTAAGCTGCCAGTCCTGCCCCTCCTGTAGCCAAGTTTCACTAATGGCTATAATGTCGTAATTCCATGTGTCAATCCACACCCTCAGTTCATCAGCCTTCCCCACAATACCCCTTGCATTGAAATAGACACACCTCAGAAGTTTATTAACACCACACACAACCCTTCTATTTGTGACTTTGCATGAACTTTTAACATCATTTATTTTAACCCCCACTCCACTATCTATTCTGGCACTCTGGTTCCCATCTCCCTGCAAATCTAGTTTAAACCCTCCCCAACAGCACTAACAAACCTCCCTGCAAGGATATTGGTCCCCTTCTAGTTCAGGTATAACCCGTCTGTCTTGTACAGGTCCCACCTGCTCCAGAAGAGGTCCCAGTGATCTTGAAATCTGAAACCCTGCCCCCTACACCAGTTCCTCAGCCACGTGTTCATCCGTCAGAGCATTCTACTCTCACCCTCACTAGCACGTGGCACAGGTAGTAATCCTGAGATTACCATTATCGAGGTCCTGTTTTTAACTTCCTACCAAGCTCTCTGTACTCACTCTTCGGGACCTCCTGACTCTTTCTTCCTACATCATTGGTACTGATGTGTACCACGACATCTGGCTGATCACCCTCCCACCTCAGAATGCTGTGCACGTGATCAGAGACATCCCTGACCCTGGCACCCGGGAGGCAACAAACCATCCGGGAGTCTCTGTCATGACCACAGAACCTCCTGTCTGTACCTATAACTAGCGAGTCCCCTATCACTACCGCTCTCCTCTTCTTCCACCCTCCCTTCCGCACTGCAGAACCAGACTCAGTGCCAGAGATCTGGCTGCCGCAGCTTGTCCCAGGTAAGCCATTTCCCCCAACAGTATCCAAATCGGTATACCTGTTCTGGAGGGGAATGGCCACAGGCAAACAATGGCCATTGGCAAACAAACAAAGAGTTCATCTAAATACTTTATAATACTTTTTCTGGTAAAATATATGGTAAACAATCACTGTAAACAATGGTGAGGTGAGTGAAGATGAGGCAGAGTTGAGTGTTGAGGCAAGTGAAGGCAAGGCAGAGGAGTGAGGTGAGTCATGTGTCAAAGTAAGTGAGTGCTGGTGCAAGGCGAAGTCGAATCAAGGCAAGGCAGATTCGAGGCATGTGGAGGTGAGGCAGAGTTGGGTAAACGGAGGCGAGGCAGAATTGAGGCCTGTACTCCCGAACCCAGAGCAAGGGAAGTCCTGAGGTTTGATCGATCTAAATGACTGGCTGATTGGGAAAGATCGGGTACAGGCTGAAACGTGGTGGCAGTCCTGAACGTATGGATGCGATGGGGTCCAGGTCCTAGAGTGAGGAATACTTATCCATGACTCTGCAACTCTGGATAACAAGACTGAAGTCAGTGTTGGGATGGCAGATTAGATACTCGGTCCCATGTTTGCCGAATAGGGAGGCTGCAGGAGCTCACAGCGGGAGTGTTGTGGAACTTGATGGAGGATTGTGAGTGGAAAGGATGGGACTGCAGTGACAGGGGAAGCTGTCAGCTTCTCATCTCTTTCTAAAGTTAATTTCTTAATTTTTTTCTTTGGAATTTAACCAGTTTGAACATAGAACATAGAATAATACAGCACAATATGGCCTTTTGGCCCACAATATTGTGCTAACCTTTCCATCAATCTAACCGTTCCCTCCCAGGAAGGGAGGGTGTGTGGGTGTTGAGTTTGGGTCGGAGGGGAGGGTGAGAGAAGAATGTGGGTTAGAGAGGAGGATGGGTGACATGGGAGGAGAGTTGGGGAGGGGTAACAAGAATGAAGGAGTGGTTGAGACCACAAAGAGGAGCAGGATAGGCCATTCAGCCCTTCTTGCTTGCTGTATGGTTCAGTGAGATCATGAGTGACCAGCCCACATCCCCGCACTGACCCCAATGTCCCTCAGTTCTTTTGACATCTTGCAAGTTATCAATCTCTGTCTTGCATAGATAGTGTGGTGAAATACATATACCTGTCTGGACACGCCCCCCCCCCCCCCCCCCCGCTGACTGCTCCTGTTGCTCCTCCCACAGACTCCTGTATAAAGGCGATTGGAGGCACTGCTCCTCCCTCAGTCTCCAGGATGTCGTGTGGGGATCTCTTGCTGCTGACTGCTCTCTTCCAGAGAATAAAAGCCTGTATCTCGCCTCACGTCTCCAAGAGTTATTGATAGTGCATCAGATAGATAGATACTTTATTGATCCCAAAGGAAATTTCAGTGTCACAGTAGCATTACAAGTGCACTGATATAAATATTAGAAGAGGAGTAAGAAAGAATAAAAAATAAGTTACCTCAAACAGCCTATCAGGAGGGGTTCATCACTTCCCCAGATTGAGGTTGACTAACTAACCATATAACCATATAAAAATTATAGCACGGAAACAAGCTGTCTCTGCCCTTCAAGTCTGTGCTGAATGCTTACTCTCCCCTAATCCCACCGACCTGCAATCAGCCCATAACCCTCCATTCCTTTATACCTATCCAATTTTTTTTAAAATGACAATATCAAACCTGCCTCTACCACTTCTACTGGAAGCTCATTCCACACAGTTACCACTCTCTGAGTAAAGAAGTTCCCCCTCGTGTTACCCCTAAACATTTGCCCCTTAACTCTCAACTCATGTCCTCTTGTTTGAATCTCCCCTACTCTCAATGGAAAAAGTCTATCCACGTCAACTCTATCTATCCCCCTCATAATTTTAAATACCTCTATCAAGTCCCCCCCTCAACCTTCTACACTCCAAAGAATAAAGGCCTAACTTGTTCAACCTTTCTCTGTAACTTAGGTGCTGAAACCCAGGTAAAATTCTAGTAAATCTCCTCTGTACTCTCTCTATTTTGTTGACATCTTTCCTATAATTTGGTGACCAGAACTGTACACAATACTTCAAATTCGGCCTTACCAATGCCTTGTACAATTTTAACATTACATCCCAACTCCTGTACTCAATGCTCTGATTTATGAAGGCCAGCATACCAAAAGCTTTCTTCATCACACTATCCACATGAGATTCCACCTTCAGGGAACTATGCACCATTATTCCTAGATCACTCTGTTCTACTGCATTCCTCAATGCCCCACCATTTACCATGTATGTCCTATTTTGATTAGTCCTACCAAAATGTAGCACCTCACACTTATCAGCATTAAACTCCATCTGCCATCTTTCAGCCCACTCTTCAAACTGGCCTAAATCTCTCTGCAAGCTTCGAAAACCTACTTCATTATCCACAACGCCACCTATCTTAGTATCATCTGCATACTTACTAATCCAATTTACCACCCCATCATCCAGATCATTAATGTATATTGCAAACAACATTGGACCCAGTACAGATCCCTGAGGCACACCGCTAGTCACAGACCTCCAAACTGACAAACAGTTATCCACCACTACTCTCTGGCATCTCCCATCCAGCCACTGTTGAATCCATTTTACTACTTCAATATTAATACCTAATGATTGAACCTTTCTAACTAACCTTCCGTGTGGAACCTTGTCAAAGGCCTTACTGAAGTCCATATAGACAACATCTACTGCTTTACCCTCGTCAACTTTCCTGGTAACCTCTTCAAAAAATTCAATAAGATTTGTCAAACATGACCTTCCAAGCACAAATCCATGTTGACTGTTCCTAATCAGACCCTGTTTATCCAGATAATTATTTCTACCATCTCTAAGAATACTTTCCATTAATTTACCCACCACTGACGTCAAACTTACAGGCCGATAATTGCTAGGTTTACTCTTAGAACCCTTTTTAAACAATGGAACCACATGAGCAATCCGCCAATCCTCCGGCACAATCCCTGTTTCTAATGACATTTGAAATATTTCTGTCAGAGTCCCTGCTATTTCTACACTAGCTTCCCTCAAAGTCCTAGGGAAGATCCTGTCAGGACCTGGAGACTTATCCACTTTCATATTCTTTAAAAGCGCCAGTACTTCCGCTTCTTTAATCATCATAGTTTCCATAACTACCCTACTTGTTTCCCTTATCTTATACAATTCAATATCCTTCACCTTAGTGAATACCCAAGAAAATAAATTGTTCAAAATCTCCCCCATCTCTTCTGGCTCCACACATAGCTCTCCACTCTGATTCTCTAAGGGACCAATTTTATCCCTCACTATCCTTTTGCTGTTAATATAACTGTAGAAACCCTTCAGATTTATTTTCATCTGACCTGCCAAAGCAAACTCATATCTTCTTTTAGCTTTTCTAATTTCTTTCTTAAGATTCTTACATTCTTTATATTCCTCGAGAACCTCATTTACTCCACGCTGCCTATATTTATCGTAGATATCTCTATTTTTCCGAACCAAGTTTCCAATATCCCTTGACAACCATGGCTTGCTGAAACTTTTAAACTTCCTTTCAACCTAACAGGAACATAAAGATTCTGTACCTTCAAAATTTCACCTTTAAATGACCTCCATTTTTCTATTACATCCTTCCCATAAAACAAATTGTCCCAATCCACTCCTTCTAAATCCTTTTGCATCTCCTCAAAGTTAGCCTTTATCCAATCAAAAATCTCAACCCTGAATCCAGTCCTATCCTTCTCCATAATTATATAGAAACTAAATGCATTGTGATCACTGGACCCGAAGTGTTCCCCAACACATACCTCCATCGCCTGACCTATCTCATTCCCTAACAGGAGATCCAACACTGCCCCTTCTCTAGTTGGTACCTTTATGTATTGCTGCAAAAAATTATCCTGCACACATTTTACAAACTCCAAACCATCCAACCCTTTTACAGAATGGGCTTCCCAGTCTATGTGTGGAAAATTAAAATCTCCCGCAATCACAACTTTGTGCTTCCTACAAATATCTGCTATCTCCTTAAAAATATGCTCCTCCAATTCTCGCTCCTCATTAGGTGGTCTATAATACACCCCTATAAGTGTTACTACACCTTTCCTATTCTTCAATTCCACCCAAATAGCTACAACATCATATTTCCAGGTATCAGTCCATGCTCTAAGCTCATCCACCTTTCTTACAATGCTCCTCGCATTAAAATAGATGCATTTAAGAAATTCCCCACCTCTTACTCTCTGTTTATCCCTAATGGTGCAAACAACTTTATTATCTTTTTTCGTCATTCTCCCCTGCATCTTCGGTCTGAGCGCTCCCCTTCTCTATCACCTGCCTATCCTCCCTCACACACGGTCTACTAGCTTTCTCTATTTGTGAACTAACCTCCTCTTTCCTAGTCTCTTCAATTTGATTCTCACCCCTCAACCATTCTTGTTTAAAGTCTCCCCAGTAGCCTTAGCAAATCTCCCCACCAGGATATTGGTCCCCCTAGGATACAAGTGCAATCGGTCCTTTTTGTACAGGTCACACCTGCCCCAAAAGAGGTCCCAATGATCCAGAAACTTGAATCCCTGCCCCCTGCTGCAATCCCTCAGCCATGCATTTATCCTCCACCTCATTCCATTCCTACTCTCACTGTCGCGTGGCACAGGTTGTAATCCTGAGATTACTACTTTTGCGGTCCTTCTTCTCATCTCTCTTGCTAACTCCCTGTATTATAGATTATATATTACAGAGCCTAATGGCCAAGGGTGAGAATGGCCTCATATAGTGTTCTTTGGAGCAGTGCAGTTGTCTTGGTCTGAAACTAAATGTGCTCCTCTGTTCAGTTGATGTGGCATGCAGAGGGTGAGAAACATTGTCCAGAATTGCCAGGATTTTCTGTAGGGTTCTTTGTTTTACCACAGCCTCCAGTGTGTCTAGTTTGACTCCTATAACAGAGCCAGCCTTTCCAATCAGTTTATTGAGCCTTTTGGCATCACCTGTGATAATGTGATTGCTTCAGCACTCCACCGCATAGAAGATTGTACTGATGACAACAGTCCAGTGGAACATGTGAAGGAGAGGCCTGTATACTCTAAAGGACTTTAGTCTCCTCAGGAAGTAGAGGCGACTCTGGCCCTTGTACACAGCCTCTGTGTAGGTGCTCCACTCAGGTCTGTTATCCAGGTGCACCCCCTGGTACTTGTAGGTCCTCACCACTTCACATTCTCACCATCAATATTAACAGAAAAGCAGGCTTAGCCTTCCTAAAGTCCTTCACCACCTCCTTTGTCTTACTAATGTTGAGCTGCAGATGATTCAGCTTGCACCATTTGACAAAGTCCTCCATCAGTGCCCTGTATTCATCCTCCCATCCTCCCTTTATACACCCAACTATTGCTGAGTCATCAGAGAATTTCTGCAGATGACATGACTCAGCGTCTCATCTAAAGTCTGAGGTATACAGGGTAAACAGGAAGGGAGCCAAAACAGCTCTGAAGCCACAGAAGCTGTGGTCTGACAGTCAGGTAGTCCATTCTTCTTAATACAACAAGTGATTGAACATTGAACATTTCAGCACTGTACAGACCCTTTAGCCCACAATGTTCCACAGATCATTTAAGGTCAATCCAGCCCTTTCCTCACACAGAGCCCTCCACATTTCTGTCTTCCATGCACCTATCTAAAAGTCTCTTAAATGTCCCTAATGTTTTAGCCTCTACCACTACCCCTGGCAGTGTATTTCATGCAGAAACCACTCTGTGTGTAAAAAAAAAACTACCTCTGACATCTCCCAATGCTTTCCTCCACTCACTTAAAAATTATGCCCTCTGGAAACAGCCACTCCACCCCAGGGAAAAAATGTCTGGTTAACCACTCTATTTATGCCTCTTATTATCTTGTACATCTCTATCATGTAATCTCTCATCTTCCTTTGTTCCAAAGAGAAAAGCCATGCTATCATAGCAGTTAGCGTGATACTATTACAGCTCTGGGTATCAGAATTCAGAGTTCAATACTGGTGTCCTCTGTGAGCAAGCTTATACATTCCTTCTCATAAGTGCATGGGTTTTTTTCGGGTGATCTACTTTCCTCCCACAGTCCAAAAGCCTACCAGTTAGAAGGTTAATTGGTCTCTGTAAATTGTCCTGGGATTAGGCTAGGGTTAGATCAGTGAGCTGCTGGGAGTTGTCGATGGAAGGGCTGGAAGGGCCTATTCTGCACAGTATCTCTAAGTAAATTAAAAACCTAGCTCCCTCAGCCTCAAAGTTCAAAGTATGTATATTATATGCAGTCTTGAAATTTGTCTCCTTACAGGCAGCCACATAATAAAGAAACCCAATAGAATCTATTACAAAAAGACCATCAAACACCCAACATGCAGAAAACAAATCATGCTAACAACAAAAGTAAATAACATTCAGAACTGAAGTTCATGAAAGTGAGTCCACAGCCATGATGCCAGTAAGAGGTAATCCAGGAGCCCATTAGTTACAGGCCACAACCTCAGTTCAGTGCGGACGAATAAACCCCGTGAGCAGTGAGCTCAACAGCAGCCCGCCCCTCACCCTTGGCCCAACATTCTGACCTGTCAGTCTAGCCTGGCACTTAAATTGGTCAAACATTGGCTTGCTCCTCACTCTTGGGCCCACACCCTGCCGTCTCGACTGTACCTCGCCTTGGTTCTGCCACTTCGAATTTTCTCCAAGTCCTCTCCAGCAACGGTCAAACATTGGTTCATTACTCACTCTCGGACCCAGACCCCACTACCTCAACTTGGCCTGTAAATGGCACATTGCAACCATCCTACACCTTTGAGATTTAAGTTCACACTGTAAAAT
Organism: Hemitrygon akajei; assembly: GCF_048418815.1. Taxonomy (NCBI): domain Eukaryota; kingdom Metazoa; phylum Chordata; class Chondrichthyes; order Myliobatiformes; family Dasyatidae; genus Hemitrygon; species Hemitrygon akajei. The sequence continues at coordinate 12,254,907 of NC_133130.1, forward strand.
TCCAGGTTGTACAGCCTTGATCAGCTAAGTAAGTGGTTCAGGGAATGGCAAATGTTGTTCAGTCCACATAAGGAGTGATTGAATTTTGAGAAGTCAAATCAGGCTCGGACTTTCACAGTGAATCGATGGGCTCTGGGATGTGTTACGAAACAGAGAGATCTAGCAGCATACATACTGCACACATCTTCCTGAAAGTGAAATTAAAGTCAGAGAGGGTGGTGAAGAAAATGCTTGGCATTTTGGCCTTCATCAGTCAGAGCTCTAATTATAGGAGCTGGAAGCGGGAGCAAGATTAGGTTCTTCGGCCCATCTAGTCTGCTCCAACTTTCCATCATTGCTAAATTATTATCCCTCTCAAACCTTTTCTCCTACCTTCTCCTTGTAACTTTTGATGCCCTGACCAATCAAGGGCCTAATTAACCTCTGCTTTAAAGAGGTTAAAGGCAGAGAAAGGAGACTGCCTTTTGATCACTGGTGGGATTGTTTTGCTATGGAGAGGGGAGACTGTCTTTTGATTGCTGGGGGATAGCTCTGCTATCAGAGAGGGAAGACTCCCTTTTGATCACTGGGTTGGACTGCTCTGCTGCTACAGAGGGAAAGGTCTGTCACTGTCCCCAGAGAATATTACCCAGGTTTTCGGCATTTTGGATATGGACTTGGACTGTCGTCGTTTTTCTCAGTCTTATAGTTTTTTTTATATTGTGTTCTTTGCCCGATCCTTCTCATTTTTTTCTGTGCGGGGGGAGGATTATGCGGGTCAATGAGTCTGTTCCATCTTCATTCGTTTTTTGTGTGGGGAGGAGGGATTTGGGGGTCAATGAGCCTGTTCCATCTTCATTCGTTTTTTGTGTGGGGAGGAGGGATTTGGGGGTCAATGAGCCTGTTCCATCTTCATTCGTTTTTTGTGTGGGGAGGAGGGATTTGGGGGTCAATGAGCCTGTTCCATCTTCATTCGTTTTTTGTGTGGGGAGGAGGGATTTGGGGGTTGGTGATTGTGCTGCCATTCTTTTCTTTCTTGGCTTTGTGGCCATCTCAAGAGGACGAATTTCAGAATTGTATACTTTGATAAATGAACCCCTAAACCGTTCAACCTTTGAACCTTTAAATATACCCAACAACTTCCATAGCCATTATTCCTTCTCCTGAAATGCATGACCATAATACTTCCCGACAAAATACTTCAGCTGACGATTCTGTGCCCATTCTCCTTACTTGTCTGTCCTTCCGCAGACACCCTTTCCTCCACACTGCTGATCCTCCACCTACCTTTGTATCATCTGCAAACGTGGCCACCAAGTCTGGCATTAATTCTGTCATCCAAATCATAGACAAATAATGTGAATAGAAATGGTCCCAAAACTGATCCATGTGGAACATCACCGGTCACCCGCAGCCAATCACAAAAGGCTCCCCTTATCCCCATTCTTTGCCTCCCGCCAATCAATCAATGCTCTTTCCAGGCAAGTAGCTTTCCTTTAATACCATGGACTATTACCTTGCTTAGCAGTCTCATGTTCAGTTCCTTGTTTAAGGCCTTCTGAAAATCCAAGTGCACAAAATCCACTGACTCTCCTTCGTCTATCCTGCCTGTTATTTAGAGTCTTAGAGTCATAGGAAAGCACAGCACAAAACAGGCACTTCAACCCATTTAGTCCCTACAAAAACCATTTAAATTAATTACTCCCATCAGCCTGCAATGGGACCATAGCCCTCCATACCCCATCATCCATGTACATATTCATACTTCCCTTAAACATTGAAATCAAGCTCACCTGCACCACTTCTGCTGGCAGCTCGTTTCACCACCCTCTGAGTAAAGAGGTTTCTGCTCATGTTCCCCTTTGACTTTTCAACTTTCACCCTTAACCATGACCTCTAGATGTAGTCCCACCCAACCTCAGTGGCAAATGCCAACTTGCATTTACCCTATCTATACCCCTGATAATTTTGTATAACTCAATCAAATCTCCTGTCAATCGTCTGCATTCCGAGGAATGAAGTCCTAACCTATTCAAACTTTCCTTATAACCGATGTCCTCCAGGATTTACATCCTTTTACATTTTCTCTGTATTCTTTCAACCTTGTTTACATCTTTCCTTTAGGTAGGTGACCAAAACTGCACCCAATACTCCAAATTAGGCCTCGCCAACGTTGTATACAACTTCAACAAAACATCCCAACCCCAGTACTCAACACTCAATTTATGAAGTCCAATGTGCCAAAATCCCAGCTCAATCCTTGCTGACTTTATTTGTTGGAAGCAACACGTTTCACTGTATGATTTGATGTACATGTGACAAATGAAGCTAATCTAATCTTTAATAACAGCCTAGGATACAACTGGTCAGCCTTAACAATCTATCTACTTGTCAAGGTCAAAATAAATTTATTATCAATGTAGATATATGTCGCCATATTTTATCTTGATACTTATTTTCTTGCAGGCATTTACAGAAAAACAAAGAAATAGAACAGGATTTATAAATAAAACTGTAAATACCAAAGACTGACAAACAACCAATGATCTTGTTTATCACCCTCCCATCTGTCTCCACCTTTACCTTTGAATGCCCTCACCAGCTTTCATCTGCCTCTGTTTTCTGTTTGCCTCCACCTAGCATCCACTCTGCCAGTGCCCCACCTCCACCCATCCCTACCTGGATCAATCTGCCTGTCAGTCAATCACCCCTTCTTAGAATACCAGTTCTTTCTGATCCCTGTCTCGCCACTCTCCCTTCCCTCTTTATACTGATTGTCTCTCCTCTCCAAACTCAGTCCTGATGCAGCGTTTTGGCCTGAAAGTTCAAAGGTCCTGTCCTCCACAGATTCATTGATTTTCTCCAACAGATTGTTTACCTTCCTGCATGTTTTTAAAGTTAAACAACAAATGCCTTTTCCTCTCCTACACAAAATTTATCACCCCACCTCGTCTGCTGTTTCACCACCCACTTTTATATCCAATCTATATCCTGCTGTATCATTTCATAGTCTCTGAAATATCATTGATTCCACTAATTTTTGTATTGTCTGCAGACTTACCAATCATACTATGTACATTTGTAGCAACAAACCTTCAGGGCTTTGAACTGAAACATTGACAGTTCTCTTTATCCTGTAGATGCTGCCCAACATGCTGAGTTCTTCCAGCATTTTCATTGTCATCCAGGTCTTCTATATATACAGTATCACAAAAAACAGAGGTCCCAGCACTGATCCTCGGGGCCATCACCAGTGCAGATCTCAGTGAGAGAAACCTCCCTCCTAAATAACCCTCTCTTGTGTTGGATATAGAACAGTACAGCAGAGGTCAGGCCTTCAGTCCACCACGACTCCTATTTACTCTAATCCTTTCTGCCTCACATTCTGATACATTCGGGGCAATTAAGAACTCTTGGATAGGCGCATATAGATGATAGAAAATGGAGGGTTAGAATGATCTTAGAGTAAGTTAAAAGGTTGGAACAATTCCATGGGCCAAAGAGCCTGTACTATGCTGTAATGTTATTTTGATTCCTGTGGAACACCACTAACTGTATACCTCTATCCAGGTTCAGACTTATTCACCAATGCCTCATTTTCTATGGGCAAACAAAATTTGGATCTAACCAGTCAGGTCAGCGTGAATCCCATGCATTCCATTTCTCTGAACGTAGCTACTGTGAGGGACCTTGCCAAAAGCTGTGCTAAATCTATGTATACACCACCTACTGCTCTATCTTTATCAATCACTTTAATCTCTTTCTCAAAATCAGAAAGTCACCCTAACCTACCCCACACAAAGCTGTGTTCACTGTGTCTAATTAGCCCTTGCTTCTCCAAATGCTCATTGTCCTCTCTCTAAGAATTGTCTTCCTTAGATTCCCTACCACTGACATGAGACTCACTGGTTTAAAATTTCCAGAATTATCTCCATTTCTCTTCTTGAACCACATTAGCTAACCACTAGTCATTCAACACACACTTGTGGCTAGGAAAGATACAAAGATCTTGGTGGCGGCTCAGCAATCTCATCTCTCTTTTCCCTTTCAGTAACCTGGGGTTTATCTCATCAGGCCCTGCGGTCTTATCAACCTTAATGTTTTTCAAAAGACTTAATGCTACTTATTTTCTAATCATAAAATACCCCATCAGTTTAAGATGCTCCATTCTGATCTCACTCTCCTCCACATATTTCTATTTGGTAAGCACTGCCACAAATTGCTCCTATTCACTGTCACCAAGCACTGGTTCCCTCCTTTACCATAGAGTGGTTCTATCTTCTCCCTAGTTATCCTCTTGCTCTTGATCCATCTGTAAAACATGTTATCCTCTAGAACTCAGGACTTTTCATGACCCCCTTCTACTTCCCCTTAGTGCCCTCTTGAGTTCCTTTCTGGCTCCGATATTTACAGTTCCTGTCCAATTGCAGCTTTCCAAGCCTTATAGAGCACAATCCTCTATTGTCAACCCACAATGTTGAGCCGAATCAATTATATTAATTAAATTAGTAATCTAATGGATAACTAAACTATTCTCTTCTGCCTACAGAACGTCCATATCCTTCCATCTTCCTCACATCTAAATGCCTATGTAAACATCAGTTAAAAATCTTCAATATTTCTGGCTGTGCCACCATCCCAGGCAGCACATTCTAGACACCCATCACTCTCAGACTGGCCCCTTGCAACTCCTTTAGACATACCCCCTCTCACCTTAAATACATGCCCTCTGGTATTAGTCATTTCAACCCTGGGGTAAATATACTATCTGTCTGCTCTATCTATGCATCTCATAATCTCATCAGCTCTCCCCTCAGCATCCCCTGCTCCAGAGAAAACAAGCCATGTTCTTTCAACCTCTTGTTATAGTGCATACCCTCTAATCCAGGCAACATTCCAGGTAAAACTTTCAACACCTTCTCCAAAGCTTTTACAGCCTTCCAATATGAGGCAATAAGAACTGAACAAATACTTCAAATATGAGGAAATCTGCAGGTGCTGGAAATTCAAACAACAACACACACAAAATGCTGGTGGAACACAGCAGGCCAGGCAGCATCTATAGGGAGAAGCACTGTCGATGATTCGGGCCGAGACCCTTCGTCAGGATACTTCAAATCTGGCCTAACTGGAGTTTTACAAAGCTGTAACATGCAGTAGTTTCCATGCTGTTGAAATACTGTGCTTCGAATAATGAATAATAATAGTGCCACATACCTGCTTTACTGTCATATCAACCTGTGTGGCCGCTTTCAGGAGCCATCTACCTGGACCCCAAGATCCCTCTGTTCATCAACACTGTGTACTCACCCTTTGGAGCTCCCAGTATACAACACTTCACACCTGCCCACATTAAACTCCATCTTCCACTTTGCCCAGATCTACAATTAATCTATACCCTGTTGTATCCTTTGCCAATCTTATGTAATCTACAACCAAACAAAACTTTGTGTCATCTGACAAGTTACTCACCCATCCTACCAAATCTTCATCCAAATCATTTCTCTGTATGATGGACACCAAGATCCCAGTACAGATCGTGAGGAACACCACTGATCTCAGACCTCTCATCAGAATAAGACTCATCCAACACTACCCTCTGTCTTCTGTGGGCAAGCCAATTTTGAGTCAAATCAGCCAAGTCACCATGGTCGATAATGACCGATCTCTGATTGAGGTGCGATTCCCACTGCAGCTTGTGGGGATTTTGTACGTTCTCCCTGTGACAATGTGGGGTTTCCTCTGGTTGCTCCAAATTCCTCTGACATTCTAAAGGAACGAGGGTTAATGACTGGTGCACATGTTATGTTGGCACCAGAAGCATGACAACACTTGCAGGCAGTCCATCACTATCTATGCTGGGTAGATTTCACACAAACAATGCTTTTTACTACATGCTTCAATTTACATGTGATAACAAAAGTAATTTTTTTTCTATTCATTAACCTTATCCTTCATGAGAGACTGTGCCAAAGGCCTTAATAAAATCTCTGTGTATTACAGCCGCTGTTGTAGTCGTATCAGACATTTTCATCACTTTCTCAAAATAACTCAATTAAATTTGTTAGTCATGACCCTTCCCTCAAAAGATCATGCTGACCATCCCTAATTCACCTCTGCTTTTCCAAATGCATTGAAATCCTGATCCAAACTATCTTCTACAATAATTTCCCTACCACTAATGTAAGGCTCGCTAACCTATAATTTAATAGTTTGTCTCTGCTGTCCTTCTTAAACAAAGGCATAACACCTGCTAGTCAGCAATCCTTTGGGAACTTGACTGTGGCTAAAGAGGATGCAAAGATCTCTGTCAGCCGTCAGTCATCTTCTTTCTTGCCTCTCTCAGTTTCTGGGATAGAATGCATCGTATCCTGGAGATTTGTTGATTTCCTCCTTCTTAATATTGATGTTCTCAACAATATCAACATATCCCTTCCTTATCTTGCTATTATCACTGTTCAACCCTGTGATGAAAACCAATACAAAGTTTGCATCAAGGACCTCTGGGGACTCTGGCTGCATGAATAACTCCCCTGATGAAGGGTATCATTCCTCTCCATAGCTGATGCCTGACCTGCTGAGTTCCTCCAGCAATTTGTGTGAGTTACTCTGGATTTCCAGGAACTGCAAAGTCTCTTGTATGAACTCTCCTCCTTTGTGGTTGCGTGAATCTGACGTACCCTCTTGTTACTAAAATATGTACAAAATGCTTTGGCATTTTCCTGTTGTCAAGGACATTTCATTGCCCCATTAGCTCACCTAATTCTGTGCTTCCATTATATTCGTGAAGGGTTTTGTCTCCTTTCGGCTTCATAACCCTTCTTACTTCACCAAAGAAGCCTTGTTTAACCTGCTGCCTTGAAGCTTTTCAAAACATTCCTGGAGTGTGGGCTCTTTGGATGAGCCAGCAGATAATTTCCTGAAACTTGAGAGCCCTTGCAAATTCATCTCAAGGGATTTTTGTCTCTGGTGGTGCATTAAAGCTCAGGGGACCACTGTCTCTCGTGGTGCTTCCTGAGCGGCTGAGAACTCACCTCTTGTGCTATGCTGGAACTTGAGCTGCTCTCTGCCACTGCAGGTTTAAACTCTCCAAACTCCGTCTAATCTCAGGAAAACTGTGATCACACAAAATACAGCAGGAGTGGACCATTCAGACGATCTGCCCTGTTTCCCTGATATTTTACCTGAGTTCCATGTATAAATTCCCTTGATTGCTTTAGTCAAATGACCACTGCCATGAATGAGTGAAATTAAAAGTCACCTACTGATTGCAGCTGGTTGCTGAATTGATGTTTAATAACTATGACCCCCACCATGCTCCCCACTCTTTCACCTGCTCTGATCTGAAACCCTGGTGTGAGGAGTGCAATACCTTGCTCCACACTGCTCTTCACTTACCCAGTGTTGACACCGAGCTCTCTCTGGCTTGGTTAGGAGTAGATGTGTTGAATGTGGTGTGGGCTGGAGAGGTGACTGAATTTATAGGAAAACTGATACTTTGTCAAAAAGGGGAAGTGTTTGAGGTGTCAGCGCTGTGGTTTTGTGAACGTGGGATGAGTTTGAGGTGTAAGCACTGTGGTTTTGTCAGAAGAGGAAGTTTCTGTGGTGCAGTGTTGTGGCTTTGACAAGAGAGGGTTTGGTGAAGATGCTGAGCACTGACAAGATGTTGCAAGTTCTTCTAGTTAACATAGATTCAGCAGTTGCTGGAAATCCAGAGCAAACAATATGCTGGAGGAACTCAGCAGGTCAGGAGCATTTATGGAGAATAACAAGTGAATTTAAGAGTAGGGTGGATATTGGATGTAAAGTTGATAAAATTGATGAGCTCAACATGGATGCATGAAGCAGCACCAATGTAGTCACCACTGTATCTCAGAGAGGGTTGGGGAGCATTATCAGTGAAGACTTGATCATGGACTGTTCTGTGTGGTCAATGAAAAGGCAGGCAGTTCAGGGGTCTGTGCAAGGGCCCTTGAGTTTGGCGAAAGTAGAAGAATCCAAAAGAGAAATTGCTGAGTGTAAGAAGGTCCTGATGAAGGGTCTTGGCTCAACGTGTCAACTGCGAATACTATTCCATAGATGATAGCTGACCTGCTAATATCTTCTATCTCCCATTTCAGAAAGCAGTCAGGCTAGTCACAGGCACCTCTTGCTGAATTTCAGAGATTGGAGAAGCAGCCAGCTTTCCTGGTGACCAAATCAGTGGGCAGTTGCTGACTGGCAGATCCTGGCTGACAGAGGAGACTGGCTGGAGCTACAGCTGGAATGACTGGGGGCACTCCCAGTGTTCAAAGCTTCATGGATAGGAGCATTAATGAGGTGGCCCAGATGCACAGTGGAGGACAGTGGAGTCATAAGTCTATAAGATATAGGGGCAAAATTAGGTATTTGGCCCATTGCATCTGCTCCACAATTTCATCATGGTTGAACCATTTCCCTATCAGCCCCAATCTCCTCCCTTCTCCCTGAATCCCTTCATGCTCTGACCAGTCAACCTCTGCTTTAAATATCCATACAGAGCGGCACCCACAGCTGTCCGTAGCAAAGAATTCCACAGATTCATTGCTCTCGGGCTGAATAATTTTCAGGGGAGATAGTGTGATAGCAGACAGACCACAAGGGAGATTCCAAGCTGGTTTGTTGCTTCTGTGGTGCCAGGGTCAAGAATGTCAGAATCAGAATCAGAATCAGGATCAGGTTTATTATCAATGGCATGTGATGTGAAATTCGTTAACTTAACAGCAGCAGTTCAATGCAATAGACTAATTAGCAGAGAAAAATTATAATAGAAACATAGAAAGATAGAAAACCTACATCACAATACAGAGTCTTTGGCCCACAAAGTTGTGCCGAACATGTCCCTACCCTTAGAAATTATCTTGGCTTACCCATAGGCCTTTATTTTTCTAAGCTCCATGTACCGATCCAAAAGTCTCTTAAAAGACCCTATCATATCCACCTCCACCACCATTGCCAGCAGCCCATTCCACGCACTCAACCACACTCTGCATAATAAACTTACCCCTGACATCTCCTCTGTACCTATTTCCAAACACCATAAACCCGTGCCCTCTTGTGACAGCCATTTCAGCCCTGGTAAAAGGCACTGACTATCCACACGATCAATGCCTCTCATCATCTTATACATCTCTATCAGGTCACCTCTCATCCTCCGTCACTCCAAGGAGAAAAGGCCGAGTTCACTCAACCTGTTTTCATAAGACATTCTCTCCAATCTAGGCAACATCCTTGTAAATCTCCTCTGTACCATTTCTTTTTTTTTCCCAGAAAAACGTTTATTAAGCCATTTTCAAAATAGATCAGCACTAATGCTTCTTCAGTTTGATTTCCTCCTACTGGTTGCACTGCTGAGCCAACTTAATTCTTCATGTGCAAACTGGAAGAAAAAAAAATCACATTACCTATCAATCCAACAAATTCTCTAACCAAATTACATTCTGCGGCTATTTCCAGATTTTCAGTCTCTGTACCATTTCTATGGTTTCCACATCCTTCCTGTAGTGAGGCAACCAGAACTGAGCACAGTACTCCAAGTGGGGTCTGGCCAGGGTCCTATATTGCTGCAACATTACCTCTCAGCTCCTAAATTCAATTCCATGTTTGATGAAAGCCAATACACATATGCCTTCTTAACCACAGAGTCAACCTGCGCACCTACTTTCAGTGTCCTATGGACTTGGACCCCATGATCCTTCTGATCCTCGACACTGCCGAGAGTCTTACCATTAATATAATGTTCTGCCATCATATTTGACCTACCAAAATGAACCACTTCACACTTATATGGTTTGAACTCTATCTGCCACTTCTCAGCCCAGTTTTGCATACTATCAAAGTCCCGCTGCAATCTCTGACAGCCCTCTACACTATCCACAACACCTCCAACCTTTGTATCATCAGCAAACTTACCAACCCATCCCTCCACTTCCTTATCCAGGTCATTCATAAAAATCACCAAGAGCAGGGGTCCCAGAACAGATCCCTGAGGCACACCACTGGTCACTGAGGTCCATGCAAAATATGACCCATCTACAACCACTCTTTGCCTTCTGTGGGCAAGCCAGTTCTGGATCCACAAAGCAATGTCCCCTTGGATCCCATACTGCTTTACTTTCTCAATAAGCCTTGCATGGGGTACCTTCATCAAATGCCTTGCTGAAATCCATATACTTTACATTTACTGCTGTACCTTCATCAGTGTGTTTAGTCACATCCTCAAAAAATTCAGTCAGGCTCATAAGGCATGATCTGCCCTTGACAAAGCCGTGCTGACTATTCCTAATCATATTATACCTCTCCAAATGTTCATAAATGCTGTCTGGCAGGATCTTCTTCATCAACTTATCAACCACCGGTGTAAGACTCACTGGTCTATATTTTCCTGGGCTATCTCTACTCTCTTTCTTGAATAAGGGAACAACATCCGCCACTCTCCAATCCTCCGGCACCTCTCCCATCTCCACTGATGATGCAGAGATCATCACCAGAGGCTCAGCAATCTCCTCCCTTACTTCCCACAATAGCCTGGGGTACATCTCATCCGGTCCCAGCAACTTATCCAACTTGATGCTTTCCAAAAGCTCCAGCACATCATCTTTCTTAATATCTACATGCTCAAGCTTTGCAGTCCACTGCAAGTCATCACTACAATCACCAATATCCTTTTCCATAGTGAATAATGAAGTATAGTATTCATTAAGTACTTCTGCTATTTCCTCCGGTTCCATACACACTCTCCCACTGTCATACTTGATAGGTCCTACACTTTCATATCTTATCCTCTTGCTCTTCACATACTTGTAGAATGCCTTGGGGTTTTCCTTAATCCTGCCTGCCAAGGCCTTCCCATGGCCCTTCTGGCTCTCCTAATTTCCTTCTTAAGCTCCTTCCTGTTAGCCTTATAAACTTCTAGATCTATAACATTACCCAGCTCTCTGAACCTTTTGCTTTTCTTTTCTTCTTGAGTAGATTTACTACAACCTTTATACACCACGGTTCCTGTACCCTACCATAACTTCCCTGTCTCATTGGAACGTATCTGTGCAGAACTCCACACAAATATCCCCTGAACATTTGCCACATTTCTTCCGTACGTTTCCCTGAAAACATCTGTTCCCAATTTAAGCTTCCAAGTTCCTGCCTGATACTTTAACCGGCAAAATGGAGTTGAACATCAGCTCATGCCCCATCTCAGAGTTTCTTTGCCTTCAGGCCATCCCAGTACGCACTCATTCCAGTAACCTTCTCAGAGACTGCAAAACGCTGAATCATTCAGTCAATCTCCAAACTACAAATCACGGGCTCTAACAATCCCAGAAACAAATTTAATGTGAAAAACAGAAATAAAAGAAGTAAAAATTACATTTTCATGAGCTACCTGGAAGATATTAACCGAGGGAGCAACGTACGCTGGCACCATCTTACCCAGCGAAGACAGGAATAGGGGAACAGAGCTAAAAAGATGGAGCAGGAAAAAGGCATATAATTATTTTGACAATTTGGATATATTCTGCAGCAGAGATAAACTGTACAAGAGGAATAGATTGCAATTGGTTGAAAATGGACCAATATATTGGTCAGGAGATTTGTCTGTGCAATTTGACAGGGTTTCGCTAGTCTGGCAGAGGTGTGGGACCGAAGTAGTCATATAGCAGTTAAGAAGGGTGAGTCAAACTTAGAAGTCAGGTGTGTAAGTCTACTGCTCAGGACGGACAGGAGAAGTACAGGAATCATGGAAGCTCTAATGAGCTTAAAAGCATTTTGCTTAACACAAGAAACTGATAGGTCAGGCAGATGAATTCAAAGCTTGTTTAGACAGCAAAGACAAGTACAGCACAGGAACAGGCCCTTTGCCTACTATGTTTCTGCCGATCTTTGTGCCATGGTAGGCTAGCCGTAAGCATAACACTATTACAATGGCAGTGACCTGGGGTTAATTCCACTGCTGTCTGTAGGGACATTGTACATTCACCTTGTCAGCAAATGGATTTCCTCCCACATTCTAAATACTGACAGGTTAGCAGAAAAATTGATCAGGTGGGAATAATTAGTCAGCATGGGCTAAAAGGGTCTTTTACTTTGGTGTATCTTTAAATGAATATATAAATAAATAGCATATTAAACTAATCTCATCTACCTGCAGAAGGTCATGTTTGTCCGTTCCCCTAGTACATAGGTCTTTTAAAAAGTCTCCTCAACTTTACCACCCCACACCTCTAGGCCATGCCTATCACTATCTGTGTATAAACCAAACCAGCTTCATAAATCTCCCTTACATTTTCACCTTAATACTCTACCCTCTGATATTTGACATGTCCATCTTTGGAAGCATATTGACTATCTTCTCATTCTTCCTTGGGAAATCTATGAAAAGTGCTAGATACAGCCCAGTCCATCACAAACATAACCCTCTCCATCACTGAGCACATATACAAGGACTGCTGCCACAGGAAAGCAGCACCCACACCAAGGACACCCACCATCCAAGTCATTCTCTCATCTTGCCATAGCCTTTGGACAGAAGGTACAGGAGCCTTCAATCCCATATCACCAGCTTCTGAACAGTTACACTACCCTTCAAATATCAGGCTCATGAACTAGTGTGCTTAACTTCTCTCACCTCAGCTCTGAACTGATAACATAGACTTATTTTCAAGGACTCTACAACTCAGCTTAGACCATAAGATCATAAGAATTAGGCCAATTGTCCCATCGAGTCTGCTCCACCATTTCATCATGGCTGATCCAATTTTCGTCTCAGCCCCAATCTCCTGCCTTCTCCCATATTCCTTCCAGCCCTGACCAATCAAGAATCTATCAAATGCAAACTCGAGGAAATCTGCAGATGCTGGAAATTCAATCAACACACACAAAATGCTGGTGGAACACAGCAGGCCAGGCAACATCTATAGGACGAAGCACTGTCGACATTTTGGGCCGAGACCCTTTGTAAGGACTAACTTAATTAGTTCTGATGAAGAGTCTCGGCCAGAAACATTGACAGTGCTTCTTCCTAAAGAATCTATCACCCTCTGCCTTAAATATACAAAACAGACTTGGCTTCCACAGCTGCCTGTGGCAAAGAATTCCATGGATTCACTACTCTCTGACTAAAGAAATTCCCCCTCATATCCATTCTAAATGGACACCCTCCAGTCTGAGGCAGTGTCCTCTGGTCTTAGACTCTCCCACCATAGGAAACATCCTCTCCACATCCACTCTTTCAAGCCCTTTCACCAGACAATAGGTTTCAATAAGGCACCCCTCATTCTGAATTCTAGTGAATACAGGCCCAGAGCCATGAAATGCCCTTCATATGACAAGCCACTCAAACCTGAAATCATTTTTGTGAACATCCCTTGAGCCCTCTCCAGTTTCAAGACATCCTTTCCAAGATAAGGAACCCAAAATTGCTCACAATATTCCAAATGAGGCCTCATCAATGCTTTATAAAGTCTCAACATTACATCCTTGCTTTTAAATTCCAGTCCTCTTGAAATTATTGCTAACATCATATTTGCCTTCAGCATCACAGATTCGACCTGCAAATTGACCTTTAGGGAATTCTGCACAAGTACTCTCAAGTCCCTTTGCACTTCAGTTTATGTTTTGTATTTTCACTTCATTTTGAAAGTAATAAACCCTTTCATTTCTTCTACAGAAATTCATGACCATACACTTCCCAACAGTATAATCCATCTGCTGCTTCTTTGATCATTCTCCTAATCTGTCTAAGTTCTTCTGTAGCCTCTCTACTTCCTCAAAACTAGCTGCCCCTCCACTATCTTCATATCGCCTGTGAACTTTGCAACAAAGCCCTCAATTACATTAACCAACTCATTAACAGAGAACATAAGAAGAGTCAGTCATAACACGGACCCCTATGGAACACCAGCAGTCACTCAGAAAAGGCTCCTTTAGTTCCCACACTTCGCCTCCTGATAATCAACCATGGCTTTATCCATGCTAGAATCTTCCCTGCAATACCATGGGCTTGTAGCTTGTTAAGCAGCCTCATGAGTGGCAGCTTGTCAAAGGCTTTCTGAAAATCCAAGTACACAACATCAACCGATTCTCCTTTGATGATCCTGCTTGTTTCTTCAAAGAATTCCAACAGATTTGTCCAGCAAGATGTTCCCTTGAGGAAACAATGCGGATTATGGCCTACTTTATCATGCACCTCCACGTATCCCAAAACAACATCCTTAACAATTGACTCCAACATTTTCCCAACCAATAAGGTCAGACCAACTGGTCTGCAATTTTGTTTCTTCTGCCTTTCTCCCTTCTTGAAAAGTGGAGTGACATTTGCAATTGTTCAGTTGTCTGGAACCATTCTAAAATCAAGTGATTCTTGAATGATCAGCTTCTCCTTGCCAGGAGTCTCACTGTCTTTGTTTGTAAACAAACTACCTCATCTTCAGCACTATCACTCCAGTTACCATCCTCCTGCCAAATCAGATTAAACCCACCCAAACAACTCTAGCCGACCTGCCCACAAGGATATTGGACCCCTTTCGGTTCGGGTGTAACCCATTTCTTTCATCCAGGTCATACCTTCCCAAGAAGAGATCTCAATGATCCATAAATCTGAACTCCTGCCTCCTCCACCAGTTCCTCAGCCACACGTTCACCTGCCAAGTCCTTCTATTCTTACTCTCATGGAGACATGGCACAGGCAGTAATCCAGACATTACTACCCTGAAAGTCCTGTTTCTCAGCTTTCTACCTAGCTCCATAAAATCTCTCTTCAGAACCTCTTCACATTGTCTACCTTTGTCATTGGTGTCAATATTCACCAAGACTTCTGGCTGTTCACCCTCGCACTTGTGAATACCATGTACCCAATCTGAGATCTCCCTGATCCTGACTCCAGGGAGGCAACATATCCTGTGGATGTTTCTACCATGCCCACAGAACCTCATCTCTGTTCCTCTGACTAAGGAACCTCCTAACAACACTACAGTCCTTTCCAACTCTCTGGTCCAATCAATCATTTCCCATTTGAACTAACATCTGACTTGACATATGCCAGTGATGATAAACCTGATTCTGATTCTGAATCTGATACCCAACATTCCTGGAGCAGTGACAGACAATGTGTTTGAGCAGTAAGTGCTTTGTGAGAGAGCATGTTTTTGAGATAACACACTCAAAATGCTGGTGGAACGCAGCAGGCCAGGCAGCATCTATAGGAAGTAGTACAGTCGATGTTTTGAGTCGAGACCCTTCGTCAGGACTAACGGGAAAAAGCAATAGTAAAAGATTTGAAAGTGGGAGGGGGGGGGGGGGACCTGAAATGTTAGGAGAAGACAGGAGGGGGAGGGGGAGACCCAAAATGATAGGAGAAGACAGGAGGGGGAGGGATGAAGCTAAGAGCTGGGAAGTTGATTGCAAAAGGGATACAAGGCTGGAGAAGGGCGAGTATCAGAGGATGAAAGGCCTTGAAAGAAAGAAAGGCAGAGGGGAGCACCAGAGGGAGATGGAGAACAGGCAAGGAGTTATTGTGAGAGGGAAAAAGAGAGAATGAAAAGAAAAAAAATATATATATGTAATAAAAATAAAAATAAATAAATAGGGATCGGGTAAGAAGGGGAGGAGGGGCATTAACAGAAGTTAGACAAATCAATGTTCATACCATCAGGTTGGAAGCTACCCAGACAGAATATAAGGTGTTGTTCCTCCAACCTTATCTGCTCTGGGAATCTCGACCCGAAATGTTGACTGTACTTCTTCCTATAGATGCTGCCTGGCCTGCTGCATTCCACCAGCATTTTGTGTGTGTTGCTTGAATTTCCAGCATCTGCAGATTTCCTCGTGTTTATGTTTTTGAGATGTAAATGCAATTGTTTGTGAGAAGTTTGGTGTTTGAGGTTTAAGTGCTATTGTTTGTGAGAGGGTTAGTGCTTGAGGTGTAAGTGCGATTGTGAAGAGTTTGGTGTTTGACGGGCATGTGCTATTGTTTGTGAGATTGTGTGTTTGAGGTGTAAGTGCAGCTTTATTGAGCGAGGGATTAGCAAAGAGACTGAGGACAGTATCTTCTACTTTGCAGTTTTATAAAATATGGAACACAGAACTGTACAGCGCAATATTGGCCCAAAATATTGTGTCAATCTTTTAACATACTCTATCATCAATCTAACCCTTCCCTCTGACACAGCTCTCCATTTTTCTGTCATCTGTCTGTCTATCTAAGAGTTTCTTAAATGCCCCTAACATATCTCCCTGTATCATCACCCCGGCAGGGTGATCCACACACTCAGCACTCTGTGTAAGATCTTACCTCTGACATACCCCTTGTAGTTTCCTTGAATCATCTTAAAATTCTGCCCTGTTGTATTAGCCATTTCTGCCTGGGGAAAAGTCTCTGTGTGTTTGCTCTATCTATAAAGGGAGTGGGAATAAAGGGATCCTATTCTGGCTGGCTGCTGGTTACCAGTGGAGTTCCACAGGGGTCGGTGTTGGGACCACTGCTTCATACGATGTATGTCAATGATTTGGACTATGGTATTAATGGATTCATGGCTAAATTTTCTGATGGTGGAGGATTGGGTAGTGTTGAGGAAACAGTGAACCTGTGAACAGTGAACAGTGAACAGTGAAACAGAACGACTTAGATAGTTTAGGGGAATGGGCAAAGAAGTGAGAAATGAAATACAATGTTGGAGAGTGTATGGCCATGCACTTTGGTGGAAGAAATAAACGGGCAGATTATAATGTAGATGTGGAGGGAATTCAAAATTCAGAGATGCAAAGGGACTTTGGAGTACTTGTGCAAGATATTCTAAAGGTTAACTTCCAGGTTGAGTAGTTTGTGAAGAAGGTGAGTGCAATGCTGGCATTCATTTCTAGAGGTATAGAATGTAAGAGCAGGGATGTGATGTTGAAGCTCTATAAGGCATTTGCGAGACCACATTTGGAGTATTGTGTGCAGTTTTGTGCACCTTATTTTAGAAAGGATGTACTGACATTGGAGAGGGTTCAGAGAAGATTCACAAAATTGTTTCCAGGAATGAAAGGGTTACTGTATGAGGAATGTCTGGCAGCTCTTGGGCTGTATTCCCTGGAGTTCAGGAGAACACGGGGTGGGGGGGGGGGGATCTCATTGAAATGTTTTGAAAGTTAAAAGGCCTGAACAGATTAGATATGATGAAGTTATTTCCCATGGCAGGGGATTCCAGGACAAGAGGGCACGATTTCAGGATTGAAGGATGTCCTTTTAGAAATGAGATGCTGAGAAATTACTTTAGTCAGAGGGTGGTAAATCTGTGGAATTTGTTGCCACGAGTAGCTGTGGAGGCCAAGTCATTGGGTGTATTTAAGGCAGAGATAGATAAGTTCTTTATTATCCAGGGCATTAAAAAGTATGGAGAGAAGGCCGGGGAGTGGGCATGACTGGAAGAATTGGATCAGTCCATGATAGAATGGTAAAGCAGACTCGATAGGCTGAATAGCCTACTTCTGCTCCTTAATCTTATGGTCTTATGGTCTAAAACTCTTATCATCTTGTACATCTCCATCAAGTCACCCCTCATTCTCCTTCACTCCAGACAGAAAAATCCTAACTCGCACAATCTTTTCTCATAAGCTAAGTTAGAGTTAAATGCCCTCCCTGGCCTTTGAAATAGCTTGAAGAGGGTAGGAGCAGACAGCATGGTAAATTAATTAGTTAATTAATTATGTAATTAATTTAGAGATACAGTGCGGAAAGGGCCTTTCTGGTCGAACTAACCACACCACCCAGCAATCCACCTATTTAACACTAGACTTCACACAGGATAATTTACAATGACCAATTACCCCACTAACTGGTACATCTTTGGACTGTGGGAGGAAATAGGGTTCTGGATAGGTCTGTCTCATTGAGGTAGGGAAAGGATGGTCGAGTGAAGGAACCGTGGTTGGCAAGCAATATGGAACATCTAATCAAGAAGAAGAAAGAAACTTACTTAAGGTTTAGGAAGCAAGGATCAGACAGGACTCTAGAGAGTTACAGGGTGCTAGGAAGGGGGTGAAGAATTGACAGGAGAGCTAAGAGGCAGCATGAGAAGGCTTTAGTGAGCAGGATTAATGAAAAACCTAAAGTGTTCTACATGTAATGTGGAGAACAGGAAAATAGCCAATGTGTGGGTAGAATTAATGAAGGATAGAACAGGAAAGTGTGCCTGGAGTCAGAGGAGATAGGACAGGTCATTATTGAATACTTTGCTTCAGTACTCACCAGTGAGAGGGACCTTGAAGTTTGTCAGGCTGAAATACTAGAACATGCCATTATTTAGAAAGAGTGTGTGCTGGAACTTTTGAAAAACATAAGGACAGATAAATCCCAGATGAGATATACCCCAGGTTACTATGGGAAGCAAGGGAAGGATTGTTGTGTCTTTGGCAATGATTTTTGTATCCTCACTGGCCACATGAGTAGTACCAGATGATTGTATGTTTGCAAAATGTTATTCCTTTGTTCAAAAAAAGGAGTAGAGATTACCATGGGATCTACAGACCAGTAAGTTATACATCAGCGATAGGTAAATTGTTGAAGAAGATTCTCAGAAGCAGGATTAACAAGCACTTGAAGAAGCACAGTCTGTTATGGATAGTCAGCATGCTTTGTGAGAGGCAGGTCATGTCTCACGAGCCTGACTGAATTCTTTGAGGATGTGACAAAACACATTGATGAAGGTAGAGCTGTGCATGTGGTGTATATGGATTTTACTAAGGCGTTTGATAAGGTTCCATATTGTGGGCTCGTTCAGAAAGTCATAATGCATGGGATCCAGGGAATCAAGGGTGTGTGGATACAGGTCCTCTGTTCTAGTGTACTCCTCAGTGTCTACTCTTCACGGTGTGAGACCTACCCAGGGTGTGTGGATACAGGTCCTCTGTTCTAGTGTACTCCTCAGTGTCTACTGTTCACGGTGTGAGACCCACCCAGGTTTGTCCTGCCAAAGGGCAACATCTCACACCTGTTCTGCTACCTCTTTGAAAAACTCAGTTGTGGAGCATGAGCAACCTCTCTCAAAGCAATGCAGACAATCCCTAATAAGTCTATGCTTCTCTAAATGATAACAAATCCTGTCTCTCAAAACCCTCTTTCACAATTTACCCAACACTGGTCTCTAATTGCCAGGATTATCCCTATTACCTTTCTTCATCAATGGAACACCATTTGCCATCCCGCAGTCATCTGCAACCAGTTTGGTGACCAGGGAGAACACAATGTCATTGTCACTGCCTCCATAGTCTCTTCCGTCATTTACATGGTATTCTGGGGTTTATGCCATCCAGCAGTGGAGATTTAACTATCCTAATAATATTTCAGATGCTCCTACACTTTCTCCTTCTTAATGCAAACATCCTCCTGCAACTCAGCCTGTCACTGCTGATCACAAAGTTTCCAGTCCCTCTATCTGGTGAAACAATGCATTCATGATGAACCTGCTCAAGAACCTGCAGTATTTCTGTTTTTATCTCTGAAGGCAATTAGCTTTCTATCTCCCCACATTGTGCTCCATCTGCCATGTTATTTCCCACTCACTCAGTCTGTGTCCATCTTCCTCAAACCTCTTCCCATTCTCAACTCTTCTTACACTCCCACTTCATGTCTTATCACCAACTGACTTGAAATATCACCATTTGCCCCTTGGCAAATCTTTGATTTAGAATACAAATACTTGTTTCTTTACTTATCATTTTGCCATTCTCCTGCTGAATTCAATGGTTCCAATTTCCAAGATCCATATTTTCATTGGGTCCCATTTCTTCTACTCCCTCTAATATTGCCAGGCCCATTTCATGGGATGATCCAATTCTTCCATTCATCCCCACTCCCCTGCCTTCTCCCCATACCCATTGATGCCCTGGCTAATCAAGAGCCTATCTATCTCTGCCTTAAATGCACCCACTGACTTGGCTTCGTTGCAACAAATTCCACAGATTTACCACCCTCTGCCTAAAGTGATTTCTCCGCATCTCTATTCTAAATGGATGCCCTTCAATCCTGAAGTCACGTCTTCTTGTCCTAGACTCCTCTACCATGGGAAATGACTTTGCCATATATACTTGGGCTCCGCTGGTGTCTGTGGCAATGAGTTCCACAAAGTTACCACCTTCTGGCTATAGAAATTTCTCCTTATTTCTGTTCTGAATGCATGTCCCTTTATTCTGAGGTTGTGCCCTCTGTTACTAGACTTCCCCTATATAAAAAAGATCTCTCCACATCTACTCTATCTGGCCTTTAAATATTCCATAGGTTTCAATGAGATCCCCCCATCATTCTTCTAAACTCCAATGAGTCATCAAACACTCCTCAAATGTTAACCCTTTCATTCGTGGGATCAAATCTGGGATCATTCCTGTGAAACTATTCTGGACCATCTTCAAACCCATCACATTCTTTATTTGATAAGGGGCCAAAAACTGCTCAGATACTCTTATTGTAGTCTGAAGAATGTCTTATAAAGACTTGGTGTTACATCCTTGAGGAACTCAGCAGATCAAGCAGCGTCAATAAAAATGAATAAACAATCAAGTTTTGGACCACGCTCCGGTCCGGATGAAGGTTCTTGGCCTGAAATGTCAACTGTTTATTCACTTCCATAGCTGCTGCCTGACATGCTGAGTTCCTCCAGCATTTTGTGTTTGCTGCTCTGGATTTCCAGCATCTCCAGAATCACTTGTGCTTAGCATTACATTGTTGCATTTATATTTCAGTGCTCTTGAAATGAATGCTAACATTGCATTTGCCTTCCTCACTACCCACTCAACTTCAGGGAAACTTCCACAAGGATTCCCAAGTCCTTTTGCACCACTGATTTTTGAACCTTCTCTGCATTTAGAAAATTGTCTCCACCTTTAGTCCTTTTCCCAAAGCGCATGACTATACACTTCCCAACACTATTTTCTATCTGCCACTTCCTTGCTCATTCTCACAACCCTTGTCCTTCTGCAGAATATCTACTTCCTCAACACTACCCCACTAACTAGCCTCGACCTGCTGTCACACGTGCGGATATGGCCCAAGTCCAGAGTCAGAGACACTGACATGGGTCGATAGCTTACAACTTCAATGCGAACAGTGTTAAAGGGAAAAGTGTGTTTAAGGCAGCAAAGTATATCTCGACAAAAACTATGATGGAATGAATGGAGTTAAATACTATCACAATGAAATAATAATTGGCTGACACGTGCATACTCATGAGCACAATTGCCGAATCTGATGCGCTGCCAAATCTGTTGTTGTGACTGCTATGGTGTAGTCCATCTGGTTCAGGTGACTTATCCACCTTCAGACATTTCAGCTTCCCAAGCACCTTCTCTTTAGTAATGACAACTAACACTCTATTTGGTCCGTGATACTCTTGAATTTCTGGCATCCTGTTAGTGTCTTCTACTGTGCAGTCTGACACAAAATACTTATTATGCTCATCTGCATTTCTTTGCCCCCCATTACTACCTCTCCAGAGTCATTTTCCAGTGGTCTGATATCCACTTATGCCTTGTTTTTTATACTTTATTTATCTGAAAAATAAACTTTGATATCCCCTTTTATATTGTTGGCTATCTTAAATTCATATTATGGATTACTGACTGCCTGACAGATAGACTCCAGTTTGTCCAGCTGGGCAGTTCTCTGTCTGAGCTGCTGGTGACTGGCACTGGAGTGCCACAAGGGACTGACTGTCCTGTCTCTGCACGTCTCAGACTGTCAGTACAAATCTGAGTTGTTTCACTGTAGAAGTTCTCTGATGACTCTGCAGGGGTTGTGTGTATCAGAGACTGGCAGGAGTCGGAGCACAGAGGACGAGTGGACAAGTTTGTTGAGTGGTGCAGGAGGAATCACCTGCTCCTGAATCTGTCTAAAACCAGAGAGATAGTGATTGATTTTAGGAGGAAGAGGACTGTGACGGGTCCTGTATACATTCTTGGAGAAGTTTTCGGTGGCAGAGGAGTAGAAATACTTGGGTATTCACCTCAATAATTGACTTGACTAGAAAACCAACACCAAGTCTGTTTACAAGAAGGGGATGAGCAGACTCTGTTTTCTAAGGAAGCTGAGATCATTCAATGTGTACAGCAGGATGTTGGAGATCATTTACCAGTCTGTTTTAGTGAGTTCAGTATTCTTTGCTACCTTACGTTGGGGGAGCAGCATCAGTGCTGGTGTTGCAAAAAGACTAAATAAACTCATCAGAAAGGCTGGATCTATTCTCGGTTACAAACCAGTCTCTTTTGAGTTAATGGCGGAGAGGAGGTCATTAAACAAACTTATATCCATTATGGACAGTCTGGCATATCAGCTTCACAACCAACTTAATAAGCAGCAGAACCCCTTTTCAAACAGATTCATTCAGCTCTGCTGTCACAAGGATCGATACAGAAAATCTTTCTTATCAAATGCAATAAGCACATACAACAGTTCATCTCTGTGCAACAGGAGAACACACGTCATAGTACAATACTCTACTTTATCATTTCATACATTATTATTGCATGTTGGTGTATTATTATTGTGTATTTTTATTCTGTACTTTATTATTAGTTAAATCTGCACACTGCTAAGTGTGTTTTTATATGTTGCTGCTGTAACGGAAGAATTCCCTACTTGGGATCAATAAAGTAATCATTATTGTTATTTTGCCTTTTCTCTCTTTAAGACTTTTTTACTTGCTTTCTGTTGATTTTTAAAACCTTCACAATCCACAAACTTCCCTTTGTTTTTGCTGTATTACATGCTCTCTTTGGCTTTTATGATGGCTTTGACTTCTCTTGTCAGCCACAATTGGCTCATTCTTCCTTTAGAATAATTCTTCATCTTTGGAATGTATCTATCCTATGCCTTCTGAGTTGCTCCCAGAAACTCTAGCCATTGCTGTTCTGTCATCATCCCTGCTCATGCCCTCTTCCAATTAACTTTGGCCTGCTCCTCTCTCATGCCTCTGTAATTCCCTTTATTCCACTGTAACACTGATGCACCTGATTTTAGCTTCTTCCTTTCAAACTTTACGGTGAATTCAATCACATTATGATCACTTTCTCCTAAGGGTTTATTTACCTTAATCTCCCTAATCAAATCTGGTTCATTACATAACACCTAATACAGAATTACCTTTCCCCCAGTGGGCTGAACCACAACAGCTTAAAGAAAACATCTCAGAGGTATTAGACAAGTTCTCTCTCCAGATTTTCCCAATCTACCTGTATATTGGAATTCCCTACAACTATTGTAGCATTGCTTTTTTTTACGTGCCTTTCTATCTCTCATTGTAATTTATTTATTGAGGTACACTGTGGAATAGACCCCTCTGGCTCTTCAAGCTGTGCCACCCCACAACCCCTGATTTAATCCTTGTCTAATCATGGGATAATTTACAATGAGCAATTAATCTACTAACCAGTACGTCTTTGGACTATGGGAAGAAACCAAAGCACCTGGAGCAATCCCGTGGGGTCATGGGGAGAACGTTCAAACTACTGTAGTTAAAACAGTGGCGGGAATTGAATCTGGATCGCTGGTGCTGTAAAGCGTTGCCTGTCAAGCTGTAATGACGCTACAAGGTTACCTACCTGATTCCTGTACTCATCACCCTTTTCTACTTTGGCCTCTGTGACACTTCAAGTCATCCCACTAACTGCAACTTTGCCTAATCATCTACTTGTCCTTCCTCACAGTCTCAACACACACTGCATGTATTTGTATAATAACTGCTGCATCCTCTAATCTATCGCTCCTTTCAACCTGCCAAATTAGTTTAAAACTTCCCCTAAGCAAGATGCTGTTTCGCGTGCTTCCTTTAAAAACACCAGCATCACTGGAAAATTTGTTTTTTAAAGTATGTTTGTTACATCAGTAGGAGAGTAAAGCCTGTGTCCACACAGTCTCTCCTCAGTTGACACACCCAGGATTCCAGGAACCCGTTTAGTGACAGAAAATATGGCCGAACTGTAAATTCTGATGCATTGTTGAGAAAGGATGTTTTTCGAGGTGTAAGTTCTGAGGTTTTCTCCAAACAGGCTTTGGTGAAGAGGGTGAGCACTAGCGAAGTATGTTACGGACACCATAGAACATAGAACAGGACAGTAAACTACAAGTCCTTCAGCCACAATGTTGTGTGGCCCTGTGTAGACCAAGGTCCATAAGCCATATGAACAGAATTAGACCACTCAGCCCATCAAGTCTCCACCATTACATCATGACTGATTTATTTTCCCTCTTAATCTCATTCCCCTTCCTTCTCCGTGCAACCTGTGATGTCCTTCCCAATCAAGAACAGATCATGCCCTGCTTTAAATAATGCCAATGACTCGGCACCCACAGTCATTACTCTCCATACCTGTCCCGTCCATGTGGATATCCAAATCTCTCCTAAATGCTGAACTCAAACATGCAACCACCATGTCTATCAAATCTCCCTGATTCCTCTAAACTACCAGCCCCTCAACCTATCTTCCAATCATCTGCAAACTTGGCCACCTAGCCATCAATTCAGTCATCCAAATCATTGGCGTAAAATATGAAAAGAAGCGAATCCAGCGATGACCCCTGTGGAAAACTGCCAGACACAGGTATCCAACCAGAAAAGGCCCCCTTAATTCCCTCTTTTTACCTCCTGCCAGTCAGCCAATCTTCTATCAATGTTTGCTTCTTTGCTGTAATACCATGGGCGCTTATCTTGTTAAGCAGCCTCATGTGCAGCAGTTCGTCAAAAGCCTTCTGAAACCTATACCAGTATTAATCTAATCCTTCCCATCCACATTTTTCATTCATTTTCCATTTGTCCATGTGTCACGAGGAGCATCTTTAATGTCCCTAATGTATCTTCCTCTACCATCACCCATTGCAGAGCATTCCATGCACGAACTACTCTCAAAATTAAAAAAAAACTTACTTATGACCACCCTTCTATAGTTTCCTCTAATCACCTTAAGGTTATGCCCCCTCACATTAGCCCTGAGAAAAAGAACGGGCTGTCCTCTCTGTCTTTGCCTCTTATCATCTTGTACAAATCTATCAAGTCATCTTTCATCCTCCTTCGCTCCACAGAGAAAAAGTTCAAAGTTCAACATATGTTTATTATCAAAGTACATACATTACGGTGCAGAAGTCTTAGGCACATATATAGCTAGAGCATCTAAGACTTTTGCATTGTACTATATGTGGTTAAAATATGATGGCGGTTGGGAAACAGAAATAAGAGTACTTAGCTTTGAATTAGCTCAGCAGTATTGAGTGCTATTTGCAAACTGGAAATACGTAATATACAGTACTGTAGAAAAGTCTTGGGTACCCCAGCTATATATATATATATGAGCTTAAGACTTTTGCTCAGTAATGTATATGTCACCATATACAGTCCCGAGATTCTTTCAACACACACAAAATGCTGGTGGAACACAGCAGGCCAGGCACCATCTATAGGAAGAAGCACTGTCGACGTTTCGGGCCAAGACCCTTCGTCAGGACTAACTGAGAGAAAAGATAGTAAGAGATTTGAAAGTGGGAGGGGGAGTCCGAAATGATAGGAGAAGACAGGATGGGGCGGTGTGAAGCTAAAAGCTGGAAAGTTGATTGGCAAAAGGGATACAGAGCTGGAGAAGGGAAAGGATCATGGGATGGGAGGCTTAGGGAGAAAGAAAGGGGAAGGGAGCACCAGAGGGAGATGGAGAACAGGCAAAGAGTGATGGGCAGAGAGAGAAAAAAAAGGAGGGAGGGAATAAATAAATCAGGGATGGGGTAAGAAGGGGAGGAGGGGCATTAACGGAAGTTAGAAAAATCAATGTTCATGCCATCAGGTTGGAGGCTACCCAGCCAGAATATAAGGTGTTGTTCCTCCAACCTGAACGTGGCTTCATCTTGACAGTAGAGGAGGCCATGAATAGACATATCAGACTGGGAATGGGACATGGAATTAAAATGTGTGGCCACTGGGAGATCCTGCTTTCTCTGGCGGACAGAGCATAGGTGTTCAGCAAAACAGTCTCCCAGTCTGCGTCGGGTCTCACAAATATATAAAAGGCCACACCAGGAGCACCGGACGCAGTATACCACACTGGCCGACTCACAGGTGAAGTGTCGCCTCACCTGGAAGGACTGTCTGGGGCCCTGAATGGTGGTGAGGGAGGAAGTGTAAGGGCAGGTGTAGCACTTGTTCCGTTTACAAGGTTAAATGCCAGGACGGTGGGAAGGGATGGCGGGGGACAAATGGACAAGGGAGTCGCATAGGGATCGATCCCTGTGGAAAGCAGAAAGAGGTGGGGAGGGGAAGATGTGCTTGGTGGTGGGATCCTGTTGGAGGTGGCGTAAGTTATGGAGAATGATACGTTGGACCTGGAGGCTGGTGGGGTGGTAGGTGAGGACAAGGGGAACTCTATGCCGAGTGGGGTGGCGGGCGGATGGGGTGAGGGCAGATGTGAGTGAAATGGGAGAGATGCGTTTAAGAGCGGAGTTGATGGTGGAGGAAGGGAAGCCCCTTTGTTTAAAAAAGGAAGACATCTCCTTCATCCTGGAATGAAAAGCCTCATCCTGAGAGCAGATGCAGCGGAGACGGAGGAATTGCGAGAAGGGGATGGCACTTTTTGCAAGAGACAGGGTGGGAAGAGGAATAGTCCAGGCAGCTGTGAGAGTCAGTAGGCTTATAGTAGATATCAGTAGATAAGCCATCTCCAGAGATGGAGACAGAAAGATGAAGAAAGGGGAGAGAGGTGTCGGAAATGGACCAGGTAAGTATGAGGGCAGGGTGAAAGTTGGAGGCAAAGTTAATGAAGTCAACGAGCTCAGCATGCGTGCAGACATTCTTTCCTTTGTTTCGTGGCTGTCTGTGGGAAGACGAATCTCAGGGTTGTATACTGCATACACATTTTGATAATAAATATGCTGTGAATCTTTGAATTTTGTTGCATACATACTCAATTAATCCAATATTCATTATAGAACCACACCAAGCAGTATGCAAAAGACAACAATGAGCAAAGACCAAAAGAAAGAAAAAAAATGAAATAATAATACGGATAAACCATTAAGCTGTAAGTATCAAGAACCTGATATCGTTCTTGAAAGTGAGTTCATAGGTTGTGGGAACAGTTCAGTGATGGCACATGTGAAGCTGAGTGATGTTATCCCCTCTGGTTCACGAGACTGATGGCTGAGGGGTATTAATTATTCCTGAACCTGGTGGTGTGAGTCCTGAAGCTTCTGTATCTCCTTATTCCTGATGGCAGCAGCGAGAAAAGAGCATGACCTGAGGGGTGAGGTCACTAATGATGGAGGCTGCTTTCCTGTGACAATGCCCCATGTAGATGGGCTCAGTGGTGGGGAGGACTTCCCCGTGAAGGAACGGGCTGTATCCATTACTGATTGAAGGGTTTTCCATTCAGGGACATTGGTGTTTCCATTCCAGGCTTTGATGCAGCCGGTTAATATACTTTCTGCCACACATCTATAGAAGTTTGCCAAAGGTTTACATGACATGCTGAGTGTTAGCAAATTTTAAGGAAGTATAGTCCGTGCTGTGCTTTCTTTGTAATTGCACATGTGCTGGGCCCAGGACAGGTCTTTTGAAATGCTAACACTGAGGGAACTTAAAGTTTCTGATACTCCATCTTTGAACACCCGATGAGAACTGACTCATGGATCTCCAGCTTTCTCCTCTGAAGTCAATAATCAGCTCCTTGGTCTTGCTGATATTGAGTAAGAGATTGTTGTTGTGGCACCCCTCAGCCAGATTTTCTATCTCCCTCCTTTCTCACCACGTTTGATTTGACCTATAACAGTGGTGTCGTCAGCAAACTTGAATATGGAATTGGAGCTCTGCCTAGCCACACCATCATAATTATAAAGCCAGTAGAGCAGGGGGCTAAGCACACAGCGCTGTAGTGCGCCTGTGCTGATGGTGATTATGGAAGAGACGTTGTTGCCAATCCAAATCGACTGGGGACTGCAAGTGAGCAAATCGAGGATCCAATTGCACAAGGAGGTCTTGAGGCCAAGGTCTGGCAGCTTACTGATTAGTATTGAGGGGACAATAGTATTGAATGATGAACTGTAGTCAATAAAGAGCATCCTCATATATGCATCGCTTTGCTGTCCTAATGTTGCAGGATTGAGTGAAGAGCCAATGAAATGGCATCTGCTGGGCACCTGTTGCTCTGGTAGGCCGATCAGAGTGGACACAAGTCACTTCTCAGGCAGGAGTTGCTATGTTTCATTATCAACCTTTCAAAGCATTTCATGCTTCTGGATATATGTGCGACTGGTTCGATGGTCATTGAGGCAGGTTACCATGTTCTTCTTAGGCACTGGTATAATTGAAACCTGCTTGAAGTGCGTGTGTAACTCAGACTGCCAGGCGAGGTTAAGGATCCTAGTAAATACTCCAGCCAGTTGATCAGCACAGGTCTTAGTACTCAGCCTGGTACCACATTTGCCAGATCCTCTTGAAGGATGCTTACACATCAGCCCCTTCACCTCTGAGATGGCTTTCCAGAAATCACACCTAGACCTCTTGTAGCTTTCATGGTCGCCAGACTTGAATGCTTCTGATCTGGCCCTCAGCAGATTGCAGATCTCATGGTTCATGCAGGACTTCTTGTTGGGGACAACTCTAAATGTTTTTGAGGCGACACACTTAACTGTGATTGTTTTTCTAAAGTCAGTGACAATCGTGCTCTATTCATTCAGATGCACAGATGAGTCCTTGAACACAGCCCACTCCACTGACTTGAAGCAAACCCGTAGCTACTCCACCTCCCCGAGCAACTGGTCCTTTGCTGTTCTAATCTCTGCAGCATTGCTCTTTAGCCTCTCCCTTTATGCAGATAGAAGAAGTACAACAAAATGATCAGATTTCCCAAAATGTGGTCTGGGCAAGGAACGATAGACATTCCTTATCTTAGAATATCAGTGGTCAAGTGTGTCAGGACCTCCTGTGTCACAAGGGTGAACACAAGAAAGTCTGCAGGTGCTGGAATCCAAAGCAACACACACACACGCTCTGGAGGAATTTAGCAGGTTAGGCAGAATCTTTGGGATAAGACTTTTCTTCAGGACACTTCTTCATGCTGATGGTGATTGTGCAGGAATTTCTTCAAACAAGACAGATTGATTGCAGAACCTCTGCTCACAAGACATGCTTCCTAATCCAGGCAGCATTGTGGTAAATCTCATCTGCACCCAACACAGAGGCTGTGTACAAGAAGGGTCAGAGTCACCTCCTCTTCCTGAGGAGACTGATGAGGCCTCTCCTTCACATGGTCTATCAGCCTGTTGGCACCAGTACAATCTTTTTGCAGTGGTGTGCTGGCACAACCAGGGTGATGCCAACAGGCTCAATAGATTAGAAAGGCTGGCTCTGTTATAAGAGTCAAACTGGACACACTGGAGACTGTGGTAGAACAAAGAACCGTATGGAAAATCCTGGCAATGCCAGACAATGTTACTCACCCTCTGCATGCCACCTTGGCTGAACAGAGGAGCACTTTTAGTAATAGACTAAGACAACTGTCCTACTCCAAAGAGCACTATATGAGGTTGTTCTATAATGAGCCAGGCAAATAATAACCCCCTCCTGTTAGACTGTTTAAGGTAAATTATTGTTTATTTATTCTTCTTATTTTTCTTCTAATGTATATCCGCAAACTTGTAATGCTACACTGCCATTTTCTTTGGGATTAATAAAGTAGCTACTGTACCTATCTATCTAAAGCTTCTGCAATATTTCTTTTTTCCCCACTGAATAGGAAATGCCCCTACCTATTTCTCCAAATTGTCCTTCACCTGTTTTGTTGTTGCCCACTCACTGTGGTTTTCTCCATCTTACATGCAACATGGTACACAGAACAGTGCAGCACAGGAAATGGTCTCTTTGCCCACAATGTTTAGCCAAACCATATAAATTTGCAATCAAATAGTCAACTGAGCTAATCCTCTGTCCCTACACAATGTCCATATCCCTCCATTTTCCTCATATTTACATGCCTGTCTAAATGTATCATAAAAATCCCATCACCACCACTCCAGGTAGCACATTCCAGGGACCCACACCTATCTGTATAAAATGTCCCCACCCAGCTTAAAGGAATGTCTGCTGGTATTACACATTTCCACAATGGGAAAAAAATACTGACTGTCTGCTCTATCTATGCCTCTCGTAATTTGTATAAGCCTTTATCAGATTTCCCCTCAGCCTCTGCCACTCCAAAGAAAACACCCCAGGTTTTTCCAAGCCCTTGTTATAGCACATGCCCTCTAATCCAGACAGTATCCCAGTAAACCACCTCTGCACCCTCTCCAACATCCTTCCTCTCATGGGGTGTCCAGAACTGTATCCGACACTCCAGATGCAGTTTAACTCGAGTTTAGTAAAGCTGCAAGCATGCCATATGCCTTCTTAACCACCGTCTTCCTGAAACCTCTTCCCATTCTCATCACTTCTCACACTCCCACTTAGTGTCTTTTCATCATCAGACTTGGAAATGTCACCCTTTGTCCCCTGACAAATCTTTGATATGGTAAACAAATACTCATACTCTTGCCATGCTACCTCTGAATACGTCCGGTTCTATTTTCCGAGATCCTTGCTCTCCCTGTGACCCCTTTTAACCTACTCTCTCTCATCTCAGCACAGGCCTGCTTCTGGGATTATTTTAAATGAACCAAGATCCTGCTTCATGTGCTCACTTTAAAAACATTATGATCATTGAGAAATTTGTAATACAACTGTTTAACAAATATAAAAAGTATTTAAGGTACGTTTGTTTTATCAGAGGACCATAAGACCATAAAGTATAGGAACAGAATTAGGCCATTTGGCCCATCGAGTGAGCTCTGCCATTTTATCATGGCTAATCCAATTTTCCTCTCAGCCCCAATCTCCTGCCTTCTCCCCGTATCCCTTCATGCCCTGACCAATCAAGAATCTATCAATCTCTGCCTTAAATATACATAAAGACTTGGCCTCCACAGCTACATGTGAGACAGAATTCCACAGATTCACCACTCTCTGGCGAAAGAAATTATTCCTCACTTCTGTTCTAAAATGACACCCCGCCCCCCCTGGACTTTTGGGTTGAGCATGAAGTGAGTAGGTGTGTGAGAGTGTGGCTCCCGATTTTTATGGAAAATCTACCTGTTTATCTTTGCCGTATGCTTGAGATAACTGAATATTTAACATTGTGAACAACCCGGGACGTTGCTGGACACTGAAATGTCAAATAAAATGCACATTCGAAGTAAAACTGGGGAAAAAGATAGCAAAGCCTCGAGCAAGAAAGCTGATGTTACAGTAATGGCGCCGTTGCACGCTGCTGGGCCTGCGCTACCCGATGACTTGGAGAGGCTTCGTTTAGTACTTCTTACTGACATGACGCAAGCGGTGCATTCTGCCCTAAAAAGAGAACTGGAAGATGCTTTGTCACCAGTGAATGCTACCATGGAACAAATTATGTCTTATTACGAGTTGCACGACGAATGCATTCGTGAGGTTGCAGATATGATTATAGTGACCGACTGGCGAGTGCTGAAGCCGCCATCGCAGCGCTGCAGAGCGAAAATGCATTTCCGAAGGGAAAGCTAGATGACCTTGGAAATTGGTCGCGGAGATCCAATTTGAGAGTGGTCGGCATTCCTGAAAGTTTGGAAGGTTCGGACCCTGTTAAATTTATGACCGAGTTTTTTGACGAAGCGCTGGGGACAAATTTCTTCCCAAGGCCTCTGGTACTTTGGCGCGCTCGCCGAGTCGGGCCTAAACCATCCGGTGTCCCTGAAGCCAAGCAAACGAGACCAAGAACCTTCCTGGTCCTCTTTCACTTCTTTCAAGATAAGCAACGCATCATCCATAAACGGAAGCAGGAGCTGTATTTCCAAAGGCATTGGGTATTTTTTCATGAAGATTTTAGTGCAGAGCTGGGGAAAAAATGAGCAGCGTTCAAGGAGTGAAATCCCTGCTTTACAGGTAAGGGGTTAGGTTTGGTTTCTTGTATCCTGCCCAGCTCCGGATCATCCATGAAGGTAAAAAGCATTATTTTCATACACCAGAGGCGGCCAATGAGTTTTACCATTCACGCTGGGGAGAAGAAGAGCGAGAAGAACAATGACTTTTTTTTAGGTTATTCCTGCAGCATTGAAGGGCCCTCCTGCCGAAGCAAACTGTTCATTTTCGCAATTCACTTCTTTGTTCATGTTTTCCAGTTTAATTTGTCGAACGTGATCAGTTCGATCCGCTATGTTGCGGAATCTGATGAACAAAAACTTTCAACCAGCAAAATGTAAATATTTGGGATTTGTATCTCTGGCATTTAGTTTTCTAGTTTTTTTGTGTTTTTAATACTTTGCTTGACCTGTGTTATCTTTAGCCTATATATATTAAAGGTAGAATAAGTGTTGGTATAAATTCTAAGGAGGGAAGCCACCCTAGATTAGATTGAAGGTTTGGTTGTATGGGGAAGGCTTTGGAAGTTTTTTGTTTGGTAATGCCTGCGATTATCCTCAGTTGGGGAAGTAGATCTAGGTTTCCGGGGGTTAATTGTTTTTTCTTGTTTGTGTAAAGGGGTGGGGGAGTGTTTTGGGGGATTACTATGGCAGTTTATTCTTTTGTGTGTTACGGATTGGCCAGACTTTCTTTTCATTCTGCGTTATTGTGCGCAGCTTGTGCCCTCCCACTGTTTTGGATTGTGGGCCCTGTGTGTTTTGATATGGTTAACATGAGTGCTGCTGATGGAGGCCACCCTGTGAAGTTTATTTCTTGGAATGTAAAGGGGCTCAATGGTCCTGTTATAAGAGCTAAAGTTTTCTCCCATCTGAAACAATTAAAAGCAGATATACTATTTCTACAAGAGACACATTTAAGAGTGGAAGAGCATAATAGACTCCGTAAAGCATGGATTAGTTAGGTTTTTCATTCCAGATTTAATAGTGGGTCCAGGGGGTGGCAATATTAATCACCAAAAGAATGCTGTTCACACCATCTGATGTAATCAGTGACCCTAATGGTCACTTTATTATAGTCTCTGGATCTCTCTTTCAGATACCTGTCATTTTGGTAAATGTTTATGCCCCTAATTGGGATGATGTCCACTTTGCAAATAAGGTTTTGTCATTAATACCTAACCTGAATACATACCAGCTAATCTTTTCAGGAGATTTGAACTGTGCTATTGACCCACTGCTTGATAGGTCTAGATCTAGGGGAACATCTTTTGGTATGGCAAAGGCCTTCTCGATGTTTATGCAACAAAATGGTTATATGGATCCTTGGAGATATTTGAATCCATCAGTTAGGCAATTCTCTTTCTTTTCTCATGTTCACCACTCTTATTCCAGGCTAGACTATTCCTTTATAGATAGCTCCTTGATACCAATGATCAGACAAATTGAGTACACTGCTATAGTTATATCTGATCACTCACCCGTGAAACTGAAGCTATGTTTTCCTTTAAACATTAGGGAACAGCCTCAGAGGAGACTTAAACCCCTTTTGCTTTCCAATGAGAAATTTTGTAGTTATATATCAGCTAACATTGACATATTTTTCGAGACTAACAATACTGAGTCAGTATCGTACTCTTTACTTTGAGAAACTTTAAAAGCTTACTTGAGGGGTCAAATAATATCTTACACTTCACATGCCAATAAAGAGCATAGGAAGGAAATGCAGGTGTTATTGCATTCTATTTTGGACGTGGATAGGCAATATTCTAAGGCACCCACTGCAAAATTATTTAAAAGCTAGGCTGATTAGCAAGCGAAGTTTAATCGTCTATCAACAAACCTATTAGAACAATTAATTCTTAAGACATGAGGCCTTTTTTATGAATATGGTGACAAGGCGAGCCTGGTTATGGCTCATCAGTTGAAGCGTCAAGCTGCATCACGATTTATTCCCCAGATAAGAGACACGCACCAAAACTTGACAAGCAATCTGAAAGAGATTAATAACATCTTTTCAACTTTCTATTCCTCTCTGTATACCTCAGAGTTTCCCTCAGATATAACAAGTATGGAATGTTTTTTAGATAATTTAGAAATCCCAACTCTTGAACCAGAGGAGGTGGAGAATTTAGATCAGGCTTTTGGACAGGAAGAGATTAATAATGCCGTTATGGCCATGCAGAGTGGTAAGTCCCCAGGTCCTGATGGTTATCCGACAGAATTTTATAAGAAATTTAAGGATAAGCTCATGTCGGTCTTTCTAGAAGTGTTTCAGGAACCTTTGGAGAATGGTTCCTTACCCCCTACTCTTTCACAGGCATCTATTTCACCTCTTCTTAGAAAGGACAAGGACCCGACTCAATGTGGATCATATCGCCCCATTTCACTTTTGAATGTGGATGTGAAAATTTTGGCTAAAGTGCTTGTGTACCATTTAGAACGCCCCCCTTCCCAAGATAATCTCAGATGATCAAACAGGTTTTATTAAAAATCGCCGTTCTTTTTTTAATATCCATCGACTGGCTGATGTGGTTTATTCACCCAGTGATTCTCCAAGTTCGGAGGATGTTATCTCCTTGTACATTCGATTGAGTGGAGTGGGTATACTTGTTTAGTGCTTTGGAGAAATTTGGATTTGGCAGAATATTTGTAGCCTGGTTTAAGCTATTATATCACTCACCTTTAGTGTGTGTACAGACGAATTATTTCCGATCTGACTATTTCCCATTAACACGTGGCACTCTTTGCAATTGCAATTGAGCCTCTTTCTATTGCACTTAAGTCAACTACATTATTTCAAGGCGTTAGGAGAGGGGACATGGAACACCGTGTATCCCTATATGCTGACGACCTCTTACTTTATGGTAGCGACCCTGTAGGTAGTAGTCCTCCTATTGTGTCATTATTAGGTCAATTTGGAGCCTTCTCTGGCTGTGAACTGAACCTTCAAAAAAACAAATGCTTTCCCATTAATAACTTGGCCCTACAGATCCGACAGGAATCTTTGCCTTTTCCTTTATCTCAAGATGGTTTTGTATATCTAGGAATACACGTTACTCACTCTTTCACATCTCTGTTTGAAGCTAACTACAAGCCTCAGGTTAGCCAAATGATGGCTGATTTTGAGAGATGGCGCAGTTTACCCCTTACTATAGCTGGGAGAATTCAATCAGTGACAATGACTGTCCTTCCCAGATTTCTTTTCTTGTTCCAGTGCTTGCCAGTTTTCTTATCTAAGTTATTTTTCAAATCAGTCGACCAAGCTATAACCTTCTTTATTTGGGAAAATAAGGTCCCAAGGGTTAATAAGCACATTCACCAAAGAGGTTGTGACATAGGTAGAATGGGCCTTCCTAGCTTTATTCATTATTACTGGGCATCGAACGTTCAAAAGGTATTATTTTGGCTCCACTGGCCAGATATAAACTGGTGTCTGCTTGAGACACGGTCTTGCCACTCCTCGTCTCTCCCAGCTTTCGTGTATTCTTCCTCGCCATTGAAATCCTCTCAATTCACATCTAACCCGGTCGTGCTCTCCACCCTCAAAATTTTTAATCAATTTCTCTGCCACTATAAGTTCACATCAGCTTCAGTTTTGGGTCCCATTCATAGAAACAATCTATTTCTCCCCTCCACACTCGATTCAGTTTTTAGACAATGGGGTTTGAACGGTCTTATGCGCATTAAGGATTTGTACACTGATAACATATTTGATAGTTTTGATAACCTGCGCAGTAAATATGGCCTTCCACATAATCATTTTTTAAAAATACCTGCAGGTTCACCACTTTGTCAAGGAAAAATTTCCCTCTTTTCCTGATCTAACACCTGCTATGTTGTGGGACAAACTCAC
The DNA here is from genome assembly GCF_048418815.1 of Hemitrygon akajei. NCBI lineage: Eukaryota > Metazoa > Chordata > Chondrichthyes > Myliobatiformes > Dasyatidae > Hemitrygon > Hemitrygon akajei. Next base: position 12,290,678 of record NC_133130.1, read on the forward strand.
TCTTAGCTTTAATAATAAAGAGCTGATCTCTGTACTATACTCTCAGCTGATGTCTTTGGGAGTTCAAGATCTAAACAAAACTAAGACTAGGTGGGAGGATGCCCTTGGTATGGATCTGGCTAAGGAATATTGGGCAAAAGCATTGAATAGGGTTCATTCCTCATCATCATGTGCTAGACTGGGGCTCATACTATTTAAAGTTTTACACAGGGTACATTTAAGTAAAGCCAGGCTTGCTGACATATATCCTGGGACAGACGCTGGCTGTGACAGGTGTTCCTTCTCTCTGGCTGGTTTAGTGCATGCATTTTGGTCTTGCCATCAGCTTGATGGCTATTGGGCACTGGTTTTAAAAATTATTAGTGAGGTTTTGGGGATGACACTGAGACCTTGCCTGCTTATAGCTGTATTTGGTGTGGCAGGTGATTTTTTGGACTTAAATGCAAGCCAGTCATTGCATTTATATCATTTTTGGCCTGTAGGAGAATCTTGTTGGTCCCATCTGCTGCTGCTTGGTTAGAGGATGTAATGTTTTTTCTGAAATTAGAGAAGATTAAATTCAATTTGGGGGGGGGGGGGTTTGTTAAAAAGTTCTATTCGAAATAGAGACCTTTCTTGTCATATTTTGGGAGTCTTAAGGAATTACCTACTAGTTGCGGGCATTTGATTGTACTTGGGAAGTTGCTTCCTTTTTAACACACATATGGTTTACCTCACAGGATGGTTGATGAATTGTAATACGAGTGTATTTTGGATCATCTGACATGTTGGGATGTGTGTGGGCCTTCGTCTTGAAGTAGTGTGGGGGTATGGGTGTGAAATGTCTGTACTTGTATTTGTGAAGTGTTGTATTGTAAATACATTAGCTGCCATGGTATGTTCGGGGAGGGCGGGTGAGGGGAGGTTTGTTTAGGGGTAAGATATAAAGGCAAAATGGAGGAAAATGTAATCCATTATGTATTCTGTATTGTGTCATTCCTCCAATAAAAATATATTTTTAAAAATATGACACCCCTCCATTTTGAGGCTGTGTCCTCTGGTCTTCAACACTCCAACCATAAGAAACATCCTCTCCATATCCACTTTATCAAGAATATTCACCTTCTGATAAGTTTCTATTAGGTCACCCATCATTCTTCTTAATCCCAGTGAATACAGGCCCAAAGCCATTAAATGTTCTTCATATGACAAGCTGTTTAATCCTGGAATCATTTTCATGAACCTCCTTTGAACCCTTCGAGTTTTTAGAACATTCTTCCCAAGATGCTTACAATACTCCAAGTGAGGCCTCACCAGTGTTTTATAAATTCTCAATAGATAGATAGATAGATAGATAGATACTTTATTCATCCCCATGGGGAAATTCAACATTTTTTCCAATGTCCCATACACTTGTTGTAGCAAAAACTCATTACATACAATACTTAACTCAGTAATAATATGATATGCATCTAAATCACTAACTCAAAAAGCATTAATAATAGCTTTAAAAAAAAGTTCTTAAGTCCTGGCAGTTGAATTGTAAAGCCTAATGGCATTGGGGAGTATTGACCTCTTCATCCTGTCTGAGGAGCATTGCATCGACAGTAACCTGTCGCTGAAACTGCTTCTCTGTCTCTGGATGGTGCTATGTAGAGGATGTTCAGGGTTTTCCATAATTGACCGTAGCCTACTCAGCGCCCTTCGCTCAGCTACCGATGTTAAACTCTCCAGTACATTGCCCACGACAGAGCCCGCCTTCCTTATCAGCTTATTAAGACGTGAGGCGTCCTTCTTCTTAATGCTTCCTCCCCAACACGCCACCACAAAGAAGAGGGCGCTCTCAACAACTGACCTATAGAACATCATCAGCATCTCACTGCAGACATTGAATGACGCCAACCTTCTAAGGAAGTACAGTCGACTCTGTGCCTTCCTGCACAAGGCATCTGTGTTGGCAGTCCAGTCTAGCTTCTCGTCCAACTGTACTCCCAGATACTTGTAGGTCTTAACCTGCTCCACACATTCTCCATTAATGATCACTGGCTCCATATGAGGCCTAGATCTCCTAAAGTCCATGGTCTTGGTGACATTGAGACGCAGGTAGTTTGAGTTGCACCATATCACAAAGTCCTGTATCAGTTTCCTATACTCCTCCTCCTGTCCATTCCTGACACACCCCACTATGGCCGTGTCATCAGCGAACTTCTGCACATGGCAGGACTCCGAGTTATATTGGAAGTCAGATGTGTACAGGGTGAACAGGACCGGAGAGAGTACGGTTCCCTGTGGCGCTCCTGTGCTGCTGACCACTGTGTCAGACCTACAGTCTCCCAACCGCACATACTGAGGTCTATCTGTCAAGTAGTCCACTATCCAATCCACCATGTGAGAGAATATTACAACCTTGCTTATATATTCTAGTCCTCTTGAAGTGAATGCTAAAATCACATTTGCCTTCCTCTCCACAGACTCAACCAGGAAACTCACGTTTAGTGGGTCTTGCACATGGACTCTCAAATCCCTTTGTGTCTCATATTTTTGTATTTATTTTCTCTCTATTTAGAAAACAGTCAACACTTTCACTTATTCTACCAAAGTGCATTACCATACACTTCCCGACACTATATTCCATCTGCCATTTCTTTGCCTATTCTCCTAATCTGTCCAAGTCCTTCTGTAGCCTCTCCACTTCCTCAAAACTACCTGCCCCTCCATCTGTCTTTGTACCTCCTGCAAACTTAGCAACAAAACCATCAATTCCATTATGCAAATCATTGACATATAATGTAAAAATAATTGGTCCTAACACAGACCCTTCTGGAATACCACTAGTCACCGGCAGCCCACCAGCAAAAACTCCTGGCAATCAGCCACTGCTTGTTCATGCTAGAACAACCCTTGTGATACGATGGGCTCGTAGCTTATTAAGCAGACTCATATGTGGCAACTTGACAAAGGCCTTATGAAAATTCAAGTACACAACATCAACTGATTCTCCTTTGGCTATCCTGCTTGCTATTTCCTTAAAGAGTTCCAACACATTTGTCAAGCAAGATTTTCCCTTGAGGAAACCATGCTGACTACGGCCTATTTTACCCCGAGACCTCATTCTTAACAGTTGACTTCAACATCTTCACAGCCACTGAGGTCAGACTAATTGGCTTATAGTTTCCTTTCTTCTGCCTCTCTCCCTTCTTGCAGAGTGGAGTCACATTTGCAATTTTCCAGTCTTTCAGAACCATTCCAAAAATTCTTAAAAGATCATTACTAATTCCCCCACAATCTCTTCAGCCACCTCTTCAGAACCCAGGGGTGTACATGGTCTGGTCCAGGTTTACTTATCTACCCACAGAACTTCCAGTTTCCAAAGAACCTTCTATCTAGTTATTGTAACTTCATACACTTCACGACCCTTGACATCTGGAAATTCCACTCCACTGCTATTGTCTTCCACAGTGAAGACTGATGCAAAATACTTATTTAGTTCGCTTGCCATTCCATTTTCCTCAATTACTATCTCTTATCATCATTTTCTATTGGTACGATATTCACCCTCATCTCTCTTTTACATTTTCTTTTTCTGAAGAAACCTTTGGTATCCTTTTTAATATTATTGGCTAGCTTACTTTTGTATTCCATCATTATCTTTATTAATACCTTTATTATTTGTCTTCTGTTGGTATTTAAAAGCTTCCCATTTCTTAACTTTCCATAATTTTTGTTCTATTATATGCCTTCTTTTTGGCTTTTACATTGGCTTTGATCTCCTTTGTTTGCCTTGCTTGTGTCACCTTGCCTTTAGAATACTTCTTTCTCTTTGGGATGTATATATCCTGTGCTTTCAGAATTTTTCCAGAAATTCCAGCCATTCTTGCTCTGGTGTCAACACTATCTGTGTTCTATTCTATTCAATTCTGGCTAACTTCTCTCTCATGTCTCTGTAATTTCCTTTACTTCACTGTAATACCGATACATCTGACTTTAGCTCTCCTCAAATTTCAGGGTGAATTTGATCATATTATAACCATATAACCATATAACAATCACAGCACGGAAACAGGCCATTCCGGCCCTCCTAGTCCGTGCCGAACTCTTAATCTCACCTAGTCCCACCTACCCGCACTCAGCCCATAACCCTCCACTCCTTTCCTATCCATATACCTATCCAATTTTACCTTAAATGACACAACTGATCTGGCCTCTACTACTTCTACAGGAAGCTCATTCCACACAGCTATCACTCTCTGAGTAAAGAAATACCCCCTCGTGTTTCCCTTAAACTTTTGCCCCCTAACTCTCAAATCATGTCCTCTCGTTTGAATCTCCCCTACTCTCAATGGAAACAGCCTATTCACGTCAACTCTATCTATCCCTCTCAACATTTTAAATACCTCGATCAAATCCCCCCTCAACCTTCTACGCTCCAATGAATAGAGACCTAACTTGTTCAACCTTTCTCTGTAACTTAAGTGCTGAAACCCTGGTAACATCCTAGTAAATCGTCTCTGCACTCTCTCTAATTTATTGATATCTTTCCTATAATTCGGTGACCAGATCTATTTCCCCTTTATGATCACTATCAGCAGGAGAGTAAAGGCTGTGCCCACACTATCTCTCTTCAGTTGACCTATTCGGTGTCAGAAAATGTGTTTCAAGTGTAAATTCCGATGCTTTGTTGCGAAAGGATGTTTTTTGAGGTGTAAGTTCTAAGGCTTTCTCTAGAAAGGCGTTGGTGAAGAGGGTGAGGACTAGCAAAGTACATTAAGGACACCATAGAACATAGAACAGTACAGCACACAGCAAGCCCTTCAACCCACAATATTGTGCCCCCATCAGGGACTGTAGGACCATAACACATTTGAAGATAATTAGGCTATTCACCCGAGCAATTCTGCTCCACCCTATCATTATGACTGATTTGTTGTCCCTCTCAACCCCATTCTCTTCCCTTCTCCTTGAAAACTTTAATGCAGTTATTATTCAACACCCTATCAAATTCTGCTTTAAATAATCCCAATTATTTGACATGCACGGTCATCTGTTATGATGAATTCTACAGCTTTACCACCCTCTGGCAAAGGAAATTCCTCTTCACCTCTGTTCTAAAGTGACGTCCTTCAGTTCTGAGGCTGTGCTCACTGGTTCTAGACTCCCCCATAATAGGGAAAATCCTCTCTATGTCCACTTTGTCTTGGGTATTGACTGTTCAATACAGGCCCAGAGGCATCAAACACTTCTCATACATTAACCCTTTCATTGCTGGGATCATTGTCAGGAACGACCTCTGGACCCTCTCCAAACTAAACACATCTTTTTTTAGATAAGGTGCCCATAACTATTTACAATATATCATGAAACCTCAGTATTACATCCTTACTTGTATATTACCATACATTCAAAATGAATGCATACCAGTGACTCAAACGGCAAGTTCACCTTTACGGAATCCTGGACCAGAAATCCCAAGTCCCTTTGCATCTCAGAATTCTGAATATACTCCCCATTTAGAAAATGGCTTATAACTTCACTCTTTCTGCCAAAGTACATGACCATACAATCACCTACACTATATTCCATCTGCCACATCTTTCCCGTTCTCTAATCTATCTGTCAAACAACATTACAGCACAGAAATGGGCCTTTTGACCCAACCCATCTATACTGCTTAGTCCCCTCTACAGACTCCCTGATTCCTGAAAACGACCTGTCCCTCAACCTATCTTCTTATCGTCTGCAAACTTGGCTACAAATCCATCAGTTAAGACATCCAAATCATTGGCATCTTAAATGAAAAAAGTGAATCCACCACTGAACCTTGTGGAACACTTCTCATAACAAGCAGCCAACAAGAAAAAACTTCCTTTATTCCTACTCTTTACCTCCGGCCAGTCAACCAATCCTCTATCCACAATATTATCTTTCCTGTAATACCACAGGCTCTTATCTTTTTAAGCAGCCTCATGTGCAGCGCTTTGTCAAAGGCCTTCTGAAATCTGCACCAGTATCAATCTAACCCTCCCCACCAACGTTTTCCAATCATTTTCCATTTGTCCCTGTATCTGAGAGCCTCTTAAATGTCCCTAATGTATCTGCCTCTACCACTACTCCTAGTAGAGTATTCCAATCACCTACCACTCTCTGTGTTAAAAAAAACTTACCTCTGCCCTCCTCCCTGTACTTTCCTCCAATCATCTTAAGATTTTGCCCCCTCTCGTTTCCACTCTGGAAAAATGAACCAGCTGTCCTCTCTTCCTCTTTCACTCCAAAGTTAAAAAGTTCAAAGTTCAAATTTCAAAGTAAACTTATTCAGACACACATATAGTCAGGATGCCTAAGACTTTCGCATGGTACTGTATATTGATTAAAATAGGAAGGTGGTTGGGAAACAGAAATAAGAGTACTTAGCTTTGAATTAGCTCAACAGTAATAATAGTTATTTGGTAATTGGAAAGACATTGTACAGAACTGTAGAAATGTTTTAGGCACCCAGCTGTATATCTGTGCCTAAGATTTTTCTACAGTGCTGCAAATGACACAATGTACAACCCTGAGATTCATTTTCTTGCAGACATACTCAATAAATCTAATAACCATAATAGAGTCACTGAAAAACCGCACCGACAGAGCAGACAAGCAGTGTGCAAAATACAGTAGTATTAACCAACCATGTTGGTTCCAAGGTTGTCAAGCCGAGGAGTAGCAGTGGGGACAAACTCCCACTACCTAAAAGTGCTCCTCACGGCGTGCGCCTGAAATAGTCTCTGACAACCAAGTCCAATTCCTGGCCTTCTCGTGTGGCTTAGCCTGTAAGCCCGGCGGAACTGTTTCTACTGACAGGAGAAAGGACGAAGGCGGGTTCTGGTGCCTTAAAACCAGTGCTTCGAGTAGATAGAGCTTGTCAGCCTAAGAGAGGGGAAACTCTGATTTCAACCCTCTGCTGCCTTGCGGCCATACCCACTTATAGGAAGGCTTCAGGAGTAAACCCTGAGCACAAATCCGGAGCTGGAGTCCCTAAGGCAGTCCGACGTTGCCTTCAACCTCGCTCTGGCAACACCTGCGATGTCACTGGTATCAAGCTGTAACGGCCCTTGCCCTTCACTTGGACGTCGGTGGCCTGGAGAGGGAAGACTTGCTGCTTGGGCAATTGCCAGTCTTCCATACAACCTTGCACAGGCCTGCGCCCTGGAGAGGCTGAAGCAAGACTTTCCAGGCGCAGATCCATTGTCTCGCGAGACTAACGGATGCCATCCATGAAGTGTTACTTGACAACTGAAAAGACATAATATAGAGTATTGTGCAAATATTGTGGTAAACTATGTGTATACCTGTCTGGACACGCCCCTCTGCTGACTGCTCCTGTGGCTTCTCCCACAGACCCCTGTATAAAGGCGATTGGAGGCACTACTCCTCCCTCAGTCTCCAAGATGTTGTGGTCACTTTTGCTGCTAATAAAAGCCTATCGTTCGCCTCCCATCTCTGAGAGTTATTGATGGTGCATCAATTTTATTAGCAGCAATTTTAAAACATGGAGAGCATTTTACGACCCGACAGATTGGATATTGACCCTCAATCTCCGGAAGCCAGCATCGCTTTTGAACTCTGGCTTGCATGCTTCGAATCGTACCTGGAGGAGATTCATGTGACCGAGCCTGCCACGATGCACAGAGTTCTCCTTTCCAGGGTCAGTCCGTGGGTCTACTCCCTGATCAGGGACCTGCTGACCTACCAAGGGGCACTGGAAGCCCTCAAAAGACAATACCTGCGGCCGGTGAACACCGTCTACGCAAGACATCGCTTAGTGACGCGGCGGCAGCGGGCCGGAGAGTCGAGCGCTGAGTTTGTCCGGGCCCTACAGACACTTGTGCGGGCCTGCGACTGCAGGGGACTGACGGCGGAACGGCTTGCGGAGCTGCTAGTAAGAGATGCCTTTGTTATGGGGATCAGGTCAGTGTACGTGCGCCAGCGGCTGCTGGAACACGCTGATCTTACCTTACATTCGGCGATCGAGCTGGCCGACACGCTGGAGGCTGCTCTGCATGATGGTGACGCTGTCCAGGTGCGCGATCTCCCGCTGGCTCCGTGGACGCTGCAGACCCCGCAGCCCGCTGGCGAATCGACCTCGGCTGCTGCCAGTCATGAGTCCGTGAAGTCCCCACAACCCGCCGGCGAATCGACCTCGGCTGCTGCCAGTCGCGAGTCCGTGAAGTCCCCGCAATCCACCGGCGAATCGACCTCGGCTGCTGCCAGTCGCGAGTCCATGAAGTCTCCGCAACCCGCCGGCGAATCGACCTCGGCTGCTGCCAGTCATGAGTCCGTGAAGTCCCCGCAACCCGGTGTATCGACCACAGCTGCTGCCAGTCGCAAATCCGTGCGGTATTACTTCTGCGGACTTGAAAAGCATCCCCGAAAACGCTGCCCGGCCTGAGAAGCTTCCTGCTCCAGCTGCGGAACAAAAGGCCTCTTCGCCAAGGCCTGTAAGTCCAAACCATGAGCGGGGTCGAGCAGCGCCGCGTGTGAGGCATGGGGGCGGCCATCTTAGTCGCCGCCATCTTGCCTGCCCGCCGCGTGTGAGGCATGGGGGCGGCCATCTTTGTCGGCGCCACCTCGCCCTGCCCCCGACCCATGGGTGCTTACCGGGCACCTAGACGGCGATGCAACTCTGGCCTCCATGACCCTCGACCAAAGCGCTCCACTCCAGCTCGCAAGGTCAATGATGGACATCCTGCTGGAGGGGCACAGGACTAGCTGCCTGTTCGACACGGGCAGCACTGAGAGTTTTATTGACCCGGACACGGTGCAACGCTGCCGACTCGTGACATGGCCGGTAAGCCAGAGAGTCACCATGGCTTCTGGATCGCATTCCACAGACATCTGGGGGGGGGGGGGTTGTGTAGCGACATTGGTGGTACAGGGCACAGAATATCGGGACTTTGCGTTACTGGTCATGCCTCAACTGTGTGCCCCTGTGCTATTGGGTCTCGACTTCCAGAGCCACCTGAAAAGTGTGACTATGGCATATGACGGGCCCCTCCCACCAATCACTGTCAGAAATCCTCAGTTTTGTGGGACTTCGTCATATACCCCACTACTGACCACACACACACACCGACCCACGCATCCCACCCAACACCATGCCAACGGCTGTGCTACTGACACCACTTGCAGCCTCTCCACCCTCAAGATCCCTCCCCCACAGCTGTTCACCAACCTGACCCCTGACTGTAAACCTGTGGCAACTAAAAACAGGAAGTACAGCACGGGGGATAGCTCTTTCATTAAGTCGGAGGTGCAGCGGCTGCTCAGGGAAGGGATTATTGAGCCAAACACAAGTCCTTGGAGGGCCCAGGTGGTTGTTGTTCGAACCGGGCAGAGAAATAGAATGGTCGTGGACTATAGCCAGACCATCAATAGGTTCACGCAGCTTGACGCGTACCCCCTACACCGCATCGCGGATATGGTCAATCAGATAGCTCAGTACAAGGTGTACTCAACCATAGACTTGAAATCTGCTTACCATCAGCTCCCCATCCGCCCAGAGGACCGCCCCTACACCGTCTTCGAGGCGGGCGGCAGGCTCTATCACTTCCTGCACGTCCCCTTCGGTGTCATGAATGGTGTCTCGGTCTTCCAGAGGGAAATGGACCGGATGGTGGACCAGTGCCAACTGAAGGCCACGTTCCCATATCTGGATAACATCACCATCTGCAGTCACGACTGGCAGGATCACAACAGCAACCTCCAACGATTTTTCCAAGCGGCCAAAGCTCTTAACCTCACCTACAACAGGGACAAGTGTGTGTTCGGAACCACCCGACTTGCTATCCTTGGGTATGTCATGGAGAACGGGGTCATTGGCCCTGCCCCCAACCGTATGCGCCCCCTGTTAGAACTCCCTCTTCCCACCACCCTCAGAGCCCTCAAATGGTGCCTGGGCTTCTTTTCTTATTACGCCCAATGGGTCCCTCACTATGCAGACAAGGCCCGCCCCCTGGTTAAGTCCACCACATTTCCCCTCTCAGCCGAGGCCCACGCGGCCTTCAGCCGCATTAGAGGGGACATTGCCAAAGCAACGATGCATGCGGTGGATGAGACCATTCCCTTCCAAGTAGAGAGTGACGCCTCCGACTTTGTGCTGGCTGCTACCCTCAATCAGGCAGGAAGGCCGGTAGCATTCTTCTCTCGTACCCTTCAAGGCCCTGAAATTCGGCACTCCGCGGTGGAGAAAGAAGCCCAGGCCATAGTGGAAGCTATTAGGCACTGGAGGCACTATCACGCCGGCAAAAGGTTCACCTTGCTGACCGACCAGCGCTCAGTTGCGTTCATGTTCAGCAACCAACAGCAGGGCAAAATCAAAAATGATAAAATTTTGAGGTGGAGAATAGAACTCTCCACCTACAACTATGACACCCTGTACTGGCCTGGAAGGCTCAATGAGCCCCCTGATGCCCTATCACTGGGAGCGTGTGCCAGCGCGCAACTCGACCGGCTATACGCCCTCCACGCAGATCTTTGCCACCCGGGGGTCACCCGACTTTACCATTTCGTGAAAGCCCGGAACCTGCCTTACTCCCTTGAGGAAATCAGGACAATGACCAGGGACTGCCAAGTGTGCGCTGAGTGCAAACCGCACTTCTACCGTCCCGAACAGGCACAACTTATCAAGGTCACCCGCCCCTTTGAGCGACTGAGTGTCGACTTTAAGGGCCCCCTTCCCTCCACCGACCGCAATGTGTACTTTCTCAACATAATCGATGAGTACTCGCGGTTCCCCTTTGCCATCCCCTACCCCGATACCACTGCCACGTCCGTCATAAAAGCCCTGCGCCAGCTCTTCACTCTGTTCGGATATCCCTGCTATATCCACAGTGACAGAGGGTCCTTGTTTATGAGTGACAAGCTGCGCCAGTACCTGCTGGCTAGGGGTATTGCTACTAGTAGGACCACGAGCTATAATCCCCGGGGGAATGGACAGGTGGAGAGGGAGAATGCCACTGTGTGGAAGGCCACACTCTCAGCCCTTAGGTCAAAGGGATTGCCTGTCTCTCGCTGGCAGGAGGTCCTCCCCGAGGCGCTCCACTCCATCCACTCCCTGTTATGCATGTCCACCAATGCCACGCCTCATGAGCGACTCTTTTCTTTTCCTAGGAAGTCTGCCACTGGGACCACCCTACCGGCTTGGCTGACGTCCCCAGGGCCAGTGCTGCTCCGGAAACATGCGAGGAGCAATAAATACTCCCTGATGGTCGAGAGGGTTCACCTACTTCATGCGAACCCCCAGTATGCCTACGTGGTCTTACCTGATGGGCGGGAGGACACAGTCTCCATCCGTGACCTGGCACCCGCAGGAGCACCAGACCCCTACCCCGAACACTCCACGGTGACTATGAACCCTGTACCCACCGAGGTGTATACCCACCTGACACCGTGCACACCAAGCCCTACACAGACTCCTCACGACACTCCCATACCGGGCACCATACACACGCATGAGGGGTTACTGATGCCTAATGGGCTGGCACCTCAAGTCAGGCCGGAGCCAGCACAACCACCGTCACCGGTGCAATCACCACCGGTGCTACGTAGATCGCAGCGACAGACATGACCACCTGATAGACTTAACCTGTAAATATACCTGTAAGAAACTTCGCCCCATGGGGAGTCTCTTTTAAAACAAAGGGGAGGTGAATGTGGTAAACTATGTGTATACCTGTCTGGACACACCCCTCTGCTGACTGCTCCTGTGGCTCCTCCCACAGACCCCTGTATAAAGGTGATTGGAGGCACTGCTCCTCGCTTAGTCTCCAAGATGTTGTGGTCACTTTTGCTGCTAATAAAAGCCTATCGTTTGCCTCCCATCTCCGAGAGTTATTGATGGTGCATCACATATACAATATTGTCACCACATACAACCCTGAGATTCATTATCTTGTGGACATACTCAATAAATCCAATAACCAGAATAGAAACAATGAAATTCTGCACCAGCATGGTGGACAATCAGTGTGTAAAAGGCAACAAACTGTGCAAATAAGAAAAAGCAATAATAATGATTATAAATAAATAAACAATAAATATTGGAAACATGAGATGAAGTGTCTTTGATAGTGAGTCCATAGCCTACTACTAGTGCCCAATCAGAGAGATTGGAAGCCTGACAAGATATAGTTAAATCAGATCATTGATTGACTAGAAAGACAGTGGAGTATGGCATTTTGGAGCTTTGAGCAGCATCCAATCAGCGTTTGAAGTTAAATGGCAAGAAAATATTAAAGTAAGGCAAGGACAGGCCTGTTTCTGGAGTTATTGTAACTGAATCAAGATCTTGCTTCATGTGCTCTCTTCAAAAACACTGGGATCATTGGAAAATTTGTAATACAACTATTTAACAAGTGCAAAAAGTAATTCACTCAAGGTGGGGTGGAGTCAAGCTGGCACTAAACAGTGACTCCTTTGCTTGCATCTTAGGAACCGGCTTTATTTCTATCTTTGATATCTCTTTTTCCCTTTTCAGGGTGTGTGGGGTTCTTTTTGAAGACCCTGACCTGGAGTTACACTCTGACTTCAGTTCTTTGCAGGAACGGGGCCCGCTCTCAGGGCCTCACGACTGGCCGCTTTTTGATATCCCGGAGACACAGTCTGGCAAACAAGTGCACCTTTAGGGTTCTGGGATTTCATGGTTCTGGGGACGTGCTGATTCGAGGCTGGTGCCCCTGACTGAAGCATCGCGGGAGAACACGGAACATCGGGAGCAGCAGGTTAGCTGCCAGGAGTTGTTTGCCCAGACAGCTGCACCTTTTGGGTGCCGACTCCCCGGGTGCAGATCTCGGAAAGGGGAACTTTTTGCTTTTAACATCGTAAATCAGCAAGTTGTTTGTTATGTCTCCCCTCTCACTGTTAAACGGGGACACCTCCTTCCCTTATTAGGGAGAGAGAGAGAGAGCCTGTGGTATGTGAATGTATGATCATTGGGGTACTGCAAGTCTGTGTCTTTATTGATGCTTTGCTGCACGCTTGAGTGCTCAGTGGAGGGTGTCAATGCTTATTTTTGCTGGTGAGGGTGGAGGGTGCCATTGCTTTGCTGCTTTTTGTGTGTGGAAGGGGGGAGCTGGGAGGGTGATTTTGGTTCTAATGTTTTAACTGTCATTCATTCTTTGGGGATCTTCTTTGTATTCATAGATGTCTGTGAAGAAAAAGAATTTCAGGATGTGTGTGTTGTGGCCTCTGTCGGTCATGGTTGACCATGGGTACTGCGCCTCTGGTAGTCACTGGGAGTGGCTTTCCCAGGGCGCAAGCCAGGGCAGAGTTGATATGGAGATCCGTCTGTTGCCCATGTAGTGGGACCCCCTCTCCATGCTGATGACAGGTCCAAAGGAACGATGAAAGTCGATACAGTTTGGTGCCAGCAGCATCGCAGGAGTTGCCGTGCCGGTGCTGGGTACAGCAGTCAGTCGCCTTTGGGACTCTGACTCCAGATTTTTCCTCAGGGTTTACTCCCAAAGCCTTTCCCATGAGCAGGTATAACCGCAAGGCAGCGGAGGTTTGAAATCAGAATTTTCCCTCTCCTAGATGAGCTACCATCCGTGGCTATCGAGCCCCATCTGCCCGGAGCAGCTGGTCTTAAGGCGCCAGTGGTCTGCATTTGCCCCTTCTCCTGTCAGTGAGAACAGCTCCGTCGGGCATAAGAACGATGCCACACGTGAAGGCCAGGAGTTGGACTTGGTTGTTAGAGGTTGTTTGAGACACACGCCATGAAGAGCATTTGTCTAGCAGTGGGAGCTCATCCTCAGTACCACCCTTCAGCTATGACTACGTTGGAGCCCAGGAATTATATTGCATGCATTTCTCTGACATTAAATGTATCTATTCAACCTATTCAAAGTATTTAAAGTATGTTTGTTGTATCAGTAGGAAAGCTAAGGCTGTGACCACACAATCTCTTCTCAGTGGACACACCCAACATTCCAGGAAACCACCCAGTGTCAGAAAATGTGTTTGAAGTGTAAATACTGACTGTTTGTTGAGAAGGGATGTTTTTTGAGGTGTAACTTCTGAGGCTTTCTTCAGACAGGCTTTGTTGAAGAGGGTGAGGGCTAATAAAGTATGTTAAGGACACCATACAACATAGAACAGTACAGCACACTACAAGCCCTTCAGCCACAATGTCGTGCAACTCTACGATATATGAGCAAAATTAGACTATTCATCCCATCGATTCTGCTCCACCATAAGATTATGGCTGATTTATTGTCCTTCTCAACTCCATTCTCTTCCCTTCTTGAAAATGTTGATGCTCTTACTAATCAAGAACCTATCAATCTAAGCTTTAAATTATGCTAATAGCTTGGTCTCCACAGCCATCTGTGACAATGAATTATACAGATTCACCAGGCTCTGACATAGGAAATTCTTCCTCATCTCTGTTCTAAAGGGACGTCCTTCAGTTCTGAGGCTGTGCTCACTGGTCCTGGACTCCCCCATTACAGGAAACATCCTCTTAGATTCAGTGCCCAAAACTATTCACAATACCCCAAGTTCGGACCGAACAATGCTTTATAAAGCCTCAGCATTAGAGACTCAGAATCAGATTTAATAACTCTGGCATGTTTCATGAAATTTGTTAACTTCATGGCAGCAGTACAATGAAATACCGTACATGATAAATACATACAGTGGCATGCAAAAGTTTGGGCACCCCTGGGCAAAATTTCTGTTACTGTGAATAGTTAAGTGAGTAGAAGATGAACTGATCTCCAGAAGTGGTAAAGTTAAAGATGAAACGTTCTTTTCAACATTTTAAGCAAGATTAGTGTATTATTTTTGTTTTGTGACATTTTAGAGTGAAAAAAGGAAAGGAGCACCATGCAAAAGTTTGGGCACTGCAAGAGATTTGAACTCTCAGACAACTTTTCCCAAGGTCTCAGACCTTAATTAGCCTGTTAGGGCTATGGCTTGTTCACAATTATCATTAAGAAAGGCCAGGTGATGCAAATTTCAGAGCTTTATAAATACCCTGACTCCTCAAACCTTGTCCCAACAATCAGCAGCCATGGGCTCTTCTGAGCATCAGCCTAGCACCCTGAAAATGAAAATAAATGATGCCCACAAAGCAGTAGAAGGCTATAAGAACATGGCAAAGTGTTTTCAGGCAGCCGTTTCCTCAGTTCGTAATGTAATTAAGAAATGGCAGTTAACAGGAATGGTATTCATCAAGTTGAGGTCTGGAAGACCAAGAAAACTTTGAGTGGACTGCTCGTAGGATTGCTAGAAAGGCAAATCAAAACCCCGGACTGACTGCAAAAGACCTTCAGGAAGATTTAGCAGACTCTGGAGTGGTGGTGCATTGTTCTACTGTGCAACAACACCTGCACAAATATGACCTTCATGGAAGAGTCATCAGAAGAAAACCTTTCCTGTGTCCTCACTACAAAATTCAACTTCAGAAGTTTGCAAAGGGACATCTAAGCAAGCCTGATGCATTTTGAAAGGAAGTCCTGTGGGCTGATGAAGTTAAAATAGAACTTTTTGGCTGCAATCAGCAAAGGTATGTTTGGAGAAAAAAGGGTGCAGAATTTCATGAAAAGAACACCTCTCCAATTGTTAAGCACGGGGGTGGATCGATCATGCTTTGGGCTTGTGTTGCAGCTAGTGGCATGGGGAACATTTCACTGATAGAGGGAAGAATGAATTCAATTAAATATCAGCAAATTCTGGAAGCAAATATCACACTGTCTGTAAAAAAAAAAAAAAAAGATGAAAAGAGGATGGCTTCTACAACAGGATAATGATCCTAAACACACCTTAAAATCCACAATGGACTACCTCAAGAGACATAACCTGAAGATTTTGCCATGGCCCTCATAGTCCCCCAACCTAAACATCATTGAAAATCTGTACCTGCTAAATGTGCTAAACCCAAAAATCGCTCCAACGGTGAGTAGAGCATCTGAAAATACAAAAGGTGAATCGAACACTGACCCCTCTGGAATACTACTCATAACAGTTAGCCAGCTAGAAAAGGCCTCCTTTATTCCTATTCTCTTATCTTGTTAAGTAGCCTCATGTGTGGGACTTTAGTAAAGGCTTTCTGAAGCATGATTAATCAATCTAACCCCTCCCACCCACATTTTCCATTTCTTTTCCATTTGTCTATGTGTCAATCTAAGAGAATTTTACATAACTCCAATGTCCCCAAGGGCCTCTGCTATCACCATTCCAACAGCTAACACTCTGTGCAAAAAGAAACTTACTTCTGACCTCTGCACTATGCTTTCCTCCAATCACCTTAGGTTTATGCCCATTCACATTAGTCATTTCTGCTCTGGGAAGAAGAAACTAGTGTCCTCTTTAACAAGAGAAAATCTGCAGATGGTGGAAATCCAAGCAACACACACAAAATGCTGCAGGAACTCAGCAGGCTAAGCAGCATATATGGAAAAAAGGACAGTTGACGTTTTGGGCCAAAACCCTCTCTATCTCTACCTATTGTCATTCTGTACAACTCTATCAAGTCATTTCTCACCCTCCATTGCTCCAAAGGTAAAACATGCTAAGTTCACAGTTCAAAGAATATTTAATATCAATGTGCATACAGTACTGCACTAAGGTCTCAGTACATGTATAGCTAGGGTGTGAAAGATTTTTACACAAATTGGTTAAATAGAAAGATGGTTGGGAAACAGAAATAAGGCTATTTATCTTTGTATTACCTCAGTGGTATTAAGTGTTATTTGGTAACTGGAAAGACATAACATACAGTAATGTGCAAAAGTTTTAGGCACCCTAGCTATATAACTGTATATGTACTTGAGATTTTTGCAGCCTTGCCTATGTCACCACAAACAACTCTCAAATTCGTTTTCTTGTGGACATACTCAATAAAACCAATAAGCAGAATAGAATTGGGGAGGGTTTAAACTAGATTTGCAGGGGGATGGGAACCAGAGTGCCAGAGTAGATTGTGGAATGGGGGTAAAAATAAATGATGTTAGTAGTTCATGCAAACTCATAAATAGTAAGGTTGTGTCTGGTGGTAATAATCTTCTGAGGTGTGTATATTTCAATGCGAGGAGTATTGTGGGAAAGGCAGATGAGCTGAGGGCCTGGATTGACACGTGGAATTATGACATCACAGCCATTACTGAAACTTGGCTACAGGAGGGGCAGGACTGGCAGCACAATGTTCCAGGGTTCCAATGTTTCAGACGTGATAGAGGCAGAGGGATGGGGGGTGGGGTAGTTTTGCTAGTCAGGGAAAATATTACAGCAGTGCTTCGGCAGGAAAGATTAGAGGGCTTGTCTACTAAGGACATATGGGTGGAGCTGAGAAACAGGAAAGGTATGACCACATTAACAGGGTTGTATTATAGACCACCCAATAGTCAGCGAGAATTGGAGGAGCAAATCTGCAGAAGATAACAGACAACTGCAGGAGACAGAAAGTTGTGATTGTAGGGGGTTTTAATTTTCCACACATTGATTGGGACTTCCATACTGTTAAAGGTCTAGGTTGGTTCGAGTTTGTGAAACAGAGAACTATCGACCTGTCAGCCTGACATCGGTGGTGGGGAAGATGCTAGAGTCCATTATTAAGGATGAAATAGTTGCAAATCTAGATAGCAGTGATAGGATTGGGCCGAGCCAGCATGGATTTACCAAGGGTAAATCATGCTTCACTAATCTGTTGGAGTTTTTCGAGGATGTAACCAGGAAGTTAGACGGGGGAGATCCAGTGGATGTAGTGTACCTCGATTTTCAGAAGGCATTTGATAAGGTCCCACATAGGAGATTGGTGGGTAAAATGAAAGCTCATGGCATTGGGGGGAAGACATTGACATGGATAGAAAACTGGTTGGCAGATAGAAAGCAAAGGGTAGTGGTGAATGGGTGTTTCTCGGAATGGCAGGTGGTGACTAGTGGGGTGCCACAGGGCTCGGTATTGGGACCACAGCTGTTTACAATTTACGTCAATGATTTGGATGAAGGCATTGAAAATACCATCAGCAAATTTGCTGATGATACTAAGCTGGGTGGCAGTGTGACATGTGATGAGGATGTTAGGAGAATTCAGGATGACTTGGATAGGCTGGGTGAGTGGGCAGATACTTGGCAGATGATGTTTAATGTGAATAAGTGTGAGGTTATCCACTTTGGGAGTAAGAACAGGAAGGCAGATTATTATCTGAACGGTGTAGAGTTAGGTAAGGGAGAAATACAAAGAGATCTAGGAGTCCTTGTTCATCAGTCACTGAAGGTGAATGAGCAAGTGCAGCAGGCAGTGAAGAAGGCTAATGGAATGTTGGCCTTTATTACAAAGGGAATTGAGCACAAGAGCAAGGAAATCCTCTTGCATTTGTACAGGGCCCTGGTGAGACCACAACTGGAGTATTGTGTGCAGTTTTGGTCTCCAGGGTTAAGGAAGGACATCCTGGCTGTAGAGGAAGTGCAGCGTAGTTTCACGAGGTTAATTCCTGGGATGTCTGGACTGTCTTACACAGAGAGGTTAGAGAGACTGGGCTTGTACACACTGGAATTAAGGAGATTGAGAGGGGATCTGATTGAAACATATAAGATTTTTAAGGGATTGGACAAGATAGAGGTAGGAAATATGTTCCAGATGCTGGGAGTCCAGTACCAGAGGGCATGGTTTGAGAATAAGGGGTAGGTCATTTAGGACAGAGTTAAGGAAGAACTGCTTCTCCCAGAGAGTTGTGGGGCTCTGGAATGCACTGCCTCGGAAGGTAGTGGAGGTCAATTCTCTGGATGCTTTCAAGAAGGAGCTAGATAGGTATCTTATGGATAGGGGAATCAAGGGATATGGGGACAAGGTAGGAACCGGGTATTGATAGTAGTTGATCAGCCATGATCTCAAAATGGCGGTGCAGGCTCGAGGGGCCGAATGTCTACTTCTGCACCTATAGTCTATTATTGTCTATAAATGTGTTCAGGAAAGTTTTCCAAATCAATATATAGATGTACCAACTAGGGAGGATGCAATATTAGATCTCCTATTAGGAAATGAGTTAGGACAGGTGATGGAAGTGTGTGTAGGGGAACACTTTGGTTCCAGTGATCATAAAGTCATTAGTTTCAACTTGATCATGAATAAAGATAGATCTGGTCCTTGGGTTGAAGTTTTAAAGTGGAAAAAGGCCAAATTTGAAGAAATGAGAAAAGATCTAAAAAGCGTAGATTGGGACAGGTTGTTCTCTGGCAAGGATGTGATTGGTAAGTGGGAGGCCTTCAAAGGAGAAATTTTGAGAGTGCAGAGTCTGTATGTTCCTGTCAGGGTTAAAGGCAAAATGAATAAGTATAAGGAACCTTGGTTCTCGAGGGATATTGGAACTCTGATAAAGAAGAAGAGAGAGATGTATAACATGTGTAGGCAACAGGGAGGAAATAAGATGCTTGAGGAGTATAAAAAGAGTAAGAAAATACTTAAGAAAGAAACCAGGAGGACTGAAAAAAGACATGAGGTTGCTTTGGCAGTCAGGGTGAAGGATAATCCAAAGAACTTCTACAGGTATGTTAAGAGCAAAAGGATAGTAAGGGATAAAATTGATCCTCTTGAAGATCAGAGTGGTCAGCTATGTATGGAACCGAAAGAAATTGGAGAGATATTAAATGGGTTTTTTGCAACTGTATTTACTAAGGAAACTGGAATGGAGTCTATGGAAACAAGGCAAAAAAGTAGGGAGGTCATGGAAATTATACAGATTAAAGAGGAGGAGGTGCTTGCTGTCTTGAGGCAAATCAGAGTAGATAAATCCCCAGGACCTGACAGGGTATTCCCTCGGACCTTGAGGGAGACTAGTATTGAAATTGCAGGGGCCTTGGTAGAAATATTTAAAATGTTGGTATCCACGGGTCGGGTGCCAGAGGATTGGAGGATAGCTCATGTAGTTCCGTTGTTTAAAAAAGGCTCAAAAAGTAAGCCGGGAAATTATAGGCTGGTAAGTTTGACATCGGTAGTAGGTAAATTATTGGAAGGAATACTAAGAGATAGGATCAACAAGTATTTGGATAGGCAGGGACTTATTAGAAACAGTCAACATGTCTTTGTGCATGGTAGGTCATGCTTAACCAATCTATCAGAGTTTTTCGAGGAAGTTACCAGGAAAGTGGATGAAGGGAAGGCAGTGGATGTTGTATACATGGACTTCAGTAAGGCCTTTGACAAGGTCCCGCATGGGAGGTTAGTTAGGAAGATTCAGTTGCTAGGTATACATGGTGAGGTAGTAAATTGGATTAGACATTGGCTCAATGGAAGAAGCCAGAGAGTGGTAGTGGAGGATTGCTACTCTGAGTGGAGGCCTGTGACTAGTGGTGTGCCACAGGGATCAATGCTGGGTCCATTGTTATTTGTCATCTATATCAATGATCTGGATGATAATTTGGCAAATTGGATCAGCAAATTTGCTGATGTTACAAAGATTGGAGGTGTAGTGGACAGTGAGGAAGCTTTCAAAGCTTTTAGAGGGATTTGGACCAGTAGGTGGAATGGGCAGAAAAATGGCAGATAGAGTTTAATGCGGACAAGTGTGAGGTATTGCACTTCGGAAGGTCAAACCAAGGTAGAACATACAAGGTAAATGGTAGGACGCTGAGGAGTGCAGTAGAACAGAGGGATCTGGGAGTACAGATTCATAATTCCCTAAAAGTGGCGTCACAAGTAGATAGGGTTGTAAAGAGAGCTTTTGGTACATTGGCCTTTATAAATCAAAGTATTGAGTATAAGAGTTAGAATGTAATGGTAAGGTTATATAAGACATTGGTGAGACCGTATTTGGAGTATTGTGTGCAGTTTTGATCACCTAATTACAGGAAGGATATTAATAAGGTTAAAAGAGTGCAGAGAAGGTTTAAAAGGATGTTGCTGGGACTTGAGAAACTGAGTTACAGAGAAAGGTTGAATAGGTTAGGACTTTATTCCCTGGAGCGTAGGAGAATGAGGGGTGATTTGATAGAGGTGTATAAAATTATGATGGGTATTGATAGAGTGAATGCAAGCAGGCTTTTTCCACTGAGGCCAGGGGAGTAAAAAAAACAGAGGTCATGGGTTAAGGGTGAAGGGGGAAAAGTTTAAAGGGAACATGGGGGGGGGGCTTCTTCATGCAGAGAGCTTCTTCATTCCTCATGTGGAATGAGCTGCCAGATGAAGTGGTGAATGCAGGCTCACTTTTAACATTTAAGAAAAACCTGGCGGACAACCAGTGTGCAAAAGGCAACAAACTGTGCAAAAGTAAATGGAAGGAAAAAACAGAAATAATAGCGATAATAAATAAACAAGCAATAAATATTTAAAATGTGAGATGAAACGTCATTAATAGTGAGTCCATAGGCCCAATACTAGCGCCCACTCAGAGAGACCAGAAGCCTGAGAAGATGTGCTTCACTCAGTTTACACTGATTGAGTAGAAACGGCAGTGCTGCCTGGCACTCTGGAGCTTGGGCAGTGCCAAATTGGAGAGATTTGAAGTCAGAGAAGTCGTAGTTGACCCAGTTTGGCCAATATAGTGGAAATTGCTGCAACTCGCGGCAGTTTGGAGCTTTGAGCAGTGACCAATCAGCATTTGGGATTGATCAGCCAGAACAAATGAAAGTAAGGCGGGGCAAGCAGAGCAGCCAGGTTGCAGTGGACAGCAGCGATTTCAAGCCTTTACCTCTGAGGCTTCAGAGAAGAGTGGCTTCAGTCAGAGAGGGCTAACAAGCTGTAGGCAGAGTCCCCCCCTCCCAACAGTTTATTGTCTGTCCTCCTTCATATTTGCTCTGTTAGAACATTAGGGTTGCCAGGCTGGACAGTGGAATGCTCCTCTTGTGGGATGTGGGAAGGCAGGGAGACCTCCGGTGTCTTTGATGAGTACAACTGCGAGAATTGTATTCAGCTGCTGATTTTATCACTCTGCGTTATGGAGTTGGAACTGGATGAATTCCAGATCATTCAGGAGGCTGAGGGGTTCATATAGAGGTACATATAGAGGGACATATAGAGAGGTAGTTACACCCAAGGTGCAGGAGACAGGAAACTGGGGCACAGTCAGGAAGAGGAAAGGATGACCTTGCAGAAGAAAGTAACAGCGGTCAGGTCTCTGGCACTGTGTCTGATTCTGTCATTTAGAAAGGAAGGAAGGAAGGAGAAGAGGTGAGCTGTGACAATGGGAGATTTGTTAGTTGGTGGAACAGAAAGAAGTTCTGTCAATGAGAATGAGATTCCTGGATGGTATGTTGCCTCCCAGGTGTCAGGGTCTGGGATTTTCAAGGTTGTGAACTCATTAGTGATCAAATGGTCAACTAACTTAATCCCCTATCCCTACACAGTGCCCAGATCCTTACATTTTCCAGACATTCATGTGCCCACATAGATGTCCCTAATGTATCTGCCTCTATCACCCGGGACCCACACTTATCTGTATAAAATGCCCACACTCATCTTAAAAGAATGCCATCTGGTATTACACATTTCAATAATGGGAAAAAGATATGAACAGTTTGGTCTATCTATGCCTCTCATAATTTGTATAAGCCTTTATCAGATCTCCCCTCAGCCTCTGCCATTCCAAAGAAAACACCCCAGGTTTTTCCAAGCCCTTGTTATAGCACATGCCCTCTAACCCAGACAGTATCCCAGTAAACCACCTCTGCACCCTCTCCAACATCCTTCCTCTCATGGGGCGTCCAGAACTGTATCCAACACTCCTGATGCGGCTTAACTTGAGTTTTATAAAGCTGCAACATAACTTCCTGACTTTTGAACTCAATGTCTCGACTAATAAATGCAAGCATGCCATATGCCTTCTTAGCCACCGTCTTCCTGAAACCTCTTCCCATTCTCATCACTCCTCACACTCCCACTTAGTGTCTTTTCATCATCAGACTTGGAAATGTCACCCTTTGTCCCCTGACAAATCTTTGATATGGAATACCAATACTCATACTCTTGCCATGCTACCTCTGAATACATTGGTTTTGTTTTCTGAGATCCTCACTCTCCCTGTGACCCTCTTTCACCTACTCTCTCTCATCTCAGCACAGGCCCGCTTCTGGGATTATTTTAAATGAACCAAGATCGTGCTTCATGCACTCACTTTAAAAACATAATGATCATTGAGAAATTTGTAATACAACGGTTTAGCAAGTAGAAAAATATTTAAAGTACGTTTTTTGTATCAGTAGGAATATAAAGGCTGTGTCCACACAATCTCTTCTCAGTTAACACACCCAGCATTCCAGGAAAGTGCCCAGTGTCAGAAAATGTGTTTGAAGTGTAAATACTGAAGGTTTGTTGAGAAAGGATGTTTTTAGTGGTGTTAGTTCTGTGTTTTTCTCCAGACAGGCTTTGGAGAAGAGGGTGAGGGTAAGTAAAGAACATCAAACAGTACAGCACACTACAAGACCTTCAGCCCACAATATTATGCTGACTTGTGTAGTGCATAAGGTCTCAGGATATATGAGTAGAATTAGGCCATTCAGATCTATGTCCGTCAACCCCATTCACCTTCAGTCACCTCAAAACTTTAATGCCTTTACTAATCATGAGCCAATCAATCTAAGCTTTTGATAATCTCAATGACTTGGCTTCCACAGCCATCTGTTACAGTGAATTCTCCAGATTCACCACATGTCGGCAGAGAAAATTTCTCGTCATCTCTGTTCTAAAGGTATGTCTTTCAGCTCTGAAGCTGTGCACACTGGTTCCAGATTCTCCCATTGTAGGAAACATCCTCTCCATGTTCACAACATCTAGGCCTTTCAATATTCATTAATGTTAAACATGATCCCTTCCCTCATTCTTCTGTTCTGCAGCAAATACAGCCTAGAGGCCAGTTGGCCCATCTAGTGTGTACCAAACTATTAATCTGCCTAGCCCTATTGACCTACACATGGACCATAGCTCTCCATACCCTTCCCATCAATGCAGCTTTGTAAATTTTTCTTACATGTTGAAATCAAGCCCACATCCACCACTTCTGCTGGCAGCACATTCCACACTTGCACAACCCTCTGTGTAAGAAGTTCTTGCTCATGTTCCCCTTAAGCAGTTCACCTTCCACCCTTAACCTATGACCTCTAGTTCTATCCTCACCCAACCACAGTGGAAAAAACACAAAGTGCACTGCAGATGTTGTGGTCAAATCAAGACGTACAAAGAAGCTGGATGAACTCAGCAGGTCGGGCAGCATCTGTTGAAAGAAGCAGTCAACGTTTCAGGTCGAAACAGTGAAAAAAGCCTGCTTTCATTTACTCTGTCTACACCCCTTGTAATTTCATATAGAAATTCCTGCTCACATTGGAGAGGGTTCAAAGGAGATTCACTTACATGATTCTGTGAATGTAAGATTTATGATATGAGGTGCAGTTGATGGCTCTGGGCCTGTACTTGCTGGAATTTAGAAGAAATTATGGGAGTGGGATTGTTTCTCATTGAAAACTATCGAATATTGAAAGGCCTAGGTAGAGAGGATGTTTGCTATAGTGGAAGAGTTTAGGACCAGAGGACACAAAATCAGAATGGAAGGGTGTCCTTTTAGAATGGAGATGAGGAGGAATATCTTTAGTGAGAGCATGAGAATCTGTGGAAATCATTGCCAAAAGCAGCTGTAGAGGCCAGGCTATTGGGTAAATTTAAGGTGGAGGTTGATAAGTTCTCAATTATACAGGACATGAAAGGTTATGGGGAGAATGGAGGAGAATAGGGTTGTGAGGGAAATGAATCAGTCATAATGAATTGATGGAGCAGAGTCAATGGGCCAAACGACCTAATTCTGCTCCTATGTCCTAAGGTTGTATTGTCTTACCTCTGTATTAAAGAGATGCCCTTCTGTACTGAGGCAGTGCTCTGTGGTCCTAGGCACCCCATAGAATACATTCACGTGGAAACATCTCCTCCATGTCAACCCTATCCACACCATTCAGTATTCGATAGGTTTCAATGAGATTTCATACATTGTTCTAAACTCTAATGAGTACAGGTTCAGAACCATCAAACACTTCTTATATGTTAACCCTTTCATTCCAGGGATCATTTTCATGAACATCCTCTGGACTCTCTCCATTGAAGTCAATCTTAGATAAGGGGAATAAAACTGCTCACACCAGTCCAAGTGTGGTGTGACCAATGTCTTATAAAGCTTCAGCATTAAATCCTTGCTTTTATATTCTAGTCTTCAAAATGATTTTTAACATTCCATTTGCTTTTCTTAACACCAACTCAACCTGCGTTAAACTTTAGGGAAATCTGCATGAGGAACCCAAGTCCTTTTTCAACTCTGATTTCTGAATTTTCTTCACGTTTAGAAAATAGTCCAACCTTTTATTTTCTTCCACCAAAGTGCATGAGCATACACTTCCTTACACAATATTCCATGTGCCCCTTTTTCGTTTGTTCTGATAATCTATGTAAGTCTCTCTGCGAACTCTGAGCTCTTTCAAAACTACATGCCCCTCCAGCTATTGTTATATTGTCTGCAAACCTGTCCACAACACCATCAGTTCCATTATCCAAATCATTGATGGATGATTAAGGGAAGCATTCCCAACACTGACATCTGTGGAAGACCACTAGTCACCGGCAGCCGACCAGAAAGGCCTCCTTCATCCCCACTATTTGCGATCTGCCAGACAAAATAATCTTCCATACATGCTGCTACCTTCCCTATAATACCACAAGACCATAAGACATAGGAGCAGAACTAGGCCATGTAGCACATTGATTCTGCTCCACCATTCAATATGGCTCATCCTTATTTCCTCTCTATAGCCTTCTTCCCATAATCTTTGATGGTGGGGCCAGTCAAGGACCTTGCAATCTCCACCTTAAATACACCCAACGGCCTGGGCTTCACAGCTGCCTGTGGTTTAAATTCCACAAAGTCACCACCATCTGACTAAAGAAATTTCTCCACATCTCTGTTTTAAATGGATGCCCCTCTATCCTGAGGCTGTGCCCTCTTGTCCTGGACTCTCCCACCATGGGAAACATCCTTTCCACAACTACTCTGTCCAGGCCTTTCAACATTCAAAAGGTTTCAATGAGATCCCCCCCCCCCACCATCCTTCTAAATTCCAGTGAGTACAGACCCAGAGCCATCAAACGATCCTCACATGATAACCCTTTCATTCCCGGAATCATCCTTGTGAGCCTCCTCTGAACCCTCTCCAATGCCAGCACATCTTCTCTTAGATAAAGAGTCCAAAACAGTTCACAAGACTCAAGGTGAGGCCTCATCAATGCCCTATAAAGCCTCAGCATCACATCCCTGCTCTTATATTCTAGACCTCCTAAAATGAAAGATAACATTGCATTCGCCTTCCTCATCACTGACTCTACCTGCAAATTAACCTTTAGAGTGTTCTGCGCAAGGACTCCCAAGTCCCTTTTGCATCTCAGGTTTTTGGATTTCCTCTCCAATTAGAAAATAGTCTGCACATTTATTTCTACTACTAAAGTTCATGGCCATGCATTTCCCAACATTCTATTTCATTTGCTATTTTCTTGCCTTTTTTCCTAATCTATCTAAGTCCTTCTACAGCCTTCTAGTTTCCTCAACACTACCCTGCCTCTCCACCAATCTTGGTATCATCTGCAAACTTGGCAAGAAAACAATATATTTTATCATCTAAATAATTGACATGCAGCATAAAAGAAAAATTGCTCCAACACCAACCCCTGCAGTTCATCACTAGTCACTGGCAGCCAACCAGAAAAGGATTCTTTTATCCCCAGTCACTTCCTCCTTCCAATCAGCCAATGCTTTAACCATCCTAGTAACTTTTCTGAAATAACATGGGCTCTTAACTAGGTAAGCAGTCTCATGTCTGAATCAGAATTCTGATAGAATCAGAATCAGGTTTATTATCACTGGCATATGTCATGAAATTTGTTAACTTAGCAGCAGCAATACAATACATAATATAGAAGAAAATAATAATAATAATAATAATAATAATAATAATAATAATAAATAAAAAATAAATGAGACTCTGAGTAAAGTGTCTGTTAAGGTTTTCTTTTTGTTTTTTTTCCCTCTCTTACTGTACCATTTTTCAATGGCTGTGGTGTGCTCTTTGTGCCAGATGTTGGAGAACTGGGAGACACAGAGTCTCCTGAGGAACTACATCTGTGTGAAGTGCATCCGGCTGCAGCTTCTGTGTTAGAGATTTGGAACAGCAGCTTAATGACCTTCGGACTGTACGGGAGAGTGAGGATATAATTGATCAAAGTTACAGGGAAGTAGTCACCCTGAAGTTGCAGGAGGTGAGTAGCTGGGTGACTGTCAGGAAAAATGGGAATAGGCAGTTAGAGCAGAGCACCCCTGTGGCCATTCCCCTCAAAAATAAGTATACCGCTTGAGATGCTTTTGTGGGGTCTCCTTCTGGAAGAGCGCCACAACGACCAAGTTACAGGCACTGAGCGTGGGTCCGTGGTCTGTGCTTCATGGGACAGAGAGATAAGAAGGGAATGGTATTGATAGGGGACTTGATACTGAGGGGAAGAGACAGGAGATACTGTGGGCATGAACAGGACACCCGAATGGTATGTTGCCTCCCAGGTGCCAGGTTCCGGGATGTCTCAGATCATGCCCACAACATTTTGGAGAGGAGGGGGAGCGGCTAGATGTCTTGGTACATTTGGTACCAATGATGTAAGAAGGAAAAGCAATGAGGTTCTAAAAAGAGAATTTAGAGAGCTAGGTTGAAAGCTGAGAAGTAGGACCTCCCACGTAGTAATTTCTGGATTGCTACCTGTGCCATGCACCAGTGAGGGTAGAAGCAGGATGATTTGGCAGATAAATGTGTGGCTGAGAGACTGGTGTAGGAGACAGGGCTTCAGGTTCTTGGATCATTGGGATCTCTTCTGGGGGAGGTTTGACCTGTTCAAAAGTGACGGGTTGCACCTGAACTCAAAGGGGACCGATATTCTCATGGGCAGGTTTGTTAGAGCTGTTGAAGAGGGTTTAAACTAACTTTGCAGAGGGGTGGGAACCAGAGTGAAAAGACTCAGGAAAGAACAGATGGGGGAAAAAAAGTAAAGATAACGTACAGTCAGATCATCAGGAAGGGCAGGTAGGTGATGGGATTTAGTTGCAGCCAACAGGCTGAGTATCAAATCATTACGGATGCAGAGTCAGAAACGATAGCAAATACAGTACTCAAATCCTCCAAGGGTAAAAATCATGAATGAACTTTATCACTTTAGTCTTTTTTAGATTGAGCTCCATCTGCCATTGCTCTGTCCAGCTCTGATGCATGTCAGTATCCTGTTGTCACCCATGACAACTTTCTACAGTATCCACATCACCAACTTTCCTGTACTCTGAGAACTTACAAACCCGCATCCAGGTCACTTCTGAAAGATCATAAAGAGTACAGTTCCTCGGAATGAGATCAGGCTTGGGTGAGGTAAAGGATCTTGTTAGCTACTCTCTCTGTTATCGTATGTTCATTCCTCATCTGTCAGGACACAGTCATTTAGTGAGAGTGTCTCTAGGGGCACTGTTTAGTACTGTGCATGCAATGTGGGAAGTCTGGGAGATCTCCAGTCTCCCAGATAAACACATCTACAGCAGGATGGCAAGTTGCTTCCCTGGTGCCAGGCTCAGGGATGCTTTGGATTGGGTCCATGGCATTCTCAAGGGCGAGGGTGAGCAGGCAGAAATTATGGTACATATTGGCACAATGACATTGGTAGAGGTCTTGTTGACAGATGGTAGGGAGCTAAGTAGAAAGTTGAGAAACAGAACCTCCAGGTTAGAAATCTCTGGATTGTGGTCTGTGCTGCATGCCATTGAGGGTAAGAATCGAATGATTTGGTAGGTGAATGTGTCGCTGAGTAATTGGTTCGGGGGCAGTGGTTCAGATCTATGAGAAACTGAAAGTATGAAGGTAGATAAGCACTTAGCATCAGTTTTTGCTGTGGAAGACACTAACAGTACAACATAAGTTCCAGGTGTAAAGGGCCATGAAGTGTGTGAAGTTACCATTAGTAGGGAGAATGTTCTGCGGAAACTGAAAAGTCAAAAGGAAGATAAGTCACCTGGAGCAGATGGTGTACAGCCCAGGCATCTGGGAGAGATGGCCGAAGAGATTGTGGAGACATCAGCCATGATCTTTCAAGAGTCACTAGATTCTGGAATGGTTCCTGAAGGCTGGAAAATTGCATATGTCATGCCATGCTTCAAGAAGGGAGAGAGGCAGAAAAAAGGGAAATGTAGACCAGTTAGTCTGACATCAGTGGTTGAGAATATGTTGGAATTAATTGTTGAGGAAGTGGTTTTGGGGACGAGGAGGTGCATGATAAAGTATGCTGTAGTCAGCATGGTTTCCTCAAGGGAACATCTTGCCTGACAAATCTGTTGGAATTCTTTGAAGAAACAACAAGCAAGATAGACAAAGGAAAATTGGTTGGTGTTGTGTACTTGGATTTTCAGAAGGCTTTTAACAAGGTGCCACACGTGAGGTTGCTTAACAAGCTACAAGTCCACTGTACTATGGGAAATATTTTGGCATGTATAAAGCAATGGCTGATTGGCAGGAGGCAAAGAATGTGAGCAAATAGAGCCTTTTGTGTTTGACTGCTGGTGACTAATTGTGTTCCAGAGCAGTCTGTGTTGGGACCGATTCCTTTACATGATCAGTCATTAATTTGTATGATGACTTTGCTGCATCAAATAGCAGGCACAATGGCTGCCCCATTGTGATTTTGTGGAGGACAATCCAGTAGTCCTATTGGCTGTGCTGTATGGTCATAAAGTCCAAAGGTAATTCCTGTTACCATCTTAGCCCAATTTTCTCACACATTTCACCAAGTTTGTTTTTAATCATTCCATTCAACCTTCCTACTAAGCCTGTCAACTGAGGATGGAAGCTACATTGGAAATATTGGTCAGTCTCTAAGACCTTGCATCCTTCTTTTATTACCTTCCCAGTAAAGTGTTGCTACACCGTTTTCAAGGGATGCTGACCCTTTAGATAATTTACTTAAAGAAACATTTAGCTCTTGCAACTGCATCATTCTTTGTGCAAAGAAAAGCTTTAACCTTTTGTGAGATATCATCAATACCAACCAATACATATATTTATATCTTTCACATGTAGGTAATTCTATAAAATTCATCTGTAAATGCACGAACAGTCTAACGGTGGGTAGAGTATGAGATCTTTCCACTTTACTATTTTCTGTGGACATTGTACCCAAATTTGAATGACAGCTTGCAATTAACCATGTTTGATTTATGTGATGTTTTAGGTGAAATTGTACCAGTTCAAGGATAGGCTGCATTCTGTTACAGTGTTTAATTGATGTATTTGGAATTCTTCCAGTAACCAAATCTGCCTGTCTTTCTGCAGTTTATCATATACTCAGGGTCAATTGGCAGAATGTTGCATGGACACTATCAGCAAAGCACTCTGGTACAATAGAGGTTCCAATCTGTTACAAACAAAAAATGCCATTTTGTTACTACAAGTAAAGTACATTTTCATATCCCTTTAAACCAGGGATCCCTTTTGCTTAATGGTATTGATCTGTGGCATACAATAGTAAAAAGTTTGGGAAACCCTGTTTTAAACACTTCAGGAATATTGGGAAATTTATAATATGAGTGGTTACAATCCAGAGAAAAAAATTGTGTTTGTAGTATCAGTAGCAAGGTAGAGACTGAGACCCAGTCAATAACAGGAAGACACTAGAGAACCATCTGGTCCAGTCTTACTAGCATTACAGAATGGATAAGTTTGAATTTCCTTAAACTAAATAAGGAAAAACAGAAATTTTGGATATTGGTAGCAATAGGTGTGAATCTTCGAAATAAACTTGATCATCTGGGCTTACAAATCAAGCCAGAGTTATCCTGTTTTTAAGACTGCATTCTTTCATTTAAGGAGCATTGCATGAGTTTGATTACTTACATCTCAAGATGCAGACAAAATTGAAACACACTTTTGTTTTTAGCTGATTAGACTGCTGTAATACATTCTTTTCTGTACTGTCTAAGAAAGAGATAAATCTGCTGTATCTTGTTCAAACTACAGCAGCAAGAATCTTGAGCAAGACAAAAAAAAAATCTGAACTAATTTCGCAGGTTTTAAGACCACAAGACCATTAGGCCATTTGGTCCATAGAGTCTGCTCATAGCTGATTCATTTTCCTCTCGGTCCCAAACTCCTACCAATCTCCTCTGTATCCCTTCATGCCCTGACCAATCTACAATCAATCAACCTCTGCCTTAAATATTCCCAATGACTTGGTCTTCACAGCCACCTGTGGCAATGAATTCGATGGATTCACCACTCTCTGGCTAAAGAAATTTCTCCCATCTCCATTCTAAATGGACATACTTCTATTCTGAGACTTTGTCCTCTGGTCTTAGAGTCCCTCCCTGTAGGAAATACTCTCTCCACATCCACTTTATTGATGCCTTCCAACATTCAATAGGCTTCAATAAGATCTGCCCTCATTCTTCTGAATTCCAGTTAGTGCAGAGCCATTAAACCTGGAATCATTTTCATGAATGTCCTTTGAATCCTCTCCAATGTCAGCAATGGCAGGAATTTCTGGAAGCAATTTGGAATGCACAGGATATGTACATACCAAAGAGGAAGGAGTATTCTGATGGCACGATAACACAACCAAGACTAACAAGGGAAGTCAAACCCAACATAAAAGCCAAAGAGAGGGCATATTTTACAGCAAAAATGAGTGGGAGTTAAAGGATTGGGAAGCTTTAAGTACCAAGTAAGGTAAGTAAAAAAGCCATTAAGAAATTAAAGATGGAATCTGAAAGTGAGTCAGCTAATAATATTAAGGAGAATACCAAAAGTTTGTTGAATTACATGAAGTGTAAAAGAGGTGAGAGTGGATATCAAACTGCTGGAAAATGAGGGACAAGGAAATGGCAGATGAACTGAATAATTATTTTGCATCAGTCTTCACAGTGGAAGACATTTGCAGTATGGTGGAAGTTCCAGGTGTCAGGAGTATGTGAAGTTACCATTACTAGGGAGAAGGTTCTTGGGAAACTGAAAAGTCTGAAGGTAGGTAGATCACTTTGACCAGATTGTGTACATGCCAAGGTTCTGAAAGAGGTGGCTAAAGAGATTGTGGAGGCATTAGTAATGATTTTTCAAGTATCGCTAGATTCTGGAATAGTTCTGGAAGACTGAAAAATTGCAAATGTCACTCCACTCTTCGAAAAAGCCAGATAGTCTGACCTCAGTGGTTGGGAAGATTTTGGAATCGATTATTAAGGATGAGGTCTCAGGGTGCTTGGAGGCACATGACAAAATAGGTCATAGTCAGCATAGTTTCCTCAAGGGAAAAACTTGTCTGACAAATCATTCGCATTCTTTGAAGGAATAACAAGCAGGATGGACAAAGGAGATTTAGTTGATATTGTGTCTTTGGATTTTCAGAAGGCCGTTGACAAAGTGCCATACATGAGACTGCTTAAAAAGCTATGAGCTCATGATATTACAGGAAATATTCTAGCATGGTTAAAGCTGTGGCTGATTGGCAGGAGGCAAGGAGTGGGAATGAAAGGAGCCTTTTCTGGTTGGCTGCCAGTGACTAGTGGTGTTGCACAGGTGTCTGTGTTGGGACTGATATGTTTTACGTTATATGTCAATGATTTGGATGATAGAATTGATGGCTTTGTAGCAAAGTTTGCAGATGATTTGAAGATAGATGGTGGGGCAGGTAGTTTTGAGGAAATAGAGAGGCCTCATAGGGACTTAGACAAATTAGGAGAATGACCAAAGAAGTGGCAAATGGAATTTAGTGCATGGTCATGCACTGTGATAAAAGAAATGAAAGTTGCGGGGGGGGGGGGGGGGTGCTTTTAGAGGCGGAGGAATTTCTTTAGCCTGAGAGTGGTGAAGTTATGGCACTTGTGGAGGTCAAGTCTTTATGCATTTTTAAGACACAGGTTGATCAATTCTTGATTATTTAGGGCATAAAAGGATACGGGGGGGGCAGTGTGATGTTAAAGAAAAGACTGGAGATTGGGGCTGTGAGGAAAAACGGATCAGCCATGATGAAATTGCAGAGCAGACTCGATGCACCCAATGGCCTAATTCTGCTCCTGTTGCTTATGGTGTTATGGTCTTACAGTCTACAATTTATTCTATGTTATGTTTGTCTTTACCTATGATTTTTAATTTTGTCTCATATTTTTATGACTCTACTGAAAGCACTTTGAGCCTGCATTTTAATATATGAATGGTGCTCTATAAAGTTATCTTTATTTCTATTTTTTCTCAGATCAGATTGATAAAACCTGAGATGTGGGCATAACCAAGCAGATTTCTTTCTCAATAGCAAGGAGTTTTTGTATAATTATAGTGGTGTTTAATATTGAGGCTTTCTGAAGACTTACGTAAGTATTGCAGTGTCAGGCTAATTGTTTCATGCTATTGTGTGCTGACTTTGGGATGATACCAGTTGTAGATTGGGACAATGTATACCCTATTCATGTTCCATCATCTTTAAATTCCTCCTTTAAGTCAGAATATTTCTGGTGTTTTCATTTCTTGATTTCTGTAAGATATGTGTGTCTAGTAGTCTTTTAAATTTCATGAAATAACAAGATGAAGATACATTAAAATGCGATCATTAGTTGGGGAAACATCATAATAGCTGAACAGGTGAGTGTAGCTATCCACTTCTTTTCAAGAGCTTGGTGGTTGAGGGGTAAAAACAGTTCTTGAACCTGGTGGTGTGAGTCCTGTGGCTCTTGTACATTTTACATGATGATAGCAGTGAGAAAAGAGCACGGTCTGGGTGGTGAGGATCTCTGATGAGGGATGGATGCTGATATCCTGCAACAGTGTAGATGTGCTCAACGGTTGGGAGGGTTTACCTATGATTTACTGGGCTGAATCCACTACCTTAGAAACATAGAAAACCCACAGCACAATAAAGGCCCTTCAGCCCACAAAGCTGTAATGAACATGTCCTTACCTTAGAACAATCTAGGCTTACCCATAGCCCTCTACTTTTCTAAGCTCCATGTACCTTACCAGGAGTCTCTTAAAAGACGCTATCGTTTCTGCCTCCACCACTGCCACTGGCAGCCCATTCCACGCATTCAGCACTCTCTGCTTAAAAAACTTACAGTGACATCTCCTCTGTACCTACCTCCAAGCACCTTAAAACGATGCCCTCTCACGCTAGCCATTTCTGCCCTGGGAAAAAGCCTTTGACTATCCATATGATCAATGCCTTACATTACCTTATACACCTCTATCAGGTCACCTCTCATCCTCCGTCACTCCAAGAAAGAAAGGCTGAGTTCACTCAACTTATTCTCATAAGGCATGCTCCCCAATCCAGGCAACATCCTTGGAAATCTCCTCTGCACCCTTTCCATGGCTTCCACATCCTTCCTGTAGTGAGGTGAACTGTACAGAGCACAATACTCCAGGTGGAGTCTGACCAGGGTAGCAGCTTTGAGTGTCCAATGGATTCGGACCCCAAGAACCCTCTGATCCTCCACACTGCCCAGAATCTTACCATTAATGCTATATTTTACCAAAATGAACCACCTCACACTTATCTGGGTTGAACTCAATCTGTCACTTCTCAGTCCAATTTTGCATCCTATCAATGTCCTGCGGTAACCTCTGACAGCCCTCCACACTATCCACAACACCCCCAACCTTTGTGTCATAAGCAAATTTACTAATCCATCCCTCCACTTCCTCATCCAGGTCATTTATAAAAATCACAAAGAGTAAGGGTCCCAGAACAGATCCCTGAGGCACACTGCTGGTCACTGACCTCCATGCAGAATATGACCTGTCTACAACCACTATTTACCTTCTGTGGGCAAGCCAGTTCTGGATCCACAAAGCAATGTCCCCTTGGAACCCTTACTTTCTCAATAAGCCTTGCATGGGGTACCTTATTAAATACCTTGCAGAAATCCATATACACTACATATATGGCTCTGCCTTCATCAATGTGTTTAGTCACATCCTCAAAAAATTCAGTCAGACACGTAAGGCATGACCTGCCTTTGACAAAGCCATGCTGGCTATTCCTAATCATATTATGCCTCTCCAAATGTTTTTAAATCCTGCCTCTCAGGATCTTCTCCATCAACCTACCAACCACTGAGGGAAGACTCACTGGTCTATAATTTCCTGGGCTATCTCTACTCCCTTTCTTGAATAAGGGAACAACATGCACAACACTCCAAACCTCTGGAACATCTCCCATCCTCAGTGATGATGCAAAGAGCCTCAGAAATCTCCTCCTTTGCTTCCCACAGTAGCCTGGGGTACATCTCATCTGGTCCCAGTGACTTATCCAACTTGATGCTTTCCAAAAGCTCCAGCACATCTTCTTCCTTAATAGTCTACATGCTCATGGGCAATTGTCGGGAAGGAAGAGCAGTCAATGTCAGAAGGTCTGGAGGTGGGAGGCCGGCACCTCCATGGGGGCTGTGCCACTTCCACTGGACAGTCCAGGCCCAAATGGGCAGGCTTGAGATGATCCGCAGAAATACTGTCCAGGATACCTCCAAACTCCTGCGTAAAAAACATTTCCCCCACTTCCAGCATGCAGAACGGACCGTCATAGGTGCCCACAGAGGACCCCAATGTCCATCATGATGCACAAACACATATTTTGCCTCCCTAAGCCCGAGCAGCAAGTACAACCAATGCAGGCCATGCTGCTTCATTCTCCATAAAAGCCAACTGCTGTGTGTGTTGGGAGAAGCTCTCCCAGCACCCGCAGGGGCTGTCCAAAAACAAGCAGAAGAGGAGCCGTCAGGCCCAACATGACCCGCGGCAGTTCGTCCACCCAGCAATTGTCACTGAGGCTCGAACGTGGAGCAGATTTCATTGAACAATGGAACCACTCTCACAGACTGTTGGTCTGAGGGTGATAAGCCATGGTCCTGTGCAGTTTGACCCCCAGATCACGGGCAATCGCACACCAAAGCTCGAACATAAACTGCGTCTCTTGGTCTGAAGGGATATACAATAAGACACCAAACCGAGCGATCCACGAGCCAACAAACGCTTGTGCCACCTCTGTGGCTGAAATGGACAACAGCGGCACTGTGTCTGGCCAACGTGTGGTCCTGTCCACCATGGTGAGGAGGTGAATACACCCGCAGAACGGAGTCAGTGGGCCAACCACACCCACATTCACGTGGTCGAAAAGCTACTCAGTGACCACGAAAGGAGCCAAAGGAGCCTTGGAGTGTCAATGTATCTTTGTGCGATGACATGACAAACAAGCACTAGCCCAGTCCCTGACATCCTTCTTAAGCCTGTGCCACGCAAACTTTCCTGTCATCAATTTGTGCAATGCCCTCCGGCCCGGGTGAGAAAGCCCATGGACCACATCGAAAATGCACTGTGACATTTACAATTTTTCAGTCCTCAGGACCATGCCAGAATCAAGTGATTCTTGAAAGATCATGACCACAGCATCTGTTGCATCTTCAGCAACCTCACTCAGCACTCTGGGATGTAGTCCATCTGGTCCAGTTGACTTATCTACCTTAAGAACTTTGTGTTTCCCTGGCTCGGTTTCACTCAGCCCACCTCCCTGACATTCACAGACCTCTGGCACACTGCTGCTCGAAACTGGCATAGATTAGTACTTTGGAATATTTTGAACCTTCCCTGGTTTTCCTCCTCACTAACCCTGTTTCCTCTATGAAACCTTCTCAGATGACGACTCCACTCAGTACTTCAGTCTTGATCATGGCTTATTTTAACTCTCACACTGTAGTGTAGTGGTTCTTATGACACTATTACAGCTCAGGGTGTCAGAGTTTGGAGTTTAATCCTAATGTTCTCTGTAAGGAGTCTCTGAACCTCCTCCCCTTGGAATGCTGTTTTTTCTCTCTGGTTCCTCAACTTTCCTGGCGGAAACTGGAGTTCTTTGAGGATATAATGAGCACAGTGGATAGAGAGAAACAAACGGATGCTGCTTACTTGGATTTCCAGAAGGCATTTAAGAAGCTGCGGCATAAAATACTTATCCATAAGATAAGGATGCATAGAGTTGGGGCTGATGTATTAGCATGGATAGAGGATCGATTAACTAATAGAAAGCAGAGGGCTGGGGTACATGGGTGTTACAGACAGGAGAAAATGTACAGGTGTTTGAATTCTGAGAAACACACACAAAATGCTAGAACTCAGCAGGCCAAGCAACATCTATGGGGGAAAAAAAGTACAGTCGAACAGGGACTGGAGAAAAAATTCCGAGGAGTAGATTTAAAAGGTTGGGGGAGGGGAGAGAGAAACATCAGGTGACAGTGAAAGGTGAAAACTGGAGGGGGAGGGATGAGGTAAAGAGCTGGCAAGTTGATTGGTGAAAGAGACAGAAGACTGTGGAAGAAAGAAAAAAGGGGAGCAGCACCAGAGGGAGGCAATGAGTGGGTAAGTAGATAAAGTGAAGGAGGGAAAACGGAATGGGGAAAGGTAGCAGGGGGCATAGCCGAAAGTTTGGGAAATTGGTGTTCATGCCATCAGGTTGGAGGCTACCCTAACAGAATATAGGGTGTTATTCCTCGAACCTAAGTGTGGCCTCATCACAATAGTGAAGGAGGCCATGGATGGACATATCGGAATGGGAATGGGTAGTGGAATTAAAATTGGTGGCCAGTGAGAAATCCCACTTGTTCTGGCAGACGGAGCATAGATGCTCAGAGAAGCGGTCTCCCAATCTACGTTGGTTCTCACTGATATACAGAAGGCCACAGCAGGAGCAGTGAACACAGTAAATGACCCATTAACAGACTCACAGGTGAAGTGTTGCCTCACCTGGAAAGACTGTTTAGGGCCCTGAATGGTAGTGAGGGAGGAGGTGTAATGGCAGGTGTAGCATTTGTTCCGCTTGCAAGGATAAGTGCTAGAAGGGAGATCAGTGGGGAGGGATAAATGGATAAGAGAGTTGCATAGGGAGTGATCCCTGCGGATAACAGAGAGTGGCAGGGAGGGAAAAATGTGTTTTGTGGGTCCTCCCATTGGAGGTCACTAAAGTTTCAGAGAATGCTGTGCTGGACGCAGAGGCTGGTGTGATGGTAGGTAAGGACAAGAAGAACCCTATCCTTGGTAGGGTGGCGGGAGGTTGGGGTAAGAGTAGATGTCAGTGAAAAGGACAGGATGAGGTTAAGGGCAGCATTGATGGTGGAAGAAGGACACCTCCTTCGTTCCAAAAGGAAAAGCCTCATCCTGAGAGCAGATGTAGCGGAGATGGAGGAATTGAGAAAAGGGAATGGTGTTTTTACAAGTGGTAGGATAGGATGAGCTGTAGTCTAGGTAGCTGAGAGTGCATGGGTTTGTAATAGACATCGGTGGATAAGCTGTCTTTAGAAATACAGACAGTGAGATCGAGAAAGGGAAGGAAGGTGTCAGAAATAGACCAGGTGAACTTGAGGGTGGGGTTGAAGTTGGAGGCGAAGTGGATGAAGTTGATGAGTTCAGCATAGGTGCAGGAAGCAGCACCAATACAGTTATCAATGTAGTATAGGAAAAGTGAGGTACGGTCACCAGCGTAGGCTTGGAACATAGACTGTTCCATGCAGTCGGCAATCAGGCAGACATAGCTGGGAGTTATATAGGTCTTATTCTGGTTGGCAGTCAGCGGTGAGTGGTCTGCTACAGGTGTCAGTGCTGGGCTCACAACTGTTCACGATATCAATTAACAATCTGGAAGAGGGGACCAAGTGTAGTGTATTTAAGTTTGCTGATGACACCAAATTGAGTGGAAAAGCAAATCGTGCAGAAGATATGGAGAGTCTGCAGGGAGGTATAGATATGTTAAGCGAATGAGCAAGGATCTGGCAGATGGAATACAATGCTGGTAAATGCGAGGTCATCCAATTCGGAAGGAAAAATGGAAGAGCAGATTATTCTTTAAATGGTAAAAACTTATAGCATGCTGCTGTGCAGAGGGAATTGGGAGTGCTTGTACATGAATCACAAATGGTTGGTTTGCAGGTGCAGAAGGCTATCAAGAAGGCAAATGGAATGTTAGAGGGATTGAATTTAAGATCAGGGAGGTTATGCTGAAACTGTACAGGGTACTAGTGAGGCTGCACCTGGAGTACTGCGTGAAGATCTGGTTTCCTTACTTGAGGAAGGATATACTGGCTTTGGAGGTGGTGCAGAGGTGGCTCACCAGGTTGATTCCAGAGATGAGGAGTTAGATTATGAGGAGAGATTGAGCCACCTGGGACTGTACTCACTGGAATTCAGAAGAATGAAAGGAGATCTTATCTTCTTCGGCTGTCCATTGATTTTGATATTGACTGAGGCCTGGGCAAGGTTGTATGGAAGACCAGCAGGTGCCCATGCTGCAAGTCTCCCTTCACCATGCCACTGATGTAGTCCAAGGGAAGGGCCTAGGCCGATACAGCTTGACACCGGTGCCGTCGCAGAGCAATGTGTGGTTAAGTGCCTTGCTCAAGGACACAACACGCTGCCTCAGCTGAGGCTCAAACTAGTGACCTTCAGATCACTAGACAAACACCTTAGCCACTTGGCCACATGCCAACACTGGAGATCTTATAGAAACATATAAAATAATAAAAGGGATAAATAAGATAAAGGCAGGAAGGTTGTTTCCACTGGTAAGTGAGACTAGAACTAGAGGACACAGCTTCAAGATTCAGGGGAGTAGATGAGAAGGAACTGCTTATCCCAGAGATTGATGAATCTGTGGAATTCTCTGCCCAATGAAGCAGTGGAGGCTACCTCAATCAATATATTTAAGACAAGGTTGGATAGACTTTTGCATAGTAGGGGTATTGAGGATTATGGGAAAAAAGCAGGCTGATGGAGATGAGTCCATGGCCAGATCAGCCATGATCTTATTGAATGGCAGAGCAGGCTCAACGGGCCAGCTGGCCGACTCCTGCTCCTATTTCATATGTTCATGTGTTCCTCTCACAGTCCAAAGATGTACCGAGAGGATTAACTGGTCATTGTAACTTGTCCCGGGATTAGGTCAGCTTTAAATTGGGGTTGCTGAGCAGTGCTGCTCGAAAGGCCAGAAGGGCCAATTCAGCGTTGTATCTCTAAATAAATCCAGAAAAACTACCAATGGTGGAAACCAGGACCCCAGGTTCTGGAGCTCCCTCAACACCCTCACTCTTCTGTTATAATGTTAATACGCCCCTGGACCTTACACCCTGTGATCTGATGCAATGCATCCTTTTATGTCTCAGCCTCAGTTTCTGTATGATAAAGGTTCCTGTCTGATACTTTGGGATGTTTCACTGTGTTGGAGGTGCTGTATGTGGTGGTGGTGGTTGTTGGAGAGACTGAGGAGTGAGTGAGCCAGCCGACAACACCCGACCTGCCTCCACGACAGAGTCTCAGACTGAGTGAAGGAGGTGAACCTTTCGACATCAGTAATGAAGTCTGACAGCAAAATGTACATTTATTCATATATAATAACAAGCATAGCGATACATTGACATTCAGATCAGCATGCATACACTTCAGTACGGTGAATATGGGAAATATGATAGTCATGGCCAACCAGCAACTTAACACAGACAATGCTGTGTATCCTGCTCAATTCACTGTGAGTGGCTGGTTTAAATCAGGGTCTGAAATCATCATAAATTGTGGGGTTCATTTAGAAATAAACCGGGGCCATGTTACCCAATGTAACTGTTCACTCTCTGTTAAATCCAACTGTAGGCTGTTTTTGTGCTGGCATTAACCTCACATCTTTGTAGTTTGAAAAATGTACTTTATGTGCACCAGAAACCCAGATTCAGTCCTGTCCTCGGGCACAGTCTGGGTGCAGATTGCATGCTTCCCCGTGGAGTTCCTCCAGATGCTCTGGTTTCCTCCTACATCCCAAATATATGACTTTTGTAGAATAACTGGTCACTACCAATTACCCCAGTTAGTGGTGGAACTGGGGAAGAGTTTGTAGGAATGTCGGAGATCCAAATCTGAGATTACTGTAGGAGTCATGGAACAGGGCGGTGACTGGTGGTGTGGGTCAGTGGGTCAGGGGCCTGTTTCTGTACTGTATGACTATTGTAACTGGGTAGTTACTGGTGGTGAGGGTCAGTGGGTCAGGGGCCTGTATCTGTACTGTCTGACTATTGTAACTGGGTAGTTACTGGTGGTGTGGGTCAGTGGGTCAGGGGCCTGTATCTGTACTGTCTGACTATTGTAACTGGGTAGTTACTGGTGGTGTGGGTCAGTGGGTCAGGGGCCTGTTTCTGTACTGTATGACTATTGTAACTGGGTAGTTACTGGTGGTGTGGGTCAGTGGGTCAAAGGGCCTGTTTCTGTACTGTCTGACTATTGTAACTGGGTAGTTACTGGTGGTGTGGGTCAGTGGGACAAAGGGCCTGTTTCTGTACTGGATGACTATTGTAACTGGGTAGTTACTGGTGGTGAGGGTCAGTGGGACAAAGGGCCTGTTTCTGTACTGGATGACTATTGTAACTGGGTAGTTACTGGTGGTGTGGGTCAGTGGGACAAAGGGCCTGTTTCTGTACTGTATGACTATTGTAACTGGGTAGTTACTGGTGGTGTGGGTCAGTGGGACAAAGGGCCTGTTTCTGTACTGTATGACTATTGTAACTGGGTAGTTACTGGTGGTGTGGGTCAGTGGGACAAAGGGCCTGTTTCTGTACTGGATGACTATTGTAACTGGGTAGTTACTGGTGGTGAGGGTCAGTGGGACAAAGGGCCTGTTTCTGTTCTGTATGACTATTGTAACTGGGTAGTTACTGGTGGTGAGGGTCAGTGGGACAAAGGGCCTGTTTCTGTACTGGATGACTATTGTAACTGGGTAGTTACTGGTGGTGAGGGTCAGTGGGACAAAGGGCCTGTTTCTGTTCTGTCTGACTATTGTAACTCTGTAGTTACTGGTGGTGTGGGTCAGTGGGTCAGGGGCCTGTTTCTGTTCTGTCTGACTATTGTAACTGTGTAGTTACTGGTGGTGTGGGTCAGTAGGTCGAAGAGACTGTTTCTGTTCTGTCTGACTATTGTAACTGGGTAGTTACTGGTGGTGTGGGTCAGTGGGTCAGGGGCCTGTTTCTGTTCTGTCTGACTATTGTAACTGTGTAGTTACTGGTGGTGTGGGTCAGTAGGTCGAAGAGACTGTTTCTGTTCTGTCTGACTATTGTAACTGGGTAGTTACTGGTGGTGTGGGTCAGTGGGACAAAGGGCCTGTTTCTGTACTGTATGACTATTGTAACTGGGTAGTTACTGGTGGTGTAGGTCAGTAGGTCGAAGAGACTGTTTCTGAACTGGATGACTATTGTAACTGGGTAGTTACTGGTGGTGTGGGTCAGTGGGACAAAGAGCCTGTTTCTGTTCTGTATGACTATTGTAACTGGGTAGTTACTGGTGGTGTGGGTCAGTGGGACAAAGGGCCTGTTTCTGTACTGCCTGACTATTGTACCTGGGTAGTTACTGGTGGTGTGGGTCAGTGGGACAAAGGGCCTGTTTCTGTACTGTATGACTATTGTAACTGGGTAGTTACTGGTGGTGTGGGTCAATGGGTCAAAGAGCCTGTTTCCATGCTGAATTAGGGACATGAATAGAACTGAATATCAGGGATCCCAGGGACACAATGGGAGGGGTGGTAACAACTCAAAGCTCAGATTCCTGCAGTGAATCAGTGTCATGGGGCACAGTCTGATGTACACAGTTACTGTGTTCATCACCATTAGCACCACTCACTGAGATCTAAACCCGACCATTCAATGGCCTTCAGTTGACCACTGAGAGATTTCAGCATTTCAACAGTGGAAGCCTCCAGTTGCAGCACCTTCCCATCCAGCAGGTTGGGCAGCTTTAATATGTGGGCAA
Organism: Hemitrygon akajei; assembly: GCF_048418815.1. NCBI lineage: Eukaryota > Metazoa > Chordata > Chondrichthyes > Myliobatiformes > Dasyatidae > Hemitrygon > Hemitrygon akajei. The sequence continues at coordinate 12,333,470 of NC_133130.1, forward strand.
TGATGTCATTGAGAACAATGACCAGTGCATCCAAGTTACAGAATTTCTCACTGCGAAACTTCAACACTTCCACTTTACCAAGCAGTTGATTAACAATGGCTGTCCCTTGTTTTAGCTGGTAATCTAATTCACCAAGATTTTTCAGCAGATCGTGCAGTTTTTCCAGTTGCTCCTCCATATTTTGGAGATTTTTACCAAGCCTGTTGATCTCTCGCTTTTTCTCCTCTATGCGTGCGATACAGGATTGCAGATGTGCCGAACATTTTGAAATGTGCTCCTCTTTATCCCGTACTTCTTCACTGAACAATTGACAATTCGCCTCTGCCTCGGCTCTTTGAGATTCACAAATTCCAATCGTTATAGCTCCTGGAGGCAGAAATATTTTCACTGGATTAAATACTCCAGTATTAACTGTTACAATGCTCAATCACAAGCTTACTGTCTATTGGAATTCACTGCTGATGTACAGCCAGTAGACAAGACCATTTGTGAGAATTAGTTCTTATGAAAGTTGCAACATGGGCTGAGAAATGGCAATGGAGTAGAACCCCGATAAATGTGAAGTGTTGCACCCTGGTAGGGCAAATGCAAGAAAACAGTACACCGTTAAGGGCTAGATCTTTAAGCAGAGAGACCTTGTGATCCAAGTACATGGCTCCTTGAAAGTGGCTACACAGGTTGAATCGATTGTTTAGAAAGCTTATGGAATGCCTGCTACAATTTGATGAGCATAGAGTTCCAATTTATTAATCTCTGATTTGGACACATCTGGAGTATTGTGTTTAGATCTGATTGCCCCACTGTAGGAAGGATGTTGAGGCATTGGAGAGAGTGAGGAAGAGGTTTACCAGGATGCTGCCTAGTTTAGAGAGCACGTGCTATCACTAGAGACTGGATAAACTTACATTGTTTACTCAGGAGCAGCAGAGCCTGAGTGGAGATGTGATAGAGGTGTAGGGTTCTCAGTAATATTAGATGGACTGTTATCTGTAAATTGCTTATTACAGAATGGCGTCTCTGAAGTCTTAAAATAAAATGGCTTTTCGTACTGTTAACTGCTGAGTAAGGGATTCTCTGTAGCAGCATGTTTGGATTATAATTAGTGATATTGAAAACTGGATTCACTTGTAAGCCAATGGAAGTCATGTTATGCTATCATCTATGTGTGCGCTGAGCTGAGGATCACGGGCTTTCTCGGGAGGTGAGCGGAGAAGATGGACGTGCGGGATCACACCGTGGTTCCAGGGCAGCAGATACCGGACCTCAGTGGTTCAGATGGTGTCCGAAGTCTCGGAAGGATGTTGTGGATGGAATCAGAGGCACGACCTCCAACGTATTAACATATTATGTGCACAAGACTGATAAGTTTACTTATTTGGCGTCTTTTCTTTTAGTTGATTCTACAAACCCATCATTACGAATTGCTATAAAGTATATTTCATTACTTGCTCTTTGTCTATTGTTTGATATCGGTGACGCTGCTGATATTTGGGGGTCTCACACTGTATCCGCACCAAGCGTTTACACTGTTTGGCCGGGAGGAGGGGGTGGTGACGGCTGTTCACACTAGACAATGGGAGTCAGGTGGGTTTAAAGTGGTTACAGAGGCATACAAGATTATGAGACGCATAGACAGAGTGAACAGAGAGTATCTGCTTCTCGGTTGAAATGTCTGATACCAGAGGGCATACATTAAGATGAGAGGGGGTAGTTTCAAAGGGAATGTGAGGGATGAATGTTTTACTCAGATGTTGTGGATGCCTGGAACGTGCTGCCTGGTATGGTGGTCAAGGCAAATTCATTAAAGATCTTTAAGAGACATTTAGATAGGCACACGGATACAAGGAGGATGGAGGGATATGGGCATGGTGTAGGTAGGAGGGAGTAGTGCTTTGGTGTTTTTCATTTGCTTTTTAGCTGGTTCAGCACAACAGAGAACATAGAAATCTACAGCACATTACAGACCCTTCAGCCCACAATGCTGTGCTGACCAGGTAACCTGCTCTAGAAACTGCCTAGAATTACCCAAGCACATCGACCTCTATTTTTCTAAGCTCCATTTAGCCATCTATGAGTCACTTAAAAGACCCTATTGTATCCACTTCCACCAGTGCTGCTGGCAGTGCATTTGACACACCCTCTACTCTCTGTGTGGAAAAATTTATCCCTGACATCCCCTCTGTACCTACTTCCAAGCACCTTAAATCTATGGCAGCTTTTGTTAGCCATTTGGGAAAAAGCCTCTGCCTATACACAAGATCAATGTCTCTCATCATCTTGTACACCTCTATCAAATCATCTTTCATCCTCCTTCGCTCCAAGGAGAAAAGGCCAAGTTCACTCAGCCTATTCTCATAAGGCATGCTTCCCAATCCAGGCAACATCTCTGTAAATCACCTATGCACCATTTCTATGATTTCCACATCCTTCCTGTAGCGAGGAGACCAGAATTGAGCACAGTACTCCAAGTGGGGTCTGAATAGGGTCCTATAGAGTTGTAACATTACCTCTCAGCTCCTGAACTCAATCCCATGGTTGATGAATACCAACACACTATATGTCTTTTTAACAACACTGTCAATCTGCACAGCAACTTTGAGTGTCCTATGGACATAGAAACAAAATCTCACTGAGCCACACTGCCAAGAGTCTTACCATTAATATTATATTCTGTCTTCAAATTTGACCTACCAGAATCAACCACTTCACACTTAACTGGTTTGAAGTCCATCTGCCACTACTTAGCTGAATTCTGCATCCTATTGATGTCCCGCTGTAACCTCTGACAACCCACCAGACTATCCACAACATCCCCAATTTTTGTATCATCAGCAAACTTACTAACCCACCCTTCTACATCATGGTCATTTATAAACATCACAAAGAGGAAGGTTCCCAGGATTGATCCTGGCAGAACCCAAGTAGTCACCATCCTCCATGCAGAATATGAATCATCTACAACCACACTTGCCTTCTCTGGGCAAGGCAATTCTGGATCCACAATGCAAGGTCTCCTTGGATCCCATGCCTCCTTACTTTCTGAATGAGCCTTGCATGTGGAATCTTATCAAATGCCTTACTGAAATCCATATACACTACCTCCACCGCTCTACCTTTATCAATGTGTTTTGTTACATCCTCATAGAATTCAATCAGGCTTGTAAGGCATGACCTACCCTTGACAAAGCCATGCTGACTATCCCTGATCAGAGTATGTCTCACCAAATGCTCATCAATCCTGCCTCTCAAGATCTTCTCCAACAACTTGCCCTCAATTGAAGTAAGCCTCACTGCCCTATATTTTCCTGGGCTATCTCTACTCCCTTTCTTGAACAAAGGAACAACATTTGCAGCCCTCCAATCCTCTGGTTCTTCTCTGTCCTGATTGATAGTGCAAAGATCATCACCAGAGGCTCAGCCATCTCCACCCTCGCTTCCTCACAGTGGCCTGGGATATATCTTATCCGTCCCGGCAACTTATTTAACAATGCTTTTTCAAAAGCTCCAGCATATCCTCTTTCCATGCACATGTTTCCATTATCACATCTGATCAGTCCTATTCTCACATGGCTTATCCTTTTGCTCTTCAGGTACTTGTGGAATGCCTTGGGGGGGGGGGGTTCCTTAATTCTGCTCACCAAAGCCTTCTCATGGCCCCTTCTAGTTCTCCTGATTTCATTCTTAAACTCCTTCCTGGCAAACTTGTAGTTTTCAAGACCTCTAATAGTACTTGAACAGTAGTTTCTTGAACCTTTCGTAAGCTTTTCTTCTTAACTAGATTTTCTACATCCTTTGTACACCGTGGTTCTTTTATCTTAACCAGCTTTAATGGAGCATACCTATGAAGAACACCATGCAAATAATCCCTGAATATTTGCCACATTTCTGCCTTGAATTACCCTGAGAAAATTTGCTCCAAATTTATGCTCCCAAGTTTCTGCCCAATAGCATCTTATTTCCCAACACCCTAATTAAATAGTTTTTCCCAAATTGTCTGATCCTATCCCTCTCTAGCACTATGGTAAAGGAGATAAGAGTTGTGATCACTACCTCTAAAATGCTTTCCCACTGAGAAATCTGACAGTTGACCAGGTTCATTTCCCAATACCAGATCAAGTAGAACCTCTCCTGTAGTTGGCTTATCTACATATTGCAACAGGAAACCTTCCTGAACACACCTAACAAACCCCACCCCATCCAAACCCCTTGCTCTAGTATTGTGGGCTGAATGGCCTATTCCTTTCTAGTATTGTTCTATGAAAGTTCACCAAGTAACATATTTCTGCATCATAGAATAAGGTCGGTCAGCCCAATCCTACCTGCACTGCACTTTCTGTGTAACGTTAACAGTTTATTCTGCATTCTGCTATTGTTTTATCTTGTACCACCTCAATGCACTGTGTAATGAATTGATCTGTGTGGATGGCATGTGAAACATAGTTCTTCACTTTCCCTCACTACACCCGATTTATGCACCAGACCACACTTGTGAATGTGTGACATTGGAGCCAGCTTTCTTATCTAACTCATACCACCATAACGTTCTGTCCCCATCTTCCTTGTGTGTTTGTCCTGATTTCCCCTTAAGGTCATGATACCATTCACCTCAGTCACTGCTGAGAGATCTGGGTTCACTTCTCTCTCTCTGTGGGGAAAGTGTTTCTGCTGAATTCCCCATTGGATTGGTGACTACTCCTGCCCACGTTGGTGCACTCTGTTCACTCAAAGCCTGTCACAGTTTTGAAGATGTCAATGTGGTCACATAGTCTGTACTCATTCACCTCTGCTGTCACAAGGATCATGACAGAAAACCTTTGCTACCAAATGCAATATACAACATTTCATCTGTGTGTGACAGAATGCAAATCATAGTACAATATTCTCTATTTTCTTATTTTGTACTTATGAATACACATTATTGCATTTGTACATTATTATTGCTTATATTATTACTCTGTAGTTTATTATTTGTTATGTCTGAACACTGCTATTTGTTTTAAATGTTGCTGCTGTAACAAAAAAATTGTCCGCTCAGGATCACTAAAGTACTGTATTATTATTATTATTATACTGTCAGTCTTTTTTCAAGATCCAAATGATATTTTCACTGAACGTGCAACTTTGCAGGACTACCTCTGTGAATCTTCATTGCACGCACACTTCTGCCAGCATGATGTAAATTGATGATCAGATTTGTACTTGGTGTTTCAATGTGTGGCCGAATTGAGACTCAGCTAAATAACATAATCTGTATATTAGTGAGAAGGAAAATCTGATGAGCTGCTGGCAGCAGTGGTGAAACTGGTGAGCACTGCACTGTGTCTGTAAAATTGTTTGAATTTTAAATTATATTCAAAGGATTGGCCAGATGTAGGAGGGGATGCTTTGTTAGACAAGTTTTTCAAACACTAACAAAGACTTGTCAGAAAGATGGCCTGTGATGTGAGCCATTTCCCTGTCCATGAGGCACAATACGAAATACACAATTGTCCATCACAGAACAGTGCAATGGTAATAGCTCTCTGATGGTGTGTCTGAAAAGAGGATGCTGTCCAAGTTGCATGCCATCTTGGACAATGACACCCATCCACTCCATAATGTACTGGTTAGGCACAGGAGTACATTCAGCCAGAGACTCATTCCACCGAGATGTAACACTGAGCGGCATAGGAAATCATTCCTACCTGTGGCCATCAAACTTTACAACTCCTCCCTCGGAGTGTCAGACACCCTGAGCCAATAGGCAGGTCCTGGACTTATTTTTTCCACTTGGCATGATTAACTTACCATTATTTAATTACTTATGGCTTTATATTGCAATATGTCTTCACTATTCTTGGTGGTGTGGCTGTAACGAAACCCAATCTCCCTCGGGATCAATAAAGTATGTCTGTCTGTCTGTCTTTCTATCCCAACCTGAATATTAGATGGGTTTTCAATACTTGCATCGTACCAAATGATTGGAGCCAGGATCAGTCTTTTTTGGACAGTAACACCTATTCTTTTTCACCAGGTTAATCTGAAGAGAGTGACCAGCCAGGCAGCCAGTTAGCAACTCTCTTTCCATGTCCGTTCATGCCCTCGCCAATCACCACTCTCTGGCCAAAGAAACTCCTCCTCATCTCCATTCTAAAATGATGCCTCTCTATTCAGAGGCTGAGTCCTCTGATCTCAGTCTCTCCCAGCAGAGGAAACATCCTCTCCACATTCACTCTATCAGCATTCGCAATACTCCAAGTGAGGCCTCACCAGTGCTTTATAAAGTTTCAACATTACATCCTTGCTTTTATATTCTAGTCCTCCTGAAATGAATGCAAAGATTGCATTTGCCTTCCTCACCACTGATTCAAACTGCAAATTAAACTTTTGGGAATCCTGTATAGGGTCATCCAAGTCCTTTTGCACTTGTGTTTTTAGTATTTTTTCATCATTTAGAAATAGTCAACACTTTCATTTCTTCTACCAAAGTGCAGAACCATCCATTTCCCAACACTGTATTCCATCTTCTGTTTCTTTGCCCTTCACCTAATCTGTCTAAGTTCTTCTATAGCTTCTCTGCTTCCTCAAAACTACCTGCCCATCCACCTATCTTTGCAACAAAGCCATCAATTCCATCATCCAAATCATTCACATATAATGTAAAAAGAATTGGTCCCAACACAGATCCCTGTGGAACACCATTACTCATTAGCAGCCAACCAGAAAAGGCTTCTTTTATTCCCACTGACTACCTACTGCCTATCAGCCACTATGTATCGTGCAAGAATCTTCCCTGTAATACCATGGACTCATAGCTTGCTAAGCAGCCTCATGTGTGGCACCTTGTCAAAGGCCATCTGAAATGCCAAGTACACAACATCAGACTATTCTCATTTGTCTATCCTGCATTTTTACATCTTCAAAAAAATTCAACAGATTTGTTAGGCAAGATTTTCCCTTGAGGAAACCACAGTCTATTTTATCTTGTGCCTCCAAGTACCCTGAGACCTCAACCTAATGATTCTTGAAAGGTCATTACTAATGCCTCCATGATCTCTTCAGCCAGCTCTTTCAGAACTCTGTGTTGAACACCATCTGGTCCAGATGACTTCTTTACCTTCAGACCTTTCAGTTTTCCATGAAACTTCTCTCCAGTTATGCTAATTTCACACACTTCGTGATCCCTGGCACCTGGATCTTCTACCATACTGCTGGTGTCTTCCACAGTGAATGCTGATGCAAATACTTACTCAGTTTGCTTGCTATTATGTTGACCCCATTACTTCCTCTCCAGCATCATTTTCCAGCGGTCCAATACCCACCTTCGTCTTTCTTTTACACTTTATGAATCTTAAAAACTTTAGGTTACCTCTTTAATATTATTGGCTAACTTACTTTCATAGTCTATATTTACCATCTTAATGACATTTTTAGTTGCTTTCTGTTGGTTTTTAAATATTCCCAATCTTCCTATTAAACTTTGCTCTATTAAAAGAAGGCATAGGATCCAAGGGGACATTGCTTTGTGGATTCAGAACTGGCTTGCCCACAAAGGGCAAAGAGTGGTTGCAGATGAGTCGTATTCTGCATGGAGTTTGGTGATCAGTGGTGTGTCTCAGGGATCTGTTCTGGGGCCCCTATTCTTCGTGACTTTTATAAGTGACCTGGATGAGGCAGTGGAGGGATGGGTTAATAAATGTGCTGATGACACAAAAGTTGGGGGTGTTGTGGATAGAAACATAGAAAACCTACAACACGATACAGGCCCTTCAGCCCACAAAGCTGTGCCGAGTATGTCCTTACTTCAGAATTTACTTATGGTTACTCAAAGCCCTCTATTTGCTGATGACACAAAGGTTGGGGGTGTTATGGATAGTGTGGAGGGTTGTCAGAGGTTACAGCGGGACATCGATAGGATGCAGAACTGGGCTGAGTAGTGGCAGATTGAGTTCAACCCAGGTAAGTGTGAGGTGGTTCATTTTGGTAGGTTAACTATGATGGCAGAATATAGTATTAATTGTAGGACACCTGGCAGTGTCAAGTATCAGAGGGATCTTGGGATTCGAGTCCATAGGACACTCAAAGCTGCTACGCATGTTATGTCTATGGTTAAGAAAGCTTATAGTGCATTGGCCTTCACCAACCATGGGATTGAGTTTAGGAGCCGAGCGATAACGTTGCAGCTATATTGGACCCTGGTCAGACCCATCATGGAATACAGTGCTCAGTTCTGGTCGCCTCACTAGAGGAAGGATGTGGAAATCACAGAAATGATAGAGAGGAGAGTTACAAGGATGTTGCTTGGATTGGGGAGCATGCCTTACGAGAATAGGTTGAGTGAACGTGGTCTTTTCTCCTTGGAGTGATAGAAGATGAGAGGTGACCTGATAGAAGTGTATAAGATGATGAGAGATATTGATCATGTGGTTAGTCAGAGGCTTCTTCCCAGGGTTGAAATGGTTAACATGAGAGGGTACAGTTTTAATGTGCTTGGAAGTAGCTACAGTGAATCTATCAGGGATTTGTTTTTACTCAGAGAGTGGTGAGTTCATGGAATGGGCTGCTGGCGACAGTGGTGGAGGCGGATACGATAGGGTTTTTTAAGAGGCTCCTGGATGGATACATACAGCTTAGAAACATAGAGGACTGTGGGTAACCCGAGGTAATTTCAAAAGTAAGGACCTGTTTGGCACAGCATTGTGGGCCGAAGGGTCTGTATTGTGATGTAGGCTTTCTGTGTTACTATGTTTCTATTATATGATCTCTCTTTGGCTTTTATGTTCATTTTGACTTCTCTTGTTAGCCATGGTTGCATCATCTTTCCTTGAGAATACTTCTTCCTCTTTGGGATGCATATATCCTGTGCCTTCTGAATTGCTTCCAGAAATTCTAGTCTATGCTGCTCTGCCATCTTCCTTACCAGTGTTCTTTTCCACTCAATTCTGGCCAACTCCTCTCTCATACTTCTGTAATTCACATTACTCCACTGTAATACTGATACATCTAACTTTAGCTTTTCCTTTTTAAATTTCTGGCTGAATTCAATCACATTATGATCAGTTCCCCTCGTGGTTCTTTTACTTCAAGCTGTCTCGTCAGTTTGGGTTCATTGCACAACACACAGTCCAGAATAGCTGATCTTCTGGTGGGCTCAACCATGAGCTTGCCTTCTTGCAAGCACTCTGCAAATTCTTCCTCCTGGAATTGAGCACCAACTCGATTTCCCAAACTACCTGCAGATTGAAGTACCCCATGACTATTGTAACATTGCCCTTTTAGCATGAATTTTCTTTCTCCCATTGTAATTTGTAGACCACATTCTTACTACAGTTTGGGGGTCTGTATACAATTCCCATCGTGGTCTTTTCACCCTTGCAGTTCCTTAGCTCTATTTACAATGACCCTATGTCCCCTCATTCTAATAATTTGATTTCATTTTTTACCAACAGAGCAATGCCGCCCCCTGACCTACTGCCTATCCTTTCGATACAATGTGTGTCCTTGGAAATTAAGCTCCCAGCTATAATCTTTCAGTCCATCAAGTCTGCTCCACAATTCCATCTTGGCTGATCTATAATCTCTCTCAACTGCATTCTCCCACCTTCTTCCTGTAACCTTTGATGCCCTGACTCATCCGGAATCTACCAACCTCCTCTTTAAATGTATCCAGTAACTTGCCTCTACTGCCATCTGTAGCCACAGATTGTTCCTCATCTCTGTTCTAAGTGGATGTCCCTCAGGCTAGCCTTCTGGTCCTAGACTCCCCGTCTATCGGAAACATGCTCTCTACATCTGCTCTATCTAGGCCTTTCAATATTTGATATGTTTCAATGAGATCCCATGGCATTGTTCTAAACATCAGTAAGTACAGGATTGGAGTCATCAAATGCTTCTCATATGTTAACTCTTTCAATTCCAGAACTATTCACATGTATCTCCCCGGGACCTCATCAAATGCAGCAGAACTTTACTTAGAAAGTGGCCCAAAACTGACTACAATATTCCAAATGCAGTCTGTCCAATACCTTATAATGTCTCAACATTACGTCCTTGCTCTTATATTCCAGCTCTTATATTCCAATAAGATTGACAAGGGAGAGGCTGTGGATGTTGTGTATTTGGATTTTCAAAAGGCCTTTGATAAGGTGCCGCATAAGAGGCTGCTTAATAAGAGGAGGGCCTATGGAATTACAGGAAGGATATTGGAATGGGTGGAGCATTGGCTGACAGGCTGAAAGCAAAGTGTGGGAATACAGGAATCCTATTCTGGTTGGTTGCCATTTACTAGTGGTGTTCTGCAGGGGTTGGTATTGGGGCCTCTTATTTTTACACTGTATATCGATGATTTAGATTATGGATTAAATGATTTTGTGGCTAAGTTTGTGGATGATACCAAGATAGGTGGAAGAGCAGGAAGTGTTGAAGAAATGGAAAGGTTGCAGAGAGACTTGGTCAGTTTCAGAGAGTGGGCAAAGAAATGGCAAATGAGATACAATGTTGAGAAATGTACAGTTGTACATTTTGGAAGAAGAAACAATCGGGCAGATTATTATTTAGATGGGGAGAAAATTCAAAAATCGGAAGTGCAAAGGGACTTGGGGGTCCTTGTGCAGGATACCCTAAAGGTTAACCACCAGGTTAGATCGGCAGTAAGGAAAGTGAATGCTACATTGGCATTCATTTCAAGAGGAATGATGTATAAGAGTAAGGAGGTGTTGATGAGGCTCTGTGGGGCACTGGTGAGACCCCATTTGGAATACTGTGTGCAGTTTTGGGTCCCCTATCTTAAAAAGGATGTGCTGATGTTGGAGAGAGTTCAGAGAAGATTCACTAGGATGATTCCTGGAATGCAGGGACTAACATACGAGGAGCATCTGTTGGCTCTTGGATTGTATTCATTAGAGTATAGAGGAATGAGAGGGGATCTCATAGAAACATTTTGAATGTTGAAAGGGTTGGACAGAGTAGATGTGGAAAGGCTGTTTCCCTTGATGGGTGAGTCCAGGATAGGAGGTCACAGTCTTAGAATTAGAGGGTGCCCATTTAAAACGGAGATTAGGAGAATTTTTTTTAGCCAGAGGGTCGTGGATTTATGGAATTTGTTGCCACATACAGCTGTGGAGGCCCAATCATTGAGGGTATCAAGCAATATGGGAAAAAAGCCGGAAATTGGAACTAGACAGGAGAATAGTTTAGCTCATGGTGTAGTGGAGCAGACTCGATGGGCAAAATGGCCTACTTCTGCTCCTTTGTCTTGTGATCTTGTGATCTTCTCTTGAAACAAATGCAAAAATTGGATTTATCTTCCTTACCTCCAACTCAAACCGAGCCATCTCCTTGAAGAGGACAAGAGAAGCAAGAGTGGATATCAGACTGCTAGAAAATGATACTGGATAGGTAGTAATGGGAAACAGTGAAATGGTGGATGAACCTGGTAAGTATTTAGCATCAGTCTGCACTGTGAAAGACGCTGGCAGTGTACCCGATGTTCAACAGTGTCAGTGGACAGAAGTGAGTGTTGTTGTGAATACTAAGGAAAAGAGCCTTGGGACATGAAAGGTCTGAAAGTAGATTAGTCACGTGGACCAGATAGATTATTCCCTGGTTTTCTGAAAGAGGTAGCTGAAGAGATTCTGGAGGCAATAGTAATGATCTTCCAAGAATCACTAGATTCTCTAATGATTCCAGAGGATTTAAAAATTACAAATGTCACTCCACTCCAAGATGTCGGAACAGGAATAGGAAGTGGAATTAAAGTGAGTGGCCAGTGGGAGATTACACTTCTTCTGGTGATCTGCAAAAGTGAAACATCCCAGTGGCCAAACATTTAATTCCAATTCCCATTCCTGTTCTGACATCTTGGTCCATGGATTCGTCTTGTGCCAAGATGAGGCCACACTCAGAGTGGTGGAGCAGAAGACGTGGGACCTCCCAGAGGCCAACCATTTTAATTCCACTTCCCATTCCCCTTATGGTCTGCTGTCATGATGAAGCCACACACAGGTTGGAGGAACAACAACTTGTATTTTGCCTGGGTAGCCCCCAAACTGATGGCATGAACGTCGATATCGCAAACTTCCAGTAATGTCCCAACCTCTCTTTCTCCATTCCCCATCCCATTTTCCCTCTCTCACCTTGTCAGTTTGCCACCTGCCGCCACCTCCGTCTGGTGCTCCTCCCCCTTTTTCTTTCTTCCATGGGCTTCTGTCCTCTCCTTTTAGATTCCGCCTTCTCCAGCTCTGTATCTCTTTCACCAATCAACTTCCCAGCTTGTTACTTCTCCCCTCCCCCTCCTAATTTCACCTATCACCTTATGTTTTTCCCTCCCCTCCACCCACCTTTTAAATCTACTCTCCATCTTTTTTTCTCCAGCCCTGCTGAAGGGTTTTGGCTTGAAATGTGAACTGTGCTCTTTTCTATTGATGATGCCTGACCGGCTGAGTTTCTCCAGCATTTTGTGTTGCTTGGATTTCTAGCATCTGCAGATTTTCTCTTGACTGAGGTGGAAGATAGTGTCGGGATGTCTTTGGTCATGCACTTTGGTGGAAGAATAAAAGTGTAGACTTTTCTAAATGGGGTTACAATTCAAAAATGTATAAATCTGAGAACACTTTTGTATCCTCTTTTATATTATTGACTAGGTTCCCTTCATATTTCATCTTTTCTCTACTTGTGATTCTGTTAGGTGCTTTCTATTGGTTTTCAAAAGCTTCTTAATCCTCCAGTTTCCCACTAATTTTTGCCATATCATACGTCCTCTCTTTTGCTTTGGTGCTGTTTTTGAATTCCATTTTCAGACATGTTTTCCTCATCCTCCCTTTAGAATACTTCTTCCTTAGAATCTATCTCTCCTGCATATCTTCTGTATTGCTCCCAGAAACCCCACCCACTGCTTTCTGACATTATCGTTGCTAATGTCCCCTTCCAGTCAGCTTTGGCCAGTCCCCTTCTCTTGCTCTGTAATTCCCTTTACTCCAGTCTAATACTGATACATCTGGCTTCAGCTTCTCTTTACAACTGACCTCCCAGAGAGTTTTCTGATCACTCAGTGTTCTTGTGATTCATGGCCAGACTGTCTCGCCTGGTTGAAGTTATGTTTTCTATACACATCTACAGCAGCAGTTTGCAGTGACTCACCTGCGATTGTGCCAATAATCGGCAGAAACATTAAGCCAATGCCAACATCACGTCCCACTGCCATCGACCTCTCATGTTCCCTTTGTCTCTCCAGTGCTTGCTCTGCGTCTCTCAGAGACTCTTTTGTGGAATCTAGCTTTTTTTCATACCCTTCCTTCTCTATTTTAATGATCTGTAACCGGTCTTGTAAGTTGCTCAGTTGCTGTTCCTTCACTTTCACCTCTGCTTGCAATTTCCCTTTCTTTTTGATGATCTTCGCATGATATGATTGAACCTCTCTCAAGAAGGCAGAAGCTGCATCATAAGCTCCCTGTGCTCCATGATGTGTTTTCTGAACGAGGATCTGAATCGCATAAATATCCATCTCACTCAAGTCTCTGTCCCCAATGCTGATCATTTTGTTGGCCAATGACTTCACAGCTTCGATCTCTTGCAAAAGACCCTCTCCGATCTTGCAAAGAACTTCTTCATTCATAAAAAGGTTTGCAACTGCCATGGCCCCTTTAGAAATACAGAGGTCTGATATTACTGAGTGACAGTGTTGGGTTTCCATAGGTCACACTCCCACCCCGTCAGGATCAAAAGGTTAAGCATGATGCGACTAATATCCTGAGCTTCATATATTTCAGTGCAAGAAATATTGTAGGAAAGGCAGATGACAGTGCCGAAGAAGGGGTAGCTGGTTTATAAACAGAGGCAATATGTTGTGAGGAGAGGCTGTTGATAGGGTAAAATTCCAGTAAATAGGACAAGTTGCAATGTAAAAGGTGCACATAATCAAAAAGAGTGAATACAGGACTGATGGTGTTGTATTTGAATCGCACAGTATACAGAATAAAACAGATGAACTTGCAGTGCAGTTACAATTGACAAATAGAATGTTGTAGGCATCACTAAAACATGGCTGAAAGAAGATTATAGCTGAGAGCTCAGTGCCCAAGGATACACATTATATCGAAAGGACAGGCAGGAAGGCAGAGGAGACAGCATTGCTCTGTTGGTAAAAAATGAAATCTAATCATTAGAAAGAGGTGACATAACCATATATAACCATATAACAATTACAGCATGGAAACAAGCCATCTCGGCCCTTCAAGCCCATGCTGAACACTGACTCTCACCTAATGAGTCATTGTGAATAGAGCTAAGGAACTGCAAGGGTAAAAAGACCCTGATGAGAGTTGTATACAGACCACCACACAAAGGTAAGGATGTGATGTTCAAAATACAACAGTTGATGGAAAATGTTTTCCCAAAGGGCAATTTAATAATAATCATGGGTGACTTCAATATACAGGTTAATCAGAAAAGACAGGCTGTTGCTGGATTCCAGGAGGGGAGATTTCTAGACATCCTATGAGATGACTTTTTAGAGCAGCTCGTGGTTGAGCCCACTATAGGATCAGCTATTCTGGATTGTGCGATGTTTAATGAATCAGAATTGATTAGAGAGCTTAAGGTAAAAGAATCCTTATGGGCAAGTGATCATAATATGATCAAATGCACCTTATATGTATACTGATGTATCAGTATGACCGTGGAGTAAAAGGAATTACGGAAGCATGGGAGAGGAGTTGGCTAAATTTATTGGTAGAGAACACTGGCAGGGATGACGGCAGAGCAGCAATGCTGGAATATCTGGAAACAATTTGGAAGGCACAAGTTGTATACACCCCAATGAGGAAGTGGTATTCTAAAGGAAAGATAAAGCAACTGTTGCTAACAAGAGAGGTAAAAGCCATAGGGACAGCATTTAATAGAACAAATATTAGTAGGATGTTAGAAGATTAGGAAGCTTTTAAAACCAACAGAAGGCAACTAAAAACATCTTTAAGAAGACAAAGGTAGACTACGAAGGTAAGCTAGCCGATAATATTAATGAGGATACCAGAAGTTTCTTTAGATACATAAAGTGTAAAAGAGAGGTGACAGTGGACATCACATGGCTGGAATATAATGCTGGAGAGGTAGTAATGGGGGAAAAAATGGCAGATGAATTGAATGGGTATTTTGTATCAGTCTTCTCTGTGGAAGTCACTGGCAGTATGGTGGAAGTTCCAAGAGTCAGGGTCATGAGGTGTATGAAATTAACATGACTAGACAGAAGTTCTTAGGAAAAGGAAAGACTTGAAAGTAGATGAGTCACCTGGACCGGATGGTTTGAAGCCCAGAGTTCTGAAAAAGGTGGCTGAAGAGATCATGGAGGCATTAGTAATGATCTTTCATGAAGCACTAGAAACTGGAATGGTTCCAGAAGATTTGAAAATTGCAAATGTCACTCCACTCTTCTAGGTTTGAAAGAGACAGAAGAAAGGAAACTATAGGCCAGTTAGTGTGACCTCAATGGTTGGGAAAACATTGGAGTCGATTGTTAAGGATGTGGTTTTGGGATACTTGAAGGCACATGATAAAATAGGCTGTCGTCAGCGTGGTGTCCTTAAGGGAACATCTTGCCTGACAAATCTGTTGGAATTCTTTGAAGAAATAACAAGCAGGTTAGACAAAGGAGAATCAGTAGATGTTGTATACTTGGGTATTCAAAAGGGCTTTGACAAGGTGCCACACATGAGGCTGTCTAACAAGCTACAAACCCATGGTATTATAGCAAAGGTTCTAGCATGGATAAAGCTGTGGTTGATTGACAGGAGGCAAAAAGTGGGAATAAAGGGAGACTCTTCTTGTTGGCATCCGGTGACTAGTGCTGTTGCACAGAGGTTCGTGTTGGGACTGATTCTATTTACATGATATGTCAATGATGTGGATGATGAAATTATTGGCTTTGTTGCAAATTTTGTTGACAATGTGAAGACAGGTGCAGGGGCAAGTAGTTTTGAGAAGTAGAGATGCTACAGAAGGACTTAGATTAGAAGAATGGGCAAGAAATTACAGATGGAATAGTGTTGGAAGATATATGGTCAAGCACTTTGGTAGAAAAAATGAAAGGGTTGACTATTTTCTAAATGGTGAGGAAACAAAAAAAAAACTGAGGGTCAAGGGTATTTGGGAGACCATGTGCAGGATTCCATAAAGGTTAATTTTTAGGTTGAGTCTGCGCTTGGGAAGACAAATGCACTGTTAGCATTCATTTCAAGAGGACTAGAATATGACAGCAAGGATGCAATGTTGAGACTTTATAAAGCATTAGTGAGGCCGCACGGAGTATTGTGAGCAGTTCTGGGCCCCTTATCTTCCTTATCTTTGAAAGCATTTGCTTAAACTGGAGAGGTTTCAAAGGAGGTTCTCAAAATGATTCCACTTTGTCATATGAAGGGTGTTTGATGCCTCTGGGCTTGTATTCCTTAGTATTCAGAAGAACAGTGAAAGGACTTGACAGAGTGGATGTGGAGAGGGTGTTTTCTATGGTGGCAGATTTGAAGACCAAAGGACACAGCCTCAGAATAGAGGGGTCATGTAGGGGCCATGTCTTTATGTATATTTAAGGCAGGGGTTGATAGATACTTGATTGATCAGGGCATGTAGGGATATGAGGAGAAGGCAAGAGATTGGGGCTGAGAGGAAAATTGGATCAGCCATGATGAAATGGTTGAGCAGATTTGAATGGCCAAATTACCTAACTCTGCTACTATATCTTATGGTCTTATTAAAACTGAAAGATTTGAATGTAGATATGTCATCTGGACCAGATGGACTACTCCTTAGGTTTCTGAAAGTAGTAGCTGAAGAGATTGTGCAGGCATTAATAAAGATCTTCCAAAACTCAATAGGTTTTGGTTTGGTTCCAGAGGAATGAAAAACTGTAAATCTCACTCCACCCGTCAAGAAGGAAGGGAGGCAGAATAAAGGAAATTATAAGTTAGTTAGCCTGACTTTGATGGTTGGGAAGATGTTAGAGTTGATTGTTAAGGATGTGGTTGGAGTTTGGGTGTTTGCATGAACATGATAAAAAGGGCCAAAGTCACAATAGTTTCCTCAAGGGAAAGTCTTGACTGACAAATCTGTTGGAATTCCTTGAGAAAATAACAAGTAATATAGACAACGGGAATTAGTGGATGTTGTGAACTTGGAACTTCAGACGGTATTTAACAAAGTGCCGAATGTGAGGGTGCTTAGCTAGATAAGAACCCATAGGATTACAAGAAATATACTATCATGGATAGAGCATTGGTTGATAGGCAGGAGATAAAGAATGGTAATAAAGTGGGCCTTTTCTGATTGGCTGCTGGTGACTAGTGGTGTTCTGCAGGGGTTGGTGTTGGGACTGCTTCTTTTTACATTGTATAGCAATACTTGGATGATGGAATTGATGGTTTGTGGTCAAGTCTGCAGATTATGTGATGGTCAGTGGAAGGGCAGGTTGTGTTAAGTAAAACCTGCCCTGCAGGTGACTACAGAAGGACTTAAACAAATAAGAACAGGCAAAGATGTGGCAGAAAGTGTCAGGAAGTGTTTGGTCAAGCACTTTGATAGACAGAATAAAAGTGTAGCTATTTTCCAAATGGGCAGACAATTCAATAATCCAAGCTGGAAAGGGACTTGGTAGTCTTTGTGCAAGATTCTCCAAAGTTTAACTTGCTGGTTGAGTGGGTGGTGACGAAGGCAAATACACTGTTAGCATTCATTTCAAAATGACTAGAATATAAGAGCAATGATGTTTTATTGAGGCCTTATAAGGCACAGGTGAGGCTTCACTTGGAGTATTGTGAGTAGTTTAGGGCCACGTATCTGAGAAATGATGTGCTGAGTAAATATATTTAAGACAAGCTTGGATAGATTTTTGCATAGTTGAGGAATTAAGGGTTATGGGAAAAAGGCAAGTAGATGGAAATGAGTCCTCAGATCAGCCATGATCTTATTGAGTGGTGGAGCAGGCTCAATGGGCCAGATGGCCGACTCCTGATCCTATTTTTTATGTTCTTCTTGTGTTCTTATGACATTGAACAGGGTTCAGAGGAGATTCCTAAGAATGGTTCTGGGAATGAAAGATTTATCATATGTTGAACATTAGCTATTGCAGGGCCTTTACTTGCAGGAATTCAGAAAAATGAGGAGGATCTCATTTAGACCAATTGAATGTTGAAAGGCCTAGAGAAAGTGGATATGGACAGGATGTTTCCTATTGCGGGGGAATCTAGGACCAGAGGGATGTCCTTTTATAACAGAGATGTGGAGAAATTTATTTTGACAGAAGGTGGTGAATCTGTGGAATTCATTGCCACAGGCAGCTTGGAGGCTATGTTATTGAGTGCATTTAAGGCAGAGTTCCTTAAAGTTCCTGAGTAGTCAGGATGTAAAAGGTTATGGGAAGATGGCTGGAGAATGGGGTTGAAGGGATAATGGATGAACCATGATGAAATGGTGGAGCAGACTCAAAGTTCAAAGTAAACTTATTATCAAAGTACTTATTTCACGGTATGTGCAGAACGTGTTAATTCTTCTCCTGTCTCTTCTGATTTTATGGTCTTGTGCTCTAAATCTGTTCTGCACCCTCTTCAAAGTCTTGACATACTTCCTATAATGGGGCATCTGCAATACTCCAGATGTGGCCTAACTCTGTCTAGAGTTTTAAAAGCAGCAACAAAATTCATTGACTTTTTAAATCAATGCCTCAACTAACAAAGGCCAGCCTTCTTAACTGCCTGATCAACTTTCTATGAATTTAGACTCCAAGATCTCTCTGCTAATTAAAGGTGTTAAAGATCTTGCCATTAACAATGTCCTGTTTCTTTACATTTGACTTACCAAAGTGCAAAATTTCACATTTGCCCGGGTTAAACACCTCCAGCATTTCTTGGCCATACATGCAACTGATTTATATCCCGTGTATTCTTTGCCAGTCTGTTATGCTATACACAACACGATCAAATTTCATATAAACTGCAAACTTATTAACACTCCTATCTACATTTTCATTCAGGTAATTCACATTTACATCACAAATAGCAGAGGTCCCAGTATAAAGCCCTGTGGAATACCAATGATCACAGACCTCCAGCTAAAATTCAACCACTACCATATGTCTTCTATGGGCAAGCCAGTTCTGAATCCAAACAGTCAATTCACCATTGATCGCATGCATCTTAATTATCTGGATGAGCCTCCCATGACAGACTTTGCCAAGCTCCTTACTAAAATCCATTTTAATAATGACACAGTTCTACTTTCATTATCACCCTTGTCACCTTGTCAAAATAATCTATCAGGCTAGGAAGATATGACTTGTCCCACACAAAGCCATGTTGGCCCTCCCTATTTGAACCATAATTCTCCAAATGCTTAAGAATTCTATTCCGAAGAATTCTCTTCAGTAACTTTGCTACCACTGACATGAGGTTCACCTGTCTATAGTTTCCAGGATTGTCCAGATTCCCTTCTTGAATAATGGAACGTTAACTACTTGCCAGTCTTCTTGGACCACACCTGTGGCTAGAGAGGGTACAACAATATTGGTCAAGGTCCCAGGAATCTCTTCTGTTGCCTCTTTCAGTAACCTGGGGTATATCCAATCAAGCCCTAGGGACTTAATGTTCGACAAAAGATCCATCACTCTCTCAATGTAATGCACACAAAGTACTGGAGGAACTCAACAGTCCAAGCAACATCTATTAACATCAATAAACTGTTAACATTGCTGGCCAAGACCCTTCAACAGGAGACCTATACTTTGTAATGGCCTAACGTATTAACACAATTGGCACTGATCTCTCTGTCCTACACATCTTTCTCCTTGGTAAATAGTGATATAAAGTTTCACTAAGGACTGTACCCACATCCTTTGCATCCAAATGTTCTCCAGGCTCCCCATTGGACAAGGTATAGTTGCAAACTGGAGACAGCAGGCATGATTACTTTTCTAGCTATTCATACAGATGGAGCCCTGAAGACTGGCCCTATGGAGACCCTTCTGACTTAAAGAAAATTCGTTACTGGAAAGGTGAGACCAAGGGTGGGACGAGGACCGAGTTGGTACTTGGAATTCATGATGTGGTGCTTCAATACCTGGGGAGAAGTGGCTGAAAGGCACCAGCCATTAAAGTCTAAACCTAAAATGGAGGGGGAAAATACAAAAAAATGTATCTCAAACAATAATGAGGTGGCCTACTGAGAAGAAGTCATCACCCTGACACGGTGGTGTCAAGAAAACAACGTCATACACAATGTCACCAAAACAAAGGATCCAGTTGTGGATTACAGGAGGAACATGACCTCACTACTTTTTACTTCTGTTTCTGTATTTTTGCACTACTCATTTTATACTCACTACTCACTGTTTAATATAGACACACGCACACACATACACACACCCACCCAAACACACATACAGACACACACACACACACAGACATGCATACAGACACACACATACACATACTCACAAATGCACACACATTTACACAGATACTCACAGACACACACTCACACACATACACAGTCTCACACAAACTCACACAGACATACACACACTCAATCTCACACACACACACACACACACACACACACACACACACACATACACAGACACACATGCACACACACAGACACACACACACTCACTCACTCACTCACTCACATTCAGACACACAGACTCAGACACACACTTAATGTATTGCAGGTTTTTCTCTATACTTAGTTATCATGTATTTAGTTTTCTGTAAAGTTAACACATTTCATGACACATGCCTGTGATATTAAATCTGATTCTGAATGTACACATTGTTGCTGAGGTGGCACCTGGAGAATTGTGTGCACTTTTGGTTCACCTGTTACAGAAAGGATGTGGTTAAACTGGAAAGAGTGGAATAAAGCTTTATGCAGCTACTGTAATGACTTCAGGGCTTGAGTTCTAAGGAGAGGTTGTGTACACTGAGGTGTGGTGTTATCGAAGAGGATCGATTCATAAGGGGCACAGATTGGCAGATTGTGCACTCTCTTTTTCCCAGGTAAAAAAAAAAACAAAAACAAGAGGGGAAAGATTTAAAAGGAACCTGAGAAATTTGATTTTCATATGGAGGGTGCGTGTATGTGAAACAAGCTCCAAGAAGAAATGTTTGAAGCAGGTTTTGTAAGACATTTAAAAGACATTTCACATGTATGTGGATAGAAAAGATTTTGACGGATATGGTCCAAAAGTGGACATACGTGACTAGTTTAGATGGGCATCCTGGTCAACATGGAAGAAATGGGCTTCTGTCTGGGCTATATTATTCCATGTCTCTTTGACTGAATGTGTTGCTTCAATGAAAAAAATAGTGTGGAACCCTTCTTGTCAGAATAGTTCATCAATCAATACGTTTGCTTTCCTGCCATTGAGCTAGTGTTGACTTTCTTCATCAATAGGTTTCAATAGGTACATTTAATGTCAGAGAAATATATACAATATACATCCTGAAATTCTTTTTCTTTGCAAACATCCACATAAACAGAAGAGTGCCCCAAGGAATGAATGAATGAATGAATGAATGAATGAATGACAGTTAAGCACTAGGGCCCCAAAGCCCCCCCCCCCACCTCCCCCTTCCAACTCACAAGCAGCAGCAAGGTATCGACACCAATATGCCATTATCAGATTTTATCAAACACCAGGCATATTACATCAATTGCTTTATCATTATCAGTAAAATGTAATTATGTCAGATTCAGCATTTCCTCCACAAATTCATATTGAGAGCTCTTATTACCTTTGTTTGAGTCTATCAACCTGATGTCATCAATTCTCTTTGTCACCTCTTCAAAGACCTCAGACTCCTGAAGCATGATTTCCCAGTCAAATCACCATTCTGATTATTCCTAATGAGTGCTTACCTTCCAGATGCAGACAAGTTCTGTCCCTCAGTCCCCTTCAGTAACTTTTCCACTGGTAGTTTCCTGCTTCTCCCTGCTGCCCTTAAAAAAAGCCACAGCATTAGCTACCCTCCAGATGTCCAATACCTACCTGTGGTTGACGAAGGTACAAAAATCTCTGCCAGAGTCCCGGCAACATTCTAGCACAGTGGTTAGTATAACCCTATTACAGCACCAGTAATGACTGATCAGGGTTCAATTCCACTGACGTCTGTTAGGAATTTGTTTGTTCTCCAGCTGACTGGATTTCCTGTGGATGCTCTTGTTTCCTCCCGTGTTCCAGCGATATATGGGTTAATGCCTGTGAGTTGTGAGCATGCTATGTTGTGTGCTGCCCAGCGCAATCTTTGCTGACTTTATTTGATGGAAACAACACATTTCACTGCATGATTTGATGTATATGTGACAATGAAGCTAATCTAATCTTTAATAACAGCCTACAATAGAGCTGGTCCGGCCTTAACAATCTATCTACATGTCAAGGTCAAAATAAATTTATTATCAAAGTGGATATATGTCACCATATTTTACCTTGATACTTATTTTCTTGCAGGCATTTACAGAAAAACAAAGAAATTCAATAGGATTTATAAATAACATGTAAATAACAGAGACTGACAAGTAACCAATGTTCCTGTTTATCACCCTCCTATCTGTCTCTACCTTTACCTTTGAATGCCCTCACCAGCTTTCATCTGCCTCTGTTTTCTGTTTGCCTCCACCTAGCATCCACTCTGCCAGTGTCCCACCTCCACCCATCCCTACCTGGATCAATCTGCCTGTCAGTCTGTCACCCCTTCTTAGAATACCAGTTCTTTCTGATCCCTGTCTCGCCACTCTCCCTCTCCTCTTTATACTGATTGTCTCTCCTCTCCAAACTCAGTCCCAAAGCAGAGTTTTAAGCTGAAATGTCAAAGGTCCTGTCCTCCACATACTCATTGATTTCTCCAACAGATTGTTTACCTTCCTGCATGTGCTTAAGGTTAAACAACAAATGCCCTTTCCTCTTCTATACAAAATGCATCACCTCACCTTGTCTGCTGTTTCAGTAGGTGCTGGTGGTGAAGAAGGCAATCAATGTTCCTGTTTATCACTCTCCTATCTGTCTCCACCTTTACTTCAAATGTTGACAGTTATTTCCAGAGGTATAGAATAGAAAAGCAGGGATGCGATGTCCAGGCTCTATAAGACACTTATGAGAACACGTTAGAATATTGTGTTCAGTTTTGGGCTCCTTATTTTAGAAAGGATATATTGACATTGGAGAGGGTTCGGAGAAGATTCACGAGAATGATTCCAGGAATGAAAAATTTCCTGTATGAGGAACATCTGGCAGCTCTTGGGCTGTAATCTCTGGATTTCAGGAGATTGAGAGGGGATCTCATAGAAACATTCCAAATGTTAAAAAGCCTGAACAGATTAGATATGGCAAAGTTATTTCCCATGGTAGGAGATTCTGGGACAAGAGGGTACGACTTCAGGATTGAAGGATGTCCATTTAGAACAGAGATGCGGAGAAATTACTTTAGTCAGAGGGTGGTAAATCTGTGGAACTTGTTGCCATGAGCAGCTGTGGAGGCCAATTCATTGGGTGTTTTTAAGGCAGAGATAGATAGGTTCTTGATTAGCCAGGGCATCAAAGGGTATGGGGTGAAGGCAGGGGAGTGGGGATGACTGGAAGAATTGGATCAGCCCATGATTGAATGGCGGAGAAGACTTAATAGGCCAAATGGACTAATTCTGGTCCTATATCTTATGGTCTATAGTCTTATGGTTTCACCACCCACTTTTCCATCTGATATATATCCTGCGGTATCATTTGATGCCCCCCTTAATATTGCTGATTCCACCAATTTTTGTATTGTCTGCAGACTTACCAATCAGACCACGTAGATTTTTAGCAACAAACCTTCAGGGCTTTGAACTGAAACATTGACAGTTCTCTTTATCCTGCAGATGCTGTCCAACATGCTGAGTTCTTCCAGCAGATGCAATCTCTACATTTTCATTGTCATCTAGATCATTTATACTGTATGTACAGTATCACAAAGAACAGAGGTCCCAGCACTGATCCACGGGGCCATCACCAGTGCAGATCTCAGTGCGAGAAACCTCCCTCCTAAATAACCCTCTCTCTCGTGACAAATATAGAACAGTACAGCAGAGGTCAGGCCTTCAGTCCACCATGACTCCGTTTTACTCTAATCCTTTCTGCCTCACATTCTGATACATTCGGGGCAATTAATAACTCTTGGATAGGCGCACATAGATGATAGAAATTGGAGGGTTAGAATGACCTTAGAGTAAGTTAAAAGGTTGGAACAATTTCATGGGCCAAAGAGCCCGTACTATGCTGTAATGTTCTTTCCATTCCTGTGGAACACCACCAGCCATGTACCTCTATCCAGATTCAGACCTATCCACCACTGCCCTGTTTTCTATGGGGAAACCAAAATTGGATCCAACCAGTCAGGTCAGCGTGAATCCTATGCATTGCATTTTTCTCAATGTAGCTACTGTGAGGGACCTTGCCAAAAGCTGTGTTAAATCTATATATACACCGCCTACTGCTCTATCTTTATCAATCACTTTAATCTCTTTCTCAAAATCAGATTGGTCACCCTAACCTACCCCATACAAAGCTGTGTTCACTGTGCCTAATTAGCCCTTGCTTCTCCAAATGCTCATAAATCCTCCCTCTAAGAATCGTCTTCATTAGTTTCCCTACCACTGACATGAGATTCACTGGTTCAAAATTTCCAGAATTATCTCTATTTCCCTTCTTGAACCACATTAGCTAACCATTAATCATTCAACACACACTTGTGGCTAGGAAAGATACAAAGGTCTTGGTGGAGGCTCAGCAATCTCATCTCTCTTTTCCCTTTCAGTAACCTGGAGTTTCTCTCATCAGGGGACTTATCCACTTTAATGTTTTTCAAAAGACTTAATGCTACTTCTTTTCTAATTATAAAATACCCCATCATTTTAAGATGCTCCATTCAGATCTCACTCTCCTCCACGTATTTCTACCTGGTAAGCACTGCCACAAATTGCTCATATTCACTGTCACCAAGCACTGGTTCCCTCCTCTACCACAGAGTGGTTCTATCTTCTCCCTAGTTATGCTCTTGCTCTTGATCCATCTGTAAAACATGTTATCCTCTAGAACTCAGGACTTTTCATTACCCCCTTCTACTTCCCCTTAGTGCCCTCTTGAGTTCCCTTCTGGCTCCGATATTTACAGTTCCTGTCCATTTGCAGCTTCCCAGGCCTTATACAGCACAATCTGCAAAACAGGCCCTTCAACCCACAATGTTATGCCTAACCAATTAATCAATTATATTAATTAATTAAATTAGTAATGAAATAACTAACTATTCTCTTCTGTCTACAGAATGTCCATATTCTTTCATTTTCCTCACATCTAAATGCCTATGTAAACATCACTTAAAAATCTTCAATATTTCTGGCTGTGTCACCATCCCAGGCAGCACATTCTAGACACCCACCACTCTCAGACTGGCCCCTCGCAACTCCTTTAGACATACCCCCTCTCACCTTAAATACATGCCCTCTGGTATTAGTCATTTCAACCCTGGGGTAAATATACTATCTGTCTCCTCTATCAGCTCTCCCCTCAGCATCTCCTGCTCCAGAGAAAACAAGCCACGTTTGTTCAACCTCTTATTATAGTGCATACCCTCTAGTCCAGGCAACATTCCAGGTAGAACTCTTCTGCACCTTCTCCAAAGCCTTCACACCCTTCCAATATGAGGCAATGAGAACTGAACACAATATTTCAAATCTGGCCTAACTGGAGTTTTATAAAGCTGTAACATGCAGTAGTTTCCAGGCTCGAACACTGTGCCTCGAATAATGAATAATAATAGTGCCACACCTGCTTTACTGTCATATCAACCTGTGTGGCTACTTTCAGGGAGCTGTGTACCAGGACCCCAAGATCCCTCTGTTCATCAACTCTCTCTTTTGAGCTCCCAGGATGCAACACTTCACACTTGTCCACATTAAACTCCATCTTCCACTTCTTTTCCCAGATCTACAATTAATCCATACCCTGCTGTATCCTATGCCAATCTTATGCAATCTATAACAGAACAAAACTTTGTGTCATCTGGCAAGTTACTCACCCATCCTACCACATCTTCATCCAAATCATTTATATGTATGACGGACACCAAGATCCCAGTACAGATTGTGAGGAACACCACTGATCTCAGACCTCTCATCAGAATAAGACTCATCCAACACTATCCTCTGTCTTCTGTGGGCAAGCCAATTTTGAGTCGAATCAGCCAAGTCACCATGGTCGATAATGACCGATCTCTGATTGAGGTGCAATTCCCACTGTAGCTTGTAGGGAGTTTATACGTTCTCCCTGTGACAATGTGGGGTTTCCTCTGGTTGCTCCACATTCCTCCAACTTTCCAAAGGAACGAGGGTTAATGACTGGTGCACATGTTATGTTGGCACCAGAGGCGTGACAACACTTGCAGGCAGTCCATCACTATATATGCTGGGTAGATTTGCACGAACAATGCATTACTCTATATGTTTCAATGTACATGTTATAACTAAAGTAAATCTTTTTCTAATCATTGATCTTATCCTTCCTGGGAGACTGTGCAAAAGGCCTTAATAAAATCTCTGTGTACTACAGCTTCTGTTGTAGTCGTATCAGACATCCTCATCACTTCAGCAAAATAACTCAATTCAATTTGTGAGTCATGACCTTCTCCTCACAAGATCATGCTGCTCATCTCTAATTAGCCTCTGCTTTTCCAAATGCATTAAAATCCTGATCCAAACTATCTTCTCCAATAATTTCCCTACCACTAATGTAAGGAATGTAATATAAGCCTGTAACTTCATAGATTGTCCCTGTTGTCCTTCTTAAACAAAGAGACAACCCTTCCTAGGCTCCAATGTTCTGGGAACTCACCTGTGGCTAAAGAGGACATGAAGATCTCTGTTAAGGACATGCTCAACAATATCCACATATCCCTTCATTATCTTGCTATCAGCCATGTCCGTCTGTGTGTTAAAAACTAATACAAAGTATGCATTAAGGACCTCACCCTTTTAAAAAAATTTATACTGCACCAGCTTCCACCACTGGGCTATAAACATGCACGAGCAGTGTGTGGTTAAGTACTTGCTCAAGATCACACACGTTGCCTCGGCTGAGGCTCGAACTAGTGACCTCCAGAGTGCCAGTCCAACACCTTAACCACTTAGCCATGCCACACTGCTTTACTCTGGCTACATGTATAACTCCCCAACGATCCTGATGAAGGGTCTCAGAGCATGAAATGTTGACTCTTTATTCCTCTCCATCATTGCCACATGACCTGCTGAGTTCCTCCAGCATTTTGTGTGTGTTACTCTGGATTTCCAACAATTGCAAAGTCTTTTATATGAACTCTCCTCCTTTGTGGTTTTGTGAATCTAAAGAACTCTCTTGTTACTAATATATGTACAGAATGATTTAGCCTTTTCCAGTTGCCAAGGGCAAGGAGACTGTGTCAGGGTGATGAAGAAGTCATCAATCTGACACAGTGGTGTCAAGAAAACAACCTCTCCCTCAGTGTCACAAAAACAAAGGATTTGGTTGTGGACTACAGGAGGAATGGAGACAGGCTAGTCCTAGACATCAATGGATCTGGGATTGAGAAGGTGAACAGCTTTAAGTTCCTCAGCCTAAGCATCACCAAGGATCTCACGTGGTCTGTACAGACCAGCCGTGCGGTGAAAAGACACAACAGCGCCTCTTTCACCTCAGACGGTTGAAGATGGTTGGTATGGGTGCCCAAACCCTAAGAACTTTCTATAGGGGCACAATTGAGAGCATCCTGACTGGCTGTATCACTACCTGTTATGGGAACTGTACTTCCCTCCATCGCAGGACTGCAGAGAGTGGTGGGGACAGCCCAACGCATCTGTAGATGGGACCTTCCCACTATTCAGGACATTTACAAAGACAGGTGTTAAAAGGGCCGGAAGGATCATTGGGGACCCGAGTCACCCCAACCAGAAACTGTTTCTGCTGCTACCGTCTGGGAAACGGTACCGCAGCATAAAAGCCAGGACCAACAGGCTATGGGACAGCTTCTTCCATCAGACCATCAGACTGATTAACTCATGCTGACACAACTGTATTTCTATGTTATATTGACTATCCTGTTGTAGATACTATTTATAATAAATTGCACATTTAGACGGAGACGTAACGTAAACATTTTTACTCTTCGTGTATCTGAGGGATGTAAGTAATAACATCAATTATATTAAATTCAATTCATAGCTCTTTTAGCTCCCCTAATATTGTGCTTCCTTTTATTCATGAAGGCTTTTGTCTCCTTTCAGCTTCCTGACACTTACTTATGCTTACTTCAACCAAAGAAGTCTTTGCCTTGCATCACACACAAAATGTTGGAGGATCTCAGCAGGCCAGGCAGTATCTATGGAAAAGAGTACAGTCGATGTTTCAGGCTGAGATCCTTCAGCAGGACTTTGTCTTGCTTGCTGACTTAAACTTTAAAAAAATATTCCAGGAGTGTGGGGTTTTCGGCTGAGCCAGCAGTGTTATGGTCCGGCCCGGAGCCTGCACTCCGGTTCTTGATCTGGTCCGTGGACTCCGGACTCCAGGTCCTTCGACCAACCCTCATTTCACCTTGAACTCAAATAGTCACACCTGAGGATCATCTTAGCTTGGTTGGGCTCAAGGAGCTCTGTCAGGTAAGCCAGGTCAGATTGCCGTCACCCGGCGGAGGGCTCTGCCCCTTCCTAACCCTTGCCTCTGTCAGGTAAGCCAGGCCAGATTGCCGTTGCCCAGCGGAGGGCTCTACGCCTTACTATCCCTCGCCTCTGACGGGTTGTGCCCCGCGACCTGCCCAGACCCCTGTGTCCTGCCTGGGAGGTCCAGCCCTGCCAAGGAGTTCTGCGGCCTGCCCAGGGGGCTATCCTCCCAGCATTCCTAGTCCCAAGAACCCATCCTCAAGCCAAGCCTCTAGACCGCAGCTTCAGGCAAGCATCAAGACTCCAGCCTCTAGACCCAGGCCTCTAGCCAAGCCTCAAGACCCTGGCCTCAAGAACCCCTCTAGCCCAGCCTCAAGAACTCAGCCTCAAGCAAACCACAAGACTCCAGCCTCAAGAACCCATCCTCAAGCCAAGCCTCAAAATCCCAGCCTCAAGAGCCCTGCCTCTAGCCAAACCTCGAGAGCATCCCTAAACTCCAAGATCCCCTCTGAACTCCACAGTCTCCACACCTTGTCCTATCCTTTAGCTTTTCCCGTCCTGCTCCCAGCACTTCAGTGCCTGCGTCCTGCATTTGGGTCCAGTCTCACATCCCCTTATGACAAGCAGATAATTTCCTGTCCCTGAGAGCCCTTCCAAATTCATCTCAAGGGATCTTTGTCTCCGGTGGTGCATTAAAGCTCAGAGGACCACTGTCTCTCGTGGTGCTTCCTGAGCGGCTGAGAACTCACCTCTTGTGCTATGCTGGAACTTGAGCTGCTCTTTGCCACTGCAGGTTTAAGCTCTGGGTTCTCTGACCTCCACACTCCTTCTAAACTCAGGGAAACTGTGATCACAGCAGGAGTGGACCATTCAGCCCATCTGCCTTGTTTCCCTGATATTTTGCTTGCTTTAGTCAAATGACCAATGCCCTGAATGACTGAAATTAAAGTCATTCACCTACTGATGGCAGGAGGTTGGTAAATTGATGTTTAACAACTATGACCCCACCATGCTCCCTCCTCTTTCACCTGCTCTGATCTGAAACCCTGGTTTGAGGAGTGCAATACCTTGCTCCACACTGCTCTTCACTTACCCAGTGTTGACACGGAACTCTCTCTGGCTCAGTTAGGAGTGGATGTGTTGAATGTGTGTGCTAGGAGGTGACTGAATTTATAGGAAAACTGGTACTTTGTCAAAAAGGGGAAGTGTTTGAGGTGTCAGCGCTGTGGTTTTGTGAACGTGGGATGAGTTTGAGGTGTAAGCACTGTGGTTTTGTTGGATGAGGAAGTTTCTGTGGTGCAGTGCTGAGGCTTTGACAAGAGAGGTTTGGTGAAGATGCTGAGCACTGACAAGATGTTGCAAGTTCTTCTAGTTAACATAGATTCAGCAGTTGCTGGAAATGCAGAGCAAACCCACAATATGCTGGAGGAACTTAGCAGATCAGGAGCATTTATGGAGAATAACAAGTGAATTTAAGAGAATTTGACAAACTTACTGGAGCTCTTAGAGGATAAATTGAGCGCAGTGGATAGAGGGGAACAGATGAACATTATTGACTTAGATTGCTAGAAGGCATTCGATAAGGTGCCGCATAAAAGACATATCTATAGTATAAGGATGCATTGAGTTGGGGGTGAGGTATTAGCATGGATAGAGGATCATCTCCACATCCACTCTACCATTTAATAGGTTTCAATGAGGTCACCCCTCATTCTTCTGAATTAAAGTGAATCCAGGCCCAGAGCCATCAAACACTTTTCATATATCAAGCCATTTGATACTGAAATCATTTTCGTTAATCTCCTTTGGACCCTCTCCAGTTTCAGCACAACCCTCACATTTCATCTACCAAAGTGCATGACCATACACTTCCCAACACTGTTTTCCACCTGCCATTTCTTTGCCCATTCTCCTTATCTGTCTAAGCCCTTCTGTAGCCTCTCCACTTCATCAAAACTACCTGTCTTGATATCATCTGCAAACTTTGTAACAAAGCCTTCAATTCCATCATCCAAATCATTGACAAATAATGTAAAAAGGAGCAATCCAAACACAGACACCTGAAGGACACCATTAGTCACCAGCAGACAGCGAGAAAAGGCTTATTTTATTCCTCTACATCGGCGAGACCCGACGCAGATTGGGGGACTGCTTCATCAAGCACCTCCGCTCCGTCCGCTACAACAGACAGGATCTCCCGGTTGCCACTCACTTCAACTCTGCTTCACATTCCCATTTGGATATGTCCATACATGGCCTCCTCTACTGCCATGATGAGGCCAAACTCAGGTTGGAGGAGCAACACCTCATATACCGTATGGGTAGTCTCCAGCCCCTTGGTATGAACATCGAATTCTCCAACTTCCGGTAATTTCCTCCCTCTCCCTTCCCCATCCCACTTTCACTCTTCTACTACCCATAGTGCCTTCCCCTAACATTCCTTCTTCATCTTTCCTGCCTATCCCCTCCTTGCTTCCCCTCCCCCACCCCTTGATCTTTCCTCTGATTGGTTTTTCACCTGGCACCTTCCAGCCTTCTCCTTCTCACCCTCCCCTCACCTTCTTTATAAGGGCCCCTGCCCCCTCCCTCTTCAGTCCTGATGAAGGGTCTCAGCCCTGGACGTTAACTGCTCATATCCACAGATGCTGCCCGACCTACTGAGTTCCTCCAACTTGTTGTACGTGTTGCTTTATCCCCGCATCTGCAGTGTACTTTGTGTTTCCTTTTATTCCTGCTCTTTGTTCCTGCCAATCAGCCACTGCTTTATCCATGCTAGAATCTTTCTTGTAATACCATGGGCTCACAGCTTGTTAAGCAGGCTGACGTATGACTCCTTGTCAAAGGCCTTCTGAAAATACAAGTACACAACATCAGTCAATTTCCCTTTGTATATCCTGCTTGCTATTTCTTCAGGCAAGATTTTCCCTTGAAGAAACCATGCTGATCATGTGCCTCCAGGTACCCCGAGACCTCATCCTTAACAATCAACTCCAACATCTTCCCAACCACTGAGATCAGACTAACTGGCCTATAGATTCCTTTCTTCTGCCTCTCCCCCTTCTTCAAGAGTCAAGTGGCATTTGCAATTTTCCACTCTTCCAGAATCATTCCAGAATCTAGTAATTCTTCAAAGATTATTACGAATGTTTCCAAAATCCCTTCAGCCACCATCTTTCATAACTCTGGGGTGGTACACCATCTTGTCCAGGTGACTTATCTACCTTCAGAATTTACTGTTTCCCAAGAACTTTCTCTCTAGTTCACATACTTCATGCTCCCTGACACCTGGAACTTCCACCATACTGGTGCTATGGTGAAGACTAATGCATTTCATCCGCCATTTCTTTGTCCCCCATTACTACCTCTCCTGCATTGTTTTTGAGCTGTCCTATATCCACTCTCGCCTCTCTTTTACACTTTATATATCTGAAGAAACTTTTGGTATCCTTTTTAATATTATTGGCTAGATTACTTTTGTAGTCCATGTTTACCTTAATGACTTTTTATTGGCCTTCTGTTGGTATTTGAAAGCTTCCCAGTTTTCTAACTTCCCACTAATCTTTGCTCTATTATATGCCCTCTTTGACTTTAATCTTGGCTTTGACTTATCTAGGTTGCCATAGTTGTGCCATATTTCCTTCAGAATACTTCTTTCTCTTCGGACTGTGTATATCCTTTGCCCTCTGAATTGCTTCCAGAAATTCCAGCCAGTGTTTTTTTCCAAACATTTCTGGGCAATATCTTTTCCATGCCTCTGTAATTCCCTTTACTCCACTATAATACTGATACGTCAGATTTTAGCTTCCCTTACTCAAATTTCAGGGTGAATTTGATAATAATATGATCACTTTCCCCACAGTGTTCTTTTACTTTAAGGTCTCTAATCAATTCTGGTTCATTGCACAACACCCAATCCAGAATTGTTGATCTTCTGGTGGGCTCAACCATGAGCTGTACTAAAAAACCTTCTCATAGGCACTCTAGAAATTCCCTCTCGTGTAATCCAGCGCCAACCTGATTTTCCCAATCTACCTGCATGACTGTTGTAACATTGTCCTTTTGGCATGTGTTTTCTATCTCCCATTGTAATTTTTAGGCACATTCTTACTGCTGTTTTGGGGCCTGTCTGCAACTCCCATCAGGGTCTTTTTACCTGTTGCAGTTCCTTAGCTCTATCCACAATAGAGCTGCAGTATGGGATATGTTTGTCCCATTGAGGTAGGAAAGAATGGTAGAGTGAAGTAACTGTGGTCAACAAGAGATATGGAACATCTAATCCAGAGGGGACAGAAAGCAAGGATCAGACAGGATTTGAGAGAGTTACAAGGTAGCTAGGATGATGAAGAATCGAGAGGAGAGTTAACATAGAAACATAGAAAACCTACAGCACAATACAGACCTTTCAGCCCACAAAGTACTGCCGAACATGTCCCTACCTTAGAAATTACTAGGCTTATCTATAGCACTCTATTTTTCTAAGTTCCACGTACCTTTCCAAAAGTCTCTTAAAACACCCTATCGTATCCACATCCGCCACCACTGCCAACAGTCCATTCCACGTACTCACCGATCTCTGAGTAAAAAACTTACCCCTGAAATCTCCTCTGTAACTACTCCTCAGCACCTTAAACCAGTGCCCTCTTGTGGCAACCATTTCAGCCCTGGGAAAAAGCCTCTGACTGTCCACACGATCAATGCCTCTCATCATCTTATACACTTCTATCAGGTCACTTCTCATCCTCCGTTGCTCCAAGGAGAAATGGCCAAGTTCACTCAACCTATTCTCATAAGGCATCTTCCCAAATCCAGATGTATCCAGCTGCAGCTCCTGACAAACCGAGTTAGGGAGCTGGAGCTGGAGGAACTTTGGATCATTTGTGAGGCAGAAATAGACAGGAGTATCAGGGAGATAGTCACCCCTAAAAGTCAGGAGGCAGGTAGCTGGGTGACTGTCAGGAGAGGGAAGAGGAATAGACAGGAAGAGCAGAACACCCCTGTGGCCATTCCCATCAATAAAAAGTATACTGTTTTGAATACTGTTGGTAGGGATGACCTACCAGGGACAAGTTGTAGTCGTCGCGTCTTTGGCACCGAGACTGGTCCCTCAGCTCAGAGAAGAAGGTGGGAAAAGTGGAGAGCAGTAGTGATAAGTGATTCGATAGTTAGGGGGACAGATAAGAGGTTCTGTGGGAGAGATCGAGAATCTCGGTTGGTCTGTTGCCTCCTTGATGCCAGGGTCCGTGATATCTCGGATCGAGTTCTCTGTATTCTCAGGAAGGAGGGTGAGCAGCCAGACGTCGTGGTCCATGTAGGGACCAATGTCGTGGATAGGAAGAAGGAGGAGGTCCTGCAAAGAGAGTTTAGGGAGGTAGGTGCAAAGTTGAAGGACATGACCTCCGGGGTTGCAATCTCAGGATTGATACCTGTGCCACTTGCTAGAAATAGGAAGATAATGCAGCTAAGTATGTGGCTAAGGAGATGGTGCAGGAGGGAGGGCTTCATGTTTCTGGACAATTGGGCTTTGTTCCAGGGAAGGTGGGACCTGTTCCGACGGGATGGTTTGCACCTGAAATGGAAGGGGACTAACATTCTTACGGGTAGGTTAGCTAGTGCTGCTCTGGGGGGGTTTAAACTTGATCTGCAGGGGGAGCAGAACCAGAGTGTTAGAGCAGATGATGAGGTGGAGGAGGATAAAAGTCATGTGAGGACTACTTGTGTGGACAGAAATCAAAGGTTTGTATGTGATAAAAATGTTCTCAGATGCTGAACTGAAAAGACTGGGGAAGAGGCAGCTGGCTCTCAAATAGAGAAAGATAGGAGACAGTGTGTTAAGGAGGATAGGCAGGTGATAGAGAAGGGACGTGCTCAGACCGAAGGTTTGAGATGTATTAATTTTAACACAAGGAGTGTTGTGAACAAAGCGGATGAGCTTAGAGAATGTATCAGTACTTGGAGATATGATGTTGTGCCCATTACAGAAACTTGGATGGCTCAGTGACAAGAATGGTTACTTCAAGTGCCGGGTTTTAGATGTTTCAGAAAGGACAGAAAGGGAGGCAAGAGGGGTGGGGGTGTGGCACTGTTGATCAGGGTAGAGTCACCGCTGCAGAAAAGTTGGATGCCATGGAGGGATTGTCTACGGAGTCTCTGTGGGTGGAGGTTAGGAACAGGAAGGGGTCAATAACTTTACTGGGTATTTTTTATAGGCCGCCCAATAGTAACAGGGATATCAATGAGCAGATAGGGAAACAGATCCTGGAAAGGTGTAATAATAACAGAGTTGTCGTGATAGGAGGTTTTAATTTCCGAAATACAGATTGGCATCTCCCTCGAACAAGGGGTTTAGATGGGATGGAGTTTGTTAGGTGTGTTCAGGAAGGTTACTTGACACAATATGTAGATAAACATACAAGAGGAGAGGCTATACTTGATTTGGTATTGAGAAGTGAACCTGGTCAAGTGTCAGATCTCTCAGTGAGAGAGCATTTTAGAGATAGTGATCATAATTCTATCTCCATTACCATAGCATTGGAGAGAGATAGGAACAGATAAGTTAGAAAAGCACTTAATTTGGAGTAAGGGAAATTATGAGGCTATCAAGCAGGAAATTGGAAGCTTAAACTGGAAACAGATGTTCTCAGGGAAAAGTACAGAAGAAATGTGGCAAATGTTCAAGGAATATTTATGTGAAATTCTGCATAAGTACGTTCCAATGAGACAGGGAAGTATTGGTAGGGTACAGGAACAGTGGTGTACAAAGGCTGTAATAAATCTGGTCAAGAAGAAAAGAAAAGCTTACAAACGGTTCAGAGAGCTAGGTAATGTTTGAGATCTAGAAGATTATAAGGCTAACAGGAAGGAGCTTCAGAAGGAAATTAGGAGAGCCAGAAAGGGCCACGAGAATGCCTTGGCAGGCAGGATTAAGAAAAACCCCAAGGCATTCTACAAGTATGTGAAGAGCAGGAGGATAAGACGTAAAAGAATAGGACCTATCAAATGTGACAGTGGGAAAGTGTTTATGGAACCAGAGGAAATAGCAGAGGTACTTAATGAATACTTTACTTCAGTATTCACTATGGAAAAGACGATTGGTGATAATAGTGATGACTTGCAGCAGATTGAAAAGCTTGAGCATGTAGATATTAGGAAAGAGGAATTACTGGAGCTTTTGGAAAGCACCAAGTTGGATAAGTTGCCGGGCCCAGATGAATTCTACCCCAGGCTACTGTGGGAGGCGGGGGATGAGATTGCTCACCCTCTGGCGATAATATTTGTATCAACAATAGGGACGGGACAGGTTCCAGAGGATTGAAGGGTTGTGAATATTGTTCCTTTATTCAAGAAACGGAGTAGAGATAGCCCAAGAAATTATAGACCAGTGAGTCTTACCTCAGTGGTTGGTAAGTTGATGGAGAAGATCCTGAGAGGCAGGATTTATGAATATTTGGAGAGGTATAATATGATTAGGAATATTCTGCATGGCTTTGTCAAGGGCAGGTCGTGCCTTCTGAGCCTGATTGAATTTTTTGAAGATGTGACTAAACACGTTGATGAAGGAAGAGCAATAGATGTCGTGTATATGGATTTCAGCAAGGCATTTGATAAGATGCCCCATGCAAGGCTTATTGAGAAAGTAAGGAGGCATGGGATCCAAGGGGATATTGCTTTGTGGATTGAAATTGGCTTGCCCGCAGAAGGCAAACAGTGGTTGTAGACGGGTCATATTCTGCATGGAGGTTGGTCACCAGTGGGGTGCCTCAGGGATCTGTTCTGGGACTCTGTTGTGATTATTATAAATGACCTGGATGAGGAAGTGGAGGGATTGGTTAGTAAGCTTGCTGATGACACTAAGGTTGGAGGTGTTGTGGATAGTGTGGTGGGATAGTGATTACAGCGGCAGTGGCAAATAAGAGAAATCAAATGATAGGGTCTTTTAAGAGACTTTTGGATAGGTACATGGAGCTTAGAAAATAGAGGGCTATAGGTAAGCCTAGTTATTTCTAAGGTAGGGACATGTTCGGCACAACCTTGTGGGCTGAAGGGCCTGTATTGTGCTGTAGGTTTTCTATGAAAAATTACAATGAAGAACATCCTTGTAAATCTCCTCTGCACCCTTTCTATGGTATCCACATCCTTCCTGTAGTGAGGCGACCAGTGCTGAGCACAGTATTCCAAGTGGGGTCTGACCAGAGTCCTATACAGCTGCAAAACTACCTCTTGGCTCCTAAATTCAATTCCACAATTGATGAAGCCCAATACACCATACGCCTTCTTAACCACTGAGTCAACCTGCGCAGCTGTTTTGAGCATCCTATGGACTCGAACCCCAAGATCCCTCTGATCCTCCACACTGCCAAGAG
Organism: Hemitrygon akajei; assembly: GCF_048418815.1. Classification (NCBI taxonomy): domain Eukaryota; kingdom Metazoa; phylum Chordata; class Chondrichthyes; order Myliobatiformes; family Dasyatidae; genus Hemitrygon; species Hemitrygon akajei. The sequence continues at coordinate 12,370,504 of NC_133130.1, forward strand.
ACTTAGCATTAATACTATATTCTGCCATCATACTTGACCTACCAAATTGAACCATGTCACACTTATCTGGGTTGAATTCCATCTGCCACTTCTCAGCCTATTTTTGTATCCTATTAATGTCCCGCTGTAACCTCTGACTGCCCTCCACACTATCCACAACACCCCCAACCTTTGTGTCATCAGCAAGCTTACTAACCCATCCCTCCACTTCCTCATCCAGGTCATATATAAAAATTACGAAGAGTAGGGTCCCTGAAGCACTCCACTGGTGACCGACCTCCATGCAGAATATGACCTGTCTACAACCACTCTTTGCCTTCTGTGGGCAAGCCAGTTCTGGATCCACAAAGCAATGTCCCCTTGGATCCCATGCCTCAATAAGCCTTGCATGGGGTACCCTATCAAATGCCTTGCTGAAATCTATATACACAACATCTACTGCTCTTCCTTCATCAATGTGCTTTGTCACATCCTCAAAAATTCAATCAGGCTCATAAAGCATGACCTGCCCTTAACAAAGGCGGCAAAAGAATGCTTTGGTGAGAGGGGTTAAAGAAATTTCAAGGTGTTCCACATGTAATGTGAAGAACAGAAAAATCGTCAATGTGAGAATAGAACCAATCAAGGATAGAAGGGCAAAAGGAGATAGGAAAGGCCCATTATTTTGCTTCAGTATTCACCAGTGAGAGTAACATTGATGTTGGTGACTAATAAAGCTGAAATTATAGATCATATCATCATTAAGAAAGAGGGAGGTTTGCAACTTTTGAAGAACATATGGACAGGTAAATCCGAGATGAAATGTACATCAGGTTACTATGGCAAGCAAGGGAAGGGATTGTTGTGCCTTTAGCAATGATCTTTGCATCCTCATTGGTCACAGGGGTACCACCAGATGATTAGAGGGTGACAATTGTTATTTGTTTATTCAGGAAAAGGAGTAAGGATAACCATGGGAATTATAGACCAGTGTGCCTATAGAAAGGTACTGATGGGAGTTATATGCGGACCGCCAAACATTATTAAGGATGTGGTCCATAAGTTACATCAAGTGATAGAAAATGCTTGCCAAATGGGTAATGTTACAACAGTCAGAGGGATTTCAATATGCAGGTAGATGGGAAAATCAGGTTGTTGCTGGATTCCAAGAGCAGGAATAGCTAGAATGTCTATGAGGTGGATTTTTAGAGTAATTTGTGGTTGAGCCCACTAATGGATCACCTATTCTCGACTGGGTGTTGTGCAATGAACTGGAATTGATTAGAGAGCTTAAGGTAAAAGAACCCTTAAAGCCAAGTGATTAATTATTTTTTTTAATTTTTAAATTAAATTAATTAAATTAATCAATTAAATTTTAAGTGATTAGAAGACAAGTGATACATTAAATTTGCCCTGAATTTTGAGAAAGAGAAACTAAAGTCAGATGAATCAGTATTACAGTGCAGTAAAGGGAATTATAGAGGCATGCAAGAGGAGTTGGCCAGAATTGATTGGAAAAGAACACTGGCAGGGATAACTGGCTGGAATCAATTCAGAGGGCATGGGATATATACATCTCAAAGATGAAGAAGTATTCCAAAGGCAAGATGACACAACTGTAGCTAATAAGAGAAGTCAAATGATAGGATCTTTTAAGAGACTTTTGGATAGGTACATGGAGCTTAGAAAAATAGAGTGCCTTTATCTGATGAGATTTGGGACTTGATTCTCAAATCGGTTAATTCAACTCTCTTTGTGCTCGCCATTGCCTTTTACAGTTTAAGATTGTTCATAGAGCTCATATGTCTAAATCTAAATTATCTCAATTTTACCCTAATATTATTCCTCTTTGTGATAAATGCAAAAGGGGTGAGGCTTCTCTTATTCATATGTACTGGTCTTGTCCTAGTTTAGAGAAATTTTGGAAAGGTGTTTTTATAACTTTATCCTGTATTCTGAATCACCACTTAGAACCTAACCCTTTAATTGCTCTGTTTGGTTTTTTTGGGTGAGACAGATATACGTTTGAATTCAACTAAGTGTCGAATATTATCTTTTGCTTCTCTCCTGGCTAGACGTCTAATCCTCCTCAGATGGAGAGATGTTGCCCCACCCACGCATGCTCAATGGCTTAATGATATTATGTCCTGTTTAGACCTTGAAAAAAAATCATTATTCAATTCTTAATTCGGATATAAAGTTTCATAAGGTCTGGGGACCTTTTATTGAGTACTTTCATAACTTCCCTCTTAATTAAGGTTTTTTTCAGTCCCTTACTTTCAGCTCTTTTTTTTTGGTAGTAGGCATTATTATCTTCTGTTTTCAAGTGTATTTACAGTTTTGTGGGTTTGAATGTCCTGATTTATATTCTCTATATTGTGTTGTGGTTGGTCTGGAGTTTTTTTTTTGTTGTGGGGCTTGGGGAGGATACTAACTTTACATGACTTCAATTTGGGTGCTTTCTCAATTATCTTTTTTGTATTATATTATTATTGTATTTTTATTTTGCACTGTATTAATTTTTTATTTTGGTTTGGGTTTTTTTTATTTGTAGTGTTGTAGAAAATGCATTAAAAATCAATTAAAAAAGGAAAAGAAAAAAGAAAAATAGAGTGCTATGGGTAACCCTAGTAATTTCTAAGGTAGGGACATGTTTGGCACAACTTTGTGGGCTGTAGGGCGGGTATTGTGCTGTAGGTTCTTCTATATGTCTATGTTTCTAAAAGAAGCCATTTCTGGTTGGCTGCCAGTGACTACTTGTGTTCTACAGCAGTCTGTGTGGGTCCGATTATATTATATGTTAATGATTTGGATGATGGAACTGATGGCTTTGTTGTAAGGTTTGCAGATGATATGAAGATAGGTGGAGGGACAGGTAGCTTTGAAAAAATAGAAAGGCTACAGAAGGGCTTAGACAGATTAAGAGAATGGGCAAAGAAGTCGCAGATGGGAGACAGTGTTGGGAATCTCATAGTTATGCATTTTGGTACAAGTAATAGAAGGGTTGCTATTTTCTAAATGGTGCAAAGGGACTTGGGAGTTCTTGTACAGGATTCCCTGAAGGTTATTCTGCAGTTTAAGTCTGTGGTAAGGAAAGCAAATGCAACGTTAGCACTCATTTGAAGAGATGTAGAATATAGAAGCAAGGATGTAATGTTGAGACTTTTTAAAGCACTGGTGAGGCCTCACTTGGACTATTGTGAACAACTTCATGCTCCTTATCTGAGAAAGCTGTGCTGAATCTGGAGAGGGTTCAAAGGGGGTTCACAAAAAGATTCCAGGTTTGAACAGCTTGAGAAGTGAAGAGGTTTTGATGGTTCTGGGCCTGTATTCACTAATCTTCTGAGAATGATGGGTGACCTAATTGAAACCTCTCAAATACTGAAATGCTTTGATGGAGTGGATGTTTCCTTTGGTGCGAGCATCTAAGATCAGTGGCCTCAGAGTAGAGGGGTGTAATATGGAAATGAGAAAGAATTCCTTGAGCCAGAGAGGGATGAATCTGTTGTTGCCACAGGCAGATGTGGAGACCAACTCTATATATATTTAAGGCAGTGGTTAATAGATTCTCAATTGGTCAGAGCAAAGGGATATGGGGAAAGGACACTGAGAGGAGAATTGGATCAGCCATGATGAAATGGTGGAATACACTCAAATGGCCAAATAGCCGAATTCTGCTCTGAAAGCTTATGGTCTTATAGTCCTACATCAGTAGTGGGAAAATTGTTGGAAAAGATTCTTAGGAAGAGGATTTACAAGCATTTGGAGAAGCACAGTCTAATTAAGGATGGTCAGCATGGCTTTGTGACAGACAGGCCATGACTCACAAGCCTAACTGAATTTGTTGAGGATGTGACAATGCACATTGATGAAATTGAATAGTGCATGCTGTGCATTTAGACTTTAATAAGGTATTTGGTAAGGTTCGTGTAACCTCTTTGAGGAGATTGCATGTAGGATAGATAAAGTGGATGTTGTACATTTGGATTTTCAGAAGGCCTTTGACAAGGTGCCACACACGAGGCTGCTTACCAAGCCAAGTGCCTATGGCATTACAAGAAAGATACTGCATGGTTAGAGCATTGGCTGATGGCAGCAAGTGGGTATAAGAAGATTCTTTTCTGGTAGGCTGCCAGTGACTCATGGTGTTGGTGTTGGGATGCTTTTTTTTTGCTGTATATCAATGGTTTAGATGATGGAATAGATGGGTTTGTTGCCAAGTTTGCAGATGATATGAAGATATGGGGGGGGTGGGGGGTGTATCTCATTGAAACCTTTCGAATGTTGAAAGACCTAGACAGAGTAGATGTTGAAAGGATATTTCCCATGGTGAGGTAGTCGAGGACAAGAGGGCTCAGCCTCAGTATAGAGGGGCATCCACTTAAAACAGGGATGAGGAGAAATTTCTTTCAGCAAGGGTGGAAAATTCGTGAAATTTATTATTAAAGGCAGCTGTGGTTATTGGGTATATTTAATGCAGAGCTTGATAGATTTTTGATTGGACATGGCACCAAAGGTTATGGGGAGAAGTCTGGGGAGTGGGATGAAGGAGAGGAAAAAGGGATCAGCCATGATTGAATGGTGGATCAGACTCAATGGGCCAAATGACCTAATTCTGCTCTTTGGTCTCCTGGTATTATGGTTTTCCATGGTGGGTTCATTGAGAAAGTCATGAGAGATGGGATCCAGGGAATATAGGCTTTGTGGATACAGTTCCTTTGTTTTAGTACACTCCTCAGTGTCTACTGTTCACTGTGTAAGTCCTACTTTGGCTTGTCCTGCCAAAGTGCAACACTTCACACCTGTTCTGCCTTGAAAAACACAATTAAGCTTGTGAAACAGGACCATCCTCTGTCAAAGTAATGCTGACAATCTCCAGTAGGACTATGCTTCTCTAAATGATCAGAAATCCTGTCCCCAGAAATCCTCTTCAGTAGTTTGCCCAACTCTGATGTAAAGTTCATTGGTCTATAATTCCCAAGATTATCCCTAATTAATTTCTTCAACAGCGGAACACCATTTGCCATCCCACAGTCCTCTAGTACCAGTTTGGTGACCAGGGAGAACACAATGTCATTGTCACTGCCTCCATAGTCTCTTCCCTCATTTACATGGTGTTTTGGGGTTTATGCCATCCAGCACTGAAGATTTAACTATCCTAATAATTTTTTAGCTTGCCCTTCACTGTCTCTTTCTTAACATAAACATGCTCCTGCACTTCAGCCTGTCACTGCTGACAACACAATTATCAGCCCCTCTCTCTGGTGAAACAATGTATTCATGATGAACCTGCCCAACGTCCTTCACCTCCAGGCATTTCCCGGATGGCATTTCCCAATCCCTCACAATGCAAAAAATCTGCATTCTTTCTGTTTTTCCCACTGAAGGGGATTAACCCCCTATATCCCCACACTGTGCTCCACCTGCCTTGCTATCTCCCGCTCACTCAGTCTGTGTCCATCTTCCTCAAACCTCTTCTCATTCTCAACTCTCCTTATGGTCCCACTTCATGTCTTGTCAACAAATGACTTGAAATATCACTGTTTGTCCCTGACAAATCTTTGATTCAGAATACAAATACTTGTTTCTTTACTTATCCTTTTGCCATTCTACCTCTGAATTCAATGGGTTCCATTTTTCAAGATCATTATTCCCATTGGATCCCATTTCCTTTATTCCTGCTAATCTCACCAGGCCAGTTTCTAGGGTTATTTTAAGACTAAGACACAAGAGCAGGATTAGTCCATTCAGCTCATTGAGTCTACTCCACTATTGCCTCATGGCTGATTTATTATACCTCACAACCCCATTCTCCTGCCTTCTCTCCATAATGCTTGATGCTCTGATGAATCAAAAATCTGTCAACATCCGCTTTAAATGTACATGACTTGGCCTCCACAGTTATCTGCGGCAATGAGTTCTACAAATTCGTCATCTTCTGGCTAAATAAATTTCTGCTTATCTTTGTTCTGAATGGATGTCCCTCTATTCTGAGGTTGTGTCCTCTGTAACACACACAAAATGCTGGAGGAACTTAGCAGACCAGACAGCATCTATGGAAAAGAGTACAGTCAACTTTTCGGGCCAAGAACTTTCATCAAGACTGTAGAATAAAGGATAAGGAGTCAGAGTTAGAAGGTGGTGGGAAGGGAGCAAGAGACAGAAGCTGACTGGTGAAACCAGGAGATGTGTGGGGGTGGAGTAAAGAGCTGGGAAGTTGATTGGTGAAAGAGATACAGGGCTGGACTAAAAGGCCATGGAAGAAAGAAAAGGGGAGGAGCACCAAAGAAGATGATGGGCAGGCATGAAGATAAGTTGAGAGAGGGAAAAGAGGATTGGGTATGCAAGGGGAGGGGATTTCTTGAAGTCTGAGAAATCCACGTTCATGTCATCAGGTTGGAAGCTACCCAGATAGAATATAAGGCATTGCTCCTTCCACTAGACTCCCCTAATATAGGAAAGTTTCTCTCCATATCCATTCTATCTATACCTTTCAATATTCAATAGGTTTCAATGAGATTCCCCCTCATTCGTCTAAGCTCCAATGAGTACAATTCACAGCCATCAAACGCTCTTCAAATGTTAATCCTTTCATTCGTGGTGTTACGAATGTGCCACAACTCTGAGGGGCCGAAGGGTACAAAGTCGCCCCCTCCTTTTTGAGAATCGCAAGATCGCTATTAATTCGGGTCTGGGACCCAGGAAATGAGAGAGAATCCACAAGGTTTAGAATGTGTCCTGGCCTCAGCGAACCAAAGCCACTGATAATGGCCATTGTCTCTTGGAGACGGAGTTGTGTATTGAGTACTGTACTATTCATTGAAGCCCCTCAGGGGACGACCAGAGTGGGCTAGTTGAGGGATTGCATCATCCCAACCTGATTGACATCTGAGACCCCGTGAGTAAGGATAAAAGAGGGTCTGGGGAACAACCCCTTTAGACGCACCAGGAGAAACGCTAGAAATCCCGTGACAGTGTTTAATAGCGACAGCCGGTGGGGGCTCGTGTGCGTCCTTTCCCTTGCCTGGGATTGGCGGGCTTACCATGGAAGAACGGCTTAGCTAAAGGAGAGGTCACAAGTGAATGGCCACACTAACGAGACTCTGACGGATCGAAATCATAAAAGGAAAGCCGGCAAGTTT